>NC_088691.1:73348063-73979313 GCF_028017835.1 Emys orbicularis | reverse complement strand
TAAATATTTTTGGATGTTTTTCTACATTTTCAAATATATTGATTTCAGTTACAATACAGAATACAGCGGGGGTTCTCAAACTGGGGTTCAGGACCCCTCAGGGGGTCACGATGTTATTACGTGGGGGGTTGCGAGCTGTCAGCCTCCACCCCAAACCCCGCTTTGCCTTCAGCATTTATAATGGCGTTAAATATATAAACAAGTGTTTTTAATTTATAAGGGGGGGTTGCACTCAGAGGCTTGCTATGTGAAAGGGGTCACCAGCACAATAGTTTGAGAACCACTGACATACAAAGTGTACAGTGCTCACTTTATATTATTATTTTTTATTACAAATATTTTCACTGTAAAAAGGATAAAAGAAATAGTATATTTCAATTCACCTCATACAAGTACTGTAGTGTAATCTGTTTGTCGCGAAAGTACAACTTACAAATGTGGACTTGTAGGCTCTAAAGTTTTACATTGTTTTATTTTTGAGTGCAGTTATATAACAAAAAATAATAATTCTACATTTGTAAGTTGAACTTTCACGATTAAGAGATTGCACTTCAGTACTTATATGAGGAGAATTCAAAAATACTATTTCTTTTGTTTATCTTTTTTACAATGCAAATATTTGTAATAAAAAATAATAGAAAGTGAGCACTGTACTCTTTGTATTCTGTGTTGTTATTGAAATCAATACATTTGAAAATGTAGAAAACATCCAAAAATATTTAAATAAATGGTATTCTATTATTGTTTAACGGTGTGATTAAAATTGTGATTAATCGCAATGATTTTTTTAATCTCATGATTAATTGCAATTAATTTTTTTAACCATTTGACAGCCCTACATGAAATCAATCTGTTAGGTAAGACATCACAGTTGTTAAAATATTGGTGATTGGTCTATTCTAGTGCTGCAACAACAGGACCTTTTAAGAAAAAAACCCAGTGTAAACACCGTCTGGTGTGCCCCAAAGCACTGGTTTGCACCTGGTTCACATTTAGAAGGTTTTCTTCTCACCCATAAAGGCTAGAAAAGCCATTTAAAAAAATAAAAGCTGGGATTCTAGAGCAGTATTCCAAGGTAAGATGTGGATGAATTCTGTGGCAGAAATGCAGAGCATATGATACATATAACTTTACTATTCATACCAACACAGCTGAGCTCAAGAGTTATTTCTAGATACTGTACAGCAAACACTGGGGGGGGGGTTGTTTTTTTTTTAAATATTTCTAAGTTAAACTTTACAACTTAGTATTTTTGGTGTGATTTTTTTCTCGGGGCTTGTCTACACAAAAAAGTTGTACCTCTTCAACTATACTGATATAGTTAAAGCAGTACAACCCACCTACTGTGGACACAGTTATATCAGTACAAAGGTGCCTAGTACTGATATAGGTTATTGCTCTTCCCATACAGTTAAACTATAGCAGTATAACTATGTTCACACTAGAGGTTGTACCAGTATAACTATAAATTTTAAAAAATATATCTCTGACAGTTTATACTGATACAGAAACTGTGTGTAGACCAGGATTTAGACCCAATCCTTCAAACATTAAAGCAGGTATAACAGTACTCAAAGAGTAGTTCCATTCAGGAGTCTGACTGAAAAAAAGACCTGATGGCACTCCTCCAAACTCCTCCACCCACAAAATAAACTGCTTCCTTGTCAGTTGCTAGAATGAGATGCTGCTTACTATAGATTAGAGGTTCTCAACCTTTTTCTTTCTGAGGCCCCCCCAAACATGCTATAAAAAACTCCATGCCCCCACCTGTTCCACAACAACTGTTTTTCTGCCTATAAAAGCCAGGGCCGAGTTAGGGCAAGCAGAGCAATTGGCCAGAGCCTCATGCCATAGGGGGCCCTGCAAACTTAAGTTGCTCAGGCTTCAGCTTCAGCCGCTGGTGGCAGGTCTTGGGGCCCCAGGCTTCAGCCCCACATGGTGCTTCGGCTTTCTGCCCTGGACCCCAGTGAGTCTAACGCCCCATGCTTGGCGGACCCCTGAAACCTGATCACAGCCCCCCAGGGGCCACAGACCCCTCGTTGAGAACTGCTGCTATACATCATGTAGTTGTTCAAAGTATGATCATATGGCCTCTCTGAGCTCTAATGGGCTCCTTGAACTTGGCTCCCGCCCTCCCCCCAAGTGGAGTTTTAGTACGCCATGGGCTCTGTTAGGCCCCTTGACTGAGGCGGAAAAGATAGTCCTATCTTCAACTCGTCACCCACCTATGGCATCAAAGTGAGATGCTGCTGACAGTAAACTGTGCAGATCACTGATCCCTCCTCTCCTTTCTTACATGAAGAATGAAAGAGTTAAGAACGCTGACATATAAATCATCATCACTGGGCACCTGAGTTTCCACCTTAATGAAATAAATGGGGAAGTTCATACCTTTCAGAGCTATTGTTTCAGGCTCTTTGCAGACTTGCATCTTGCCTTCAGTTTGTGTTTTTGAGGTTTTCTCTTTTTTTAAATGAGATTCTGGAGACCATAGTCACTTCAGATATTTTCTATATTGGCTCAGTCTCCATTTACGTCAGTGCTAGTAGAGTTATGAACATGTTTAATTTTTGCTGGTTTGGAGTCTCAGATTGCAAAAGCACTGAAGAAATAGATTCTTGTTTATGCTTGACAAGAGTTTTGTGATCATTTCAAGCATTAATTGAACAAAAAACTGTTTTCTAGGGATCTGGGCTTAAATGGATTTCATAGAAAGACAGTGGACTTTTTTTTAAATCAGAAATTAATCAGTCTAAACCTCTTTCTGTTGGGGGTGGAAGATGAGACAAGTTGCTTAAAATAAGTTTTAAACAGTTGATTATTGTCCCTTATTTATTGGAAAGAATAGATGACCTCTGGCTTATTCTCAGTATTGCAAGCAGGCCAGAGTACAAGCTGAGCGAATAATGCAACAGTTCTGGTACAGAGGGCTGGTCTACACTACAAAGGTTTTACAGTATAGCTATACCAGCAACGCCTGCTGGTGGAGAGGCCACCCTGAACAAGATAAACTACCCTGGTAAAAGGACTCTTCTGACAGTATAAATTGCATCTACACGGGGGATTTTGCCAACATATCTATGCTAGTTAAGGGTGTGATTTTTTTTTCTCACTCCTAACTGAAATAACTATGCTGGCAAAACGTGATATGACAGTTTTTTAACATATAGGACCTGTAAGCAAACAGATTTAGAAGGTTGTTATTTCATTGATAAACTATCCAAAAGGTGATTTACATTGAAGTAAATACGTCAGTTCACAGTGGGGATGTGGTGGATTAGAACAGAAAGTTTAAGGAAAAAGCAGCAAAAATAAAAATGGTTATTTTTGGTGACAAAGCTGTAGAAGACTTTCAAAAAGTATTGGATTTAGTACAAGTAAGGGTTTTTGCTGGAGCAGGAATGTTTTCCTCATCTTTTAATCTGTTTAATGAAGGAGAAAAGTTTATGGACTCTTATTGCCTGCCATGGAAAAAGTTGTTTTAATTGGGAAATATGATCATTGGAACCCTGCAGAGATGCCAGTCTCCTAAGTACAGGAGAAAAGCTGTACCTACCCATGGTATTTAGGAAAAAAAGCATCTTTGACCTCTGAAGAAATCCTAAAATATTGTAATTGTATCTGTACACTTACTTCCTGAATGTATAGCACAGGAAAATATAATCAGGCCCATGGTTCCTTCCAGAACCATCTCACTTTGACATTTCTCCTGTACAGATTTGAATACCTCTTTAATTTTGATAACACGTTTGAGATTCATGATGACATTGAGGTGCTGAAGCGAATGGGAATGTCCTTTGGGCTAGAGGCAGGCAAATGCTCAGCAGAGGATCTAAGAACTGCAAAATCATTGGTGCCAAAAGCTTTAGAAAGCTATGTCACAGGTAAGTTAAATGAAGCTTTTAAATATTATCCTTGATTAAATTCAAAGCCATAACTTACTGAAGCATTTCTAATTATGTCAAACTACATAAGCATGAGGCATAAGACAGTTTGAAGTAGATTTATGAAAGCCAGCAGGATCCCACAAATGACTGGTGGTTTTAAAATTAATCTTCGATGGGCACATGTAGACTTAATTTAAAATTGTTTAGAATATTGATTCATGAATGGGCTGCAGTGCAAAGGAATAATTCCATTAATAGTTTCTGGCAAAAACATAATCCTTGAGACTCAATAATATAGCCCAAGCGCCTCAAAATGACAGTATTTTCCTTGCATCATTGCTACTCCTTTTTAGGCTCAAAAGAATCCTGGATAACAGGAACAGGAAAGACCTATAAAAGGGAGTCCATTTCTCTTTTTTTCTCCTCTCCCTCACTCCCCCAAAAATGTGTGGAATAGAGAGCACCTTAGCAGAGGACAAATCTGATATTAGACTGCTCTTTCAGCTTATTGAGGAGATTCTCCTTATAAATCTCTCATTTTGCATGGACCACATATTCCTTTGTATTTGTACAGCACATAGCAAAACGAGGCCCTGATTTTAATTGGCCCTCTGAGTACTATTGCATTATAAGTATTAAATAAGAATGAGATGATGTGTGTTTTAGAGCAGCGGTTCTCAAACTGTGGGTCAGGACCCCAAAGTGGGTCACAACCCCGTTTTAATGGGGTCACCAGGACTGGCTTAGACTTGCTGGGCCCATGGCCAAATCCAAAGCCCGACCCATCTGCCCCAGGGTGAAGCCGAAGCCCAAGGGCTTCAGCCCTGAGTGGCGGGGCTCAGGTTGCAGGCCCCCTGTTAGGGCTGAAGTCCTTGGGCTTTGACTTTGGAGCTCCTCTGCCCGGGGCAGTGGGGTTCGGGCTTTGGCCCCCCTACCTGGGGTGGCGGGGTTCAAGTGGGCTGAGACTTCAGTCCTCCCTCCTGGGGTCATGTAGTAATAGAGGGTCACGGTGCAATGAAGTTTGAGAACCCCTGATTTAGAGGAAATAGGGCATGTGTATCTGGAGATATGGATTCTGTTACTGATCTTGTGCAAGTGATTTTCACCTTTGTGCCTTATGTATAGTGTTTGAGAACTATTGATGAAAAGCGCAAAGTGTCATTAACTAAATTAAACTTCCTAGAAAATGTTACAACCCTCTTTTATTAAAAGGTAGAACTTGCTTTTAAAATTAGGAGTGTTGATCTCTTTTATTAGAATTGCAGCGTGCCAGTCTAATAGCTGCACTCTCCTTGAGTAAGATTCTGGATGTTTGTTAAAATGTATTGTATAGGTTCTTGAAATAATTACTTTCTGTATTTTCCTATCATTGCAAGTATCATTGTAAACTTATGCTTTCTCCTATATATTCAGTCTTCTTTCGTTGTTCTTCAGTGACATTTGAGTCCAGTGTTTGTGACATTACTTCTCAGTATTATGAAAGTCTTTTTGGATATTAACTCCAAGGTTGATCACATCCTGTACACAAAGAGGATTTTCTCTTCCCACCCTCTTCTCCTAGACATTCTGCTTGGATGAATTGCTTAGTGGTCATAGCTAGGTGGGCTTCCAGTTATAGACTTAGACAGCATGCTGCAGTATTGTAGGTTACTTACATGCTTCTGGTCCTTGGCTGTTGTCAGTCTAAACTTAAATTGTTCTAAAGTTCTCTTAAACTTTCTGGTTCACTTTAGGAGATCTTCCACCGATAAAAGGAATGTTACCCAGTAAATCGCTAAAAAGAAATTTCAACATTTAATTTTCAGAAAAATTGGAACACTGCCATTAGCCTGGCACCTGTGTTGTTAATCTGATTCTCACTTCACCTAATGTCTGTTGTATTGATTTGCCTTGTTTGTTATTTTAAAAAATCTTGGGTCCTTTTCCTGTAGCTAAGAATAGAAGATTAATTTTTAATACTTTGTTCCCTAGGTGTAGAAGCTCTATAGAAGGTAATGGTATTTCTGCTGCAAATGAGAGAGAAGAATTTTTTCTGTTGCAAACAAAGTAATTTTATAGTTCTCCCTGGGAGGATAATTCAGTTGGAAGCTGTCCAGTCACTTAGATGATAATTTATAATATATACATTGGTATAAGTTTTTATATTCTTAAAGAAGTAACATTTTTGTTGTTGGCATAATTTCTTTGGTAACACACTAGTATTCCACATCCACATAGGCTTCTGGCTGCTAATCACAAGTCCTGTATTGACTTCCCCTTTATGCAAAGTACTCTGGACCAATACTGTACTCTTTAGATGTGGGTTGTTTTGAGTACATTTTTCAAAGCTGTCTTATTTTGGTTATGAGAAAATATGGCCAAAAGTTTTGGTTCTTTTAATCTAGTATTGTATACTAAAGTGTGTGCATTTAGTCTGAAGGTTTCTTTTATTGGTTGCTCCTAATATAATTATGCAGTGTGAGGATCAGTATAAATTATGTAGTTACTACAATCAGATGCCTGTATTAACAAATAGGAGTAGCTGTCTTAAATATGTTTTGCAAAGGTATCAAAAAGAGGGCATTTGCCTTATTACATGGTTCTCTCAGCAAAGTATAACTTCCCTTTTTAACTTTGGTATGCTTTATTTCTTATACTACCAGAGCAGAATTTAAGGTTAAGTATCCACATTTTATGGCTTATTTCCATCAAATTTGCCATGTTGCTTTAAAATATATAGGCTTCAGTTAACTACTGTTCAAGAATAGCAAATCAATGTCTTGTATTTATTTACTGGTTACGTTTGTTGCAGACAACAAAGGTTAGAGCTTTCCCACACTGGCCTACCCCATGAACTAGACTATGATGGAAGAGAAACCTCTGTAGCTGATGTCAGAAGTAAAGAATTATCTGAATCAGCTCATTGCTAGGCATCTCCTTAGCAAAGCACACTTACTATACACAATGATGAGAGCTTCAGGCTGTGTCTACAGGACACATTTCTGCTTGCAGAGCTGTGTCAGTCAGGGTGGTGATCTCTGACTGACATAGCTCTGCCAGCAGAAGTCCTTACTGTAGATGCAGCTATGCCAGCAAAGCCTGTTTCTTTTATGGGGATGTTTTTACTGTATTGCTTTTCCTATACCACTAAAGCACTCCTAGTGCATACCTGGCCTCAAAGACTGGGCCAAGACTGTGCTGCTATTTTAGAGAAACAGATACTGAAGGCTGAAGATTAATTATGGTAGTGTTGTATTTGCTAAATGAACATGCATAATCATTGGAGAAGCAAAGCGGGTAGGATCTCCTAGTCTGGAGTTACGTGGATAGATTTGGTGAAAAATCTACAACCAAATATGACCATCTCTGCTAAAATAAATTACTTTTCTTAAAGAATATGTTACTTCCCAGCCCAAAATAACATTTTAGAATTGCTTATACAGATTAATGCAAAATATATGAAAGAATCTTTTAATTTATTAACTTTTTAAAGTTTTCTTTGTACAAAAGGCTTACATTTTATCCATTCCCTCAGAAAGCCCCCCCTCTCACAAATGTATACACTCTTACTTTTTAATTTTCTCTAGATCTCATTGTGCGAAAATTAATCATGTTATTTTAAATAAAAGCTTGAGTGTACTTTTACCTAAATTAGTAGGAGTCTGGTCCAAAATTTAACTTAAAATACCATATTGGTATAGCACACAGCTATCTCTCTATGTATCTTGAACCATAAATGCTGAGTTTGTTAACAAAAACCAAGGGTGTCTTTTTTTGGGGGGGGGGGGAGGAAAGAAGGGGTTTACTACTGCCGGCACTGAGACGACAATACAGTTTCTGAACAAGAACGTGTATTGTATATAGTCTATATACAATACAGCATTGTACTTTAGATTGCGATTAGTTTATTGTTTACTCTAAAATCCACATATTACTCAGAATGTCTTGGAAATTGCTGTGATCCAGGACAGACACAGTGGTCCAATATAAGGTTTTCCAAGATACAGTCCATCCCTCCCACCACCACCAAAAAAAGAAACTGTAAAATTTTCATGTCACTTGATTAACTTTTTTTGTGCACAGCTGGGGCTCTGAGCCTCCCGAACTGATACCACCTACACTGGATGGATCTCCAGCACCTACTTCCCCTTTAGCAAAGCAATATTTAAAAAAGTTATTCAGGGTAAACATTGGATCTACACAGTGGCTTGATCCGGAGAAAGTCATTTGTGCAGGTGCAGCAGGCCTGGGGGCTCTACTGCAATCAGTGTCTGCAGACATGCTGACAGAGTATGTAGCTTAAGGTGATGTGCTGTGGCCACTGAACCCAAGTATACTCCTGGATGAATTCTGTGCCAAAAAAATTAAAAATTCTGCACACAATATTTTAAAATTCTGCATATTTTATTGTCAAAATATAATCACACCAGTTTCAATTATTTTGGTAATTTATTTCAAAATACCTGTCAACAGCTATGTCAACAATACACACAACAACAAAAAACATTCCCCCAGGAGTAGAAAGTTAAAGAAACCCCTATTGCAACCCGGTTCCAGTTGGGGGGGGTGCGGGAGGGGGCTGCATGGCACCCCCTCCCCCAGAGCCCAGCTGTGGGGCACCCTCCTCCCCCCAGATACCTGCACCCCAGAGCAGATTCTTTACTGTCCTGTATGCCCGCTGCGCTGGGCACTCTGCTAAATGCAAGCTGGGCTCTGCAGAGTTCTGCAGCACCAATTCTGTGCAAATTCTGCAGTGGCACAGAATTCCCCCGGGAGTACTAAGTAGCATCCACGTACTGTAAGTCTGAGTCCTACCCTTGTCAGCTTCCTGAGACTGAGGCCTGGTCTAAATTTAAAATTAATATTAACCTAGCTATGGCGCTTAGGGCTGTGAAAAATTTTGCGGCACAATTACGTTGACCTAATCCCCGGAGTAGACGCAGCTAGGTCGACAGACTTCACCTCTCGAAGAGGTGGTTTAACTACATTGACAAAAAAACCCTTCTGTCAAAGGAAAACTCTACACCACGGCACAGTAGTGTAGACATATTTTGGCCTTGGCTACACTTGCAGATGTACAGCGCTGTGAGTTAAACCTGACTTCGTACAACTGAGTAGGGAAAGCGCTGCAGTCTGTACACACTGACAGCTGCCCAGCGCACTGTCGTGGCCACATTTGCAGCATTTGCTGCGCCATTGGGAGCGGTGCATTATGGGCAGCTATCCCACAGAGCACCTCTTCCCATTCTGGCGCCCTGGGTTGTGGGAAGGGGGCGTGGGTGCGGGGCATTCTGGATCCTGTCCCAACGCCCCGTGATGCATCGCTTCGCATCCCAGAAATCCCTTTGTTTCCGTCCACCTTTGGCGCCATCTTTCAACGGTTTCTGTGCAGCGCGATCTGTCTGCGGGAAATGGAGCCCGAACTGCTGAGGCGTATGCTGACTTATCTCGCCAGCACGTCACGTTTGGCTGTCAAACTATTCCTTAAGATCCAAAGTGACAGTGAGAGTGAGGAGTCCGACGATGCTATCGAGCCGCGTAACGCATATGACACAAAATTGCTTGTGGCATTCACGGACATGCTCAGCACCGTGGAACACCGCTTTTGGGCTCGGGAACCAAGCACCGAGTGGTGGGATCACATCGTCATGGAAGTCTGGGATGACGAGCAGTGGCTGCAGAACTTTCAGATGAGAAAAGCCACTTTCATGGGACTGTGTGAGGAGCTCGCCCCCACCCTGCGGCGCAAGGACACGAGATTGAGAGCCGCCCTGCCAGTGGAGAAGCGGGTGGCTATTGCAATCTGGAAGCTGGCAACTCCAGACAGCTACCGGTTGGTCGCAAACCAGTTTGGAGTGGGAAAGTCGACCGTTGGAATCGTGTTGATGCAAGTTTGCAGGGCCATTAATCGCATCCTACTCAGAAGAACCGTGACTCTGGGTAACGTGCAGGACATAGTGGATGGCTTTGCACAAATGGGGTTCCCTAACTGTGGAGGGGCGATAGATGGGACGCACATTCCTATTCTGGCACCACCCCACCTAAGATCCGAGTACGTTAATCGGAAAGGGTATTTCTCTATGGTTCTCCAGGCGCTTTGGATCACCGTGGGCGTTTCATTGACATTAACACAGGGTGACCTGGAAAGGTGCATGACGCACGCATCTTTCGGAACACTTGGCTGTTCAGGAAGATGCAGGCCGGGACTTTTTTCCCAGAGCGGAAGATCACGGTAGGGGAAGTTGAAATGCCCATTGTGATCCTTGGAGATCCCACTTACCCGTTAATGCCGTGGCTCATGAAACCCTACACAGGGAGACTTGACAGCAGCAAGGAACGGTTCAACTACAGGCTGAGCCGGTGCCGAATGACTGTGGAGTGTGCCTTTGGCCGTTCAAAGGGCCGCTGGCGATCTCTGTATGGGAAGCTGGACTTGTCCGAAAACAGCATCCCCGCGGTTATATCTGCGTGCTGTGCCCTCCATAATATTTGTGAAGGGAGGGGGGAAAGCTTCACTCAGGCATGGACCTCTGAAGTTCAACACCTGGAGGCTGAATTTGCACAGCCAGAGAGCAGGGCTATTACAGGGGCCCAGCGCGGGGCTGCAAGGATTAGGGATGCCTTGAGGGAGCAATTTGAGGCCGAAAACCAGCAGTGATATCTGGTGCCCTGCAGGAGAGTGAAGTGCAGTAGTTCCAATCTTTAGGAATCAGTGTTTGCTAAGCAGACTTGCAGTGCCTGTTTATTTCCTGGGCTAAGGAGTCTTTTACTTTATGCAATAATAAAGAATGTTTTCAAAGCCAAAAAATCCATTTATTGAAAAGAAAAAAAAATTATTTATTGAAAAGAAACAAGGGGGTGGAGTGGGGAACGGTACAATCACAGATTCGCATATGTCCTGTCTGGTGTGCTGTGCAGTGAGTGCTGCACTTCAGGATAGCTATACTGCATGGTGATGGGGGTTGAGTGCAGAGGGTAAGGGTCGTGGTTTTCAGGGCTGGGTGGTGAAGATACTGGTGTTGGAGGCAGCTGGTGGCGTGAAGAACACAGAAGTTGGGGAAAGTGGGTTGGAGGTGACAGTGGGGCACAACGGAAAGAGTTTGGGGACAAGGGCTGTGGGGGGGTGGCGTTTGCGTTTGCGGTACTGCTCCTTCTGCATGGCTATGAGCTCCTGGATAGCGTCTGCTTGGCGCTCCAGGATGCTTATGAGACAATCTGTGCTTTGCTGCCAGTGCTCCGTGCTTTGCCGCCGGTGCGCTGCATTTTCCTGGCAGATCCTGCTTTCTCTCTCCCTCCAGTTCTGTGCTTTCTCATTCTCTTTAATAGATTGCCGCATCACTTCTTGCAGCATGTCTTCTTTGCTTTTTTTGCGGTCTCTTCCTGAGTCTTTGCAGTCTCTGAGCAGGTGATAAGAGGGACGGCTGAGGTCTCAAGGTTAATGCAGCTGTATAGGCAAAATGCAACATTTAACAGAGGCAGCATTGTTTATACCAGACAGAGTAATGATTTCCCCCGCACTTAAGGAGTAGAAAACACACAGGGTCTACACAATTGCATAATTTTCCTGTCCGAAACAGAGCCCACATATCCCACGGGAGCCTCAAAATGGTGAGTAAGGGGGACTGATTGTTTCAGGGCTGCACTGTCCTCTGGGTTTCTGTGCCTTGGGGAGAGCCAACAGCTTCAGAGGGCACCTACACTGAACACTGTCCCAACATTTTCCACAGGAGTTCGTCCTGGACGATATCTCGCTGCTGAGGGTGACCTGGGAAGCAAGGGAGGGTCTTCTACTGCAATGCGGCTTCCGCCCTGGCCCATATGCAGCTTGCCTGTGTGCAGCAATGGTCCCCCCGCCCCTCGCGGCACAGTGGCACGGACATGTTAGCCTGGCTGGGACAAGGACCACGGTGGCTCTCCCGATAAACCTGCGCAAGCGCATTGCACACGTTCTGGATGAGACATTCGAGGAGATTACCGAGGCCGATTACCGCGATGTGATAAACCACATCAATGCACTATTCCGCATCTAGGCAGGCATGCCTAACCCTCCTCTCCCAAAGAGCCCGCACCGAAAAAATTCCTTCCCGAAAAAAAAACCGCTTACTGGGAACCTGCTCTTCTGTTTGTCCTCCACCAAGTACCGGCTGCTGCGACTGGCTACCTTCCTCCTGGCTCGAGAAGAGCTCCTGGCTGCATGGCTCCAGGGATTCTGGGATGTCTTCATCCGGCCCACCACCCTCACTCCCGTTTTCCTCCTCCTCCTCCCCCCCCCCCCCCCCCCCCCCCGGCTCTGAAGTGTCCATGGTGGTGCTCGGAGTGGAGGTGGGGTTAACCCCAAGTATCGCATACAGCTCTTTGTAGAATCGGCAGGTCGCGGGGTGAGCACCCAAGCGGCCGTTTGCGTCGCGGGCTTTGCGGTAAGCACTCCGCAGCTCCTTCCCTTTAATCCTGCACTGCAGGGCATCCCAGTCAGGGCCCCTTTCCATCATGTCCTTTGATACCTTCCCGAAGATATCGTAATTCCTATGGCTGGAGCGCAGCTGGGACTGTACAGCTTCCTCCCCCCAAACACTGATGAGGTCCAGCAACTCGCCATTGCTCCATGCTGGGGCTCGCTTGGCGCGTGGAGGCATGGTCACCTGGAAAGATTCGCTGATAGCACTCCACGCCACACCGGGGTGAGCAAACAGCAAGGGGATTTTTAAAATTCCCGGGGAATGTAAAGGGTGGGTCACATGGTTGGTTACCTGAGGCCAGGGCAGTAGAGTTTGAACTGATGACCAGAGTGGCTAGAACAGGCATTGTGGGATACTGCCGAATAATTCTGGAGGCCAGTCACAGAGCATTGGGCGGCCACACTGGTGCCGCAGCGCTGCAGCGGCGGCGCAATACACGCTATTCCTCTCGGGGACGTGGAGTACATGCAGCGCTGCAACCACGGAGATACAACGCTGCAAATGCCTTGCCAGTGTGGACGGGGAGTGAATTACAGCGCTGGGGGCGGCTTTACAGCGCTGTAACTCGCTAGTGTAGCCAAGGCCTTTGAGTGTTGTGATAGTTGCTCTCTGCCTTCACTCTGCAAGGGCTCCTTCTGAAAGGTAGGCCTGAAAGAAAAGCTTCTGGTTTAAAGAGCCGAGATTTCAGAATACTCTAAAACCCACTTACATACTTCCATTTTACTTTTAAGTATTGCCAAGGAAAATAATTTCAAATAGAGGGAAGATGAAAGACTCTAGTAAGCAACAGTATTAGGGTAATGTAAATCATGCCATATGCTTCTCACCCATTTCCTGAACAATAGAACTGAATATAAACAAAGAAAAGCAAGTAGCTGTGACTTTGATGGATGTCAGAATGTTCAAATGGGTTGCTGAGCTTCAGAAAATGCCCCCCTAATAAGAGCTGTATACTAAAGACTGGCATAAGATCATCCTGGTGAAACCTTAACTATGGGAGCACTACCATCCCACTATAATGCTGTGTCACACTAGAATTAGCAGGTCATTTGGTCAAGGGTTCCTCCGATACAGAGGATTTCCCCCACCCCTCAAAAAAGTGCTGATTTTAATAATCAAAGTGCTCTAACGGGATTGATTTGAAAACTGGCTGGGGTGGAGGGACTTTGGGAGGGAGAGAGAGAAAGGGAACACCCATTTAGATGAATGGGTCAGTTCACACCTCTCAGAGCAATTGTGTCTGACTGTATTCATTTCCATGGAACGTTCAGATACATCTCATTGAGATGAATGCACCACTTTATACTCCTGGAATCCTCTTAGGCTGCAGAGGGTTGTGCAGACCCCTTTCTCCTACACTAGAGCCTGGTCTACACTAGGTAATTAGGTCGGTATAACTACATTGCTCAGCAGTGTGAAAAATCCACACACACCTCCGAGCGGCACAATTAAACCAATCTAACCTCTGATGTAGACAGTGCTAGGTTGACAGGAGAATTCTCGAGTCAACCTAGCTACTGTCTTTCCGGGAGGTGGATTGCCTACACCAACAGGAGAACCCCTCCCATCAGCATAGGTAGTGTCTTCACTGAAGTGCTAATGCGGTGCAGTTGTGGCACTGCAGTGTTTAAAATGTAGACAAGCCCCAAAGGATTGTCTAGGACGAGAGTTGCTTCAGAATAGCTATTCCTCATTAACTCCCTGTGTGGGTGCTTTTATTCTAGGATAGGAGTTTTTTGTTCTGAATTAGCTGAATCCATTTTGGATTAGCACTCTATTGTTCCAGATGATGAAACAAAAGAAATGGTAAGACTATGTGCTCACTCGGGCAAAAGCTGTATTCAGGGCAGGCTTAGTGACCACCAGCTGGCTATTCCTGGTCTACATAGGCACCGACTTCATGGGTGTTCCGGGGCTGGAACACCCCCGGGAAAAAATTACGGGTGCTCCGCACCCACCAGCAGCCAAGCCTCCCCCACCCCCGAGCATGCTGCGTCCCCACTCCTCTCCCTCCCAACGATTCCTGCCCCCCGCGCCTAACAGCTGTTTGGCGGCGCTTAGGACTTTCCGGGAGGGAGGGGGAGAAGCGGGGATGCAGTGCACTCAGGGGAGAAGGCAGGGCTGGGGTGGGGACTTTGGGGAAGGGGTGTAATGAGGGAGGGAAGGGGCAGGGGGGGCGAGCACCCACTGGGCAGAGGAGAAGTCGGTGCCTATGCTGGTCTATACTCGATCACTTCACCTCACCTGCATAAGCCACCGCCGGAGTTGCCAGATGTTTCCACCCTTTAAGTCTATAAGACTTCCCTCAGGAACATCACCTTTTTCTGTTTTACATCATGCTATCATGTTTACTCCCAGACTGCTACACATTTCTGCATCAAGGATAAACTACTGTGCGCTTCTATTTGCACGTGCACAAAACTCAGCACAGAAATGAGGGGTCTCAAGCTCTGTGGGTACAGAAACAACTCTGTGGCAACCTTCCAAAAATAATCTCTATACCAGTCCACTGTGATAGGGATGGCTGTGTTAAGTGTAGTTGGAATGCATGTAGACAAATGAGAGAATACAATTCTGTACAACATGCCACATTTACTTCATTCCTCATATCTGCTTATTTTAGAGCAGCCCTGGCTGAAATTACAGCATCTCAACACTGGCTCTTGCCAGCTCTAGGTGCCAGAGTTAAGATTGAATGGTAAAGCTAGTGTGCATGCTGTAACTCCTGGTTTTCAGAGGTTTAAATATAGTTGCAGCCAGCATTATGAAAGGATATGAGGCACTGCCAGTCAACCTTAACTCTGCATTAACAAAGTTTTGGGGCTATGAATGTTGTTCCATGTTCTGGGTCTTATCTAATCATCAGCACAATAAACTAAATGCTGATATCTGTAGTTAGTGAGGTATGGAGCAAAGAGAGAACAGCTATTTCCCACAACTTAGATATTAAACTGATCTTGAAGTTACAGTACTTGGAACCTATTTGACACTTTCAACAGAGCAGATTTAATCTGGAAGTCATTCGTGGAAAATAAATACTGAACGTTTCCGGAGTACCACTTTTGATGATGATGATGTACTAGCAATGTTATGGTTAATGATGCAAAAGTAGTATATGGTGTTTAAATTAAAAGCTAGACATCCAAAACCAAGTTAAATGCAGATTCTAACATTGTAAGGAAAGAAAACTGTTGCTGTAACTTTAATGTGTAACTGTGTTGTCTTTTAGATATGGCTACAGGACTTTCATGGTTGAACCAGGGGTTACTTTTAAATTCAGCTCATTCAGTTTCAACTTTAGAAACAGCTGGCGGTACCTCTATTTCTAAATCAAGGTAACTCGAGAGTGATTTTTCTATTTCAAACAATGAAAGATAGTTTCCTGTGATACTCATATTGAGAAAGTGCAAAATTCACCCCGATGCATCACTTACCCTCTCAAAATAGGGTGTTGTAGCACAGGAATGAATTTCACCCCAACTAAATATAAAGGACACTATGGCCTGGACTACACTAAAAAGTTAGGTCGATCCAGCTGCATCGCTCAGGCATGTGAAAAATCCATAACCCTGAGTGACATAGTTAAGCCGAACTAACCCCCAGTACAGACAGCGCTATGTTGACCAAAGAATTCTGTTGACTTAGCTATCGGCTCTAGGGAAGGTGCATTTCCTCTGACGACAGCAAAACCCGCCCTGTTAGTGTAGGTAATGTCTACACCAGTGGTCTCCAACCTTTTTACGCACAAGATCCCTTTTTGAATTTAAGTGCAACCCAGGATCTACCCTGCCGCACTTACTCCATCCCCCTTCCAGCCGTCACTCACTCACCCTCACTCTCACTCACTTTCACCGGGCTGGGGCAGGAAGTTGGGGTACTGGCTCTGGGCTGGGGCAGAGGGGTTTGGAGTATGTGTGGGGGGCCTCTGGGCTGAGCCTGGGGCAGGGGGTTGGGATGCAGGAGTGGGTGAGGGGTGCAAGCTCTGGGAGGGAGTTTGGGTGCAAGAGGAGGCTCCAGGCTGGGGCAGAGTGTTGAGGTGCAGAAGGAGGTATGGGGTGCTGGCTCTGGAAGGGGGCTCAGGGCTGGGGTGCGGGTTCCCACCAGGCAGCACTTACCTCAAGCGGCTCCCTGTCAGTGGCACAGCAGAGCTAAGGCAAGCTCCCTGCCTGCCCTGGCCCCACACGGCTCCTGGAAGCGGCCCTCACACCCTTGCGGCCCTTGGGGAGGGGGGCACATGGCTCTGCGCGCTGCCCCTCTCTGCAGGCACCACCCCCACAGCTCCCATTGGCCGCAGTTCTCCATTCCCAGCCAATGGGAGCTGTGAGGGGCGGTACTTGCAGGCAGGAGCAGCACACGGAGACCCCTGCCTCCACCCCTCCCCTGGGGCCTCAGGGGCAGGCTGTCCACTTCTGGGAGCGGGGTGGGGCCAGGGCAGGCAGGGAGCCTGCCTTAGCCCTGCTGCGCCACCGGATTTTTAGCGGCCAGAGATCGCGATCGACTGTCAGAGACTCCAGGATCGACCAGTTGAACACAATCTACCGGTTGGTGACCACTGGTCTACACTGAAGCACTACAGAGGCACCACTGTAGCATTTCAAATGTACACAAAGTAGTTTCTATGATGACTGATTTTTGGAACATTCTAACTTTCTGATAAAAGGCTGCTTTCCACAGACAATTTCTGATTTGTAGTCTTTGCCCAGAGGAAAATGTGTGTGTGTGTGTGTGTGTGTGTGTATACATTTGAGGTTAATTGGACAAACTGTGTTTGTATAGGAGACTTGAAAAGTGGTGTGTCTTCACCTTTTAGAAAGATCTAAAATAGTTTGTTCATAATTCAGAACCCTTTGTGAAGAATTCAGACTTTTTTTACATACATTATTTATTGTGAGGAGTAGGATGAGACTTTTTTTTATTGCATTTTCACCCAAGTTGGAGCCTTGAGGATTTTAGTTGAAATTTTTGGTGTCTGTACATGTTATTTCCCTAATTGTGCTGGCAAAAGTTATAAGTTCCACATTGCCTAATCCTTGCTTTAATTTTTAAATTTCTTGGTTGTGAATTGGTTTTAAAATACAAATTGATCACAAGACCTAAATGTTTGTCATCGTGTATTTGGGTAGAAATCCTATTTTTTCTGGCCCCTAGAGTTCCTAACGAGTTCTTGCTCATGGCAGTTCACCTCTCAATGCACACACACTACAGCATAGACAAGGCAATGGGAGAATCATTCCCTTTTGATTCCTTCTCTTGGCTTCAGGAGCTTCCCTAGCTGGGACAAGAAAAATTGGCAAACCCCCTATCGATCCTTGCGTTTCTTTTGCTTTTCTGCACTCCTGATCCCTTCCCCAAATACTAGATTCATTTTAAATTAAAATGTTTCAGGTAGTTCCTTGTTGGTAGCTTCTTTGTTAAATACAAACAAGAAGCCACAAAAAGCTCTCAAACATCATGAGAAATTCTCTCAAGTTACAGGATGACTTTTCTGTTCTTTTGATAGTGGAAATCCAGGATTGTGTCTGGATGCTGAAGTGGCCTTAGCAACTGGACAGTTCCTTGCCCCTGGTAGTCAACAGTCCAGCAGTGCAACATCACGTTATTCGGAGTCACGAGGAGAAACCCCATGCTCATTCAATGATGAAGATGATGATGATGATGATGACGATTCCTCTTCCCCAGAATGAAGACAGCAGAAAACAGAATATACAAGATGCTGCTTTTATGTGTTTTAGTGTGAGCTCCTGGTTTTTATGATATAACTTCAGTTTCTTGCCTTTGTTTGCACTGTGTTCAGTTAAACTAAATGGAAACTTGCACACATACACACACAAAAAGCACCCAAAGTTAAGAGACAGATTGAAAACTTTTTATAACTGAACACAGTGTGGTATACTGCCACAGAGCAAACAAAGCGTTTCAACTGCAACCAAGGAAAAAAGCAAAATCCCTGAAGATTTAGCAGACTAATTGCTAAGTGCACAAGTTTATTTTTCATAACTTGGGACATTGCTTCTCCAGTTTCTCTCTTCCTCCTCATTTATCCCACTCAGAATGGAGATGATTATAGTGTTGTCCAACAGATGCTGATTCTTACATTGTCTTTAGGCTTTGCTACCTTTAAAAAAAAAAAGCTAAAATAGATAGTTTTAAATATCTTATGTATTAAAACCATTATGGAGAGGGGCTATTAGGATGTTTGCTTTGTTCTGTTCAACTTGCTGTACAGAAGAGTCTTAAAGTAATATAAAATGCAAGTGGCAAAATTAATCTTGAACTAGATGAAATCCATTTTAGATATTTTAAAGAATGAAATTAGTATATTTCTGTTGAAGGGTTCATATTTTTCCATTATTTTATTCCATTGATATTTTGGGCCTAATTTATTATAAATAACTGATTGTTAGCCATTACATAGAGTCAGGATAAAAATGGTGGTGTTCTCTACACCAACACTAATTTTTTTAAAGAAAAAATGTTAGTGAAGAAAATAGTGTTAATAAGTTGTCTGATAGTTTAAAAATAAATTCTCCCTTGAATATCTACACAGACCTTAACCTACTCTAGAAAACCAAATGGAATATAATAGCAAAAGAGTTTCTTTCTATAGTAAGGACTTCATACATTTTCAGGCAGTGTTTCAGTTTTCAAGGGACACAGTCACATAAAATATTATTTTAGGAACTAATAACTTTTTAATTTAAGATTCTTGTGAAAATCTAACTTTTCACTATTTATGCAGTTTGACTTTTTGCATTTCACTCAGTTAGGATAATGAAAACAGACTAATCAAATTAACTTTTTGTTTTTAGTTAATTCCATTTTCCAACTGTTCTGCACTAACCGACACCATGCTGGCACTGCAGGGGAACATTTAACTCCAAACAACTGTTTTCACAGCATTTTTTTTAAAGGAAAAATGGAATCTGATTTTTATACTCTGTCAAGTTAGCAAAAATAATTCTCACACTTCAGAAGTAAGCATTGGGGTAGTAATAATTTTGCTTTAATATCACCCAAAGGATTTTCACAATCATGTCAACCCAAAATGTTAGTAAACTGGGCCTCTTTAGTGAATAAATTGCACCTCTATTTACTGAAGGTCACATTAATGGAAAATATTTATTTGCAGTTTTGGAAGAGGTAAATGTCTAAACTACTGGATTATATATTTGACTCCATTGTGACCAAAGATGCTGTTAAATATGTTGAGTTACAGTGAAGTTATTGCATTTAGTGGAATATAACAACAAAATATCATACCAGTACAATGGTTAAATATAGGGGGGGAAACTGTTTAAAAATGTCTTTAAAGGGCTGAATTAGGCTCCCAAAATCTCAGAGTTGAGTCCAATTCTACATTTAGCATCACAACTTGGTGCCTAGAATGTCTCCGAACAGATATTTTTTTTAAACATTCAACACTTAATATCAAAGCAGAACAGGTTGACCTGAAATGTTTTAATATGCAAGTTTAAACTAGTCCCAGTTTTTACTCTTTTCAATATGCTAAACCTAATTAATGAAATGATAAATTGAAATAATTCCTTTTTTATCTTCATAGTCCATGTAAATATTTTAGGTATTTCTAAATACCCATATTAGCTGTTAAACCACAATGACTAGGGCTGTTATTTAGTTAGGAGTTTACAAATTGCCTGCATCCCTATTGAAGATTTGTTGCAGTCTGTCATGTTTACACACATTTGGAGGAGAGGTGGCCAGCAAAGTTATAAGGAAAATTTTCCTCTATGCTTATCAAGCTACCTGCCAATCTGGACAAGACTGGTGGTATATCCCATGAACATAGGTCACAGAGACAGTTGGGCAGTAATGTCCTCTGTCTTGACTCATGTTAATAATCTATTCTCAGATTATTACTACAGTAACTACCACTTGAACTGGAAATGGCACTGTAAATGTTAGGTCAGTAATATCTGATGGGGGCAGGTTATTTCAGTGGTGTCTCTTTGCTTGGAGACAAGCCCTTTGGAAAGTGGTTTCTCTGTTTATGAAACCACTTTAAAAAAAAAAAAAAAAGTCAGTGTGTTGTCCAGGATCCACCCCATCCTACCATCCACCAAACATTGCTGCAGGCCTTGGAAAACAAGGAAACCCATAAGCACCACTTTAAACACTAGCCCAAAGAGGAGCAGTAATAATTTTGCTTTAATGACAAAAAATATTCTTTTCCAGGAGCTTGGCATGCTTGCTCCAGTTGAAGTCCATAGCAAAACTCCCATTAAGAGTACACTGCACTACTACTCGCTTTTGGCAAGTACCATGGCATAGCATCACCAGCCTCTCTACTGTATTTTAATACCAGAAAGTATGTAGCTTTATTAACTGGTCAGCTTCACAAATTGATCTCCCACCGCTGAAAATAGTTAAATCATACAAAGGCCAAAACAGAAAACCAGTTTTGGGACTTCAAAAGGAAGTTGCTTGAGATCCTATGTTCCAAGTTCCAGTCCAGAGGGAATTTTAACACAGGCAGTTGTGGTTTTATGGTTACATTAAAGTCTGGGAACTGGTCCTCATCCAGGTGGAGAGTCACTTGACCTCCTTTTTGTCTGATGAGGCCTGCTGCAAAATTGCAGGACTGCACCAAAAACTGATGGTGCATCTCAATTGCGCTTTAAATGGATCTGAATTAAAAGGAGACTTCAAATTGCGGAGCACCCACAACTTCCATTGAGTCAATAGGAGCAATGGGTGTTCACTCCCTCGAAAAGGCCCTTTAACTCCGAGTGGCACCAGGAGGCATTACCATAGTAATGTGATCATTAACAGCTTGACTGGTTCTCTCATCTTCTGTTTAGTTGCCATATTGTGTGATACAGCTAATATGGCCATTGTTATCTGGTGATAGGTAGCAATTAAACTTTAAGCATAAAGAAAATTGTGATATGAACATTTGAAAAGTGACCTAATGGTTGAGAGTGCTTTTTTGTTGTTTTGTTTTTTGTACTGCTATTCTGGATTATTTAAATGTTTATTTATTGGGTATGATTTACTAAAATTATTTGAGGAAATACATGAAGTAATTAGCTGTGACCAATATAATTGTGTGTATACATTTTAAATCTATTGCAGTAAACATCTTTACATATTAAACATCTTATTTTAGGGATTGGGTGCTTTTTTAAACTTAGGGAAAGAGTCAATAAAACCTGCTAGACTGTACCACAAATATCCCAAAAATGTGTGTGTTTCCAGGAGGAGGATGGAGGGTATTTCTACTGTGTGGAAGTTAGCTCTAACGTTTACTGAATCTGGCCATTAATGATTACACTACAGTTGTGCCAGTTTTTTCATTTCTACAAGCCAAATGTTGGTTCTACTGAAGTCAGTGGCAAAATTAATCTACTCTAAGATCTCATCTGTATGAGAGTTATTCCAGTTTAGCTGAAGGTGTGCTTTTAAACTCACTTACTGAAACCAAAATAAAAATATCCACAGAGGAGTTTGCACTGGTTTAAGAGTGGCTTATTCTGATTTAGGTTGCAGAGATTCCTAATAGACTTAAACTAAACTGCAACAAGGCTGCTTTAAACCACACAGAAGTTTGCATCAGTTTAACTAAAGCAGTTCAAAATCAGACCTTTAGGGCATGTCTACACGTACAACGCTGCAGCGCATCTGGTGAAGACACTCTATGCCGATGGGTGAGAGCTCTCCCGTCAGCATAATAAAACCACCTCTATGAGTGGCAGCAGCTATGTCAGTGGGCGAGCTTCTGTCCATACTGACGCTTATGTCGGTGTAACTTATGTCACTCGGGAGTGGTTTAGTCACACACCTGAGCGACATAAGTTCTGCCAACATGGGCTGTAGTGTAGACATAGCCTTAGTTAAATTGGCACAACTTTCTTGTATGGAGAAGTCGTTTGCAGGGTTGGTGTCATAATATTAGAAAGACAAAGTGGGTGAGGTAATATGTTTTATTGGACCACTTCTTTGTAGAGCTCTGTGTAGGTTGAAAGCTTGTCTCTTTCACCAACAGAAGTTGATCCAATAAAAGATATTATTTCACCCGCCTTGCAACAAGGTGTGATAGAGTCAGAGTTTGATCCGAAATAATCACTGTTCTCAAATAAGTCACCCATAAAAAGCTGTTTTAGGGTAGAATCTATCATTTAAAGACATAGTTGTCAAATTATCTTTATTTTTTTCCCCTCCACACTACCGTCTTAAACAAAACCACCTCTAAAATGTATTCATTACAATCTAAAAATTAGATAATGGTCATTTGAATAATTAACGGGCACTTTAAAACTGAAAATATCCAGAGGCATTTTAAAAATACTTTTTAAAAATACTTTACTTTTAATTAGTCTAAAAGCCAAACTACCCTGATTTAGAAAAAGTAAAGCAAGTAATTGCAGGGTGCATTTAACATAGACTAAACCAGGGTCAGTAACCTTTCAGAAGTGGTGTGCCGAGTCTTCATTTATTCACTCTAATTTAAGGTTTCGCATGCCAGTAATACATTTTAACGTTTTTAAAAGGTCTCTTTCTATAAGTCTGTAATATATAACTAAACTATTGTTGTATGTAAAGTAAATAAGGTTTTTAAAATGTTTAAGAAGCTTCATTTAAAATTAAATTAAAATGCAGAGCCCCCCGGACCGGTGGCCAGGACCTGGGCAGTGTGAGTGCCACTGAAAATCAGCTCGCGTGCCGCCTTTGGCACATGTGCCATAGGTTGCCTACCTCTGGACTAAACAAACCAAAACAAAAATGGGCTTTCAGTCTTGACCCATGCAGTTGTGCCTTGTAATTACAGATGTCTCTTAATTGCATGATCCTAATATACACTAAATGCTGGACTATCCAGATACAGTGAGACAGGGCTAGGACTATCTTTGAGCTTATTTAACTTTGTCCCTCTTTGGGATTACACATCATGATCACAATCTAGAAATGTCACTATCTTTCTGGTCAATCTAAGCTTCCTTTAGTCAGAATAAGACTTCGGGGGCACTTAATGCTCTTGCAATTGTCCCATGCCTGTGATGTGATGAAGCCAAAGGCCTGTTGCTGTTATTTATTTAAGAGGAAAGATCCCCTCACTAGGTGAAGCAACATTCATTATGACATTATTAAAAATAACTTAAAAACAGTTGTTTAGAACAAATTCCCTTATCTGCATAGTTAATAGCAGAATTTTAAAATTGAAATTACTCTTTAGTAATAATATTTAGTAGAGCTGTCAATTAATTGCAGTTAACTCACACGATTAACTCAAAAAGATTAATCGTGATTAAAATGATTAATCACAATTAATCGCACTTATAACAATAGACTACCAATTGAAATTTATTAAATATTTTTTGATTTTTTTTATATTTTCAATATTGATTTCAATTACAACACAGAATACGAAGTGCACAGTGCTCACTTTATATTATTTTTGATTATATACACTGTAAAAATGATAAAAGAAATAGTATTTTTCAATTCACCTCATACAAGTTCTTAAGTGCAATCTCTTTATCATGAAAGTGTAACTTACAAATGCAGATTTTTTTTTGGTTACATTTAGAGCCTACAAGTCCACTCAGTCCTTATTCTGCCAATCGCTAAGACAAACAAGTTTGTTTACATTGATGGGAGATGCAGCTGCCCGCTTCTTATTTACAATGTCACCTGAAAGTGAGAACAGGCATTCACATGGCACTTTTGTAGCCGGCATTACAAGATATTTACATGCCAAGCATGCTAAACACTCATATGTCAATTCATGCTTTGGCCATCATTCCAGAGGACATGCTTTCATGCTGATGATGCTCATTAACAAAATAATGCGTCAATTAAATTTGTGACTATACTCCTTGTGGGGAGAATTGTATGTCTCCTGCTCCGTTTTTCCGCATTCTGTATATATTTCATGTTATAGCAGTCTCGGATGATGACCCAGCACATGTTCGTTTTAAGAACACTTTCACAGCAGATTTGACAAAACGCAAAGAAGGTACCGATGTGAGATTTCTAAAAATAGCTACCGCACTCGACCCAAGGTTTAAGCATCTGAGGTGCCGTCCAAAATCTGAGAGGGACGAGGTGTGGCGCATGCTTTTAGAAGTCTTAAAAGAGCAACACTCTGATGCGGAAACTACAGAACCCAACCACCAAAAAAGAAAATCAACCTTCTGTTGTTGGTATCTGACTCAGATGATGCAAATGAACATGCGTCGGTCCGCACTGCTTTGGATTGTTATCGAGCAGAACCCATCAGCAGCATGGACACATGTCCTCTGGAACGGTGGTTGAAGCATGAAGGGACATATGAAGTTTTAGCGCATCTGGCACATAAATATCTTGCAAACCCAGCTACAAAGTGCCATGCAAATGCCTGTTCTTACTTTCACGTGACATTGTAAACAAGAAGCAGGCAGCATTATCTCCTGCAAATATAAACAAATTTATTTGAGTGATTGACTGACCAAGAAGTAGGACTGAGTGGACTTGTAGGCTCTAAAGTTTTACATTGGTTGTGGGGTTTTTTGAATGCAGTTATTTTTGTACATAATTCTACATTTGTAAGTTCAACTTTCATGATAAAGAGATTTTACTACAGTACTTGTATGAGGTGAATTGAAAAATATTTTGTTTTTTACAGTGCAAATATTTGTAATAAAAAATAAATATAAAGTGAGCACTGTACGCTCTGTATTCTGTGTTGTAATTGAAATTAATATATTTGAAAATGTAGTAAACATCCAAAAATATTTAAAATAAATGGTATTCTATTGTTGCTTAACAGCGCGATTAATTTTTTTAAGTGCTTGACAGCCCTAATATTTAGTCTATTATCATTACCCAGGCTAAGTGAAATGCAGAAGATAACCCTCGTCATGTTCTGGCACTCATGTACTAGAATAGCTGTAATGGGTAGGCTGCAAATGCTGCCACGGGATGTTCAAGTCCTAGTGAACACAGATTTTTTATTTGAATTTAAAAACAAATTCATGGGAATATTTCAGTTGATCTTGGTTTTTGTAAAATCTAAGTTTGGTGACTGTCAACCTTTAATAGAATGTATATTTGATTGGTTAAATCTGGTTTTTATCCCATTTGATTAACATTTTGAAGTACCATGAAATGCACGGAAGCAAGAAAATTCAGCATTAAATATTAATTAAACTCTGGGTTGACAGTCTGTCCATGCACCAAATATATAGAAGATACTCTGTATTATGCCCTTGAAATCAGTGTATTAGCCTGAAATCTGAATGTTTTGTTGGAGTTTGTTAAACCTTTAATGTAATGATAAGGGTTAATAATAGCTTTGGGTTTGTTTTTCAGGTAATATGGTGATTAGAGACATTTCCTCATAAAAGCACCTTCTGGGTAAAAACAAATTTTGTGCACTTCCCCTGTCTCTGATGCAATGGCACATGCATCTTACACAGAACACTTCAAATAGGCTCGTAATTTAGTCAATTTGTATGTATATTTTATAACCCTTATATCATCCAAAATTCTTACCGTGAAAGATTAGTCCTGCTTCCAGTGGTGCTGCTCATTACATACCTGTAAAAACAGAGGGTTTAAAGCTCAACCTGTCCCTCCAGGGACCTGAGTGCAATAATTATCCCAGGAGCAAGACACCAAGCTGGATATTTTTATTTGGGTCTCCTGCATGTCACTGTGAGATATGACAACAGAACAAGCCAGGACACAGTTTAAAGTCAGTAGATGTATGTAGGCACTTCTGAACAGTGGGATCTGGCAATAGATCATTGCTCTCTTAAAGCAGATAATGATACTGGGCAATAGTCTTATGTATCAACCTATATTATGGAGCCATTACAGCATGAATGAGTATGATAACAATTGTAATTTTCTAAAGATAATAATTGAACTATTTATCCACAATATGGACTAAATTCTGCATGGAGTTAACTTTTTAAAACCCTTCCTTTTTGTGTTTGAAGTGCTGAAACCACTTAAAAGCCCATTAATTGTTTTAACCACTTTTCTACTTATTTAAGTTAACAGAAGAGTAGGCTCAGTCATGGGCTTGGATGTTTTATGCCAAGTTTCAACTCAGACCAAACTTAAAGAAAGGTTTGTGAACTCCTGAAAAATGGAAGCCCTGAGACAACTTTAGCTATAGTGGCTCGAATTGGTGCTGCTGTAAATTGTATAGGATTTAATTATTTCTAGTACTTCAGCTATAGAATGAGTGGAAATTGCTGATCTTTGCTTTATGGTGATCAATTGAGGATTTGATTCATTCTATTCTCCTACTGAATCTAATAACCTTACGGTCTTTTCCCTAAAGTATTTACTGGCATAAAATAATTTACTGTTTTTCTGTCAAAGTGTTTGCGCATTAAATAAAAGCATTTTTACATCTCCCCTTTCCTGTACTGCTAAAGCCTTATTAATAAGACCTGGTCTACACCTAAAACTTAGGTCAACCTAGCTACCTCGCTCAAGGCTGTGAAAAATTTCTCGGCCAGGTGAAACAGGTTAGGTTGACCTAATCCCCACTGTAGATGCAGGTAGGTAGATGGCAGAATTGTACCATCAATCTAGCTACCACCTCTCAAAAGGTGGATTTACTATAGTGGTGGAAAAACCCCATCTGTTGCTGTAGCAAATGTCTATGCTACAGTGGCATAGCTGTGCTGTGCTGCTGTAGTGCTTGTAGCATAGACATAGCCTAAAGACTTTCCCAAAGTAAACTGCCATCTAACACATTATAGACTTTCTGGGCAACTTACTTCAAACAATTTGATGCAGATTTTTAATATTCCCTGAGTTTCTTTCTTGCTGGGTATCTTTTAATTATAACCCTATTATTTTGTTTTGGCAAAGGCTGCTATTAAGCTATCTTGATTTGTTTTTTCTGATCAAGTAATGTTAATTTTTACTACCACATTGTATATGACTATTAGTAGCATAAAAGGAATGTCATAATATTATATATGCTTCAAACACTGACAGACAGAAATACAAAGTACATAACGTTTTACTTGCCTAATGGGAACATTGGTATTAGCATACAGTGTATTGGATCTAATAAGGAATTATTACTTTGCAGTCTTCACACTTTGTAAATAAATACCTGCTATTTTTTTATGGAAATTTTTATAGAAGAAGCTATTTCTGTATACTCAACTGATCCCATGTTTACTGAAAATGCTGCAAGGGGGAACTGTATTCCACAAAATTGGGGGGGGAGGAAGGGAATAAACACATCCAATTGAAGTGAAAAGCATGCACATGTTGGAGAAAAACAGCATCCAGCTGTTTATAACTTGAGAAGTAAAGCTGAACTGTAGAAGAACAGAATAAAAGAATTTAAAGACAACTGGGGTTGATCTTGTTTTTAAGCAAAACATTGTTGAAGGGGAAAGCTGCTCAAATTTAATGTTCGTAGCATGTGTTCTCCATTTCAAAAAAGCCTCCTTACAGTGTAAACTCCAGGGAAAAAAGAGTCAAGTTAATCTGATGTTTTGAAAATAAATATTTAAAATTCACTAATTGTAGCCTGGTGGATAGTTTTCAGCTCAGAGGAACCTAATGTGACATCCAGTGAAAGAAGATGGTTTTGTAGAATCTCTTTACATTGGGTCAATTTAATTTATAAAAGTATATTAGGAGACTATTTTCTTACGTAGCTCATCAAAAAAAATCACCTCACCTAGAGCTAGAAAAATCCCCCAGGATCAGCTAATTAATTTCCCTGCTAATATACAGTTATACCCTGTTGTAAATTTACTATGGTTTTGTTCAGTCTTGATTTAAAAGTCAAGTGATGTGGCTTCCAGTCTTATACATCTTCCTGTCATGAAGATTTTCCTGATATTCATCCTAATCTCCCTCTATTAGTTACAGCTCACCACTCCAGATTCTGCCTATGTTACATGCTAAATAATTGTCTATATCTTTCAAAGATCTGCAGACCATTACCATATCCACACAACCGACCTCCATACACACACTTAGCAGATGAGTACCTTAGTAATCAATAATTTGTTTAATTTGGTCTAAGAAGTTAATTTCTCTTCCCCCGTGATCATTTTTGTTGTTCTTCTCTGAAGTCCTTCCCCTTTTTCTGGTATTGATGTGTCCTGGACTAACTAACTTCTCAGATGCACTGTCACCAGACTTGTTTTCCTACGTTACCTGAACTACCCATGGTTCAGTAGTTTTCTCTCTCAAGTCTACTAGCTGTTAAACATTAAAAACCTGCAGGATTGGGCGTGAAACAAATCCAAACTCTAGTGTAGATCACAACCAGGAAAGATTCTCTCATAATTTGCCATGTTCTTAAGGCCAGCTTGCACTTGGAGGGATGCCTTCATGGATGGACTTAGTAGCATCCTTAGCCCCAAAAGACTATATAATGTGTGGCTCCTGTGGGCCAGAGCTGTGTTTAAATGAAGAAAGGCTATGCCCACAAGCCCATGGTCTTTAGACTCACAACTACAATGATTGCCTCCTCTGTGGTTTTGAGTCAAACATAATTCTAAAGATGACATCACAAAATTATTCACATCTGTTCATTTAAACTAATCCCCAGCAACACTTCCCTTCAGCCTCCTTCACTATTCCAAGAACAGATAAATTGCTACATGAGGGCTTCAGGAGGGTTTTGTTGTATTATCTCTAAGCAAGCTCATAGCTAAAACTTGTTATTTCTCTGTAACCTCTCTCCTACCAATATTTTTCCTGTTCTGAGTAAAAAGGGAGAAGTTCTCAATTTAAAACAATGTGTATTTTCTGTGCTAATTTTCACCTTCCCTCTCTGAAACCAATAGAAAGATTAAGGAAATGATTAAACATAACTCTCTTCACTTCCCCACCTTCTCTCTCAAAAGACTGGAACAAACTAGTTGTGAAGTAAGCCCAGTAAAAGATTCCAAATGCTTTTGGTAAAGGATTCCTCAGCCTAGTTTTTCCATAAGGCAGCATGGTGTAAACTCATGCTGTTTTCAATTTTTCCTTGTACAGATCTGTTATGTCTTTTGTAAGAATGTTATAAAGCAATGTTAGCTGTACTCCAGTACCACGCTTCTTTATGTGCATATCACTAGTAAATAGAAGCATTCAAATAACTATCTAGGCTTTTTCTTGGATGGGGTGAGGGGGGGAATGACTTTTAAAGTCACATTTTACTTAATTCATGCATTTCATCTAGAAAGAGGAACAAACACCAAACATCTGTGGGAGCAGCAGAAAGAACACAACTGTGTAGGTTTATTATTCATTAAACTTTGTTTCAACCCCACATGTAAGATAAGGGGACAGAGGTTTGAACAATCGCTCCGTTGTGCAAGTCCAGTATTACAAGCAAGAATCTTCATTAAAAGCTGGGGTGTCTGTTCAGCCGCCTACAGTGCAAGTGTGATTTGTGTAGGTTGAGACCTTGTCCTTAATGTTCGGGTCAGGTGCCTGTGTTTCTGCTGCCCAAGAGGCTATGTACCCATGCTCATTGGGTCCTACTTAATACCCTTATTCCCGTTCGTTCCTCCTTTACATTATTTAAAGGGCTCCAACCACTTACAACAATAAGATGGACACCTTAAGCAAAAATAAAGCCGCCTGAAAACAACATGGCGAAGAGCTCTGGAAGCTAGGCTGAAAAACCTGGGGCACAGCGGGGGAACCATTGAAAGAAAGAGAGAAGAGTGGAGGAGCTTTGTCACTGCCCTAAACGCCTGAGGGATAATGGGAACAATGATGATGAACTACTTACTACCACTGGGACTAGCTGTCCTATGTCACAACTGTCATCCAAAGGTGATCTAGGACACGCTGTACCCATGCAACTCCAGCTGTCATTTTCCACCACTCACTCATTAACATAATTATTTATTGATGAAGCCTATTGATGCCTTCTACCCATATCATTAGTTAAGAAAAACAGTTGAATTTAACCCAATATTTGGATATGGTATGTTGATCATTGAAAGAAAAAAAACATTAAGCCCCAGTTATATCATCTGCCATCTCACAAGCAAAAAAATAGGTTTACTTTATATTGAAACAACGTGATTTGATATAACATATGCATTGCTTCTCTTTTAGCTTGTCTCTTAGTACAATGGTTCTCAAAGCCGGTCCGCAGCTTGTGCAGGGAAAGCCCCTGGCGGGCCGGGCCGGTTTGTTTACCTACCGCGTCCGCAGGTTTGGCCGATCGCGGCTCCCACTGGCCGTGGTTCGCCACTCCAGGCCAATGGGGGCTGCGGGAAGGGCGGCCAGCACATCCCTCGGCCCACGCCGCTTCCCGCAGCCCACATTGGCCTGCGCGGCCGGTGGGAGCCACGATCGGCCGAACCTGCGGTTGCGGCAGGTAAACAAACCGGCCCGGCCCGCCAGGGGCTTTCCCTGAACAAACAACGGTTTGAGAACCACTGTCTTAGTACGTCTGCATTTGTAAACTGCTTTAAGGAGCAGTACAGTATTCTGCTAACTTCACCCTTACATTTGTTCACTGGTTTTGGGGGGGGGGGTTTGGGGGGGGGAGGGGGTTGATTTTTTTGAAATCCAGGGTGAGTCAAATGATTATTCCTTTAACAAAGTTTTTTATTCAGCTTTTGCTTTATCCTGGATCTTAATCTAAACCAGGGGTGGGCAAACTTTTTGGCCCCAGGGCTTCATCGGGGTTGCGAAACAGTATGGAGGGCTAGGTAGGGAAGGCTGTGCCTCCCCAAAGAGCCTGGCCCCCCACCCCCATCCGCCCCCTCCCACTTCCCGCCCCCTGACTGCCCCCCTCAGAGCCCCCAACCCATCCAACCCTCCCACTCCTTGTCCCCTGATCACCCTGCCCCCTATCCAACCTCCCCGTTCCCTGACTGCCCCAACCCCTATCTACACCCCCACCCCCCAGGACTCCCATGCCTATCCAACCCCCCCATTCCCCGTCCCCTGACTGCCCCCCCCAGAACCTCCACCCCTATCCAACTGCCCCCTGCTCCCTGTCCCCTGACTGCCCCCCAACCCCCACGCTCCCTGCCCCCTTACCAGGCTACTCAGAGTGGCAGGACTGGCTTATTGGAAAGCCTGGGAGCAGCGGGACAGAGCGCTCCCCATGCAGCAGCGTGGCTGCAGGGGAGGGAGGCCAACAGGGGAGGGACCGGGGGTTAGCCTTCCTGGCTGGGAGCTCAGGGGCCGGGCAGGACGATCCCACGGGCCGGATGTGGCCCACGGGCCGTACTTTGCCCACCTCTGATATAGAACATGGCCACAGGATTGTCTATCAGGACTTGAACCACCTGGCCTGAGACCTGGGGAAGGAACACTTGTCAAACCAGGCATATCACCCTGAGCTCCCTGACGTTTATGTGGGGGAAGAGTTCTTCCCAGGATCAGAGGCCCTGAGTCCTGAGATTGTTGAGGTGCACTTCCCACACTAGGTCTGATGATACTGAGACTAAAGACACCAATGGCTGTGGGGCCACGAAGGGCACCCCCATCATTACCAACCTTGGCTCCCTCCACCAGCCCAGGGAGGCGAGGTCTGGGGGAGGGATCATAAGTACTGAGTCCAAGTGGTGTCTGCTCGGGGAGTATACTGACACTAGGCACATCTGGAGGGTCCTGAGGCGCAGCCTTGAGTATTGAACCACGTAAGTGAGAGCTGCCTTGTGACCTAGCAGCCGGAAGCACCCTCAAGCTGTTGTGATTGGGTGGGCTTTGGCTATCAAGTTTGCCATGGTCTGGAAGCAGGCCTTCAGCAAGAAGGCCCTGGCTTGGGTTGAGTCGAACACTGCCCCAATAAATTTTATTCTCTGAACCGGAACAAGAGTTGACTTCTGCTCATATATCAGCAGGCTCAGCACCCTACAGGTGGTTCGGGCCAGGCTGATGCTGTCTTGCACTTGAGCCTGTGACTGACCTTTGATCAGCCAGTCCTCAAGATATGGGTAGACCTGAACACCTTGCTGCCTGAGGAAGGCTGCTACAGCCACCATACACTTCGTAAAAACCCTCAGGGTTGCTGATAGGCTGAAGGGAATGGCAGTGAATTGGTAGTGGCAAAACTGAGAAATCTTCTGGGACCATAGAAGACAGAAATGTGAAAGTATGTATCCTTTAGGTCGGGGGCAGCGTACCAGTCTCCTGGGTCCCAGGACACGATGGAGGCCAGGGAGCCTATGCGGAATCTCAGTTTCTTAAGATATCTGTTGAGGCAACATAGATCCAGGATCGGCCGGAGCCTCCCTTTTGCCTTAGTGATTAAGAAATATTGGGAGTAAAACCCTTTCCACCTCAAATCCTAAGAAACTTCCTCCACAATCCCATACATAGGAGGGATTGCACCGCCTGGAAAAGGAGCTGCTTGTGAGAAGGGTCCCTGAAGAGGGTCAGGGATGGGGGCTAGAGGGGGGTGGATAAAAACTGAAGGGCATATCCGACTGTCACTGTAATCAAGACCCATTGGTCCGATGTTATGGATTCCCAAGCCAGGCTGAAGAGGGATAGATAGTCCAAAAATGAAAGGGGGGAATGGATCTGAAACAGCAACTGGTACAGCACCATTGGTTGCATCTTCAAAAGGCCTGCTTGGGCCCATGGGAGTATCTCTGAGGCTCTGGCTGGGAGGCTGAGGTGGATGGGAGTAGGTGGAGTCATTTATAACCTCTCCCTTTTCTTTTGTAGGGCTCAAGTCTTGGCAGTCCCGAGAACCGAGGAGGCTGCTGGTGCCTAAAGTGTTTTCCGGAGGCAGACAGTGTGTACTGGCTGAAGGATCATAGGGTGGCCCTTGAGTCCTTCAGTTCGTGAAGTCTTGTGTCCATCTGCTCCAAGAAAAGGGAAGAGCCTTCAAATGGGAGGTTCTTGATTGACTGTTGGACCTCGTGGGGAAGGCCAGAGGACTGGAGCCAGGAACAGAGACTCATAATGATCATGGAGGCCATTGTCCAGGCCGCTGAGACAGTAGCATCCAGAACTGCCTAGAGAGAAGTCTGGCCATGTTCTTACTCTCTTCGAGAAGGGCTGCAAACTCTTGAGGCAGGAAGTCTTTGAATTTATTCAGGAAGTCCTATAGATTAAAATCATATCTCCCCAGCAAAGCTTGCCAATTGGCGATATGCAGTTGAAGGCTACCCAGGAAATAAACCTTTCTTCCGTAAAGGTCCAGTTTCTCAGAATCTTTTTGTTTCGGGGTAGCACTCGACTGGCCCTGTCTGTCCCTTTCATTAGCTGCAGACACCACCAGGGACCCCGGGAGGGAGGGTGCGAGTACAGGTAATCGAACCCGCCTGCTGGTATATAATACTTTTTCTCTGCCCTCTTTGAAGTGGGGGCCAGAGAAGAAGGAGTTTGCAATAGGCCCTTGACTGGTCCCATCACCACTTCATTGATGGGCCAGGCCATCTTGGATGGAGCTGCTACAGCCAGGATATCAATAAGGCTGTGCAATGTCTCTTTGAGCTCCTCAATCTCCAAGCCCAGGTTTGAAGCAACCTGCTGCAGAAGGTCCTGATGGGCCCTGAAATCATCCTGGGGAAGTAAACTGCTGGGATCTGCAACAGTCTCATTTGGGGAGGAGGCGGCTTGCAGTGGAGGAGGGGCTCATTTCTCTTCCTCTGCCTCGACTATGTCCCCTGGAGGCAACTCCTGGACTTTGGTATTGGAGTCTGGATCTGGTGCTGAGTGGGAAGAAGTGGTGGCCCGTCTCTTGGAGGCCACTGAGTAGGAGCAGTGGGAGGCAGGGCCCAGTACCTGGGGAAAACCTGAGGGGTTCCAGTAGGGCCACTGCATCAGCCAGTGACCCACTGGCCAGGGGCCTGCCGGAGGACCAGCAGTGAAGCTCAGTGGGGAGTAGGCTGGGTACCGATGGTGGGCTTTGGCAGTACATAGGGTTCCCCTTCATACTCCCAAGAGGATTCCTCTCCCAGATACCATGGTGAAGCACTACCCACTCCTGCTTCCATAGGGTGCCAGGATTCCAGGGACCAGTGGTGTGCCAGGGAGTGGGATGCCAGGATCAGGTGGGGCTTGCCCCTGGATGGTGGGAACCAGTGCTGGGAAGGCGCCTGATGCACTTTGTTCCCTTCTGCTTCCGGACGCCAGACTTAGTCGGTGCCCCGACCAGAAGAGAGTGAAAGACCCTACCCGCCTGAAAAGCCTCCGGGTCAATGGCACTGTAAGTCCACTGGTATCGCAGTGGTTCCCTAGTGTCAGCAGAGGGTTCCGCACCGGACTTGGTGGAGTCGACGGTGCCGACATGGGTCCCGGGTAGAAGAGCGGCCTGGTACGGGTCTCACTCCCTCTCCCCACTTGTCTCTCTTCTGCACTAGTGAGTGCCCTCTCTTGGTGCGCTGCTTTTTGTGCTGCTTCCTCGGCACTGGGGATGGAGAACAGTGCTGGGAAGACGGGATGCCGAAGTACTCAGTGCTAAATCAGAGTGGCTCTGCTCTGCGACAGGTCTGAGGGTGGCTTTCAGGAGGATAGCCTTTAGCCCTGGTCCTTCTTAGTGCAGAGTCTAAAGTCCCAGCAGATTTTGCACTTGTCCTTTACATGAGTTTCCCCCAAGCACTTTAAGCAACTCAAGTCACTCACAGACACAGGTTTGCCACAAGAGGCACAAGGCTCAAAATCCGGGGCATGCCCAATCCCTGGGGCAAAAAATCCTTCAACAATAGGAACTATACACACAAAAACTATATACACTAAAATATGAACACTATGAAAGTGTTCAAAACCACTGGGAAGAAACAAAAGGTTGTGCCAGCAAACGTCATGAGCAGTAAGGAGAAACTGAGAGGATATGGGGCCAGTGGGGCCCCTTATACTGGCGCATACACATGCAGCTCTAGAGGGCACTAGAGCTGGCCCAACAGATACCACTCCAGCAACAGTGCACGCGGCGTGCACACACCTAGCATGGAATGGACATGAGGAAGCACTCAAAGAAGTTCCCCCCACCACCACCACCTTCACTTAATACTCGATGGCTTCTAAACAGCTTCCATGGAGCCTACAGAACAAAATGTGGACAGCACCACAATTAAAAGCCATATTGTAGGCAATGAGCAGAGCCTGTTGATGCCCCATGACCCCTCCCAAACCTGTGAGATGGCCCATCTTCCACTAAATGATAATAACACTTTCTGAAATGGTACCAAGTGGCATTGTCCAGTATATAGAGCTGCTTAAATTATTTCCAATAGGAAGAGGGATTTTTTGCTAAAAACCATTCTGAGCAGTAGTTCTATTTCTTGAAGTCAACCCAAACTGGCGTTCTTAGAACACTAAATATTGAGGAGACTGCACTAAGAGACAAGGATGACAGTTTGAGTATCGTGTAATAACATTTGTGAAAGGACAAAAGCTATGTCTACATTGAAGGTTGTTTCAGGTCTCCCACCTTTGCTCTAGTACTGATGGAGTTGCAGCAACAGTAAAATCACTAGTGTAAACCAAGCGTAGGTGTTTTAATCAACATGCCTTCTAGACCTACTCAGAGTAGGGTATAAGTGGCAAAAACATTAGTTAGCATAGAGTTATGGTTGCTCAGAATGTCAAGTTCAGAAAAAAACAACCACCAAACTTCAGAAAAACAGGCAATACAGAGTTAAGGTACACTTCCATATAACCTTAATGCTGCCCTCTTTGAACGATGCCCCAAAACAACCAGCATATGCACACAGACAAATTTGTGAAATTTCACAAGTTGTAGGATTCGGTCAGTAAGGTACTAGGGACAGAGAGTGTAGGGCAGATGAAGATAGCTTCTTTTCTTTGCAATGAAAAGTCAGAGGGCAAGTATATCTGGTATTGGGGGGGAGGGTCATCACTCACAAATGGCAGAGTTAAGGTTATGTGTACCTTAATTTTGGATTTCCCAGTTTTCTGAAGTTTAAGGTTTTCTGAACTCAGCACTCTGGAAGGGCACAACCTATCACCAGGCAAACTTAACTGTGTATTAACATAGGTTTTTGCCATTTAATTTCCTAGTTTTTAAAACAGAAGGAGAAATTTTTGTTGGTAGGAGTTAATAGTTATTTAGAGAGTGGCCATTAAGACCAGTGGTTCTCAAACTAGGGCCGCCGCTTGTTCAGGGAAAGCCCCTGGCAGGCCGGGCCGGTTTTTTTTACCTGCCGCGTCCACAGGTTTGGCCGATCGCGGCTCACACTGGCCGCGGTTCGCCGCTCCAGGCCAATGGGGGCTGCAGGAAGGGCGGCCAGCACGTCCCTCGGCCCGCGCCGCTTCCTGCAGCCCCCATTGGCCTGGAGCAGCGAACCGCGGCCAGTGGGAGCTGCGATCGTCCGAACCTGCGGACCTGAACAAGCAGCGGCCCTAGTTTGAGAACCACTGATTTAGACAGTTGTGGCTCTCACCTAGGTTTGCAATTGATATGTTACTGTGGCTAAGTAACAATCAAAAGACCTAGCTTATACATATGCGCTTTTCATCAGCAGCTCTCAAAAAAATGTACATTATCATCCCATTTTGCGGATGGGAAACTGAGGTATGGAAAGGTGAAGTGACTTGCCCAAGGTCACCCAACTGGCCAGTGGCATAGCTAGGAATAGTCCCAGTCCAGTTGTCTTTCCACAAGGCCACACGGTTGCTATCTGATTCCTACCACCCCCTTTTTGTACATTTTGTTATTGGAATGGGGCTAATGATCATGCTTTGAAATGTTTGCGATGTGTAGTTGCTAACTGGGCCATTGAAAGAAATCACAGCCATTTTCTATGTCCCAAAAACTTGATAGTTTTATTGCACAGTGGTTACAGTAACTTCATGCATGTGAGAGAAAAGACTGGTGTCCCTCTCTCCTGCCCTGAGCCGCCATTCCCCGTAACATGCAGCACTCTCCTGCTAATATTTCCAGCTTTCCCTCTCCTTCCTATCCTATTAAGCCTGTAGTTGGGAGAAGCCCATTAACCTGTAAGAAGTTGCTCCTTGCTGTCTCCTGCTACATACACATATCACAGGCAGCAGCTTGCTTGGTTACATAGCCCAAGCAGCGTATAGAGCTAAGCCCCTCACTCTCATTACCCACCCTCAGCTGGGACTTCTACCCCTGCATCAGCCAAGCCCACCCAGTCTGCCCCTCCTCCAAAATGTGCCCCTTCCCCCACACTCTGGCCAACCCCACCCCACCCTACAGGTAATAGTATCTTAACTATTCATTTTCTGGTTTTCGGATGTTTAATTTCGCGTTACCCTAAGTCCTCCCCACTCCCACCCTAGATAGCAACTCACATGGAGGCAGGCTTAGACACCCCAAAACCAGCAGGCTCCCCCAATCCCAGAACACACAGCAGGCAGGGAGATGGGTTCAGAGACCCATGCAGAGGGGTTTCAGCACACACAGAAGGGGAGAATTCAGGGCTGACGGTTGCCTCAGTCCTAAACCTCCAGCTGCCTCTGCTACCCCTCACATTCTCCAACCCCTCCTGTCCTCTCCCCTTCACCTGCCCTAATCCCTATGCCCTCCCCTTTACCTGAACATCCCCAGCCCCTCTTCCCACCCCTACCTCTCATTCCCATTCAGGCTTTGTCTACACTAGCACTTTTGTCGGTAAAACTTTTGTCGGTCGGGGTGTGAAAAAACACACCCCATACCAACATAAGTTTCACCAACAAAAGCACCGGTGTGGACAGCGCTATGTCAGCAGGAGACGCTCTCCCGCCGCCATAGCTACCGCAGCTCATTGGGGATGGTTTAATTATGCCAGCGGGAGAGTTCTCTCCCACTGGCACAGAGCGGCTATACGGGAGACATTACAGCAGCACAGCTGTACCACTGTAGGGTCCATAGTGTAGACATTGCCTAAGGGCATGGCTACACTTGCAGATGTAGAGTTAAACCAGCCTTTGGAGAGTGCAGTAGGGAAAGCACTGCAGTCTGTCCACACTGACAGCTGCAAGCGCACTAGCATGGCCACATTTGCGGCACTTGCAGAGGCATTGGAAGCGGTGCATTATGGGCAGCTATCCCACAGAGCACCTCTTCCCATTCTGGCACTGTGGCTTGTGGGAAGGGGGCGGGAGGTGCAGGGCATTCTGGGTCCTGTCCCAACGCCCTGTGATGCATCGGTTCGCATCCCAGCAATCCCTGTGCTTCCGTCCACATTTGGCACCAGCTTTCAATGTTTTTTGTACTGCGCACTCTGTCTTCCCTTTCAGTCTGCGGGAATGGAGCCCAAACTGCTGAGGAATATGCTGACGAGTCTCGCCAGCATGTCACATTTGGCAGTCGAGTTACTCCTTAAGCTTCAAACTGACAGTGAGGACTCCGACGATGATATCAACTCGAGTAACGCATACGACACGAGATTGCTTGTGGCATTCACGGACATGCTCACCACCATGGAACGCCACTTTTGGGCTCAGGAAACAAGCATTGAGTGGTGGGATCACATTGTCATGCAAGTCTGGGATGACGAGCAGTGGCTGCAGAACTTTCGGATGAGAAAAGCCACTTTCATGGGACTGTGCGATGAGCTCGCCCCCAGCCTGCAGCGCAAGGACATGAGATTGAGAGCTGCCCTGATGGTGGAGAAGCGGGTGGCTATTGCAATCTGGAAGCTGGCAACTCCAGACAGCTACCGATCGGTCGCTAACCAGTTTGGAGTGGGAAAGTCGACCATTGGAATCGTGTTGATGCAAGTTTGCAGGGCCATTAATCGCATCCTGCTCAGACCGTGACTCTGGGTAATGTGCATGACATTGTGGCTGGCTTTGCACAAATGGGTTTCCCTAACTGCTGAGGGGCGATAGATGGGACACATATTCCAATTCTGGCACCAGCCCACCTAGCCTCCAAGTATGTTAATTGGAAGGGGTATTTCTCTATGGTTCTCCAGGCTGGCCCGGAAAGGTGCATGACTCACGCATCTTTCGGAACACTGGCCTGTTCAGGAAGTTGCAAGCCGGGACTTTTTTCCCCAGACCAGAAGATCACTGTAGGGGAAGTCAAAATGCCCATTGTGATCCTTGGAGACCCCGCATACCCTTTAATGCCATGGCTCATGAAACCCTACACGGGGAGCCCTGAACAGCCATTCTGCAGTTCAACAGGCTGAGCTGGTGCAGAATGACTGTGGAGTGTGCTTTTGGCCATTTAAAGGGCCGCTGGCGCTCTCTGTATGGGAAGCTGGACCTGGCCGATGACCACATCCCCACGGTTATATCCGTGTGCTGTACCATAACATTTGTGAAGGGAAAGATGAAAGATGCACTCAGGCATGGAACTTGGAGGTTCAACACCTGGAGGCTGAATTTGAACAGCCAGAGAGCAGGGCTATTAGAGGGGCCCAGTGCGGGGCTGCAAGGATGCCTTGAGGGAGCAATTTGAGGCTGAAAGTCACCAGTAATGTTTGGTGCTCTGCACGGGAGTGAAGTGCAGTGGTTCCAATGTTAGTAGGAATCTGTGTTTGCTACGCTGACTGGCAGTGCCTGTTGCTTTCCTGAGCTAAGGTATCTTTTACTTTATGCAATAATAAAGAATGTTTTCAAAGCCAAAAAATCCATTTATTGAAAAGAAAATTCATGTACACAACTGCTTGGGAAACAGAAAGGGCAAGGGGTAGGTGGGGAACGATACAATGACAGATTTGCTTATGTCCTGTTATCATACTCAGCCTTCCTGTCTGGAGTGCTGTGCAATGAGTGCTACACTTCAGGATGGCTATAATGCATGGTGATGGGGGTTGAGTGCGGTGGGTAAGGGTCGTAGTTTGCAGGGCTGGGAGGTGAAGCTACAAGTGTTGGAGGCAGCTGGTGGTGATAAGAACCCGGATGTTGGGGAAAGTGGGTTGGAGGTGACATGGGGGCACAAGGGAAAGAGTTTTGGGACAAGGGCTGGGGGGGAGGGAGGGAGCAGGCGCGGTAGTGCTCCACCTGCATGGCTACAAGTGCCTGGATCGAGTCCGCTTGGCGCTCCATGATGTTTATCAGCCAATCCATGCTTTGCTGCTGGAGCGCCGCTCTTTTGTGCCGGCGATCCTCATTCTGCTGGCAGATCCTCCTTTCACTCTCCCTCCACTCCTGCGCTTTTAGATTCTCGTTAAGGGACTGCTGCATTCCTTTATGCAGCATGTCTTCTTTGTTTCTACGTGGCCTCTTCCTCATTCTTTGGAGTCTTTCGGCCGGTAATAACACAGATGGCTGAGATCTCAAGGTTGTATCTGTAAAGGCAAAATGCAACACTTAACAGAGGCAGCATTGTTCACACCAGACAGAGCAATGATTCCCCCGTACTAAAGGGCAAGCACAGTCTACACAATAGCATAATTTGCCCGTCCCAAAGTGAGCAGACATAACCCATGGGAGCCCCAAAATGGTGAGTAAACACAGGGTCAAGGGGGACTGATTGTTTCACGACCGTACTGTCCTCTGGGTTTCTGTGCCTTGGGGAGAGCCAATAGCTGCAGGGGGCCCCTATACTGAACACTGTCCCCACATTTTCCACAGGAGTTCATCCTGGAAGATATATTGCTGCTGAGGGTGACCTGGGAAGCAAGGGAAGGTCTTCTACTACAATTCAGCTTCCGCCCTGGCCCATATGCAGCTTGCTTGTGTGCAGCAATGGTCCCCCCGCCCCTCACAGCACAGTGGCACGGACACGTTAGCCTGACTGGGACAAGGACCACAGTGGCTCTCCCAAGAAACCTGCATAAGTGCATTGCCCAAGTTCTGGATGAGACCTTTGAAGAGATCACTGAGTCCGATTACCGCGATGTGAGAGAGCACATCACGCCCTATTCCGCATCTAGGCATGCATGCAGCCCTAACCCTCCTCGCCCCAAGAGCTCACACCGAATAACTTCCTTCCAAAAATAAAAGCCGCTTACCGGCCACCTCCTCTGGTGTTTGTCCTTCCCCAAGCACTGGCTGCCGCAACTGGCTACCTTCCTCCTGGCTTGAGAGCAGCTCCTGGCTGCATGCATCTAGAGATGCCAGGGTGTCTTCCTCCTCCTCAGAAAGATTCACTGAGAGCACCACGGCTGGCTGAGCAAACAGGAAGGGGATTTTCAAAATTCCCAGAGAATTTAAAGGGCGGGTCTGATGGTTGGTCACTTGAGGGCAGGGCAGTAGAGTTCAAAGTGATGAACAGAGTGGCTAGAACAGGCATTGTGGGACACTTCTGGAGGCCAATCAGAGCGTATTAACAGACCAGGGTGTCCACACTGGCGCCGCAGCACTGCATCAAAAGTTATTCCACTCACGGAGGTGGAGTACCAGGGGTGCTCTAGCCGCGGAGTCAGAGCGCTCTACGTACCTTGCCAGTGTGGTCGCGTCGTGAGTTACAGTGCATGGGGCTGCTTTGATGCGCTCTAACTTGCAAATGTAGCCATGCCCTTAGTCTTCTCCCCATAATACCTCATCCCTCACTGCCGACCCAACCCCCATCATCTCCCTATTACTCACCTACTATTGCATCCCCAACCACAGCTCCCCTGCCAGTGGGTATTTGCATGCGTAATTTATTTTCTTTTCAAAAATAGTTTCATCACCTCCTGAATATTCTGCTGTACTCAGATTACATTTCTCCAAAAGAAAAAATTAAAACCTGGTCAAGGCAGATTTTTCCCAAATGTTTACAGGTCATTCTTGGCATGTCTACACTGCTCACGTTACAGCATGGCCGCGGCAGCGCTAGCACTGTGACTTGAGCAGTGTAGTCACATTTTATTCCTGGGGGAAGAGGTCTCCCGGCAATAAAAAATAACCATCCTGAACAAGGGGTGGTAGCTTTATTGCTGGGCTGTCTATACTGGTGCTTTTCAGTGCTAAAACTTTTGTCACTCAGGGGTGTTTTTTCACACCCCTGAACGACTAAAGTTTTAGCACTGAAAATGGCTGTGTAGACACAGCCTTAGCCCTGGTCTACACTACGAGTTTAGGTTGAATTTAGCAGCGTTAGATCGATTTAACCCTGCACCTGTCCACATGACGAAGCCATTTTTGTTGACTTAAAGGGCTCTTAAAATCGATTTCTGTACTCCTCTCCAAGGAGGGAATTAGTGCTGAAATCAACCTTGCTGGGTCAAATTTGGGGTAGTGTGGACGCAATTCGATGGTATTGGCCTCCAGGAGCTATCCCAGAGTGCTCCATTGTGACCGCTCTGGACAGCACTCTCAACTCAGATGCACTGGCCAGGAAAAGACAGGAAATGTCCCGCAAACTTTTGAATTTCATTTCCTGTTTGGCCAGCGTGGCGAGCTGATCATGGTGACCATGCAGTCCCAGAATTACAAAAGAGCTCCAGCATGGACCGAACAGGAGATACTGGATCTGATCGCTGTACGGGGAGAGGAATCTGTGCTATCAGAACTCCGTTCCAAAAGACGAAATGCCGGAATATTTGAAAAAAAATCGCCAAGGGCATGAAGGACAGAGGCTAATAACAGGGATCCGCAGCAGTGCCACGTGAAACTTAAAGAGCTCAGGCAAGTCTACCAAAGAACCAGAGAGGCAAACGGCGGCTCTAGGTCAGATCCTCAGACATGCCGCTTCTATGATGAGCTGCATGCCATTCTAGGGGGTGCCCCTACAACTACCCCACCCCTGTGCGTGGACTCCGTCAATGGATTCTCACACAACAGGGATGCGGATTTTGGGGACAAGGAAGATGATGATGAGGCGGAGGTTGAAGATAGTGCATAGCAAGCAAGTGGAGAAACCGTTTTCCCCGACAGCCAGGAACTGTTCATCACCCTGGAGCCAGTACCCTCCCAAACCATCCAAGGCGGGCTCCCAGACCCTTGAAGGTGGAGAAGGGACCTCTGGTGAGTGTACCTTTGTAAATATAATACATGGTTTAAAAGCAAGCATGTTTAATGATTAATTTGCCCTGAAGACTTGGGATGCATCTGTGGCCAGTACAGTTACTGGAAAAGTCTGTTAACGTGTATGGGGATGGAGCGGAAATCCTCTTTATCTCTCTGTGTTATCCTCAGGAGATTGATATCATTCATGGTCACCTGGTTGAAATAGGGGAATTTTATAAAGGGGACATTCAGAGGTGGCCTTTCCTGCTGGGCTGTTTGCCTGTGGCTGAACAGAAATCATCCCCGCTGTTAGCCATGCGGTGGGGGGAGGGGTGAAGCGATCATCCCAGAGAATTGTGTGTGGGGGGGGGAGAGAGGGTGCTTCAGTTGGGTTTGTGCTGCATGTTAACCCGAAAATCCGCAGCCCCTCCTTTTAAATGGCCAACCCATTTTAAATGGCCAACCCAACGGGTGCTTGGTATGGGAAATGGGGGCGCTGCTGTTTGAAACCATTCCCACATTATGAAGGTTAAAGAAGCCAAAAGACTGTGGCTTACCATGTCTGCCTGCAAGCCGAATTCTGTTGCCCGCCGGCCCTGTGTGTGTGTGATCTCTCACACCAAACCGGCAGGCCCTCAATATAAGAAGCAAAATGTGACCTTGTAAAGAAAGCACACATGCTATGTAATGTTAACAGCTTGGTTCACCGTGAAAAAGTCTACCCATTGTTCTCTAAAATCTGTCTTTTTAAATACTACTCTCCCTTTTTTTCCCACCCGCAGCTGCAAATGTTTCAACCCTCTCCCTATCATCTCCGTCCCAGAGACTGGCGAAGATTAGAAGGCGAAAAAAATGCACTCGCAATGAAATGTTCTCTGAGCTCATGCAGTCCTCCCACACTGAAAGACCCCAGCAGAATGCGTGGAGGCAGACAATGTCAGAGTGCAGGAAAGCACAAAATGAACGCAAGGACAGGAGGGACGCACGAGAGGACAGGTGGTGGGAGCAAGAGGAGAGGTGGTAGGATCAAGATGATAGGTGGTGTCAGCGTGATGAGAGGAGGCAGGAAGCAATGCTGAGGCTACTGGAGGATCAAACTGATATGCTCTGGCGTATGGCTGAGGTGCAGGAAAGGCAGCAAGAGCACAGACCACCGCTGCAGCCCCTGTGTAACCAACCACCCTCCTCCCCAAGTTCCATAGCCTCCTCACCCAGACGCCCAAGAACGCGGTGGGGGGGCCTCCGGGCACCCAACCACTCCACCCCAGAGGACTGCTCAAGCAATGGAAAGCTGGCATTCAATAAGTTTTGAAGTGCAGTGTGGCCTTGTCCTTCCCGCCTCCCCTCCTCCACCACCCCACCCGGTGCTTCCCTCCTCCCCCACCCCTCCCGGGCTACCTTGGCAGTTATCCCTCCATTTGTGTGACGAATTAATAAAGAATGCATGAATTTGAAACAACAATGACTTTATTGCCTCTGCAAGCGGTGATCAAAGGGTGGAGGGGAGGGCGGTTGGCTTACAGGGAAATAGAGTGAACCAAGGGGGTGGATTTTCATCAAGCAGAAACAAACAGAACTTTCACACCGTAGCCTGGCCAGTCATGAAACTGGTTTTTAAAGCTTCTCTGATGCACAGCGCGCCCTGCTGTGCTCCTCTAACCGCCCTGGTGTCTGGCTGCATGTAATCAGCGGCCAGGTGATTTGCCTTAACCTCCCCCTCCACCATAAACGTCTCCCCCTTACTCTCACAGATATTGTGGAGTACACAGCAAGCAGTAATAACAATGGGAATATTGGTTTTGCTGAGGTCTGAGTCAGTAAACTGCGCCAGCACGCTTTTAAATGTCCAAATGCACATTCTACCACCATTCTGCACTTGCTCAGCCTATAGTTGAACATCTCCTGACTACTGTCCAGGGTGCCTGTGTATGGCTTCATGAGCCATGGCATTAAGGAGTAGGCTGGATCCCCCAGGATAACTATAGGCATTTCAACATCCCCAATGGTTATTTTCTGGTCTGGAAAGTAAGTCCCTTGCTGCAGCCGTTCACACAGACCAGAGTTCCTAAAGATGCGAGCATCATGTATCTTTCCCGGCCATCCCACATTGATGTTGGTGAAACGCCCCTTGTGATCCACCAGTGCTTGCAGCACCATTGAAAAGTACCCCTTGCGGTTTATGTACTGGCTACCTTGGTGCTCCGGTCCCAAGACAGGGATATGCGTTCTGTCTATCGCCCAACCACAGTTAGGGAATCCCATTGCAGCAAAGCCATCCACTATGACCTGCACATTTCCCAGAGTCACTACCCTTGATAGCAGCAGGTCAGTGATCGTGTTGGCTACTTGGATCACAGCAACCCCCACAGTAGATTTGCCCACTCCAAATTGATTCCCGACTGACCGGTAGCTGTCTGGCGTTGCAAGCTTCCAGAGGGTTATCTTCACTCGCTTGTGAACTGTGAGGGCTGCTGTCATCTTGGTATTCTTGCGCTTCAGGACAAGGGAAAGGAAGTCACAAAGTTCCATGAAAGTGCCGTTACGCATGCGAAAGTTTCGCAGCCACTGGGAATCATCCCAGACCTGCAACACTATGTGGTCCCACCAGTCTGTGCTTGGTTCCCGGGCCCAGAATCGGTGTTCCATGGCATGAACCTGCCCCATTACCACTATGATGTCCAAATTGCCAGGGCCCGTGCTTTGAGAGAAACTGTGTCCATGTCCTCATCACTCTCGTCACTGCGCTGCCGTCGCCTCCTCGCCTGCTTTTGAAGTTTCTGGTGCTGCATATACTGCAGAATAACGCGTGTGGTGTTTACAGTGCTCATAACTGCCGCGGCTGAGCTGAGCGGGCTGCACGCTTGCTGTGGTATGGTGTCTGCACGGAAAAAAGGCGCGAAACGATTGTCTGCCGTTGCTCTCACGGAGGGAGGGGTGACTGACGACATGGCTTACAGGGTTGGCTTACAGGGAATTAAAATCAACAAAGGGGGTGGGTTTGCATCAAGGAGATACACACACAACTGTCACACCAAAGCCTGGCCAGTCATGAAACTGGTTTTCAAAGCCTCTGTGATGCGCAGCGCACCTTGCTGTGCTCCTCTAATCGCAAACAGTTGAGTCAGCAAACAGCACCAACGAGCTTTTAAACATCCAAAGGCACATTCTAACACCATTCTGCACTTGCTCAGCCTATAGTTGAACTGCTCCTTACTACTGTCCAGGCTTCATGAGCCAGGGGAGCAAGAGGTAGGCTGGGGTAGGTGCCACCTTTAAGTTTTGAAAGGCCAGGGCATGCAGCAAAATACGATACACAGATATTAGGTAGCAATTAATCTATCATAATAATTAAAACATCATTGCTAAAATAATACATACCACTACTCACGTTAGTCAATACCACATGCTATCAAAATGATATACAATACCACAGGAAGAGGCAAGTTACAACATTTATATACCATAACAGCCTATGGCATAAGGAAGATAACGATGATTACTGAGAATTAGCTACAGTAAGGGTGTGTACATCCTGGCACATTTAAGAGTAAAAAATGTTTCAAGTTTGTACTTAAACCATAATGACAGGGGGAAAATGCCCCAACTTGCAGGTACAGTTTTGGCCTCAGGCTTTCCGGAGTGAATCAAGCTAGCCCCATTAGTGAGAATTCAGAATACTGTTTCCAGAAAGCAACATTTATGATCATAGAAGTCTTAGCAGGAGGCAGAATACACGCTAACCCTATTGCTCCTAGGACTACGATGACCATAGCCACTTTTCTAGGGGATATGTCCCTCTGTGAGAATCCTGGTGTCTCTGGTATTTATTTATTTATTTTTGTCAATGCTTCTGTAAAGCCTCTGCAGATGCTGGACACCTTAAGAAGCAACTGAGCTACTGAAAGTGACATAAGTCTGACTGAGCACATATGCACAGAGAATCCCAGTCTCCATGCCACACTGCTGTCCCACAACAAGCCACAAGGCCACATAGCGAGCCCAACCCACCTCAATTTCACACTATTAGTTCTCCATCTACACATAGCGAAAGCACCATGTAGACTCAGCAAGACAACATATGAACAAAAAACTCTAGAGCACTGACAAAAGGAAAGCCGTAAGAAATGAGGTAAAGGAGCACGGGTGCAAATACAGCATAGAACACACAGTAAAGGGATATGCATAGGGGTAAACACTATTTTCTGCCACTCTACATTTACAGTAATATATGCCAGGTTTTATTCTGAAAGGTGGTGAGAGGATGGTGATTTTCCCCTCCCGCCAATGGTTACTGAAGTCCTACAGTATTTAACCATTACCTGCCAAATTTCCCCAACTAGTTTCCTTTTCCCCCCCGCTTTGACAATCACTCAAGTTTTAACTATTTGCATGTTTTCCACAAGTTTGCAGCGTATAAGCCTGAGCTTTACAGAAGTCATCCAAAAGTAGAGACTACTGTGATACTACAACACAAGTTTAGAGCTGCATACAATGGCATGTGAACAGCACTTTGACAAGAGTACACTTGCTTAGTGAAATCAGGTGTGGAATTTGGTAATGAAAATTGCATTTAACCCCTTTGATTGTGGGAATTATTATTTGCAGCTTAAGTAGTGTGCTGTCAGCAACAAAAGCAACCGGGGGAGGGGGGTAATGGGAGGCCTAGGGCTTGGGTTTGTATTGTTTTATTCATAATGCCAATAAACTCAAATCCACAACTGAAAGGCACAGTACAAACATGAGTTAAGCTTCAAAATACCCCACTGAGCTAGGTCAAACCAACAGTGAAATGCAGTGGAACACAGCAGCTGTTTAAGAGAACAGGAGGTAAAGCATCCAATTGAAAGGTGGAAATTTTAGTTAGGCAGAGTGGAATGGTGGAATTTGGCCAGGACACTGGGCTAACGCCCTCCCCCACACCTTGCTTTGTACCTCATCTGACTGCCAGAACATTAGGCAACACCATGGCACTGGCTCTGTAGTGGCAGATAGGGAAGTAAGTGCCACCTGCACTGCTTCCCGCAGCGTTCCTTGAGACAGTGTCCCAACCTTTTTGTAACTGCAACCCTCCTTCAAGGCATTAACTGTTCAGGGATGCTACCACACACCCCTCCAGCAGTGTTTCCTTTCCCCTTATTCCCCCTCCCCCCAATACACAGTCTCCCCATAACCCCTCAATCTCTCCTCCTCCTTTCCCTGAGAGACCCAGTTATCCCTTCCCAAAAGTCACCCGACCAGACTCCTTCCTTGCCCCCACATGGCCCCTCCTTGCTCCTTCAAAATCCCTCCCCCAAGGCCCTCAGAAACTCGCACTCAAATGGCTCCCCTCAAGTGCACCGGCACTACGCCCATCCTCGCCCAGGCTCCACCACTTCCTGCTTCCCTCTGCCTGCCGCAGAGCCCTCCGCTCCCCTGCCTAAGGGCCCCTCTCCCGCACAGGGGCACCCCTCGGCTGCCCCGTACCGGCCTGGCTCTGCCACCGGGCCCCTCAGCCCCTCTCCCACACACTGCCCTCGTACCTGCCCGGCGGGCTCCCTCTGTGCTGAGGTGGGGAGCAGGGCACAGAGCAAGAGCCCAGCGGGCTGCAGAGGAGCCCCACTGCAGCGCCCCCCACTGGCAGGAAGCTGCTGCTGAAAATATGGCTCTGAGCGCTGCCGCTCAACAGAGAGCGGCCGGGCCCCTGCTACACAGGACACTGCCACTACCCCACTGCCACCTTGGAACATGCCATCCTGGAGAAAAGGGTGGCGAAGGGGATCATAGGCCAGGGCCAGGGGTAAATCTGAGGTGGGAGCTGAAAAGAATCCCCACGGGCCTGGCTGTCTCCCCCTTTGGGAAGCGCCTTGGCTTGTTGTATTGGGAGAGGGCGTCTCTTGGCGTCTCCTCTTGGGGCACGTCTTCACTGCACTGCTAAAAATAGCAATGCAGCCAGCAGCACAAGAGTGGAGGGAGTTACTAGCCTCCCCAAGTACGATCCTGTCCAAGATCATAGATATCTCCTGGAGGAAGGAGGGGGGCTAGCCCTTTTTAGCACGTGAGGAGCTAACACGGGTATGTCTCCTCCAGCGCCAGTGCAGACACCCATCTTTAAACTCCAACTAGCTGGCCAGTCGGGGGGTATGGGTCAAATCTCCAGTGCTGCTGGGGACGCAGCTACTCTGTGCTGCTAGTAAAATCACTCTATGCTGCTCATACAAACACTCTGTGCAGCTCCAGTGTTATTTTTGCAGGGTGACTGCTCTCAGTAGAGGCTAACGCTGGAGTTGACTAACTTATACTAAAACTGACTCCAGGGAAGACAGGCCCTTAGAAGAATCTCTGAAGCAACCCCCTGTCCCAGGAAAAGGAAGGGTAGATGTGGTTTCCAGAGTTTACCAAGGCCAGTAAGGGACATCCACTAGTACAGTGATTTTCAACCTGGGATCCGTGGACACTACTAGAATGGAGTTGGATGTTCAGATTTTACCCTCTTGTGCCACTAATTTCATATCTGCCTGCAGTAATGAACTCAGGTTACAGAGTAACTTGTAAAGCTGGAAAGTTAAGAGATTTGTCTTTCTGTAAGTTGTTTATCTTAATACTAATCAACCTTATATTATCAGGGCAGTTCAGGTCTATTTTATTTCCCAAGAGTGCCAATCCTGTTATTGCAATGGTTGAACTATTAATGCATTTAGACAATGAAGTTTGGCTGAAATGTTTCACATCAAACCAGTGAACCAAAATAGCAGCTAAATCAACCCCCCTGCCCCACTAGAATTACTTTGTGCATTAGCCTTTATGTGAAATCATCCAGGGATAATAGCATTTTTGGAAGAGAATATAGGATACACATTACAAGAGATCTAGGCACTGAAACAGAGCAAATATCCCATTGTTTTATGATATTCTCCCTTCGTGTTCTCCCTTCATGTGTTTACCCATGTTCATTACTGGGTACCCCATAAAAGCACTGTACTAGTAAACCATTGGTGCTTCGGAAAACAATTTTTACAGTGTCAGACTGGGGCACTGGAAGCAAAATCTCTTGCACAGCATGTTCAATAACAAGGAAAATTATTAAAAGGGAGGGCTAGATAGCATAGACCTCACAGCTATATCAAGAAAAATACAACTTCTTGATGCTTAGTACTTAAACTTCCTGTCCTTAGATGGATATGCAGGGCAAGGGGACACCCAGGAGCAGAAAGAGTATGACTAGAGATTGAATCAGCATCTATTTTAGAACTTGCCTATACAGACAGTTAGTGCATGGTAAACTGGAATATAAATCTACAATGCACGAACCTTTCATGCACTAACTGGCTGTGTGGCGTCTGCCACTGCAAACTAAAAGTTCTTCGAAACGGGAGTAGATCAAAGCACACTACGAAACTTTTAGTGCTCAGTAGTAGGGTCCACATGTCTAGTTAGTGCATGGCAGGTCAGTACGCTCCTAGACAAGCCCCAGAGAATGGATTTTTTTTGCTTCACTGATTAATACTGTAGATTTTAATACTGAATCGTTCTAGCATTAAATTCCTTTTGTAAATCAAAGAGAGGATGGAAAAAATTTAAAACTGATACAAAAAGAGATGAGACATTGCTCATAAACTCAGGTAGGATGGAATTAGAAACTCTAAAGAACAGCGCTCCAACGGGGTGTGTGGGGAAGTGAGTGTGTCCTATGCAGCACATTAGACTTGCATTAAACAGCAGGAGGCTGTTCACTTGTGGATCTGAGGCTCATACTAAGCTCTCTCTCCTCTCATGACTGCCCTCTCATCCCCATTATAGTCAATATAGTATCGGTTATTTATTTTTATATTTAATTTTACATGGCTTACACATTTTAACTTGCTATACATTTTTGAACCGACAATGAGTAATGCATTAGATTAAAAAATAAAGAATACCTCTCCTGCAATCCAGAATCAGTTAAAGAGGTTGTTTCTAAGATCCATTCATAGAAGAACAACATCGAATCTCTGACAGACAGGGAAGAGGATTCTGGCTTAGTGGTTAAAGGAAGAAAAGAAAACAGCAATTGAGCATATATTTTATGATTCCAAAAAGGGGTCATATCCAAGAGAGATTTCAAAGAGAGCTCTTGCTATGTTTTAGCTATGATTGCATTTCTGTTTGTCAAACTGCATCTGCCAGTTGCCCTGCTGAGTTTTTAATATATAAAGTTAGCCTAGAGGGAATTCAAGCAATGACATGTTATGTAATTTTTGACCTGGTTTACAATACTGGGTCTTTACACTCCCCCCCTCTCTCTGTATACATATTATGAATGCACCATAGCAGCTCTCTAGTTAAGGCTATGTTGAGTTTTCTACTTTAAGCGAGAAGTAAATTCTTTAAATATGGCAGTTCCCCGAAATACAAAAACATGGCCCACTTCAAGAAGCACCAGCTTTAATGTTTAAGGTACTTTTCACTCTTTCAAGACAGGTTTTCAGCTTGAGGCCCCATGTATTATTTTAAAAAAAGGGAGGGGGCAAAATCAATAGGTTGGGATATCTGCTATGCTCTTCCCTTTGCAATACTCAGGCAGTGAGTGAGCAGAAATCACCCACACTTCTCATGGTAGGGATTCCCCAGGCCCAGTAGGGACAGCTAGTTCCCATGCCTTCCTCTAGCAGTCCTTTCCCTAGGGGCTTCTTAGGGACAGAGTCTGTAGCACATCCTGCTCTGGCTAGTCTCATCTGGTGTATGGTCCATTGGAGACCATTGGCAAGTGGCAAAATTTAGAGCAGCCCCCAGGTTACTGTAATTTGCATCTGGGCTGAGACAGAAAATCAGAGTTGTAAGTGGTTGTTGGTTCTCATCCAATCTCTTTCCTTTCTCCTGCAGTTCCTGAAGTGGGGCATCTTTGCTAGACCCTCCCCTATGCTCAAGAAGAGCCAGATGAGTTCCTATCCTGCATTCCTTTTGGCTGCTGTAGTTGTTCTCCTCTCACAAGTGGCCAGCAGGGGAACGGATGAGCAATTGTAGCAAGGAAAGGATAGAAACTACTCAGAGTGCTCCCTGCTCATCCCAGCAGGGGCGGCAGGTTTGTAGAAATTTTGGTGCCCAGAATGCCCAGAGCCTGCCCCCTCAAACTCTCCCCCTGCTTGCCTAAGGCTCTGGGAGGGAGTTTGGGTGGGGGAGGGGGTCTGGGGTGCAGGCTCTGGGAGGGAGTTTGGGTGCTAGGTGCAGGCTCCGGGCTGGGGCAGGGGCATAGGAGGGGCTGAGGGGTGCAAGCTCTGGGGCTGAGGGGTGCAAGCTCTGGGGGTGTGTGCGCGGCACTTACCTGGGGCTCCTAGGCAAGGCGGGCCCAGGTGCCTCCACGCACTGCTACCCCCAGGCTCTGCCCCCCGCAGCTTCCTATTGGCCACAGGGGTGCTTGGTGTGGGACACAGACCCACCCCACCCAGGGGCCACAGGGAGGGGCCAGCAGCCATGTGGAGCGAGCAGGCTCTGCTGCGCTGCCAGTGGTGGGTGGGGGCCCCGGGCCGTTTTAAATCGCCCGGGGGACACACGGGGGGAGCACCTGGGGGCAGAAGGCAGGGCTGAGGGAGAGACTGGGCCTCAAACATTGCTGGAGCCGGGCCCCGGGCCAGGAATATTCCTGGTGCCCAGGCACCATGGGCCCATAGAACTCGCTGCCCATGCACCCCAGAGCTAATCCTGGGATGGCAGTGGAAGTAGTAAGAGGCAGCCAAGGAGCCAGGACCCTCTACCTCTTCCCCATAGTGATAGAGAAGATTCAAACACATCTGTTAAAAATTGCAGGGCATACAGCTGGGAATGCATTTTAAATTCATAATTTAACAATTTATTTTTAAGACAGTTGTTTGAGGGCCACAATTTATAGCCTTGAAGGCAGTAAGTGGGCCTTTCAACTGAGCTTGGATACCACAGGTGGAGCGTCTTCATTTCAAAGTTCAAAATTTATAAATCACTTTTTCTTGGAGAGTTCCCCATTATTCTAACACATTTTTCAGGGCATATCTAACAGCAATCTCAAAAGTGATAAACTTAAAATTTCCCACTGGGCTTCAGGCTACACCATATTCAAAACACATCACTGGGCTTCTCCCCTATCACATTTGTTTTTCACAACAGAGAATGAAGCAGCCCTCTGCACTGATCTACTGCTCCTGTTCTCTGACACTGCCTCCTGCTGTCTCTCTGTCCTTGATTCCAGGCATCCAGCTCTTAGCCACCCCTCATACTGGCTCCCTCTAAGTGCGCTCTCTTGCCTCTACATCTGTGCTGCCTTAGATGTCAAAACCTTCCACAGGGAAAAGGACTACTCCCTGTCCTTGTCTCCTGTTGATGACAGGTCCTAGCACATAGTGAAAGGAAGCCAGGAGAGGAAGGAAACTTTCAGCAAAACTTGCCTGAGAAGCAGAGCTAGCACTTTTTCCATAAAGGGGCTTCTCCCTTGACAAACTCCCTGTGATTTGTTAGATAGGAGGCCTGCTCAAGGGCCTGGATGGACCTCTGTCTGCTTTAACTTAGCTTGCCTCAGGGGAAGGGAAGGAAGACTAAGAAGGGAGGATAGCCACTAAGTGCCTACCCCCCGCTGCTTATCTGGCCCTAAGCCTGCTGTCTAGCCTAGGAGTGACATCAACATGATCATTGTTCTGTATTTTGTTTGACATGAAGCCTGGTTACAGAAACCCAGAATGTTGACAGTATCCGAGTACAACTGGACGCAACGGTGTCTCAAGTAGCTCACGCAAGAGTGAGAGGTTAGATAGTAACAGTAGCTAGGTTGTATTGAGTGGTGGTTACTGAAGAACTGGTTTGATTATGGAAGTTTTCTCTTCTCCCAGAGTTGCTGACAATCTCAGACAGTACATAGCACTGGTGCTCTTCACTCTTTCACCAGCCAGAAAGGACATGAGTCAGAGTTGCAAATGTTGGCTACGTTTTCCGTCAGGGGTTTGAGAGAGAGAGAGAGAGAGAGTGTGTGTGTGTGTGTGAGAGAGAGAGAGAGAGAGAGAAGGGGCCATATGCAGAGAAGGAAAGTATCACGGTACCAGGCTTCTTATGACCACTGTTCAGTTAGTTCTTGGTATCCCAGGAGGTCATCATGGATGCAAGCAAAATAGCTCAAAGCAATAAACACTCTTTTCTTCATTCTGAAGTTGAGTGGTGACATTCTACGTTAAGGCAATTCAAAAGCCACAATAGTACAGTGGAGTTCAATTTAGCAGCTGCTACGGTGGTGGTGAAGTCAGATTTATTTTTTCCAGAGCCAGAACAGAAAAAACACCTTAAGAATTCCTTGTAGTGGGCTGTCTACATCTGCTTAAATTTTCCTCACACCACCACTCAATTTTTCTTTCTTCCTACTTTAGTCCTACATCACAAGTCATTAGGGAACCAGGAAGGTCTTGTAGAGATGGTGGAGGGAGAATGTATACTTTGGTGTCAATGTGTCCATGGCTGTGGTTAATTAATGATCATGACTCTAGTATTCCATGAAATGTGACTAAATCCCATAGCTTCTAGAAGCAAACCAATATGGTTGCTATCTCTTGTATGGAGATAGAGAATTCTGATCTAAGCCTAGAAACACTGCTCAGTTTAGAACTTTTATAAACTGGAGAAAAGCCTAAAGTGAAGCTCTGATTTTTTCAGGGAGAGTAAAGGAGCATTTTTACTGGATTTTGAGGCATCAGTGTAGCTTCACTGGTAAACCCCTAGCATAGACAATATACACAAGTGCAACATAATTCGTATGGTGTGGCTTACTCCATTTTGAAGCCAGGGTACAACAACCTGTAAATAGCTCAGTTTGCACAGATACAGCTACCTCAGTAGCTAAAAATCCCATTGCAGACAAGGGCTTCAGAAGTTTTAAGTTGTTTAAATTGGTTCCTTCTCACAAGAACATTTGACAGAACAGTTGTAGGGAATTTGGTATTGCTTTTTCATATTAAAAAAGTGTTGGCTAATAAATATATTTTCTTCTATCATATTTTCAATTAAGAGTTTGCAGTGGAATAGCAGCAGCTGAGTCAGGATCAACAGCCACAGCAGGTTTGTGAAAGACCTTGTTGGGTACAGTAAATACTAGACGAGTTATCACTGCAGGGGGTCCCTACAACCAGAAAAACAGAAATGGCATTTACATGCTCATGAGTCACAGAATCAAAGTTGGGCAGTTGGAGAGCACAAAGTACTTTTATTTCAGACAGCTTACCGCATTACATTCAATTATTTATCACATTTGCATCACTCCATAGTATATACACTGTCTAAAATATGGAATTTGACTTTCTGGTAACATGCTTCAACAGGTAAGACCCAATCCTAAAGCTCTGCTTTCAAAGCGAGTTGTACTTGAGTACATAGAGTCCCTAATATTTCCTTTAAATGAGTATGAAACAGAAATAAGGGACTGCTTCAGAGCTACACCTGATGTTTACTATTCAGTTATATATAGTATATATACATACCTTACACACAACTCTGAACTTTATAATGCTTAAAAACAAAAGCTCAAATAGAGTAGTAAGGAGGTAAGAACAAGGTTGTCTATTTCTTGCCATCTAACAATTATCAATCTGAGCCTACAAAATGCTGAACAGCATCCACAACTTCCAATGCTTCAGTGAGAGCTGAAAATCACTGACAATCATGCCAGGTCAGGCCTCTAGTACTGGAAACTGGGTAAACTGTGTTCTTCCAGATGAGTTTTCCACACAGATTCCACTCTTGGTGTACATGAGCCCCCACGTGCACGAGACCAGATTATTTCTGAAAAGTAGTATCTGTTGGGGCCAGGCCTTCTGGCCACCACAGCCAAGGGCATAAGGAGTGAGGCAGCCGCAACTGCCCCTCAGTTCCTTTGCCATCAAGAACCCCAGATGGTAGGGCTCCCCAATTATGACATGGAATCTGCATGGACAACACATCTTGAATAACTATATTAACCGTAGCATCAGTAACCATTCTGTTTTCTTCGATTACTGTGCACAGAAAGTCCATTCTTGGTGAGTATCAAGCAGTTCTCTGGCCAGGAGGACAGAAAGGAGTCCTACCTGACTAGTGATTGCAGGACAATTCTACCAAAGTTGGCATCTGATCTGAAAGACTGGACCAGGGAGTAGTCGAGGATAAACAAGTAGATCAAACTCCAGATAGATGTTCTACATATCTCAGACTGGAACGTTGGTGAGGGAAGCTGCGGAGACTGCATGCACCCTAGTGCAACGTGCGCTGATGTGAGCTGGAGGAGTCTTGTTCACCACCTAACAGCAAGCCCTGATGCAGTCTCAGACTCACTTGGATAATCTGAGTGAAGAGGACTGTACTGTCCTCTCTTTCTGTAAAAGCCACACAGCCGAGGGGATGTTCTCAATAGCTTGGTTCTATCCAAATAAAAAAGATAAAGCTATCACTGTGTCCAAAGTGTGTAATTTCATTTCGGCTGACAGAGTGGGTTTTGGAAAGAAAGCCAGGAGATGTATGAATTGATTAAGGTGAAAGTCTGAGATCACCTAGGCAAAAATTTGGGATTAGGCCTAAGGGTGAGCTTGTCCTTATGGAAGACAGTATATGGAGGGCCTGTCTTAAGGGCCTTTATTTCACTGACTTCCAGCTAAGTTATGGCTACCAAGAATATCACCTTCTCGGATAGATTGTCACAGGTTCATATGGAGGTCCCATCATGCCAGTTAAAACCAGACTGAGGTCCCAGGAAGCAGGATTCCCCTTTATTGGGGGATGGGAGGGGAGAAGACCTTTATGAAGTTTAGATACCATAAGGTGAGCAAAGAGTGTAACTTTGCACTGGTGGGTGATTTGTGGAAATGGTCGCCACTCTAATAGAACTGACAGAGAGGCTGGACCATTTCAGGGAGAGCAGATAGTCCAAAATATTTGGGATCAAAGTAGACAATGGCAAAAGCTATCACTGGGTTACCCACACAGAGCATCTTTTCCACTCTGCAGTACAAATGAGCCAGGCTGAAGGCTTCCTGCTTTGCAGGAGGATCTCTTGAATCTCAGATAAGCAGTCTCTCTCCAGAGGGGTTATCCACCCAGCATCCAAAACATCAGATGGAGCAAGGCCAGGTTTGGATACAGCATTTGGCCCTGATTCTGGGAACACAGATTGGGAAGAAGACATGAGGTTATCAGAGGTCAGAGACACTCGCTAGTTCAGAAAAAAACAGAGCTGTCTGGCCCATGTTAGGGCTAGCAGAATAACACAGCCTGAGAGACTTGTTTGAGTTTCCTGAGAACTCTGGGGATCCTGGGGATTGGTGGGAAGGCATAAAAAGAGCCCCAGGGACCATGGGATCCATCAGCGAGCATGGGATCACACCTTTTCCGGAGCAGATGAACACTTGTTCTCATATGTAGCGAACAGGTCCAGGGATAGCAGTCCTCATTTCAGAAAGACCACCACAGAGAATCAAATCACTGAGGGACCATTGATGGTACTGCAGCATGTCCTGCTGAGGTGAGCTGCCAGGATGTTCTGAAAGCTGGACAGGTGGAGAGCAACTGACAGTGTTATGAAGTATGTACCATTCTCAAATATACATAGTCTTTTCACAGAGCAGGGATGATCTCACTCCTTGTTTCTGTAGTGGATCGTGGTGGTGTTGTCAATGAACACTTGAACAGTGAGGCCCTAATTCCCAGGGGAATTAGAACAGCCTTGCACGCTGATCATATGGCCCCGAGCTTCGGTATGTTTATGTGCTGCAGGGCCTTCTTTGGTAACCATCATCCTTGAATCTTGAGATGATTGAGATGAACTCCCCATTCTTGGGCAGAAGCATCCATGACCCATGTGATGGTGGGACAAGAAACAGAGAATAGAACTCACACTTGGACTGATTTACCCACCAGGTTAAAGAGAGAACATCAATAGGGACAATGAGCAGATGGTCCATGCTGTGTCTCTTGGGTAGATAAACTGAGTTCAACCAGCCTTTCAGTGGCCAGAGTTGAAGTCTGGCAAGCTGTGTGATGCAGGAGAACACTGCCAAGGGCCCATGAGCTTGAGACATGTCTTCGCTAGCATTCTAGTGCACTTGCAGAGCTGATTGAGGAGGTCCACCATGGTTTGTAAGCATTGTTGAGGCAGTTAAGCTCTTTCCAACAGAAAGCCGATAAAACTATGGACTGAGTCAGGGTCAGAATAGATTGTCCCTGTTGACCTTGAGACCCAAGGAAGCCAAAAGATGGTGTGAATTGACTTGGTAACTTGCTGTGGGTGATTATCTCCAAACCAATCAATCATCCTGTAAGAGGTATACTTGCATTCCCATTCTTCACAGATGGACAGCTACTATAGCTAGAACCTTGGTGAAAATCCACGGGACCACTGAGAGACTGAAAGGCAGATAGTAAGAGTTGCCTACCAGGCATCTGATATACTGCTCTCTAAAGTGGGTGGGATGGAGCCAGGAGTATGCCAGAACACCTTGCTATTCTGCCTGGTGTTGCTGTGTACAGAACATCCAATAATATGTGTTGTTTCTCCTATATAACCTCAGGAGGAATGCTGAGGGTCTCTAGGGTCCTTTACAAGAAGTCCTGGAAGGTTTTGAACTCATCTTGAGAGACTAGAGAGTGGATGAACCACTTCATTAGGAGATCAAGAAGAAACCCTTGAAGGGCCAGAGGTACCTGATCTGAAGGGTGTTGATTTTCCTCCCTAATGTACTCCTCATCTTTCATGAATTGGGGTTGATCAAGTTGGATGGTTGGAGGAGGCTGTAATTACTTCCTCACTGAAGTAGATCTTGGATGAGCAACAGTGGCTGTGGGTCTTCTGGAGTAGGAATTCATACCCTAGGCAGACCAGCATAGCCAACATTGGTAGGCAAACTGGGATGTTGGCACATAGGAAGGTACCACAATGGACACTCCTTGAAATCTTCTGGTCTTTTATGTTCTCCGCTGTCTTCTCTGCAATCCTTGTTGAACTCTCATTGGGCCACACATTGTGGAGACTGGCATCAGGAGGGAGGGGAGCCCTTAGCGCATTCTGGTGAGGAAGACAAGGAGTGACTTTCCTCCTGACAAGGGGAGCAGACATGTCCAGGATATGGGCCCTGTACAGTACCAAATGAAGTGGCGCTGAGGTAGATGGTTGCTTTTACATAATATATCTCAAATGCTCCAGGAGAGAAGACTCCAATAACAGTCTGACAGAGAGGTTGGCTGGTACCAGGAAAGGCTTCAATGCCAGGATCTCTGATGCTAAACATCCAGGACCAGAGCAAGGGTCAGCACTGAGGAGGCACTACTTGGTACTGTAGGCAAGATGGTAGTCACCAAGGGTATCTGTGCAAGGTTGGTGCCAGAGCGCAGTGCAGCCTTTATAAGACATAGAAGCCATGGCACCAGGCAGAGGCTCCAAACTTCAGGTATTAGTGTAAGAAACCTAGGTCATTTACTCAAGGTCAGAGAACAAACTCCTGACTGGAGTGGTGCTCCTTCATCCTTCCCCAAAGAGGCTGACAGTTGCTGAATAGCCTGTGGGAGGAGGCTGCTCATGAGGGGAGGCGGAACTGCAACTAACCAGTGCTGAGTTGGAATATGGTTGATCTTTTCTGGGCTTCTTGGGGATGGGAGGTGGGAGTTGCATAGATCTCTCAAGAAAGCATAACTTCAACCTCACCTCTATTCTTGAGGGTATTCTTGGGAAATTAGTGGCATTTAAATGCTCTATTAATGTGTCCCTGTTCCAAGTAGATGATGTATCTGGAGTGCCCATCTTTAATGCATTTAGCTGATGTCGCATGATGGGCAGGTCTTGAAGCTGGGTGACAGGATATGCAATAATGGAATAGCCCTAATGTATCAGGATGGGGATCTGAATACAGATACCCCTTCTAAAATTTCTAAAAAAAATAGCCAGCAAAGTTAAGAAAACTATAACAAAGTTCACTAGGTGAAACTAGAAGAATAGCTATGTCACATGAGGACACAGACTGATGCTGAAATGGATATAAAAATGAAGTTAATAAATTTAGAATTTTCATAATGGGCAGCTTTACAGAAAGAGAATCCTCCCGGTAATGCTGCAGTCAAAAGGATACTAATTTATAGGGTAGATTAAATATGAGTACATGTTGATATAGAGAAGGTCAATTCACTGAAGGGCTTCAGTAATTTGGCACCTGATTTAGTACTACTAACAACATATTTTAACAAGTGTCTGGGCATTAGTGAACTGAAATGATTTTTTTGTTTAAAAGAACATTGCTGAAAATAGCTAACATGATCTGTTGGGGACAGGATAGAATTTTTCCAGTAACACGTTCTTCCTATTGACTGAAAGGTTACTAAAATAATTTACTAAAGAATGTGATTTAACTCCAAACAATAGAGGGCTTGTGAGAGTCATACAACCTTATAGAAACAAATAAAACATGCTGGATAAAAATACTGTGTGCACTGGTTTACTGAAGTCAGAATCAGTTTGATTTTTCAGACAGATGGATTAACAATGTCAACTAATTAAAAAAATTGCAAAAACACTCAAACTTCTGTAGACCCAGATTTATGGACTAACTGAACATCTCATTTCAGAATCAGTAGCAAACTTCAAATATTTAATTTTTCCAATTATTTAAATTACTTTGAGTCACATCAAGAAACAAAAGTATCTGAAACAAACTACTAATTGGGTCAAAATTTCCTCCATGCTGCCTGTGCGCTAACAGGGGGAGCACTGAGCACAAAGAAGAGAGATTTCACTCAGTTCTAATATCTAGCAGCACAGTTGCTACCACCAACTATGAGGAGCAACTGCAGGGAAAGTCCTACTCAGTCCCTGCATGGCCAGAGCTGGAATAATCTCAGTGTGGATGGAATCTTCAGATAATTTCGCTGCCAAATTCTAAAAAGCCTCCAATGAGCAAGTGCCAACTACAATTTTCAGAGGCTTATAACTCAGCCAAAATTGGGTCGATTTTCATGGAGACAGCAAAATGCATCCCTCTGGCTTCAGTAGGAAACCAGAGAACCCTACTCCGAAGCATCAAGAAGCTAGAACTTCTCAGTAAAATGGTTATAAGAATTATTTCCTCTCAACCTGGTCTCAGAAGCTTCTGACCCATTTTTACTAAGGCCTGGTCTACACTGGGGGGGAGGAGGGGGGAAATCAATCTCAGTTATTCAACTTCAGCTACGTGAATAACATAGCTGAAGTCGACGTACTTAGATTGACTTACCATGGTGTCTTCACCGCAGTGAGTCGACTGCTGCTGCTCCCCTGTTGACTCCGCCTGCGCCTCTCGTGGTGGTGGAGTACAGGAGTCGACAGGAGAGCGCTCGGGGATCGATTTATCACATCTAGACTAGACGCGATAAATCGACCCCCGCTGGATCGATCGCTGCCCGCCGATCCAGTGGGTAGTGTAGACATACCCTAAAACTTATTAAAAAAATTAAGTCTGAAGCAGACATCAAGGCATGGGAAATTTCAGCTGAAACGATTAAAGTCTGGTTAAGTCAAACAGATAATGGAAATCTCTCCTAGTTCAAAGCAAATTTTTTTCATCATGAAAAACTGAATTAGACTAAGGAGCACACGTGCGAAAAAACCAATTGGAAAGCGTGGCACTGCTCCTTTATCAGCAATATTGCAGGAACTGCAATAGTGAGAGATCTAAATGGCTGCAATTCAATTTGATGTAAAGTGCAACCTCAGAGAAACCTGGACTAGCTGCAAACTGAGAAGTGGTTTTTCAGGTAACAAGATGAGCAAAACAAATTTCTCTCAAGTGGTGGATGAAGCAGCAAACAAAAAATTCAATACAAAAGTTGAGTGAAAGTAAAAAAAAATAAAATAAAATAAAATAAATCAGATATGGCAAAAGTGATGTGAGGGAACGAAGTATAAACATTAAAGGAATGTTTAATCAAGACAATTCTCATTTTGCTTTTAATTTTAAAACAGAAGTTTTTCATTTTAGGAATTTTGATTTTATTGAAAAACAAAAGGCGACTCACAGAATAGTGAGGCCATTTCTTTCAAGCAAACTCTGTAGTACAATTGTTACCAGGACTCGAAACCATTAACATTTCAAAGAAACTGTTTCAGATGATATTTCTCAACTAAAGTTTTTAAATTACATAGTATGTGTTTTATTTGGGTTCCACATACTGCAAGCAATTAACAATACAATGAGATTCAATTTCTCAACTAAAATACTAAATATTACATGTTTACACATACCTGCACAGTGACAAGCACAAAAACAGACTAGTTCAGCACTTAAATAATTTCAAAAATCCATACCAACACTTTTAAAATCCACTTTATTTAGTTCCCCCAACCCAGTACAGAACTTAAGGCGTCTCCACACACGCAATTCTTGCAGAGTTGTTTTTTTGTTTGTTTTTTTTTAAAAATAACTATGTTGGTCAGGTACCATTTATTCTTATCATTTGATCCCTAAAACTGTATCAGTGTTGAGATATGACAGTCAAACCAGTGTTAAATCAATACAGTATTTACATAGCACAGCACATTATGTTTGAGACAGTCACTTGGGGATAAAACCACATTTTAGAACAGACGAAGACCACCATTAATACATGTTTGGAATCAACTATTTACAGGTCCCTAATATCACATAACTATGGTCTGTACACTGGTCCAGTGGGGCAGGCAGAAGCTTGACAGGCAGTTATTTTGAGGGATTTTAAATATGATTTGGAAGCACACTATTATGCTACCCTGAACGCCATGTGCCACATTATCCCAGGTGGTCTTATATCCTGGAATGGCACGTCCAGCTGATATAAAATAAAAAACCAGACAACATAAGGTTTACTTTGTGGAGATTGACTCATGCTATTCAGACATCTGAACTTTGAAGGAAACTCGTCCAAGAAACTTGTCACGGTCATCTTCATTTCTTAAATTGGGAGATCCCATAATCTTACACTCAATTGTTACATCTTCTTTGGTACTGCTGGAGTTAATTGCTAGTTGAACAGCCACTAGCGGCTGTAGATAGTCAGCCTAGTAAATAGAGAGAGGGGGAAATTATTTCAGATACCACAGTAAACTTTTCTGAATAAAAACAATTAAGATTACAGATTCACTTCATCTATTGTTTACTGGACTAGAAAAATGCAAACAAACCCCCAATTTTACCGAGTCCCATCTAAGGGTATACCTACACTGCAAATGACGGTGATATTGTAGTGCAGGTAGGCGCACACATGCTAGCTTTAGTCCAGCTAGCGCGGCTAACAGCAGCGAAGACATGGCAGCATGGGCTGCGGCACAGGCTAGCCATACCAGTACAAACCTGCTACAGACTCTTGTTCCTAGCTAGTGCTGTGTCTTTGCCGCTATTTTCAGCCATGCTAGTTCAATTAAAGCTAGTGCAGGTCTGCCTATCCATGCTACAATTACCCCTTAATTTGAGATGTAGATGTACCCTAACTCAGTTAAAATTATTTGTGTAGGAGTTAATCAGGCTAAAATTCTGCACAGCATTTGTCTCAACTGAAAAATTCAGCATAAATTAACAGTTATAGACAGGATTTTCAAGGTGCTCAAGAAAGTTTGAATGCGACTTTCAATGCAAGTTGCATTCAAATGGGATTTGGGTGTCTAATTCTCCATTTTTTTTTGAAAATCCAAGCCTATATTAACCTTTTGCTTTTTACAAGCATATGAAAAAATCTGCCATAATTTATGCTCTTTTCTGTTCACTTAACTTGCGTTGAACTTCCATTTTCTTACAGATACCTCTTCACTTCAAATGGGACCTTGTTATTTAATCATTTTTACTTGCCTTTCTGTTTCCATCTTTGTTTACGTACATGCACACATTCCATGACTTTTCTACGGTATACTTAAGTAGCATCCATGCTGAGGCTAAGGATTTCTGACTTTCCTAAATTTTGACTTGAGGGACTGAACTAGCTTCTTTGGAATTTTTGCAACCACCTTTTATAAAGTTTAATATCAGGGTGATAGTTTCTGGTAGGATTCCGCTCCTGAGGATGTTGCCCTTAATTATATGATGATCTCTATTATTCAGTGGAGCAATTATAGTCCTTGAACTAATTCCTGTTGTCAAAACTTAAAATATAGGAAGGAAAGTTATATCAAAAGCTTGTTCAACTGAATTCTAGTTTCAAAGTCCAATTTAAGCAAGGCATCACTTTTTAAAGGATCCTTTATACTTGTTACAGATGGCATTTCAAGACCTAGTAAAATATAAATTTACTAACAGCAACTAAATCTATATTTCACAAGTATGCTGTAATCTGAGAACTCTTATGTATTTATCTATTTAGGCCATTATTTTCAAAAGTGGCTAGTGATTCTGGGTGCCTCAATTTTTAGGTGCTCAACTTGAGACACTTAAAATCAGACAATTAAAGAGGGTGGCTGGGTATCACTTTTTCAGAAATACACATTCCTTGAAGCTTAAGAAGTGGTAGGTCTGAAGATAACTTTACCAATTTGAGCACCAAATTTTGAAGCTAAATTTAGGGAATAGTGCTGTGTAAAGGTACAAAACTTCAGGGTAGCAGCTCGGAAGAGATCTGCTACAGTGAAGTCTAAGACAAGCTGTGGGAGATTGTACTGGCTCTAGTGAAGTGAACCCTGAAACCTTTGGGAAATAAACCCTAGATCAAAACACTTCTTGATATAAAATGTTATTCACTTAAAGGATGAAGCCTGACTCCTAGATTTTTCCCATTAACTATAATCTAGTGGACTCCTTAATAGATTTTTTTTTTTCTGTTAAGAAAGTATCTGTTTTCAGTAGCACCTCCCCTCCCCCCGGTCTTCTTTATATCTTAGCTATGTAGGTTAGCTTTTTCCTAGTAATGTGATTGAGAGAAGAAAACTGGCAAACTAGTAAGTTGGGTAAAAATATCCAAATACTTGTAATAGAAGATGCTAGAATCGAAGTAGGGGTTATCCAAGGGTTCTTCGCTAGTTCAAATCAGGCCTTTGACAGGAGACGTAGATGTGCCAAGCTTTTGTGGCTCCAGTATTATAACCTGAGATTTTTCTTGGACAGAGATCAGTTGGAAATCTAAGACTGCAGCTATACAAGCTAACAATTCCTCAAAATTCATGAAATCTTTAGTGAGGGGGCAACAATTAGGATAATTACTAAGTGCTCAGGAGAACAGAAAGTAATTCCTTCAAGGGCTCAGACAGGCTCCTCTTCAAGCCTCTCTTCTGAAAAGTATTCAAAACGTCCAAAAGGTGGTCAGATGAGACAGTCCTCTGTGATGCCCTAGAAGCAAGCAGGATGATCTCAGAGGGCCTTTTGCTCAGTGTTGGCATCAGAGGCTGACCCACCACACAGACTCGGCAGTGTAGATTGCACTGCGGGAGGGAGGTGGCAAAGAGGTGGCCATTCTGGACTCCCAAACAGAATATATAAATACTTATATAGCTCTCATCATCATAGTATCAACATCAAAAAATGAATTTACCCTCACAACATTCTTGCGCAGTAAATATAATAACCGTTTTACAGATGGGAAACTGAGGCACGAGGTCATACAGAAAGCCTGTGTCACAGCTGATAAGCAAACCCAAATCTGTGATCAAGTCCTGTCCAGTCCCTTCTAAGCCACGAGACAATTCTTCCTCAATCTAAATTATAAACCTTGTCAGAATGGAAAGATGATGCTGGGTCATCCTCACAGAACTAAAGATTCTCTGGATGAATCTAATCCCAAGAGACAGCAAGATGTCCCTGCAACCAAAACTCCTGTTACAACAGGGAGTACTTGCTCAAGAAAATACAGTACTGGGAGAGTGTTCCTTACTCAGCTAGGCTGAATAGGCCAGGAATGGTATTGAACTCTGCCTTACCCCAGTACACTCCTCCACTACCATACCTTACCTTAGGTATAGAGCAGTGGTCATCAACCGGTCAATCGCGACCGACTGGTCAATCCTAGAGAATCTCCCAGTCGATTGCAATCTCTCTTGGTGTAGCAGGGCTGCCGCTAAGGCAGGCTCCCTGCCTGCCCCGGCCCCATGCCACTCCCGGAAGCGGCCAGCAGGGCCCCGCGGGCGGGGGACAGGGGTCTCCCTCTGCGCGCTGCTCCTACCTGCAAGCACCACCCCCTGAAGCTGCCATTGGCCAGTAACGGGGGAGCTGTGGGAATGATGCTTGCAGAGAGGGGCAGTGCGCAGAGCCACGTGCCCTCCCTCCACCCCCCCCCAACCCCCCAGGGGCTGCAGGGGCACGTTGGCCCCTTCTGGGAATTGCGTGGGGCCAGGATAGGCAGGGAGCCAGCCTTAATCTCGCTGCACCTGCCACCGACCGGGAGCCGTCTAAGGTAAGTGCCGCCAGGAGGAAGGCCGCATCCCAACCCCGAGCCCTGAGCCCCTTCCAGAGCTAGCACCCCGTACCCGCACCCCAACACTCTGCCCCAGCCTGGAGCCCCCTCCTGCACCCAAACTCCTTCCCAGAGCTTGCACCCCTCACCCCGCACCTGCAGGAAATAACCCCATGTGGGGAGGGGGCGTGGGGAGCTTGGCGGGCCGCGTGTTTGAGACTCCTGGTCTATATGCATTTAGCATGCTAACACTATTTATATTAGCAAATTCTGGGGAAGCCTAGAAAGCTACCCCACAGTGCTTCAAAGGATATAAAGCATGAAGGACATGAAGAGTGACACCAACAACACGGGGGGGGGGGGGGAAATGTGCTGAACCAATTATTCAAAAAACAATAGTGTAACAGTCTAGACTTCTGATAAGGGCAAAAAACTGTTAGTTGCATGATTATTATTAAAAAAGTTTAACTATCTGGTGTGTGTACTAATCATGTCAATGACTGGTTTCTAACTATTAAGATAAACAGGCCTATCTGATCTAGCCACCTCTATTTTCATTTGAGGAGACCTAATAAAATGTAAGTAGTGAACATATCACTTGAAGGAAAATTGACTTTTTACAGCAAAACTACTGAAATCATGTTAGTGTGAACTCAGTCTTGTTTTCTTCAGTAAGAAGACAGTAAATCCCAATCTATTTTCCTGTGTATGGGCAGGTGAAGCACAGATCTTATCAAGTACTCTGAAATACCTGCATAAGTAATATTTCATGTGTGTATTTTGTTGGAAATTTCAAGTCTGAACAATGCAGTAACCATCACAGACCTATCCTAAAAATGCCCCCCAAAATTTACAAAACACATGACTATCATTAAAACATACTTACGTGTAAATTTTTTCCATAGTATGGAAAATACATTAAATCAATCATTCCCCCATCAGGAAAATAAGTTATCTGAACCTTGCCTTCTTCCTATGGTTGAAGATAAAATTGAAAGTTAATTCCCGTTTTAACAAAAATTAAGAGGTAAAAGAAAATTACAATGTTCTAATGATGAAATGCAAGAACCCTACAAAAATATGAGTACTGCTGTACCAGAATAGTTTCACAACAGAATGAACGATCTTTGCCAAACTAAGAGACTCATACACATAGACTTGTACTTGTTAAACATTTAATATATTAATAACCTTCTACCACCAATTGTATTTCACAAAACAGATTTTAGCTTATACATGCTGCAACCTTCCATTTTTAATCTAGATAAAATTAATACTAATATTTATTTAGTAAAGTAGAAATTAAGCCAGAATAGCCCTAAGTTTTATTTTCCACCCACCATCATTCAAAAAACCAAACATACATCTCTACAATGAAAACTTCAATTTATACTCCCCTAAATATAACAAAAGTATTTAAGGAAAAGGTTAGACAGAGCAGCTGAATTTCCAAATATCCACAGGCAAGTTATAAAATGTTTATTGTGAAGAAGCAATAGCAAATTCATATTTAAGGTTGCAGCTAGATTTTTGTTTAAAGCCCAGTTTTCAAACCTTCCTAAAATCCACATTTAGGACCTGTTGCAAAAATCGGCACACCAGTTCATGGCTAAGGGTTGAGTTTCTGGTGAAGAGTGAGGTAATTTGACAAAGAGGTTCCTGGGATAAAGGCTACCCGAAAAAACAAAAACAAAACCCATTGTTGAAGATGTCAACTTTTTTACAACACGTTTTTGTGAGCAGACAGTGACAAACATGAAATGCATATGGATACTGCTCTCTATCGCTGAACTGCCTTCTATTGAGATTTCACACGAAGACCAAACTCCATTACCTAAAAAGCTCCTGCATTTTGTTTTTGACTCTTAGAGCAAGTGAATGGGACACCTACAAACTATGCTGTGAGCTGTCCCTGGGACAGGTTAGCATGAGGATGGAGAGATACACACAAAATAGGTTACGAGATGTACTGGCCAGGAAGCCAGAATATCAAGAATTGAAGCCTCCTCTTCTGCCAACGGCTGTTATTATTTCAGGGTATTCACAAGCTTTTATTAACCAAGGCTTCATATCCCCCATTTTGCAATAAGATAACAGGCTGCACAAGGTCACTTCTGGCAGAGCTAGGAACAGAATCCACATCTCTAAAATGGCAGGCCCAAGCCTCATCGACTCAGCTTTGGCTTTTGGATCAAATCTGCCAAAGCTAAATTTCCCTACAAACAATGGAATTCTAGTGTAGTGATTATGTAGAGTTAAACACACATGGGCTGCAAAAAAATCAGGAAATGTCCCATGGATAAGGCTACGATTTAGTCACAGGTATTTTTAGTAAAAGTCACAGACAATAACCAAAAACTCACGGCCAGTGACCTGTCTGTGACTTTTACTAAAAATACTCGTGACTAAATCTTACCCGCTGAGCGGGGCAGCCTTGGGCTCCGCTGCTGCTACTCTGGGCCAGGAGGGCGGCCCGGTGCCCCACCACTGCTGCTGCTCCTCCGGGCAAGAGCAGCCTGGAGTTCCACTGCTGCTTCAGGGCAGTGCCCTGTGCAGCTGGTCCCAGAGCTGCCCCAGCTGCTATGGGGGTCCTGGGGTCAGCCGCACCAGCCACTGCGGGAGTCATGGAGGCCCCGGAAAATCACGGAATCCATAACTTCCGTGACCTCTGTGAAAGACTCCAGCCTTACCCATGGCTAATGCAGTAGGGACTAGTGTGCAGAGACGCCAACCTTGCTCTGAGACTTTGAGAGGAGATTATGAAAAAGAGTTAGGAAGGAATTGGGGACACTGCGTGGACTTCCACCCCCGCCCTCACCAGTCTGTGTGTATATGGCCAAGGGGAGGGCCAGCCCCCTGCTTCCATTGCACCCCCGACCTTTACTTCCAAACACAGAGAAGGGGAAGATCAGCCCTAGGAAAGCAGCCCTTCTATGACACCTAGGGTCCTTAATTATCATTACCAATTCCGGGCCTGGACTTCCTTCCCAGGATGATCCGCCTCCTCTTCCTCCTCAGTCATGTTCCCTCTCTCCTCCACTGCCACCATCACTGCCTGCTCCTGCTTTTCCCCAGGAGACTGTGCAGTGAGAGTCTGATAGAGTCAAGCCACAGCAATAATCAGTGAAATTTGGGGTGCTGGATTCACTGCCCAAACCACAGGTTGCCGACTGCACACTAACTGTTCTGCATGGCCATTGCTGGCGTGCTCCAGGTACCTAGAGCACATGGGGGCAGTTAGAGTGCAACATGCAGCCTTTGGCTTGGGCGTTGAACCCAGCAGTGCCCTAATCCATTCAAAATCACCACAGTTTGCCTCCTAACGGACTCTCACTGCGCAGTCTTTGAATGTGCCATCGAAGCAGTAGAAAACAATGCCCACTGTGACCATGGCCCTACTTGCTGTATGTTGGACCTAAAAATCAGGACGATTACTGAAAATTAGGGATAGTTGACATCTCTGGCTAGGAGAATATGTATGCTGAACACTAAGCCTTGGCTCTGACTCAAATTTGAACCCAAAGCCCCCCTCCCATCCATACACAAAATCAGTCGACTCAGGTCAGAAAGCCCTTGCACCCTGTTTGGGAGCAGGGGAGGGGTGCACAGCCCGAGTCCTACTATGAGGCAGGTCAAAGTCCAGGCATTTCACAGTGTGAATGCAGATTGAGTCCAGGTTGCCAGACTCGTGTCTGGAGAGTCTGCCAATCTATCCCACAAACTACTTCCCAAGTCCTTCAATTCCAAAGCTTGCCACTTACTTTCCAGGAATTGGATGCAAAAGACCATTACCTTTTCCGTAACTGGTGTTTTTCGAGATGTGTTGCTCATGTCCATTCCATATTAGGTGCGTGCGCTCGCCACATGCACCAGTGCCAGAAGTTTTTCCTTTAGCAGTATCTGTAGAGGAGCAGCTCTGGTGCCCTCTGGAGTGGCGCCTGCCTGGCGTGGAATGGGGTGGCGGCGGGCTGCTCCCCCCACCCTCAGTCCCTTCTTGCCGGAAACTCCGACAGTGAGGAAGGAGGGTGGGTTATGGAATGGACATGAGCAACACCTCTCTCAGAACACCAGTTACAGAAAAGATAACTGTCTTTTCTTCAAGTGCTTGCTCATGTCCATTCCATATTAGGTGACTCCAAAGCAGTATCCCTGGAGGTGGGTAGGAGTTCATGGATGTGTAGATTGCAACACAGCTATGCCGAACCCAGCGTTGTCTCTGGCCTGCTGAGTGACAGCCTAATGAGAAGTAAACATGTGAACAGAGGACCACGTTGCAGCTCTACAGATATCCTGGACAGAGGTGTATGCCAGGAAGGTCGCCGAAGACGGCTGCACTCTCATCGAGTGAGCTCTGACAATCGGACAATCCGCGGCAGCGGAACCCTTACCAGGTCGTAACAGGTCCTTATGCACTAGGTGATCCAATTAGAAATCCTCTGCGAGGACACCAGGTGACCCTTCATCCTATCCGCTGTAATGATGAAGAGTTGAGTCGATTTTTGGAAAGGCTGGGTACGTTTAAGTAAAAAGCCAAGGTGTAGGAGCTGGATTTTATAATGTAGTATGAGAATTAATGTATGATTTGATTTCATCCTGTCAGCCACCCTTTTTGAATAGCAGAAAGGAATAACAGACCAGAACAATCCTTATGACTGATTATGGTCACCCTTTTGTTTTAGGATAAGTTATAATGTCTACTATGGTTTCCTATATGTATTACAATATAGGCACTCTAGTTAAATATACATTTCTTTGTTTTAAGGTTTTAGTAAGTAAGAGACAGGATTATCTATTGTGTCTATGTTAAGTAGATTAGAGGAACTTTGAAGGCCTGGGTCTCAATGTAAATTGTCTTGGTAATTGATTGTAAAACTTAGCAAGGTTTAATTTGCAATGCCTTTTTGCTCAATAGAAAATACTACTGTTTGTATTCTCAATCTGTTTGTGTGAATGAGGAATGTATGCATCAGGAAAAGATAAGGTGTGAAGGCCATTGTTATAGCCAGAGTCAAAGAAGAAGGAGTGAAGAGACTTAAAGGACATCAAAGAATCATCAACGCACATCCATAATGAAAGGCAGATTGACGACCCTGAGTTAAAGGCTGGCACCCATAAGGACAATTAATTAAATCGGAACAAAGGACAGGATGACCCTCTCGGAGGTGTATTGGAATGTTTACACCAACTAAGAAGTAACTGGTCACAAACTGACACAGTAAAATCCATAGGCTTCAACAGAGAAAAAACCCTGTAAGAACAGGGACTTTGGGTTCGTCTTGCCACAGTCCAGGAGCATCGGATCACGACCGATAAGAGCCTCGCTCCCCTCTGCGACCAATCTGGCTGGCCACTAGATTGATCCAGACTGGTATCTATAAACATCACTGGCAGGTAGGGGTGTGTGTGTGTGTGTGTGTGTGCGCGCGCGTGTGTGTGTGTGTGTAAAAAACTGAAAAGCATATGCTAACTGTGGTATTCTCAATAAATGCTGTGCGTATTTACCTTCCTCTATAAAGATCCCGTGTGCTTTGTATGAGCATAACAAAAGCACTCCAGACATCCAGGGCGGGAAGAAGTCTCTCCTCACTGGTCTTGTGCGGTTTGGGACAGAATACTGGGAGGACTATGTCCTGGTTCATATGGAAGGAGAGTCCACCTTTGGCAGGAAGGCCAGGTGGGGCCGCAACTGAACCTTATCTTTGTAAAAAGAACAGGACTACTTGTGGCACCTTAGAGACTAACAAATTTATTAGAGCATAAGCTTTCGTGGGCTACAGCCCACTTCTTCTTCTGAGAAGTGGGCTGTAGCCCACGAAAGCTTATGCTCTAATAAATTTGTTAGTCTCTAAGGTGCCACAAGTAGTCCTGTTCTTTTTGCGGATACAGACTAACACGGCTGCTACTCTGAAACCTTATCTTTGTAGAAGACCGTGTATGGAGGTCCTGAGGTCAAGGCTTTAATTTCAGAGATGGTCTTGCCGACGTCACCGCCAGCAGGAACATGACCTTCCAAGACAGGTAGAAAAGGGAGCAGGAACCCAGAGGCTCAAAGGATGGACTGGTGAGCCTAGAGAGGACCAAGTTAAGATCACACTGCGGGACAGGAGTCCGTACCTGCAGGAAGAGTCTCCCGAGGCCTCTCAAGAATATGACCATCATGTCATGAGAAAACACCATCTGTCCCTGGATCAGTGGGTGAAAAGCGGAGATGCCACAAGATGCACTCTAATGGAAGAGTGTACCAGGCCCTGTTTCCTCAGATGAAGCAGGTAGTTTAAGACAGATTGTACAGAAAAGCACGAGGGAGAGATGCCACGCTCGGACGCCCAGCGGGAAAACCTTGTCCACTTGGCCCAGTAAGTCAGTCTGGTTGAGGGCTTCCTGCTTCCCGGGAGGACCTGTTGGACCTCATCCGAGCAGGTCCGCTCCTCCAAGTTCAGCCGCGCAGCATCCATGCCACGAGGTGGAGGGACATGAGGTTGGGGTGCAGGAACTGACCACAGTCCTGTGACAGCAGGTCCAGTCGGTTGGGCAGGGGCCAGGGAGGGGCCGCTGCCAGGTTCATGAGTGTACCGAACCAGTGCTGGCGAGGTCACGCCGGGGCGATCAAGATAACCTGTGCTTTGTTTCTCTTGATCTTTGCCAGGACCCTGCTGATGAGAGGAATCGGAGGGAATGCGTACATCAGGTTCCCTGACCACAACAGGAGGAAGGCATCAGAGAAGGAGTCCTTGCCCAGGCCTTGCCATGAACAAAACCGGTGGCATTTCCTGTTTAGCCTAGTGGCGAACAGGTCCACTTGGGGAGTTCCCCACCTCTGGAAGATCATGCAGGCTACCTCCAAGTGGAGTGACCACTCGTGGTGAGAGAAGTCCCTGCTGAGGTGATCCGCTAGCGTGTTCTTGAGGCCAGGGAGATGACAAGCTTCCAGGTGGATTTCATGGCTGATGCAGAAGTTCCAGAGACAGAGTGCCTCTTGGCAGAGAGTCAACCAATGTGCTCCCCCTTGCCTGCTGATGTAGAACATCAGGGCCGTGTTGTCCATCAGGACTCTTACCACCTTGCCCGACAGGTGAGGTAGTAAGACTCTGCATGCCAAGTGGACTTCCCTGAGCTCTTTGATGCTTATGTGTAATGTCATCTCCTCCAGGGAGCACATACCCCGGGTCTGGAGGTCGCTGAGGTGTGCGCCCCAGCCAAAGTCCAAGGCGTCCGATACCAAATTGATGGAGTGATGGGGGAGGGGCATGTCCATCGGTCCACCATTGCAGTGAGGAGAGTACCATCAGAGGAATGGCAACGACCGTGTACAGGTGATCTCTGGACTGGAGACCATGCGGAACTTTAGCTTTTTTATATACTTGATGAGGTCCCTCAGGTCCAGGATGTAGTTTCCAGGATGGGCCGCAGACCGCCCTGGGCCTTTGGGATTAAGAAATACCGGGAATAGAACCCCTTGTTCCTGTATTCGAGAGGCACTTCTTCCACAGCACCCAAATACAGCAACCCCTTTACCTCCTGCGCAAGGAGGCTCTCGTGAGAAGGGTCCCTGAAGAGGGATAGGGAAGCAGGGTGGGGGGAGGTAGAAGTAAAGGCAGTTGAGAACAGCAGGTCAGATGGATCTGAGGTAGAGTCTGGTATGCGCAACCTCAAAACGCTGGACAGAGGAGGGGGTGGCTTGGGCAGCACTTGTAGCCCCTACTCTTCTTGGGGGGGGGGACGGGGACGACTCCTGGCGGGGTTGACTCCCTTGGCCCTGAGATTGCTGCGGTTTGAACCACTTATGGGCTGGACCTAGAACGTACAGCCCCCGAGTTTTCAGGGTAGTGCGGGATTCCTTAAGGCCATGCAGTTTAGTGTGCATCAAACAGGGCCTGGCTGTCGAAGGGGAGGTCCTGCATCAATTGCTGAGCCACCGTTGACAGACCAGAAAGGAGCAGACAGGATGCCCTTCGCATGGAGATGGCAGAGGAAATGGTGCGAGCCGGGGAGTCTGCTGCATTCGAAGCTGCGTGGAGGGCCACTCTCGCTGCAGCCGTGCCCTCTTCAAGGATCACCTAGAATTCCTTCTTGGACCCTTTGGGCAGCGAGACCTCGAATTTGGCCATAGACTGCCGCAGACTGTAGTCATAGCAGCCAAGGAGGGCTTGGTAGTTCGCCATTCTCAACTGAAGGCTTGAAGACGAATAAATTTTTCGCCAAAACAGATCCAGTCTCTTCGAGTCTTTATTCTTGGGCGCAGCCCCGGGATGACCCCGCCTCTCCCTCTGGTTAACGGCCTCAACTACGAGGGAGTTTGGGGCCAGGTGAGTATAGAGATACTCATGGCCTTTAGCTGGCACAAAATATTTGCATTCAGCCTTTTTTGAGATGGGTGGCAGGGAGGAGGAGGTTTGCCATAGTCATAAGCGGAACGGATGCTGTGGAGTGACCGTGACCGGCTGGCCTGGCAGCCCTCCTCACTATGGTGCTGGCCGCTGTGCGTTGATGCCAACCTGTCCAATCAGGACTAGTTCCTCCCGTGGGACCCCAGGGATCTTTGGGGTTCGGTGGATCTGTCTCAATAGACCGATGATCTATGCCTCACTCTGCTTGACCTGTATCGGGATCTAGAGGAGGACCGGGAGTTGGAGCGGGCCAGTCGTCGATAGAATCTCCCCGATCGAGAGGATTCGCGTCTTGGTGATGGGTGCCGACAGACGATGACCTGTGACCCCGTTCTGATCGGTCGCAGGACTGGTGCCGAGATGTTGGAGACCCGATGGGTTGGTCTTGATGCTCATGCCGGGGCGCGCGCGTGCTTCCACAGGTCTGCGCCAGGTTACCAGTGAGCTGCGCCTTCAATCCTGCTGTCGGTGCCCACAGTCCGGAGACCAAAGAGGGCTTCTCTGAGCCTGCCTCCCAAAGTCCAAGGCATGACAGCTCCGTGCAGGCAAGCACTGGCAGGATGTCCCCTGCAATGAGGCAGGGACATGCAGAACGGTCCCAAGGCGGGTTTACCACTGGTCTTGGGTACCACCAAAGCTGGTGCGGGTGGCACCGGTAGCATCAGGATCTCCTGCGCTGCCTGCAGAGCCTCGGGCGTTGACGGGACTTTGAGTTGACAGAGGCCCTCGTCACTGTCCAGTGTGGCAGACATAGTACAGAAAGGGCTCGACCGCTTGACCTGAGCTGGGGCCCAACTCACTGACAGAGGTGTTGAGCCACCCAACACGGGTCTTGGCTCTCCTCCGGCCCTCTCCTTTCCCTTACGGGAAGTGGGAGTTCTTCCCCTCACGGATTTCTTGGGCTTCTTGGCCGGGGAGGGGGATCTGTGCCGGCTCGTAGTCGGCATCAGCGGCGTGCTCCGTACTGATGTTGCGGTGCTCGGGGCCGAGTCGAACCTCTGCTCCTGTGCTGGGGTCAGCGCCGACTCCATCAGGAGTGCCCTGAGATGGATGTCTCTCTCCTTTTTCATTCTGGGTTTGAACGACTTACAGATGCAACACTTGTCACTTATGTGTCCTCTTCCTAGACACCTTAAACAGCTAACGTGTGGGTCGCTGATGGGCATGGGCCACTTACAACAATCGCATGGTTTAAAGCCTGGGAATCGGGGCATGCCCCATCCCTAGGCTGAGTCCGGTCCGGGACCAACTAACTAGAACTAATACCAATGGTAAATACTAAACCAGGGGTTGGCAACCTTTCAGAAGTGGTGTGCCGAATCTTCATTTATTCACTCTAATTTAAGGTTTCGCATGCCAGTAATACATTTTAACATTTTTAGAAGGTTTCTCTCGCTAAGTCTATATTATATAACTAAGCTATTGTTGTCTGTAAAGTAAACAAGGTTTTTAAAATATTTAAGAAGCTTCATTTAAAATTAAATTAAAATGCAGATCTTATCAGTTTAGTGCAGTGGTTCTTAACCTGGGGTGCATGCACCCCCTGGGGGTGCGAGACATGCGAGATTTTTTTAGAAGCTGGGGGTGGCTGCAGAGGCCTGGGCTGGCTGCCGGTACCCCAGGCCGGCAGCGGGTTGAGCAGGGCCGGAGGCCTGGACCCCGGCTGGTAGGGGGGCCGGGCAGCTGGAACCCCAGACCAGCAGCGAGGTGAGCGGGGCCGGCGGCTGGTATCCCAGGCTGGCAAGCAGGCTGAGCAGGACTGATGGCCGGGACCCTGGCTGGCAAGGGGCCGGTGGCCGGAACCCCAGAGCGTCAGCAGGCTGAGTGGGGTTCTGTCGGCTCCTGCCAGCTGGGGTCCCAGCTGCTGCCCCCGCTCAGCCTGCTGCCAGCCGGGGGTTCCGTTCACCCAGGCCGGCAGCGGGCTGAGTGGGGCCGGCAGCCAGGACCCCGGCTGGCAAGGGGCCGGCGTCCGGAACTCCAGACCGTCAGCTGGCTGAGCGGGGCCAGTGGACTGAACCCCAGACTGGCAGCCAGTGAACCGCTGCCGATCTGGGGTTCTGTCTGCTACCCCGCTCAGCCCACTGCCAAAATACAACTATTTTACGAAGAAACAATCGTGAGACACACTGAACTAAGCGAAAGCTAGCCGAAGCAGCAGAAGTTCCAGCACCATCACTGGCGGCAAGAAGGAACGGAGGGTGGAGGGAGCCAGTGGTGCCCCTTATACCGTGCCAGGTGGGCACCAATCCAGAGGGCACCAGAACCGGTCCCCTACGGATACTGCTAAGGGAAAAGCTTCTGGCACCGGTGCATGTGGCGAGCACACACACCTAATATGGAATGGACATGAGCAAGCACTCGAAGAAGAATCTTCTGTTTCAAATGCAGTTGGCTTGGCAATTACCCCTTGGCCAGTCTAGATAGGGGGAAATCTGCGGCTAAGGGAACAAGCATTAGCAGCAGCATCTGGGTCACAGCTGGCATGTCAATATCCCCCTCTGAGAGGTGCCTTCAGCAGTTCAAAAACTGCAACTGAAATGTCCTCTACTGTCATGCAGATGTTCTGCCTATTTTGGGACACAGGCAGAGCATGAGGTAGAGAAGGTCATGCAGATGCTCTGCCTGTGTCCCAAAACAGGACAGAACAAGAGGTAGAGAAGTTCTTCCACTCTGTCAGGGTCTGTATTGTCTCTGGCTGCTGGGAACACATGGACCCAAAATGGCTCAGCTGGATGTATTAGTGAACTAAAATCAACCAAAACGCTTCCGGTCAACCACCATAGGACACAGACAATTCTCCCACAATCTGCTATGAAACAACTGTCAGTTGGCAAGGACACTAGGAATTCTGGGATATGATAGTATACATCCGCAGAAGCTGAAGCTCTGACTTGGGTCTGCATATTACAGTATGGATGCAGCAGCATGATTGTGAAGCCCAGGTTTCCACTGCACTGTGGATAACTCAAGCATGGGCTTGGAAACATCAAATCCACAAGCCCGGGTCCCACAGATCTGGGCTTAGTGTGCAGTGCAGGTGCACATTAGGAGACCAGGGTCCTCTCATGCTCTACCACAGACTTCCTAGGATGAATGTAGGCATTGCTTACACCATCATTTTTGGATGCAACAATCCTGAGGTGTGTGTAGAGAATGCTTCTCCCCCACCCCGTGAGATTTAATATACAATGCTTAATCTCATCAACACATTAAATTTGTTTGATACCAATCAGATTTACTGGATAACATAAATCAGGAGAGACAACAGGGGACTGTTTTCATAAGCTATAGTCCAGAGGCCACACTTGGTTACAGAGTTATCTGCAGACAAAGTTAACCGAAGCACTTCATTAGATTTTACTAAAAATGTTAGTAAAATGTAATTGACTGCTCTAGATAATGGTCCATTACTTAAGTAGTTATGTACTTTCTCATGGACATGATGTTTCCAGAAGCACCTAGGACTTATTGCTAAAAGTTACATAAAATCTAACATTTGAGGCTCCTTACTCTGGCAGAGATCATGCCTGTTCAGATCCATGCATGGAGGGGGCTCTCCACATTCAAGTCTTCCCTATGCAGTGTGATAGCGAAGCTCTCCATAGCCTCACAGCATTGTGCCCACCCCTTCTGGACCCTGTGGAGGGCTGTCAGTGTAGTCCAAAAGGGAAGTTAAGAATGGACAGGAGCAGTACTGGCGTAAAGGATGCACATCAGCCTCCCACTGGCCACACAGAAAAAATAAACTTCAAAAGTTAGTACAGCTCCAGCCTACAGTAATTTTTTAACATTATCACAATGCTCCTGTGTATGGAAGGCTATTGAGAGCCAGAGCAGCAGCCGGTGTAGATGGCCCCAGATTTCCAGGAATCCTCCAGTTTTGAGAGTGGTAATGATGAGGAATCTTCAAAAGGATATCTTCACAGATCCCCAAGTAGGAAGTCCCTTGATGGATTTTGCTGCAGGAGGAGAAAATTCAGGCCTTTGCTTGTTCAATTTCACCCACAGGGTAGGGAATGCACAAGTGGCTTTTCTGACATAGATGCCTCTTTTCTATATGAATTAATGATAAAAGCAATGTAGCAAACACATGCAGTAAAGATCAACTGTAGGGGTAGCAGTTAAATGGAAACAAAAGAAAAGGGAAGAATGCAGGAAGAGAGCAAGGAGGAAGCAGGAGAAAAACACATGCAGAAGAAAACATCCAATACCATTCAGTATGGTAGGCTTAAAAAAAAATAAAAATCGTTTGACGTTTTGGACAGGATCCTGTTCCCAATCCTTCTCTGGCCTGTAACTATTTATTTTTTCCTTCTCTCTCAACCTCCTTTGAAGGCACATCTGTCAGATTTTTTGGCCCTTGAGCTAGCAAGCCCTGCTGTGTACTGCAAAGATTCAATATTTCCCATTACACTGTACTTGTAAACTACAGTAAGTGCTCACATAATGGAAAATACACTTTTTTAAAAGAATCATTACAGAAATACAATTGAACAAATGAAGTATGGAATACGTGAATATTCTAAAAAAGAAAAATGGATTAAATAGAATTACAGTAAGAGTAGGAAGTTAAGGTACAGATTTTCAAGAGTAGTTGCACAACTGCATATACAATCATCGTATTTACATGCACAGATCTGTTAACTCTGTGCACATAGGTATATTTGCACTTACAATTGCCTGATGAGCAACTGGATGACTAACTTTTGTAAAATCTGGCCCTAAGTAATATATCTATCTATATATATGCGCAACTCAAAGAGATTACTATAGAATAAATCCAGCACTTACTAAAATGCATCTGTCAGAAGAATTTCTAGACTCTCCGTTCATTAATGGCCTGGTTTTCAAAGATGCTTAGCACCAACAGCTTCCGTGGGTGGTCAGCACTCCTAATAATCAGGCCATAGTTTGCAAAATACAAAATAGATACCCCCAATATTAAACTAGGACTGCCTCCAAATACAGTAAATATTATTGCAGAAGTGAAAACAAGGATGTACTGTGTCCTGAAGAAATGTAGAACTTGGGATAAATGCTGTTAAGAATGACTTGTAATCCTATAATTAGAACAAGTGGGAATCCAGATATCATCTACAATCACAGCTCATCTTGTTACCCAAACTGACGTGTGGTGATCAGAACAAGAGGCAAGATCAATGATGATTAGCTATTTTTATAGGGCAAAATTTTACCTCATACACCTTAAAATCCTAGTTATGTTGACATCAGCAAGGGAAGGCAACCCTACTCATTCAACTCTATTGTAATTCATCACCTTTTTTATTCTCTTTTGCAACTTAGGAAAGTAATAGTCATCTCTCTCTGTAAGCAGTGTAATAACTGGATACCTTTGGATTAAAATGATAAATTTTGAGGGGAGTGTATATGCTGTGTATGCCTGGGTGCTATATGTGCCTGTGTATCCCTCTTTTACCTGTATGTTTTAAGCAAATATTTGATGCAAAAAACCAAAAGCCAACAATATAATATATGTAAACAATATATCTTAAGGTAAAGAAAAGAAAATGCTGAAAAAGCTATTCTGACTAACATAAAGCTAAATATCTCTGGCAAAAGAGTAAAGAACTAAATAAAGAGACAAAAGCAACCAGAACACGGTGTATTAAGGAACAACAATTTGAAAGTCACAATTCTACCTGAAAAACTGTCACACTATTTTTTATAAATGACACTGAAAGACACTTTTTCTTGTCTTTCAGTTTACTATATTCATTTTATAGCACTTCATAAATAAGCATTTTACTGTCACTCCCATATAGAGTGGTTTCTAGTGTTTGCGTGACTTTCACAAAGCAACGGAGGGGAGAGAAATACTTAATAGTAAAATTCTTAAAAGGACATCTATTTAAAATCTGTAGTCATTTCGAAAAAAAAAAGTTACGTTGTTTCAAGTACTACATCTGTCCTCCTGAAAATTTTTGCCACACATGTAGTACTTGAAACTTAATTTTTTAAATTCAATTTGACTACAGATTAAATAGGTGATGTCCTTTAAGAATGTGAATAGGTTGTACTTACAAGGATTCACACTGTATTACAAGGAGGCAAAGACAGTAGTCTAAATCCTGCTCATATTTACACCCATGGAACTCCATCTAAGACTATCACACATTTCTCATGTACTTAAAGGGTAAGTGAGGAAAAAGCAGGTGGAAGACTGATAAAGAGCAGAACCAAAGCTAGATAGAAAATTTTGTCTGTAAACAGCATGATAATAGGATTTGTGCTCAATCACATAACATTCAAGAGACAGCTTACTTTTATCACTCAAATATTTTGAAGTTTACAGCAGTTACCAAAAAGTCAGTGTACATTACGTGAATATACCCATAATCTTGCATGAAGTTAAACATCCAACACATAGTACACCACACTGTTTTTAGACATCTGTCTTTGGCAAAAGAAAGCTCAACCCAGATGCAACCTCTGCTTTCTAGTGCAATCCTGGCTCTACAGTCTAGTTTCAAATTGGCTGCTGGGCTGACAGAAGCACAAAGAGGTAAAGCGAAGTCTCACAAGGTGAAACGCATATTCTTTATTAAAAACTCAAGTAAAAACACTTTGAGCAGGGGAAACTACATGGGGTTGGAGAGGAAAAACTTCTACAGCACACCTTCAAACCTTAGGAAGCATGTAGGGCACCATCAGTCACTTTGCATCTGCTACTACAGATAGAGAGCAAGTCTGCACAATTTATACATCTATTAGCAATACCTTCACTCCCTGCCAACACGCAAACACCCCGATGACTGAAGAGTGGGTCACCAGAAACGTACATCATGATGGGGTCTGCAGCATTCTCATGCATGTCAACACCACTTCATCCGTACAGGGGGAAAAAATGGATTTGGGGCTTTTCACAGTCAAAGAGTGGGGGAGAGAGGGTGGATAGAATAGGAGGAAGTAAGGGATAAAAGCATTTCACTCAGAGTAAATAACTCAATCTAGACTCAAAGCCAGAATATTCCTGCGTTCCATCTCTTGCACTGGCCACTGAATCACATGGCCATCTTTAGAAGCTTCTTTTTTAAACCAAATACTTTGTTTGTGTTTTTTTAAAATGCAGACTTGGGAAAACATATGCAGAAGTCAGATCAATAAAATAATCTGGACTGAAAGAAACTCTTCACACACGCTAAGCCATACAATAAACATGAATAGATCTGTTGATATAAGTTGTCTTCAAATCAAGTATGAACAAATCTTACTTTATGAACATTAAAAATTTTAGAACTCCCACTTGTCTCTTACCCATCATTATATTAATTGTCTAAGATGCATTTGCAGCATGAAGAGAAAAACAAAAATATTGGTTATGAAATGGGAAAACAAAATACAACTTGTACTGAAGTAAAAAACAAAAATAAAATATATTTCAATATGAACAAGAAATCGCATGTATACTTTTTGTCTTCAGCTTTGTCAGACCGACCTGATTTTCAGATAAGTCTTAATGATATGAAACATGCAAGAACAAAAGAACAATTTTTAAACTGACATAGAAGAAAAAAGGTACCTTTATGAAAAAGTTATTAAATGTACTGAAGCACTAACCTGCATGAACACAAAACATATATAGCTATCAAAAGAAATCAAAATGTGGATTTAAAAATAATGGAAGTTTCAAAGAAAAAATGAAGTTAAAAATCTTTGCTTCTAGCATTTATGCTTGCTTTACTCTCTGTTTAAACATAAAGGAAAACGGCCATAAATACTTATCTTTATTCACTACTCACCTTAGGTGAACACTGTATATGTGGTTCTCCTTCAGGCTTTAATCCAATTATCTAAAGAAAGGGTAATATCTCCATAAACAGCTATTTTTCTGTGGGAGTTGTACAAAGCTGATTTTTAAAAAACATATTAAATGTATGGGAGACATTTGATGTGCATTTACACTTTGACTATGACATTAAAATGGTATTACAGGTTTCCCTGGGTATCGTGGTAGGATTTCTCTATTAAATGTGTTCAGTTGACAAGCAACTAAGTCTCCAGATTCCAGGTCTACAGCCCTAGTAAAAGGGCATAAAAACTGGGTTCTTTCCAACTCAGGCATTGTTACCAACAAAATCGCTGAGGTTAGCTCAGACCTTCAGTTACAGCTGTGTAGTTTCATTTCCTTCAGGAGGCTTGCACATGTGTTATTAATTAGACCTTAGTTAAAAAAAACTTTGTTGATGCACAAGACTAGAATAAAATCCATTGTTCACTCTTTAGTTACATTGCTTCTGAAGCGCATAAAGAGGAATGAAAATAGCAAAAACCCCACAAACGTGTTTTCTCACTATAGTAAGCAAATATGACTAAATACACATAGGGACCAAACCTGGTGAGTAAGAAGGTACCATTCTGACAGAGTCCCATGGACTAGAACCATACTAAGATCTAAAGTGTTGATGAACTACTCCTCAAAATGGTTTCACTAGCCACAGCCAGTAGCAGTTCACTATTCCAAATTAAGCATGTAACATTAATGGCTGAATCTAGGTGGTATGTCCAGGCAACATATCATGTAACTTGCAGTCAGCTAACCAAGAGTGAAATATTTTATCACCACCACCCTGCAATATCATTTTCAACACAACAGTTTTCAAAAGTTAAAGCAAGCACATTACATTCTGGTTCATACTTGCAATCTGGAAATGTAAACAAACTTTACACTGAACTTTTTCTTTTACAAGGTAAGAGTAGCACCCTTATATTTAAAAGTGGGCTTCCAGGTGTTTTGATCCATGGAAACAAAGCCAATATTCTTAAGTATTAGAGATTTAAACAATTTGCCTCCTCTCCAACCCTAAAGAAAAATTGTTAGTTATTTCAGTAAGTTACATTGTTTCATAGAGCGAGAAATTGAAGGAAAAGCCAAGACAAATAATTGAGCCATTCTCTGGAATAAATTTTTATAAAGTTTTAGTTGGGAAACTAAGTTTTAAACTTAAGAAAACCAGAAAGAAAATTCTATGCACTTACTCTATTCATTTTCACAAGCACACATGGAGTTCCTTTAGCATAGCCAAAAGTGTCATCTTCCACTCCAGAACATGATCCAAGCATAGTGCGATTAAACTGACATGCCTGTTTAACAGCACGATCTTCATTCTGCTCAAACAGTTTTCCTGCGGTACATGCTATGTTTTTGGATTGTTTTGAATCATCATACGCTATAAAAAAACAACACAACAACATTTCTAAATCTATTGGTGTAACATACTCATGCAACCAATAAGCACACAACCCTACAGTAACAAACTACTTCTCAAGGTCCCTTATCTCTACATAAATTTTTAAAGTTTTCAGCTTGAAAATAAAATTAGTTATTTTCCCACTATACCTTTTCCTATTATGCAAGACAGTAAAAACTATTTGCAGGTATTTTTGTCTCCAACAGGTGGTGCTAGAAGTTTTATATTAATTAAATTACTGAGATGCCAAGTTAGTTCCCCCAGTTCTCTTTTCGCATAGATATGGCTCTAGAAACTGCCAAGCCTTTCCATTTCTCTAGAAATGAGGAGAGAGGTGTAAACTGAGCAGACGTAACATAAAATGGAAGGATGATCCAGTCTGGGGGAACGGACCTACAAAATCTGCATTAATTTTACTACAGGAGAAGAGTAATCAGAAGATATAAAATTCTTCCTAGGGGTTGACATTACTGCTATCAAAAACTTCAGTTCTACTACCCTTAACGAGGGCAGCACATAGCTCCTGGCAAAGACCAGATGTGTCAAGGAAGGCAGAAATTCACTTATAACCACAATCAAGGTAACCTGATTTGCTGAACTGTTGGAAACGAGACACCTTCCCCCAAAGCCCTCCTCTACTAGGTCCTTTCTCAATCATTGTGGACATCACCCTGCCTTCACACTCAGGTGTCATCTTTAACTCACATCTTCCTCTAGGTCTTCATCTCTTGCCAACTCTTTCTGCATATCATCTAAGATACCATATGACCTTTCTTATCCATCCAAAAAGTTAAAACTCTGGTCCATGTCTCCAACATCTCATATATCAATTACTGCAATACCTTTCCCAGGGCCTTGACAAATGCAGTCTTGCCCTGCTCATATCCATTTAGAATGCTGCTGAAAAGAACATCTTTCTAGCCCATTGCTTTGATCATGTTACTTCGCTCTTTGAATACCTCCTCTGGCTCCCCCTTCTATATTGCATCAACTATAACTGCTTGAATTTACTTTGAAGCCCCTTCTTGGCCAATCCCCATCCTATCTATCATCTCATTCATTATCAAGCAGTTGATGATCACCTCCAATCAGCCCATGATGCCAGCCTCCACTGCCCACTTGTTAAATTTTCAAACAAGTACTTTCATGCTCTCTTCCATATTGCCCCACACACTTGGGGAGGCACTCCCTGTAATCATAAGCAAAGCTACTTCATCACATACCTCCTAATCCCTCCTCAAAACTCTCCTTTGCTAGGACACCTACAAAAAACTTGATGATGTTTAGGTATGCAGAGACCACTGCCTATCATGCTGATCAACACTGTGTCCTTGTACTCCCCCTCTGTATCCATTTGTTGTTTCTTGTCTTATACTTCAACTGTAAGCTCCTTTGGGTAGGGACTGTCTTTTTGTTCTGTGTTTGTACAGCACCTAGCACAATGGGGTCCTGGTCCATGACTAGGGCTCCTAAGCGCTACAGACATATGAATAATAATCAAGGCCAATATACAAAATAGCTTGTCATGGGTCCAAATTCTGGGTGATATGAGCACTCCTGCCACAGAAGCTTAGAACCTTCTGGATAACAGCATTCACCCTATATTTGTGACCCTACATGACAATCTGGAGAGGTACAGTCTCAACCAGCACTTATCTCTTTTCATTGAAGGTTCTGTCTGGTAGAGCTACCCAGTGCAAGAGGCCACGAGGCCCATAACATAAGAACATAAGAAAGGCCGTACTGGGTCAGACCAAAGGTCCATCTAGCCCAGTATCTGTCTACCGACAGTGGCCAATGCCAGGTGCCCCAGAGGGAGTGAACCTAACAGGCAATGATCAAGTGATCTCTCTCCTGCCATCCATCTCCATCCTCTGACGAACAGAGGCTAGGGACACCATTCTTACCCATCCTGGCTAATAGCCATTTATGGACTTAGCCACCATGAATTTATCCAGTCCCCTTTTAAACATTGTTATAGTCCTAGCCTTCACAACCTCCTCAGGTAAGGAGTTCCACAAGTTGACTGTGCGCTGCATGAAGAAGAACTTCCTTTTATTTGTTTTAAACCTGCTGCCTATTAATTTCATTTGGTGACCCCTAGTTCTTGTATTATGGGAATAAGTAAATAACTTTTCCTTATCCACTTTCTCAACATCACTCATGATTTTATATACCTCTATCATGTCCCCCCTTAGTCTTCTCTTTTCCAAACTGAAGAGTCCTAGCCTCTTTAATCTTTCCTCATATGGGACCCTCTCTAAACCCTTAATCATTTTAGTTGCTCTTTTCTGAACCTTTTCTAGTGCTAGAATATCTTTTTTGAGGTGAGGAGACCACATCTGTACACAGTATTCGAGATGTGGGCGAACCATGGATTTATATAAGGGCAATAATATATTCTCAGTCTTATTCTCTATCCCCTTTTTAATGATTCCTAACATCCTGTTTGCTTTTTTGACCGCCTCTGCACACTGCGTGGACATCTTTAGAGAACTATCCACGATGACGCCAAGATCTTTTTCCTGACTCGTTGTAGCTAAATTAGCCCCCATCATGTTGTATGTATAGTTGGGGTTATTTTTTCCAATGTGCATTACTTTACATTTATCCACATTAAATTTCATTTGCCATTTTGTTGCCCAATCACTTAGTTTTGTGAGATCTTTTTGAAGTTCTTCACAATCTGCTTTGGTCTTAACTATCTTGAGTAGTTTAGTATCATCTGCAAACTTTGCCACCTCACTGTTTACCCCTTTCTCCAGATCATTTATGAATAAATTGAATAGGATAGGTCCTAGGACTGACCCTTGGGGAACACCACTAGTTACCCCTCTCCATTCTGAGAATTTACCATTAATTCCTACCCTTTGTTCCCTGTCCTTTAACCAGTTCTCAATCCATGAAAGGACCTTCCCTTTTATCCCATGACAGGCCCAACAGTCTAAGGCAGAATATCTTGCAGTCATTTGGAAGTCTTGACCCAAGCTTAAGAATAATTTAAAACTTATTATGAAATTGTTCTTATGGAAGATGTACAATCATTAAATCTAGAGTTCAGAGTTATACATATGAACTCCAACACCTGTATCATTGTGGAAGTGGACTTTGGAGGCTTGGAGTGAATACTTAAGCCCAAAGTCTAGAACAGCTGTCAAACTGTCTTGACTTTTGAGTGCTGAGTGTACCCTTTAAGATGACTGGTCCTTTGCTTAGCCAGTAGTCGAGATACAGGTACACATGAATATCTAGCCTTCTAGAAGGGGCAAGAAATCGTATTTTGTAACAAAGATCTGGCAGGAAGGTGCCTTTACTCTGCTTTCTTAGAGAAACTCCTACTCTTCTGGGACCCTGATTGCTGAGCTCACATTGCTCCAAAACGTGGGATAACGTGATTTTAGTCAATTAGGCAATAACGTGCCATCGCTGGTAAAATGAGGGTCCGGCTGGAGAATCTTGCCTGTATGCTCGGGGTTCTACTGATCGCCATATTTGGGGTCGGGAAGGAATTTTCCTCCAGGGTAGATTGGCAGAGGCCCTGGAGGTTTTTCGCCTTCCTCCGCAGCATGGGGCAGGGGTCGCAAGCTGGAGGATTCTCTGCGACTTGAAGTCTTTAAATCACGATCTGGAGACTTCAACAGCTGAGTTAAGGGAAAGTGGGTGGGTCAGCTTTTGTGGCCTGCATCATGCGGGAGGTCAGACTAGATGACCATAATGGTCCCTTCTGACCTTAAAGTCTATGAGTAAAAGGCTACGGGGCTCATAAGGATAAAGTGGTGTGATCCGTTAGAAAGTTCATATACTAGATTTCAAAGAGGGGCTATTAAGCAGCCTTGGTCCCTAAACAATCGTCAAGATGTGGACTGCATTTTAAGACGTTGAGAACCCCAGCTATAGGTCACTAAATTGGATTTGGTTCTCTTCCTGTTAGCTATTTGTCCAATTTTGGTGGTGCTCACAAATTTGATCACAGCTGCATTTATTGCTAAAACCATAGAAAGCAAATGTGCAAAGTAAATTGAAAAAACAGGTTTTTTTTGTTGTTTTTTTAAATTTAGATGCTATGAGTTTTGGAAACCCTAGCACAACTAGCAGCAAGTATCAGTCTTTGAAGATATACATTCTTCACCATTATCACAGAAACAGCTCTTTAAACCAAACCATTCTATGGCAGTGTGCATATTCAAGCTGAGACGCACTAGACTTGGGAATGTTTTAATTTTATGTGAACTAAATGCTAGAACTACTGTACAATCATTTTTTATTTAAATTGAGAGTATTCAAGTACACAACTAAGATGACAAATTCAAAAGTCACCATCTAAAATGGCATTCTTGTTGGTAGTCTCAGCACAATAAAGGATTCAATGAGAAGAATGAACAACTTTTTCACCCTGTAAATACTCCCTCCAGGACAGGATTCAGGCAGATTGGGGGGATAGCAGAGGGGCAGCTTAACAACTGTAGCACAGGTGGCAGCAGTGTAAATGGGTAAGTAGAGAACTTAAGACAATAGGGTTGCTGATCTGTCACCTGTCTCAAGTTCACCTAAAAACCCACCAAAGTAGGCAACAGGTAAGCAGTGCATTGGTAGTAAAATACCCTGGCTTGCTGGGGACAGATGTTACACCAAAATGCAGGAGTATGTCAACTTTTTTCAATACACTTCTAAAAATATCTTTAAAAGGTTAAACATTTCTTAAGCAAAATGGTGAAAAAGTTTAAATTTCCCTAACTTTACAAGATCGGCTGCTTCATGGAAACAGGTGACAGTGCTAATAAGAATAAATAGTCACTAAACAAAATAAAAGATATATACCTCTACTAGCCAGAGTGGTCTCATTATATAGAGAGTTAAACAGAACATGAAAGTGAAATTAAATTGTTTGAATCATAAATTATCTACAGGCGTATAGTATGCTACACGTTAACTACGAGATTAAAAGTTTTCCCCCATACTTCTACTATGTTATTCCAACTCAGTAAACCTTGATGCTCCCATATGACCTCCTCCTACAAAGATCTTTTAACTCTTTCCTACGCAGCCCCAGGCCAGCACTATCTCCTCGTGTACCATACTACTTCAATTTCTTCCACCAATTCTCTCTTGAAAATTCACTTTGTTTAGTGCTCAAGGATTGCACCATCTAATGATACTGGAATACTATGAACATCCAGTGTACGCCAGGGGTCACATTAGATCAAATGTTGACATTCAAAGAACAGATAAAAAACGTGAACTCCAGGAATTGTGTACTCCAGAAACTGACCCCAAAACACTGACCAGCCAGACTGCCCGTGTGTTACTCAACTGCAGAGTACAGTGCCCCAGTAAGATGTTCAAGCCAGGCACACGACATTGATACTGAACTCCATTAATCCTGTAGGATAATCACTGGGACTTTGAAATCGATTCCCATACTATCACTATACTACCTCTGGGGGATTGCACCACTATCAGTGAAGTGGGATGCCTTCAGTAAAAAGAAGACAAAAAACAGGTGCATTGTACAAGACATCCACTGCAAGGATAGATTCCACCATCCAAGAGGTAGAAACCCAGAAAGACCTTTGCCTCTGAAAATCTCTTACCACAAAATACTTTGTAGTCTTCAATGGGGGTAACAAAATAGCTGGATATGTGTATGATCTTGGAAAAACGGGTTCCTTCAGAACAAACTCCCACAGGCACTGACCTTGAATTAGTACACTAGCATAATCTAAATCGAATGAGAGGTGGAGTGGCAAAGGCTGGTGAGAATCTGAGGGGGAGACTGGGACTGAGAACCAACAGGGTAGGGAGGAGCATGTGAAGACCAACTGGACAAGGATCTGGGGCGTAGGGAGGAACATTGGCATTGACTGAGCAGAGAATGCGACAAGGAACTGGAGGAAGAGGGAGGAAGAGACAGAGGACACAGAGATTGGATGAGGCATCCATGAAGGGATAACAGAACTGGGAGCCAGTGAGAACAGGGAAACGTGGGTGGGGGCAACTGGAGGTCTGAGTTGGGGAGAGTGACAGATCAAAAGAGGGGACAGGAATGAGGAGAGTGGAATTGGTTGGGCAAGAAGAATGGGACTGGGACAAGGAGCCAGGGGTTGGGAAGAAAAACTTGGGACAAAGACAGGTTAGCAGGGACCCCTGCCTGATTCAATGCACAGGTTGGATCTGCTTTGGGGATGAATTAAGGTTGTAGAGTAAAGGAGACTTATGTGTAGGATGCCTGCTTCATTTACTGCAGCAGTTGGAAGGTGGTTAGTGAATCTGGCAGAGGACTGCGGGAAGGGAAAGGATGGTGTCCTGGTAAATGCTGCCCTGGAGAACTGGATCCTATCCTTGCCTCTGTCGCAGGAATTCCTATGTGATGCTATACAAGTGGCTTAAACCAAACTTTTTAAAGGTGGTAACTCATTGTATTCCTCATTTGCTGGGTAATGAGATGTCGGGGTCTGATTTGTGGAAGTCCTGAGCACTCTCATCTCCAACTGACATCAGTGGAAGCTGTGCTTGAATACATGAAGTGCCATATAAAGCTAAGTACTCTGAAAAATCAGGTTCTAGGTTTCTCAGATCGGACACCCAAAACTAGTAGATACCTTTAATTTCAATCTCTCTGCACCTGCATTCCCCATCTGTACAATGGGAATAATAATATCCCCTCATCCCACAGGAGTCGTGAAAATAAATTCATTAATGTTTGAGAAACAATCATACTATAGCGGTGAGCTCCTGGAGAAGCCCTGAGGCAAATTAATAATTCAGTCTTCAGAACAGGGTTTGACTAGTGTGCAGTAAATAAGGCATGAGCTACACATTGAAAAACAGGGAGAACACACAATATTGAATAGCCTTATTAATTGAGCACCTTTCATTCTGTGCACTGAATAAGGAGCCCCGTGGAAAAATTAGCACGTGATCATGTAATAAAAGACAATCGTGGTACCTATGCACAAAGGGGCCGAATTAAGATTGTACAAACAACTTTAATTCTGGCACTTCCTAGCTTTTGAGTGCTTGACTTGGAAACCTTAATAACATTATTTTAGCTTAGTTTTTCTTCGTAACATATAAAAACAGAAACCAACATATTATACAAATAACTTTGCTATTCATTTATCTACTCTTTGTCTGATATAATCTTTTCCCACATACTAACTTCAATTGTAATCTCTTTTGTCATGTTTTATAAACCTGTAAAATACCATGCACCATTATGACATTATATATAAAAAGTAAATAATACTATTTTATTGTCTGCATGCAAGTTTATTTCTTTAACCAATTTAATGTCTCTCTTAACTATGCTTGTGGCAGGAGGACCCAATTCCTTCCTCAGCTATCCAAGCACACTACCTATTGACTTCAGCGAAGGTTGCACAGCTGTAAATCATGGTAGACTTTGATCAAACATTTAACTCTGGATCTTGTTGTATTTATTTAAGGAATGAAAAGCAGAATATATACATTTTACTGATCTGTAGAAGTCTTTCTGTTCAGAATGGCCATAGTTAAAAGTACATTAGCAAATCTAGCGAACACTGTAACAAATCAGTATACAATTTAGAGCAGTGGTCCCCAAACTTTTTCTGTCACTCCCCCCTTACCCGTAATGGAACCTGTCCGCACTGCCCAGGAGCCGCAATTGGAACTGTGGTCGGGGCCCGAGAGCAGAGCTGGGGGCACAGCAGAGCTGGGGGGCCCTGCCACCCTACCCCCCCAAACATTTCTCCACACCCCTCTATGGGGGTGCACCCCACGGTTTTGGGACCTTTGATATAGTTAATAAATGTTAAATTCTACAGAATTTTCCCTAAAGGAAACCAGCTGAATGTATTTATAGCTACAGCCTGTCCAAACACTGTAATTAAGTTTAATTAAACTACTCGTAATGTAAAAAACATTCTACTTACACTTTAGAAATTGTTTAAGGGTAGAAACATATTCTACATATGACCTGGAGTCAGACTTGTTAAAATAAAATTCCAATGCAGTGACTGGCTTTGGTGAAATCATAAGTCCTTTTAAAGACAAACAAAAAGTAAAAGTCAGATATTAAACAACTCTTTTCATCCCCACCCTCATTTCTCAGAAAGACATTTTTCAAATTGTAAATAGACTATCTAGTATGGAATTTCAGCATTATTCTTATACTGAACAACCATATTTTGAGGGTAGATTTTTTAAATCAATTTTCAAATCTAAATTACAGTCTAAATAAAGTTACGATTTAAGTGCAAGCTATAATAATTAGAATTAGGGTGACCAGATGAGAGGAAGAAAATATCGGGACACATGGGGGGGAGGGGGGGTGTCCCGCCACTGGAGGGAAAAAAAAAAAAAAGCTGCCAGCAGAGCGAAATATCGGGACGCACCCAAGAACGGTTGGGACGCGGGACAAATACCTAAATATCGGGAATGTCCCGATTTTATCGAGACGTCTGGTCACCCTAATTAGAATTCATAATAATCAAAACCCACATGATTGAGAATAGAAAAATTAGCTAATCACCTGCAGTTTTAAAGTATTTTACTGATTACAGTTTTACTTTGTACTTTCCATATTCCTCAAAATTATACCAAGGCTTCTTTCTTTAAAAAGAACATTTTAATTTTTAGACTAGTATTGGACAGCTTCCATACCTTCAGTTTACTTACTCAGTATTTTTACATACTCTTAGGTCCATTATAAATTTGTTACATAATGGAGATACTTCTGTATCTCCCGTGCATACTTTTGAAACCTACTAATTTTAAAGAAGTGGTTTATAAAGCCAAACATGCCTTACATAGTAAAACTGGAGGCTATTATAATTTTAATTTCAGGGTGACCCACAGAGAACAAAAGAGGACTTGCACCTTTTAAGAAAAAAAAAAAAGGAAAAAAAAAAAGAATACAAACTTCTTTATAAAGTATACAGATGGCCTGAAAGGTCCCCTAACCAAAAACAAAACCACATTGATTGTTCTTTTCACCCTTCTTCCCCACACACCAGAAGTTCAGATTATGTCTACCTATGAAGACTGTAGGCAGCAGCAAAACTAGTAGGATGAGATAGCAAGCACTGAAGAAACAAAACTTGATCTACTGAGGATACAATTATTTGCATAGTTTAAAACGATTGGTTAACCTATATAACTAGAAAAGAAAAACCTTATAGAAAAAAATTGTTTTTGTTAGGGGTATAATATCTACCCACTCCACATCTTCAATTAACATCTGAAAAAGGCCACCAAACATCTTTTGGTAAACCCGGGAAGACTAGACACATAACATTCTTGATATTTCCAAGTTGAAATATAAACAAGATTTTTTCCCCTTCCAAAAAAAAAAAAAAAAAAAAAAGGGGGGGGGGGAAGAGGGGGCTGTGGATGCACTTCTCAGGCCTTCTTTATACATCATAAAAAGGAAAAGGAAGTAACAAAATCAGTTTTCCCCTCTCTGTAGGCCACTTTTAATACATTTATTATTTAAATATATATAAAGATAAACTTATCAGAAAGCATATGGAAAGTACAGCTACATAGACCAAATCTATCAGTGATCCACTGCAAGCCGCACGTGAAGACACAGAAAATGGTGCCTTTTTTTTTATTATTATTATTAAATAGGGAAACAATTTAGACAAATTAGAAGTTTTTGGAGAAGGAATGAGTTCCAGAGGCTAACATTTTATATATGCCTTTTAAAAACGCACTTCTTGACTCATTCACCTTTTCTGTGGTGTTCACAAAAGCACAGGTTCTCCCTCTCACCCCAGCAGCAGTTAGTTAAGTCTTGCCCTGGGAAATAGTTATCTAAATGCCAGTATGACAGTCTGATACATGACACTACAAACCCCATTTTGCTTGATGAATGCCATTTTGACAGTCAACTGCACTGTACCTTCACTGTTGCCTTTTAACCTCCATACTGAACTGGGATTCCATGAGGTGTCAGCAGAGGGCTAACAATGGAGAGCAATCAAGAGTCATTAACCTGGAGGGGATTCCATTCAAATGGACACTCCCTAGGACAATAAGCTAGCTGCACCCCAGAACCACCAGTTATCCCAGACGGGGCTGTAACTAAGCAATGTGTCACCCGACAGGAACTTGAAACCACTGGGGGGAGGAGGAGTCACCTGACAGACGGCACTTGAAACTTTATACAAAGGAGGCTCTTTCAATTTTCAAACTAGCCATTTCAAGAAGAGAGACCAGTACAAGGCGGAAAGGAGAATGAGCAGAGGAGCATGTAGGGACCCTGGAAGGATTGACCAAACTCAAAGGGCTCTGTGTATACGTTTTGGTTGTTTTCTCATAGATCTGTCTCTCTCCTATGCTTTGTCTGTGAGTAAAGTGTGTGATTGGCTTAGACATTCCTTTTTAAAGTCTGCGTTACTTGCTTTAACTGTCACATAGTCTCCAAAGGGTGAGACAGTAATCCAGAGGATCCACTGTATCAGAGGAACTCTGGGAGCATGTAACAAACTGGGGAGGCATACAGAGAACTAGCATTGGTTTCAGAATGGAGTCCCGTATCTTAGAAAGGGTTGCTATATCTGCACCCCAAGGGCATGCTCAGAAACCCAGAGCTTGAGAACGTGACTGGATTCTGTCAAGACTAGGGATGTAAATATCATTTTAAAAGTTAACTGTTTAAATGATTAAAATTATATCAGTTAACTGATTAAAGGGAGAGGGCCTGGGGTTGCTCCGGCCGGCCCGGGACTGGTGGTTAACGGTTAGGGTGGGTTAATGGTAAGACTAATACTTACCAGGTTAACCGTTTAATATTTTACATCCCTAGTCAAGACCCAGCCAGCCTAAGAGCATATGGGATCCAAGATTTGGGACTATTACAGCAGCCTGGTAAATATCCACAAGGGGAACTAATCAACGTTTTTAACAGCCAGATTTAATGATCTGATAGCACTTACAAATGGAAAAAGCCCAAATTCTTAAACTCATTTGTATTTGGTGAATACTATTACACCCCCACTGAACAATATAAATGAAATGTCAATTATAGAAATCAGACAATTTGATTTTTGTAACTAAATTTAAAAGAAGAATAAAAACCTTTGACCTATGTCATCCAGATTGTGTGCATGTTTTTTTTTTTTTTTTTTTTTTTTTTAATAAATTTAAGATTTATAGCCAGGACTATGACATGTTACACTGCAAGTAAAAACATGAAAGAGTTAAGTTGAAAATAAATTTCCAAGCATAAAGAGATAAACATTAAACAAGAACATGCAATATTACTGTAATCTTCAAATATGCATACACTATTCAGTACTTAATTTATAGAAAACTCAAATTAAAAATATTGTAAGTAGTAATCAAAGAACCAGAGTCTTTCTACCTTAAAGTTCTTTGGTTAACACACGTAAGAGCTGAGTTACAACCTTAAAAGAGACATTGCAAAAGGCATGGAGTACAACCACTTTTAAATTTATCTTCCTTCACACCTCCCCCAAGCAAATTCACAGCCTACATCAGGGGTCGGCAACCTCTAGCACGCGGCTCACCAGGGTAAGCACCCTGGTGGGCCGGGCCAGTTTGTTTACCTGCCACGTCCGCAGATTCGGCCGATCGCGGCTCCCACTAGCCGCAGTTCACCACTCCAGGCCAATGGGGACGGCGGGAAGCGGCACGGGCCGAGGGATGTGCTGGCCACTCCTTCCCGCCGTCCCCATTGGCCTGGAGCGGCGAACCATGGCCACTGTGGGGGCCGCGATCGGCCGAACCTGTGGATGCGGCAGGTAAACAAACTGGCCCAGCCTGCCAGGGTGCTTACCCTGGCGAGCCATGTGCCAGAGGTTGCCGACCCCTGCCCTACATGATACTGGAATTGTCAGAGCCACTGTGGAACTTCATCAGAGCATGGAACTGATTATATAGTAAAGGACCTAGGGAAGGAGGTCAGAAGTTGCTTTTTTGGTGAAGTTTCAGGATTTTTTTTATTTATTTTAACTATTTTATACACTGGAACTGAAGTCTTCAGCAGACTTTAGGACCATTTTAAAAGAAAGTAAGGGTAAAGATGTTAAGGTCAAGTTCTATTTGCAGGCAAATATCAGTAGTCTGAGTGCATATTACCTTTTAAAAACATTAGAAACCAAAGAAAAACAAAGTTAAGGTTGAACTTTCAAAGTCCCCAAACTACCTTACCTCTACCTCTCAGAGCAGTGTTCTAAGAAAAGCCGGGAACACATGCTAAATTTATCCAACAATAATAGTGGCCACCAAAATTACATTGACAATATAATCATTGTCAGAGTGCCATTTTATGGTCTTCTTTAGTCACACAGTACACACACAGCTTTACCAATTCATGATTAGACAAACAGCATATGGAAAGAATAAATCATTCCTGCTTTTCATTAAAAGCTTGATCTTTCAAAGTCCTGAGGGGACACAGTTCTTCATAGGATGTACTCAGCTCTACAACTCTGTGGCAGGCAATTCTCCAAGTGACATTAGCTATTATGCCCCATATATAAATCTCATATGTGTAGATTATGCTGTTAGAGTACTTGAAAAAGAGCAGAAGTCAGTAAAAGGACAAGGTTTGCTACTGGAGATTTGTATACATGAAAAATTCTACAACTAATGTTCTACGGTTAATGTTTCTAATACTCTATATTCAAATAGAGAAAATGGTAGGCTGGCATCTGTACAGGGACAGAGAAAGTAGTTCAGGCATCTTGTTTAAGAAGTGCAACCTTGATTTTTCAATACTTGAGTTTTTCATGTTTGGGAGGGTTTTTAAAAAAAAGTTTTTAAAAGGTAATATGCATGCAACCCACTGGTATGTGCCTACAACCTTAACTTCACTTTAATGAAGATTTGTCTGGCTATACGTACAATATGATCTAAATGAAAAGCAAAAGGGAACTTTGTGCTTAATCCAAATTATTTAAGGAACCACTGAACATAACATTGATAAATGCAAAGTAATTCACACTGGAGGATGTAATTTAAACTATTCATATTTTACTGAGTTCTAAATTCAGCCTGAGCTCATAAAAAAGCCCCAATCTTCACTGCGGACAACATAATGAAGGTCTCTGCTCAATGTGCAACAGGGTTAAAAAAAAGTTGATGCATAATGGCTGGAGAATATAAAAATATTATGCCATTGTATAAAATGAATGGTGTGCCCTCATCTGGAAAACTATTTCTGGTCACCTACTCTCAAATAGGACATAGTAGAAAGAGGGGATTCAGAGATGGGAGCCAAGAATGATTATAGGCATGAAAAAAAAAAATCTCATGAAGAGATATTTCAATTTTTAAACTAATTTATCTTAGAAAGGAGACAATTAAAAAGGACATGACTATACAAATAATCAATGGTAAGAGAAAATAACTCAGGAACTTCAAATCACTCTGTTTCATAATACAAGATCAAATGGACATTCAATTAAACTGAAAGAAGGCAAATGCAAAACTGATGAAAGGAAACACTCTTCCATACAACTAGCCTGTGGAACTCCAAGCCTCAATGCATCTCTTGTGGTAGCAGTATTCAAAAAGATTACCTATATAAGTGGCTAATAAATTAAGAATTGAAATTGAAATACTAAATATTAAAAGTTTTGGAAGAACCCTCATCTTTTAGGGCTTAAGACAACCTCTATTTAGGGTTACGATGAAATTTTCCCAGGAAGCAGGTTATCCTATAACTGCTTATACAGCTGTTTTTTTTGCAGTTCCTCTGAAGTATCCAATGCTAGCCATTGTTAGCATCAAGATACTAGATGGACCACTGGTCTGATCCAGTAAGCAACATAGGACTAGGTAATGATAGCTTTCCTTTTTAATTGAGTTTGGTATTTTAAAACATGCAAAATCTTCACTTCACTATCCTCTATATCTTGAACAATCAATATCTGAAGGGGGCTTTCTTCTGCAAACAGGAAATATTCCAAAATATTTCCATAAGTTTTGTTTTCCCAGTCATTATCTCTTTCCTCTGCTATTTCAGCTATATGCTTTAACAGCAAAACAGTGTGGATAAAAAAATCAATGATTTAAAAAAATTTTTTTTTGATAAAATGCTTTTTGAGGAAAAAACTTCTAAAGATAGTTTTAATTAAGATACATTATAGCTCAAAGATATCTCATCATGGAATAGGGATTATAAATTCTAATTCTATAGTATGAGACAATACATTCATGTAACGTTTAAGAAAAGTTTTGTAAATGAGTTCCAATAGTTCATGGATTAGGGACCCAATATTATGGGGTTCCAGAGGCTCCTGTATAGATTATTTAGGTTAATCTTTCTACCTATCCAATGGGACTCAGTGCTCAGTCTAGAACATACCATCAGAGATGCTTAGTTTTACAGTTCTCAAACTGTGGATTTGTCTCTCCAGAGATAACATGCTTGTTAACAGCAAAAATGTTTTTAAATAAATAAATAATATATACAGGTGAGAAATAACAGACCTCAACCCTATTGCCCCTCAGTAAATTTGTGTACCCAGAGTCAATCCCTTACCTCTCTCTAAAAGTGCAAAGTTTCAAAAAGTTCAATGAATAGAATATTGTTGGGGGCGGAATAGATCGTGTAGCCTATAGGATTAACCTGCTTGCTTGTGTGTGTGTGTATATATTTTTCTTATAGTTTAAGTATTTGGTTTATTGTAATAGGTTTATAGATTTATATTAAAGTAATGCAAGAGACCTACAAGCCATATCCTGTATGTTAAGCTAAGGCAAAGTTAGCACATCTATATTAAGACCTTTTACCCAAAAAAGTAAAGTTGATCTATACCTTGTTACCTAAATAGAGAAGTACCCACGCCTATGTCTATGACCTTTTATCTAGACCAATCGACAATGGAGAATGCCATAGGGGGGGTTTCAATGTTGTACCCACAGACTGAACAGGTACACCACAAGGGAACTTATGTGCTTATGTACATGTCATCAATACGCACAAACATACTAGTCTATGGGGTAAGTGTACCCTAACATTTTGTGGGTGAGGAATAAAATTTGGGCATAGGAGGAAGGATTTCCGGCACTTGTGATCCACCTCGCTAGAGCACTCCACTCTATCATTCTCACTTGCATTCTATTTCTACTCTCTCTATTCTATCTATCTATGGTGACTACTACTATTAGTAGGCTATACTTGTTCTTCTTAAACTTTAAGTTTCAAGGGAACTAGGCTAAGCTTGGTTTTCCTAAGTTTTATTCTTAGTTTGTTTATTAGGTTTTGATTTTAAGTTTAAGTTAGTCAAGTAAACCCTAAGTTAGTATTGATAGCTTTTAGCATTAGATTTTTCTAAGCACTGAGAAACCTGAACTTCAAGGCTGGTCCTGTGTCTCTTACCACCAGGTTATCAAGGAACAGTGGAGTATTTTAACCAAAGCTTTGTAGCATATAATACTATTTTACCATATGTATCTTTTGAATAGCAGTAATGCAATTGTAACTGAGTATTTTACCATTTACTTACTATTATTGATTTTAACAAAAAGTCTTTAAGGCTATAAATCTGTCTCAGTGTGAGCTTCCTGTCATACCCCGAGGGTCCTTTGTAAATTCTGTGCAGCCTGATTCAGGACAAGAACTTTATCTTCTGATCAAACAGATTGGCGAGCCTAAAACCCATACTATTAATATTAATAATAATTATTAATTAATAAAATTAAATTAAAATTAATAAATTAAATTCCCATATTATCCCAATTAAATTATTAGTACATCCTAACTCAGGCTACAATCTGGACAAGGAGAAGTCCGGAGATAAATGTGAGAAGGGAGGGACAGGCAGTAGAAGCAAAAGTGAAACTTTCAAGCAGCATATTCCAGAAGTCTTGAGGTCTTCCTGAGTGTAGCCTTCATTGATTTGAGATCTACCATACCATTCTCTCACTAGAAGGGAAAACCTATAATGGCAACAGGCCGTAAGAGAGACGCAGTTTGGGAATATTTTAATGAAGTTCCTCTACCTGTGGGTAAGACAGGCATGCGTGCAAAATACAAACAGTGCAACAAAGAAATGCAAGGCCTGGTTGCCCGAATGAAACAACATCATGAGAAGTGTTCCTTCACAGGAGGAAGCTGCTTTGAAGATGATGAAAGGAACATGTCTGAACATGAAGGATCTTCAGGTTGGTAAACTTTTTTATTTCATACTTCTTTCTTAAGGACTGCCTGTCTTCCTTCTGGACTATTCTTGAATTCTCATGTTTGAGCAAAAAATATAGTTGTTACTCTATGGTACTATCATTTTAGATGCAGTTGTGATAAAAAATAAATAGCTGAAATAGGCAGATCTTCCTTTTACAATTTCACCTTTAAAGTAGTACTGAGAGTCAGTGAATGCAATGAGTAATACTAAATGAGAAGTATGGTAACAATAATTAAATAACTGGATTGACTTATTTTGTTTAGGAGAATCCATCCTCAACATACTGGATTCTGAAGACTATCCACCTTCAAGATCACCATCATTTTCTATAGTTTCAGAGTTATTTGCCAATGATAGTGTTTCAGTCACATCAAGTATGTCACATAGCCACAGTGTATCACCTGTAGCAAAAGGAAAAAAAATCTCCATCATCCAGGAACAACCATAGACAAGGTCTAGAGGGTGAAATTGTTAACCTGAGTCTTGATGTGTGGAACAATGTCCACAATGATCCTGTTGTATGTGCTTGTGTGACAACAGAAGAAGGGAATATCTTCCTTACAGAAAGGATTGATACATCAGGAAATGCACACACAGCAGAATACTCAAGAAGTAGCAGTAAAAGCTATAACAAACTGAAAAAAAATTAAAATGTCTAGTACGCAGCTTGGTCACAGACAATGTTGCAAGTGTATTCAAGATAAGAAATTATTTAGGAGTGAAGAGAGTCCCAAGCCAATAACATACGGTTGCAGTGCTCATTTGTTGCACCTCCTAGCCAGACTTTTCAGTGTTCCAGAAATAAAGGCTAACGATGTTGAAATTGCAAAATACTTCTGTAACAACCACTCCGCAGTGGCTGCTCTGAAAAAAAGCGGGAGGAACCAAGCTAACTCTACCGCAAGACGTGCGATAGAACTCAGTAGTGGACTGTTTTGAGCACTATATCAAGAACTGGCCTAATCTGATGACAGTTTGTGAACAAAATCATGAAAAAAATAGATGGCACTGTCACAGCCAAAGTTCTCAACATTGGGCTTAAGAGAAATGTTGAACACATGCTGAGTATGCAACGACAGAGTTAAATTACAAGCATTAAAAAAATGAATGGAACAAGCACTATCTCCAGCTCATTTTCTTGCACATATTCTCAATACTCGGTACAAAGGTCAAACCTTAACTGCTGAAGAAGAGGAGTTGGCTATGACATGGACATCCAACAATCATCCCTCCAAAATGCCAACTATAATAAACTTCAGAGCTAAGGGTGAACCATTCAAGAAATATATGTTTGCTGATAATATCTTAAAGAAAGTCACACCAGTGAAGTGGTGGAAGTCACTTAAGCACTCGGATTCAGAGACTGTTGAAGTGATAATCTCACTTTTAACAGAAGTAGCTTCTTCTGCTGGTGTAGAAAGAATATTTTCTTTCTTTGGACTAATTTATTCCAAATTGAGAAATCGTTTGGGACCTGAAAAAGCAGGAAAGCTTGTTTGTTCATAATCTGGATAAGAAAAACAGGAAAATGAAGGTGAAGACGACTGAGTTAGCTACAGAAGGCAATATTTTAAGTTTCTCATGTTGACTTGGCTGACACAGTTGATTTAATTATTTTTTTAAATATGTCATTTAACTATTTTAGTTAAAACAATTTTAACATACTTGAATGTTTAACTAAATTCAAAAATTCATATGCTTGTTTTGTTAAAATATATGTTTGCTGCTGAAGAAAAGAATCTAGAATACATAACGTTGTTTTAGTTAAATAAAACAATTTAAATGTCTGTCTGGTGATGTTCTCTTCCTAATACAGCATGGCAAGAAAATCCTCCAAATATTAATGATTAACCTATTGAATTGGAGATAGTTCTCCTCCCAATGACTTCATAAATATCTGCTTCAATTACCTTTGGTAAATGAAATAACCAAACAATCATTCATTTTCTGATATAGCTGTAAAACTAATCTGAAAAGTTTTCAAAATAAATCACTGTTTAAAAATGTACAGTGTGTACCTTCTAAAAATGAAACCTACATCTATCTCTGAGTTGTGAAGAATATGTATTAAGGTTATAACAACCAACAAGAATGCACTTTTATGTAGAAATCCATGACTAAATCAAATCTTCCTGACTAGTGATTTAAATCATGATTTAAATCAAATCTAACCTGCAGCAAAATATCAAAACTTAGCTTACTCCTGCAGTGAAGCAACAATGCTATGTTTATGACCTCATATTTCACTGTTGTGGATTGAAAACTGCAATTTAAATGTACGGCAAAATCCAGGAAGAACTAGAAAGGAGTGAATTTAGAGCTATCAGTTAGTAAATATGGTAAAAAAAAAAAAAAAAGCATATAAATGGCTTTATGCTGCAAACCTACAAAGCCCAAATGATTCACCCATTATAAAAGAGTCCTCCTTTAAAACTCTTTATTAGTCTAATTAAAACTACACCACATTGGAATATGTACTTTATCCTAAAAGGAAGTTATTAGATAAATTTTATCTTATTCTAATTTAAAATCCAGACATAAAACTAAAAGAGTACAGTTACCTGGACTAGAAATCCGGTCACGGTATTTGGGAATATCTCCGCTCAGGGTCTGAAGCAAAACCCACATTGTGAACGTAAAGAGTGCTGCTAGGAAACCATAGAATACCAGATAAAACAGCAAGATTAGACCTGTAAAATTAAAGAACTCAAATTAACAAAATATTTATTTTAAACTGAACGTGAGTCTAATTTTTTACTCTGACACTCAGGATTGTAGTTCAATAGGAGTTGGATCAGGTGCTCAGTCCCCACCACTCAAACACAGAGATACCAAATTAGATCTTCCTTGTGTTTCAGCATTTATATCTATCTATCTATCTATATATATACACATATATATATATACACATATATATATATACACATATATATATATATACACATATATATATATACACACACACACACACTCACTCCCCCCCCCAACATACATTATATATATATAAAGTTCAGCTTTTAAAAGAAAGGTCATTCCATTAAAAAAAAAAAAAAGAGCTTGAACAGGAGGATGCTCCTTCCCCAGCTTCTGAGGACAATTTTTGTTTTGTTGCAGCTGCTCTTTCTGAGAGCCAAGCAACTGATTGTACCCCAGCATAACAGAGACCTATACGTGCAATGCTATATGTGAATAATCAACCAGATTACAAGACAAATGACGATACATTAGATTTTCACCAAGTTTATAGAGCCCTGGATGAAAAAACAATGTTATAATCAGAAGACAAATTACAACTGTAGAATTTCTCACTTGTTGATTGGAGACTATATGGTACTTCTTCTGATGCAGAACTTGAGGTACATGTGACAGTAAGTTAAGTGGTTTTGCGATGTGGTTAAGAAGGTTGTAAAATCCATCCAACACACAATTGGTACATCTTGCAATTATTTCTCAAGCTATCCCAGACATTGGGTTTAGACTGGGCACATTACAGAGCTCCTTTAGCAATTTTATTAACAGATTCATTTTTTTCTTTTTTAAAGCATTAAGTAAATATAGTTTTTCATTTAACTAGAGTGAACAGACCAGTGGTTCTCAACCTATTTATCATTGTGGGCCATGCGGGGACCCCGAACCTGCTGTGGGGAAGCTGGGAACCCACCACACACGGCCAGGCAGCCAGGAGCCCGCCACGCGTGGCCTTTAGCCCACAGCTGTGTGCTAATTGGGCTGCATGCAGCCCATGGATTGAGAACCACTGGTCTAGAGCCAAGCTTGGATTGCCCACTTCAGGTGTTTTCTGTAAGCTTTATGTACTATTAAATATTGTTAATGTAGGTCTGTGCCAATAAACTACAGAAAGTTTGTCACCAAGGGAAATTGTCTAGAGAGTGAAACTGATAACTTAGATAAACAGGCAGCTTCATGGACAAGCTTCCCCCATCCTCTCTAGTATCTCCCCAAATCAATAGAAAAATTAAGGTTAGTAAGATGCTACATTATACTGTAGCATATCAAGCCAAAGCTAATGTTTGCCAATGAGTCAAGGCATTTACTAAATATATTTTTATATCATATTATTCCTATAAACAGCATTCAAACAAATTAATATTAAAACGTTACTTCTATTGCCTCAAGCTTTGAAAAATCATGATGCTTTCCAAGTTACCACATGGATATCATCTGTGAAGGAACAATGTGTGTGGAAAAGGAGGGAGGAACCTGGACACAGTCACTAAGGATTTAAAGATCTTAAGTAACACTGCTGGGGTGCAACTGGCTGGAATCCTCATCTTGGCCTAGTCTGCTATGGAGTTAACGAATTGAACTTTTTTTAAAGTGGCACTAGCCTTTAGTTAAGAAATAGACTGAAAAGGCTTTAAGATGACCCAGATATACAGGGTTATGTAGTTTTTTAATTTTGCCAACTGGTATTCTTTAACATACTATTTCAACGCAGGCCTGAACATTTCATCACCTCAGTTTTTCACCACATTGGCAATAGTGATTAATGTTTTACAAAAATGAAAGTGATATAAGGGAGCTTTTGCATGGAAAGCTTGGAAGAAAGTATGTGCCTGCAAGATAAAAAATGATGAATCGTGCAATTAGTTATGGACTGCTCCTCTGAAAACCTGCTAAGGAGAATAATCTACATTTCAAGTAACTGTCTAGTTACACAATCTCATAGGTCCTAAAAATAACTAGATATGACACTCTGCAGTAGTACTATTAATGTGCACCTTTGCTGTGTAATGAGGCAGAAGGCTTTCACCTTAGAAGTGCTGCATCACAAGTCAATTTGAGTGTAAAGGATGCAATTACCCATGTAAGTGATCCCTATCAAAAATGGCTTAGATTGAGCTGTAAGCGTTTACAGGAACGTGGTCCATTCTGGAACTTTGTAACTAAAGCTATTCCAGTAATCCATTTACAAGAGCATATTCTGTGCATACAAAATAAAATAGTCAAGTTTGGTAGATTTTCTTTTAGTACATTAAGCATAGCTGTCTCAAGTAAACCCACAGAAAGAGTAATTTAGAATTAAGGGTGAATAATTGTCCTAAACTCACCTAGATGTGAGTAGGTATTGCAAAAACATTTGAAGAGTGCATAATTTTGTGTGCTGTAATGTTTACATATAGGGCTTGAAGAAGTCCACAAGATTACTAGCCATATATATACGCACCAATATAACAGATGGGAAAAAACAGTTACCTTTTCCGTAACTGGTGTTCTTCGAGGTGTGTTGCTCATGTCTATTCCACAATAGGTGTGCATGCTCGCCACTGGCACCGGAAGTTTTTCCCCTAGCAATACCCGTAGGGGGGAGCGCCCCCCACGACCTCTGGAGTGGCGCTTGCCTGGCGCGGTATAAGGAGAGCTGCGCGCTCCCCCACCCTCAGTTCCTTCTTGCCAGACAACTCCAACAGAGGGGAAGGAAGGTGGGATGCGGAATAGACATGAGCAACACATCTCGAAGAACACCAGTTATGGAAAAGGTAACTGTTTTTTCTTTGAGTGATTGCTCATGTATATTCCACAATAGGTGATTCCAAGGTATCTCTGTTGGAGGTGGGTAGGAGTTCACAAGTTCCCAGGACGGAGGACAGCCCTGCCGAACCCGGCGTCATCCCTGGTTTGGGAGATGATCGGATAGTGCGAGGTGAACGTGTGAACCGACGACCACGTGGCGGCCCTACAAATGTCCTGGATGGGGACGTGGGCCACAAAGGCAGCCGAAGAGGCCTGTGCCCAGGTCGAGTGCACCCTCACAATGGGTGGCGGGGGGAACACCCTCCAGCTCATAACAGGAACGGATGCATGAAGTGATCCAATTGGAAAGCTGCTGAGTGGAAATCGGCTGGCTCCTTGCGCGCTCAGCCAAGGCGACAGTTGCGAGGACTTTCTGAACGGCTTAGTCTGCTTGAGGTAGAAAGCCAGAGCCCGTCGCACGTTGAGCATGTGGAGGCAGCGTTCTTCACTGGATGCGTGAGGCTGGGGCAGAGGACTGGTAGAAAAATGTCCTGACCCATGTAGTAGGCGGAGACCACCTTCGGGAGGAATGCGGGGTGTGGGCAGAGCTGGACCTTGTCCTTATGAAAGACCGTGTACGGCGGTTCGGAGGTCAGGGCCCTGAGCTCCGAGACTCGCCTGGCTGACGTGATAGCAACCAGGAAGGCCACCTTCCACGAGAGGTGAGACTAGGAGCATGTGGCCAGTAGTTCAAACGGGAGCCCTGTGAGATGAGCCAACACCAGGATTAGGTCCCACTGTGGAACCGGGAGTCTAGAATACGGGAAAAGACGGTCAAGACCCTTAAGGAACCGGCCAGTCATAGCATGGGAAAACACCGTGTGTCCTTGCACCGGCGGATGGAAGGCCGATAGGGCCGCCAGGTGCACCTTGATGGACGAGGACACCTGGCCCTGGGTCCTCAGGTGGAGGAGGTAATCAAGGATAAGTTGGATCGGGGCGGTCACCGGGGAGACACCCTGGTCTGCCGCCCACCAAATAAGAGCAGCGAGTGGAGGGCTATCTACTTTCGAGGAGGACGCGCTGAACTTGCTCGGAGCATGTCCTTTCCTCTCTACCTAACCATCGGGGGGAGGGATAGCTCAGTGGTTTGAGCATTGGCCTGCTAAACCCAGGGTTGAGAGTTCAATCCTTTAGGGGGCCACTTAGGGATCTGGGGCAAAAATCAGTACTTGGTCCTGCTAGTGAAGGCAGGGGGCTGGACTCGATGACCTTTCAAGATTCCTTCCAGTTCTAGGAGATAGGATGTCTCCATAAAAAAAAAAAAAAAAAAATGAGCAGCCACACCATAAGGTGAAGAGCTGCTAGGTTGGGATGGAGGAGGCGGCCCTGCTCCTGTGAGAGCAGGTCTGGGCGGAGCGGCAACGGCCACAGCGGAGCTACTGCCAGGCCTGTGAGGGTTCCATACCAATACTGCCTGGGCCACACCGGGGCAATCAAGAGGACTCTGGCCTTGTCCGACTTTATCTTCTCCAGAACCCTGCTGATAAAAAGAACAGGGGGAAGGCGTAGAGAAGCCAGCCTGACCAGGACAGGAGAAAGGCATTGGAGATAGCGCCCCTCCCCAGGTCTCCCCTGGAGCAGAACCGGCGACCGAGTCGTGAATAGGTCCAGCTGGGGACTTCCCCACCTTTGGAAGAGCAGGTGGGCCACTTCCAGGTGGAGGGACCACTCGTGTTGTGAGGAGAAGTCCCTGGCTCAAGCGATCCGTCCTCTCGTTGTGGGCGCCCAGTAAGTGGAAGGCCTTCAGGTGGATGTCGTGGGCTATACAGAAGTCCCACAGCCTGAGGGCTTCGAAGCAGAGGAGCAGGCCTCGCCTTGCCTGTTGATACAGAACATCGAGGCCGTGTTGTCCGTGAGGACCCTGGTTACCTTGCCCTCCAGGTGCGAGCGGAAGAGCATACATGCCAGCCCTACTGCTCTGAGCTCCCTGACGTTTATGTTTAGGGTCAGGTCCTGAGCCGACCACAGGCCTTGGGTATGAAAGCCCTTGGAGCATGTTGTTCGGGGTGGACCACCATCGCAGGGAGGTAATCACAGTATCCATCCTGTCCATGGCCTGGGAGAAATTCAAGGCCAACCAGAGCTGGAGGGGCCTCATCCTGAGTCTGGCGTGACAGACTACGTACGTGCATGCCGACATATGACCCAAAAGCTGCAGGTAAACCCTGACTGTTGTCACCGGGAACCTTGTGACCGAGTCAATGAGACCTTTCAGGGTCTCGAACCTGTCTGGCAGGAGGGAGGCCCTGGCCGACACTGCATCCAGGAGCACCCCAATAAACTCTATGCATTGGACCGGGACTAACGTGGACTTGGTGTTGTTTACCAGTAGGCCCAAGGCGGTGTACGTGGACAGGAGGAGCGCCACATTAACCCATCACCTGCCAACGGGAGGTGCCCTTGACAAAGCCAATCGTCCAGATAGGGAAATATCTGTACCCCCCGCTGTCCGAGGTAGGCCGCTACCACCGACATGCATTTTGTAAACACTCTGGGGGCAGTGGACAGCCCAAATGGGGGTACCATAAATTGGTAATGATTCTGTCCCACCACAAAACGGAGGAAGCGCCTGTGCCCCTTGAATATGTGGATGCGTCCTGTAGATCGAGGGCAGTGTACCAGTCCCCGGGATCAAGGGAGGGGATGATGAAGGCCAGGGAGACCATGCGGAACTTGAGCTTCACCATGTGCTGGTTCAGACCCCATAGGTCCAGTATGGGCTTGAGACCCCCTTTGGCCTTCGGGATAAGGAAATAACGGGAGTAGTACCCCTTGCCCATGAACTCCTCGGGCACCGCCTCCATCGCTCCTAGTCCTAGGAGCCACCCCACCTCCTGCTTGAGCAGAGCTTCGTGAGAGGGGTCCCCCAGGAGGGATGGGGGCGGTTGGGCGGGGAGGAGGTAAACTGGAGGGTGTAACCCCGGGAGATGGTGTTGAGGACCCACCTGTCCAAAGTGAGCTGAGACCATTCCGGAAGGAAAGCACACAACCGGTTGGAGAAGGGAAGCTTTATTGGTGTTGGATCCCTGATGAGGACTAGCGGGTTGCCCCTAGCGTCCCATCAAAATTGCCTTTTCCCCGCCTGCTTGCCCTTGGAAGGTCCAGGCTGGGGGGCAGGCCGAGACTGCCTGTGAGGGCGTCTCTTATAGCCCCATTGCTTCTTATGGGCAGCCCCGTACTTCAGGAGGGCGGCCGGGGTCGGAGTCTGCTGTGGCTTGAACTTAGGTTTTGCCAGAGCCGGGACATAGAGACCCAGGGTCTGGAGGGTCGTGCGGGTGTCCTTCATGCCATGCAGCCCTGTATCTATTTCCTCTGCAAACAGAGCTTTCCCATTAAACGGGAGATCCTGCATGGAAGATTGCGCCTCGCTGGAGAGCCCGGAGAGCAGGAGCCATGACGCCCGTCTCATGGACACCACAGAGGCCATTGAACATGAGGCTGTGTCCGCAGCATCTGAGTTAGCCTGCAGGGAAGCCCGAGCTCCCGCTGCCCCTTCCTCCACCAGCGCCCGGAACTACTCCTTATCAAGCTCCTGGAGGGAGACCTCAAATTTAGGCAGGGAGCCCCACAGATTAAATTCGTAGCAACCCCTGATGGTTTGCCACTCATAACTGGAAGCTCGAAGACTTAATACATTTTTCTTCTGAAAGATTCCAGCCTCCAAGAGTCTTTGTTCTTTGGGGTCAGGGCTGGCTGACCCTGTCGTTCCCTTTGGTTGACCGACTCGACCACCAGGAAGTTGGGCGCCAGGTGGGTATATAGGTACTCATGTCCTTTAAGGGTACAAAGTACTTGCATTCTGCCTTTTTTGATATGGGGGCCAACGAGGCTGGTGTTTGCCACAGGGCATTTGAAATTTTAGCCACCCCTTCATGGAGCAGCAAGGCCACCCTACCCGATGCCAATGGGGACAACACGTTGAACAGGGAGTCCGAGGGCTCCTCCATCTCCTCTGCCTGGAGATGGAGGCTTGCTGCCACCCTCTTTAAGAGCTCTTGGTGGGCCCTGAAGTCGTCCTGCGGGATAGAGGGAAGCGGGGCCACAATCACCTCCTCCAGGCAGGGCAAAGAGGCCGGTCCAGTGCTTTGGGTGTCGGCCAGCACTAGAGGATCCACCACCTGGTCGGACTCCGGGCACGGTACCGAGGATGAGCGTCCCACCGACTCCTTTGTCGGGGGTCTGGAGAGGGAGGCTGACGGTGCTTCCGAAGCTCCGGCCACCAAGTGAGCTCCCACTGGGGGCTGCGCTGGAGGCCACGGTGCCCACTGGTACCACTGGGCTGGCCACGACGCTCGGTGCCACTGCACCTGCTGTGGCACCGAGCGTCATGGCTGCCCGGGTTGGCCGGTCTGGCCCGTTGAAGGACGGCTACAAATGGAGACTGGGCTGGTGTAGGATCCGCTGCTGTCTCTCGACCGGGAGGAGTGGTGGTGCCGGGATTTGCGACGGTCACGGGACCGCAATCTGGACATGGAGGACTGGTACTGATGGTAATAGCTGCTCCACGAACGGCCTCGACGGGCAGACCCGCAACGGCGAGGCAACCGACGCCCAGGGCTGCGGTGCCTTGGCGGAGACTTGGAGCAGGAGCCCGAGCAGGAACGGCGTCAACGACCGTGCCGTGACCGACTGCGGTACCCTCTCCGGGACCGACGACAATGTCCGCTGCGGTCCTGTCGATATCCACTCTCTGAGGAGGATCGGTGCCGTGAGTCCCAGCTGGAATGAACCCAGCCCGAGAGTCTGGTCGGCGTCAAGGGTGATCCACGTGGACTCTGCTCCAAGTGGACGCTGAGCGGTATCGGGAATGTTCCCTCGACCGAGACCAGTACCGAGCCAGGGACGACTGTGGAGATCCCAGTGGAGGCTTGCCTCTGGAGCATGGGGCCAACATCGGCGGCGCTCCGGGCACCGGCATGGACAAGACATTCCAGGCCGCCTGGAGGGCTTCGGGTGTGGACGGCATGTGGACATCCGGAGAGGCCTGTTCCAAAGGGGCCGGGCTACTCCGCTCTATGTGAGTCGGAGGCCTAGGGCCTGGTAGAGATCGAGGACTGCCCGACATGAGCCTACCCTCTGTCCCAGACTTCCCTCGGTGCCACTGCGAAGATGGAGATTTCTTGGCCCTCTTGGCGTGCCCCGAGGACGGGGACCAGTGCTGACTGGTCGATGGCACCGGCGGATCACTGCGTACCGAGATCGCGGTGCCCGGTACCGGCTCGGAGCGGCGCGCTGGGGTCGGGATCAGCACCGACTCCATCAGAATGGCTAGGAGCCTAATGTCCCTTTCTCCGAGGCTTAAACGATTTGCAAATCTTGCACCTCTCGCTGATATGGGTTTCTCCCAAGCAGTGCAAACAGTCTGTGTGCGGGTTGCTTCTTGGCATAGAATGCCGACAAGAACCGCACAAGTTAAATCCCGGGGTTTGGGGCATGCCCCAGCCCGGGCTCACTGACTAACTAAACTAACTACAGGTACTAAATGAAAGAACAGTTCTGGGGACAAGCTACAGCAAAACTGGAGGAGAGCAGTTCCGACGCACCTTCACTGACGGCAAGAAGGAACTGAGGGTGGGGGGGAGCGCGCAGCTCCCCTTATACCACGCCAGGGGGGCGCTCCCACCTGCAAGTACTGCTAGGGGAAAAACTTCCAGCACTGGTGCACGTGGCGAGCACGCACACCTATTGTGGAATACACGAGCAATCACTCGAAGAAGTAGTCTGAGGTTTAAGATAAAGCACCATGATGCACACAACGATCCCAGCTACCATGGAGGCTATGGGGCAAGGGAGAACATATGCTGACTTCACACCAGGAGTCTTTCCCAGGAAGCCCCCATATTTTACCTTCTTACATAGTAGCTAAACTATCAAATTTGGAATTTCCTCTCTCCTAGGAGGGAAGAGAGCACCACCACTCTTATTTCTCCTCAACTTGTCTTTTGTGGTTTGTCTGGCTTCTCAGTTTTGAATGCCCCCCTCTCACTCTTTCCTTACTATGTCTTGCCTGTACAGTTGCCCACAGAAGCAACTGATATTCTTGTAAATTTATATTTCCCTCTTCTCAATATGAATGTAGTAAAAAACTTACAAAAATGCCATTTCATTCTGATTTCACAATTTTTTTTTTGTACTTTAGCAAAAGTAAAAATAATCTCCAAACATTTTGGAAATAGTTTTAGAAGATGACTAAGCAGTCCTATACAAATATTTTCCCACATCACGGATGGCTTTACCAAATCATTTTGCTAACTTGTGACTTACTGCCTACCTTAGAAGCCATACTTCAAACTCAATTCTCAGGTAGCAAAAGTCAGAAGTCTCAAGGTTAAAGTGTCTGTTGGAAATATTCATACAAATAAATGGCATTCAACAATACAGGGTAAATCATTTCTCTTACTTAAAAGATCTGGGTCCAGATTCTTTGCTGTACCAACTTTATGCTTTCTCTTAGGAGCTGCTCTAACATCTACCAGCTGGCAATAGTTGTCAAGGGACTGTTCGCCTGCTGAGCACCACCATAGCACCTGCCACACCTCATCACACCACTGCCAACATACATCTTGTACTGCGGCTATGAAGAGAGCAACATTCGAAGACAGCTATGCCAACTCTATACCCACAGGGGACTCTCCTCTCCTTTTTTGGATGGGAGTGGAGGGATTAGAAGCAAATTCCACCCCCTCTGTACCACAAGAGAATCTGGCCACTAGATCGGAATGGCAAGTTTGGGGTTTTATTTTTAAATTAAGAGTAAATACTTTCAAAATGTTGTAATTTCTGCCTGTTTCACTCTAATTGTCTGCCCCCCCACACACGCTTAACCCACTTCCTCCCTAAATACTTAGGCTCTGCATCTTCTCTTCTTCTTCCCAGCCAAAACTCTGAATAATGACCAAGGACAGTTCTAATTTGTATATGTCTGATCATTTAAAATTAAGGTTTACTGGCAACTCTACAGAGATTCCCAAACTATACAAAGAGCTGACTGGTCATAAGGTCTCCTAATTTCCAGTTACCAAGTTTCATTTAAGGAAACTCAGCATATTAAATGTTTCTCTATTGTCACTTTTCCATGTGAACAACTGCTACAGTTGCTACAGGATTTTGTGATCAGAAGGAAGTGAGAGATGTTCTGCATGATCTTGAATGGAGATAATCTAAAAAGCAGCAGGCACATTATTGTAAAAAAAATCATCAAGTATAAGAACCCTGACCTGCTCTACATCATTCATTAGGTTGTCTTACCACTTCATCTTACACTCTGACCAATAAGTGAGAAACGAACAGGAGAAAAATTCAGCTCACACTGATGTAGCTGTTTTAGCTCTGACAAAAGCAACAGAGGGTCCTGTGGCACCTTTAAGACTAACAGAAGTATTGGGAGCATAAGCTATCGTGGGTAAGAACCTCACTTCTTCAGATGCAAGACTCTGACAGGATAGCATAAGTAAAAGGTAATAAATGTCAGTCAGTAAACAGAAGGGACTCTAAAAATCTAAAAGTGTCATGACCTTGTTTAACAGACCTGATTCCTGAGTGTCTTCGGAGTAGAAACATAGCTTAAAGCTCTTTTTATAGCAAGCTACTATTAAGAAGCTCTATTTCTCACATATTTTCTGCACTCTCAGCAATGAATATGAAAAGTTTCCTTTAGTACAACACTGACACATTCCATTTAACAAACATGGACTTGTGTTAACAGCACAAACCAAATTGGTTGATTTGGTTTATTTCCTTGTGCTACTTCAGTGTAGCCAATGTAAATAACATGTACAGCTCAGAAAATGACTAACTTCTGTTGCAGAAAAAGCAGATGAAGTTAACACTGTATGGATGCTATAGGGAATTTTTTGAAGTTATGCAATAGATTAAAAGCTATGAAGACATTTTAGAATCGTGAGAAATTGTCCGTTTTGTCCTGCACTACTACACATTTTTAAATTCACAACAGGAACTAGTTTACAGTTTAGCCACTAAATTGTATGTCCAATAATCTCTCGAAATTGATAAATTTTCCCTTTCAAAATAATTGCAGCTGGATATTATACCATCATCCCATCTGGTGTTTAGTAACCAATAGCAAGTGAGCCAAACACTTAAAATAATAAATTCATCTCCTTATATGTACTACTAGGGATATGTCACCAAGAACATGTTACACAAGATATTAAAGGGAAGGATGTTTCCCTGACAAGCTACAGAATAGACTCATAGACTTTAAGGTCAGAAGGGACCATTATGATCATCTAGTCTGACCTCCTGCATGATGCAGGCCACAAAATCTGACCCACCCACTCCTGGAATAATTCTCTCCCTTGACTCAGCTGTTGAAGTCCCCAAATCATGATTTAAAGACTTTAAGTCGCAGAGAATCCTCCAGCAAGCGACCCTTGCCCCATGCTGCGGAGGAAGGCGAAAAACCTCCAGGGCCTCTGCCAATCTACCCTGGAGGAAAATTCCTTCCCGACCCCAAATATGGCGATCAGCAGAACCCCGAGCATTTGGGCAAGATTCTCCAGCCAGACCCACATTGACCATTGATACTAATTACCAGCGATGGCACGTTATTGACTTATTGACTAAAATCACGTTATCCCATCAAACCATCCCCTCCATAAACTTATCAAGCTTAATCTTAAAGCCAGAGAGGTCTTTCGCCCCCACCGTTTCCCTCGGAAGGCTATTCCAGAACTTCACCCCTCTGACGGTTAGAAACCGTCGTCTAATTTCAAGCCTAAACTTCCCGACGGCCAGTTTATATCCATTTGTTCTCGTGTCCACATTAGTACTAAGCTGAAATAATTCCTCTCCCTCCCTGGTATTTATCCCTCTGATATATTTAAAGAGAGCAATCATATCCCCCCCCGGACTCCTTTTGGTTAGGGTAAACAAACCGAGCTCCTCGAGTCTCCTTTCATACGACAGGTTTTCCATTCCTCGGATCATCCTAGTGGCCCTTCTCTGCACCCGTTCCAGTTTCAGTTCATCCTTTTTAAACATGGGAGACCAGAACTGCACACAGTACTCCAAATGAGGTCTCACCAGCGCCTTGTATAACGGAAGCAGCACCTCCTTATCCCTACTAGAAATACCTCGCCTAATGCATCCCAAGACCGCATTAGCTTTTTTCACGGCCACGTCACATTGCCAACTCATAGTCATCCTGCGATCAACCAGGACTCCGAGGTCCTTCTCCTCTTCCGTCACTTCCAACCGATGCGTCCCCAGCTTATAACTAAAATTCTTGTTAGTCATCCCTAAATGCATCACCTTACACTTCTCACTATTAAATTTCATCCTATTACTATTACTCCAGTTTACCAGGTCATCCAAGTCTCCCTGCAGGATATCCCGATCCTTCTCCGAATTGGCAATACCTCCCAACTTTGTGTCATCCGCAAACTTTATCAGCCCACTTCTACATTCGGTAATAAATAGATTAAATAAAATCGGACCCAAAACCGAACCTTGAGGAACTCCACTGGTAACCTCCCTCCAATCTGACAGTTCACCTTTCAGTACAACCCGCTGCAGTCTCCCCTTTAACCAGTTCTTTATCCACCTCTGGATTTTCATATCGATCCCCATCTTTTCCAATTTAACCAATAATTCCTCATGCGGTACCGTATCAAACGCTTTACTGAAATCTAGGTATATTAGATCCACCGCATTTCCTTTATCTAAAAAATCTGTTACTTTCTCAAAGAAGGAGATCAGGTTGGTTTGGCACGATCTGCCTTTCGTAAACCCATGTTGTAATTTGTCCCAATTGCCATTGACCTCAAGGTCCTTAACCACTTTCTCCTTCAAAAATTTTTCCAAGACCTTGCATATTACAGATGTTAAACTAACAGGCCTGTAGTTACCCGGGTCACTTTTTTTCCCCTTCTTGAAAATAGGAACCACATTAGCTATTCTCCAGTCCAACGGTACCATCCCCGAGTTTACAGATTCATTAAAAATTATCGCTAACGGGCTTGCAATTTCTCGCGCCAGTTCCTTTAATATTCTCGGATGAAGATCATCCGGTCCGCCCGATTTAGTCCAGTTAAACTGTTCGAGTTTGGCTTCTACCTCGGGTACTGTAATGTCAACCCCCCCTCCTTTATTCCCCTCTGTCACGCTGCCTCTATTCCTGAACCCTTCATTAGCCTCATTAAAGACCGATGCAAAATATTCGTTTAGACATTGTGCCATGCCTAGATTATCCTTAATCTCCACTCCATCTACAGTCTTCAGCGGTCCCACTTCTTTCTGATCTTTGTTTTCTTCCCAGCAGGAGATTTAGATGTGCAAATTTCAAATTCAATTCAAATGGCCAGAAGCATTTTTTGAACTTTCAGAACACTGGGTTCAGCAACAACAAATAGTTTTCCTGCTAAAAAGCTTTATCTTCTCAAATACATACAGATAGAAGGGAGTCTGATTTTTGGCAAACTTTTCTATCCCACAAACCTTCAAGGCTCCATGCTGTGGATGAACTGTTCCTGCAGGGAACGCCTGAACTCTACTCTATCTTGACCATTTAATTTTGAGGACAAATGCAGAAAGGAAAGAAACTTCATACTATAATTTATACCACTTCTTCAGACAATCTCAAAGTCCTGATCACATAGAGAGTTAACAGTAAATTGTGAAGCAGATTTCCTGTTTGAAGATCCTATAGAAGTCGGAAAAAAACCCGAATTGTTTTTTTTTGTTTGTTTGTTTTTACTACAGCAACATCCAATTCTGAACTCAAACAAGTGAAGCAGGCCTACAGTATTTCCCACCTTGACGTCATGTCCCTAAAATCCTCTCTACTAAGATAGCTTCTTTTGTAGCAAATTTTTTTTTGGTTCATTAGAGATTAAGTTATACTTATTTTAAATATTGTTTAAAACTTCAGTTGAAGTTTTAAGCACCATCAAGTATGATTTTTTTATATCTGCTGAAGAACTGAGCCAATTCATATTCAATATATAGCATCAATTCAACACAGTAGGATTCGTACGTACTCTACAGTACCACCACCATATATTTTAATCAGCTTAAATAAACCTGTATAGAGAGAAACCTTAGCTCCTGAACTACAGAATGGATACTTGTATTACCCAAATCACAATGATTTCAGCATAATGAACAAGAGAATTTAATGTTTTCATCTGGAGAGACAAGGCTAAGGAGTCATAGAAAGGGAGACAATAGTAAGGTAAAAGGAGACTAATGCATGGAAGGGGATTTGAGCAGCAGTAAAAAGAACTCAAATGAGTGGAGTATACATGCCATGAGTTGGAGATGTGCTGGACAGTTTTTTAGATATAAAATAGGAGAGAGTTTGGGGGTTGAAACAAATGTTATAGACAGTGGAATAAAATCAAGTCTAAGACACTAAAGGAGATAAAAGAGTTTCTCTCACACCTAGTTTCTAAATTTTAAATCAAAATGCTGTATTTCTTCAGAGGAGTCTAACTGCAGACAAAAGCAAGATCAACATTTCAACAAAATTAATGACAACGTGGCTGGTCACAACTTCCATCTAGTCAGCAAGATTGTCTTTATTTTGGCAACAAACATTTAGTTTTAGAACGGTTTAAGTCAAACAATGAAACTGATTGTTCAGTATGAATGATTAGTACAGTGGTTCTCAAACTATTGTACTGGTGACCCCTTTCACATAGCAAGCCTCTGAGTGTAACCCCCCTTATAAATTAAAAACACTTGTTTATATATTAAACACCATTATAAATGCTGGAGGCAAAGTGGGGCTTGGGGTGGAGGCTGACAGCTCACGATCCCCCATGTAATAACTTCACGACCCCGAGGGGTCCCGACCCCCAGTTTGAGAACCCCTGGATTAATAGATATGCAGGTTTTGGCAGCATTCAACTCGTTAATAGAAACTGCCATAAGAGCACAGATAATAAAGATAATTATGTTCTATCTGCCCAGATTTTCCCCAGTTGCAGAAATTATTGTGCCACTTCTGCTAATAATAATAATAATCACGGAGTCTTGCCAATGCAGAATAGCTATTGCATTTCAGTAGCAGGGAAGGGAGATAAGAACACTTCTGTGATCGTTCATGGTAAAAGGTGTTATATATAAATGTAAAGTTATTTGATTCAGCTATGTTGATTTGCTTATGCATTAAGCTAAAAAGAGACATGCTTTTTTTGCTTCTTTACGACATCTAAAAGCCTGGAAAGGTTCTCTCGAAAACCCTTTCTACACCTCAAGCTTTGTTTTTTTAGGTTAGAAATTCAGATTTGTTAAAAATTCAACATCCTGCCTCTTAATCCCAGAGCTCAGATACCTCACAGATCCTCATCGGGTGAGTGGGAGGGAAGAGGACTAGATGGACTTTCCTTAAGTTTATAAAAATAATTTTATGATCTTTTAGGTCATTCTTTAAGATAAGAATATTTTTATAATATTTGAACATAAAACCAACATCCTGACTGTAGTGGCTTGTTTAGCTTTTTCTAACAAATCTAATTTAAATATTTTTATGGGTAGCCTATCCAGTATATGAAACACACACCTATTTTTACTATAGATTTTTAATAATTATGCTAAGTGTAATTTGCTAGGCTACAGCATATCATTGCTAGATTTGAATTCTCATACCAACCGGCAAGCATTAGCTTACTTTAGGAAATAGTTAAGTACAGTCTTTTTACTATTGATTTAAATGAATGCACAGTGTAACAGTACTCCTTGGCATGTCAGCAAAAAAACTGTTGCTCAGAGGAGACAGCTATCTACCCATCAGAGACTGCTTTTACCATTTCTAGTGACATATGACATCTTTTGTGGAGAGTGAAGGAGGAAAGAGTAGGTACCCAGACCTGTAATACAGGTTACCATTCCAAATATCACTGGACAATTCCTTTTGACTCGTTGGCTGACAAAGAAAACAAATTAAAAAGATCTTAGGGAAAGTAACAAGCATATACCCAGAAACTCACCACCTACATCTACATTGTAATACAGTATCAAGCATCACACATGAAATGTGTGAGCTTTAATGTCCAGTTTATAAGTTATATCTTTTGTTAAGAAGAACTTACATAAGCTTACATAAGAAATGCCAACTGGGGTTCTTAATTTAGACAGAAAAAAATTCCTATGTTTTCATAAAAACAAGCTCTGCAAAAATGCACTGAATCCAAAGTATCCACTAGTCAAATGCACTAAGTGAAATCTGAATTTTAAAAAATGTTAGTTGCTGAATATCTATCTGCATCTCTTTCATATCGAGAAGCCTGCAAGTGTTCTTATAGATTTTCATTCTGCCTTCTCTCCTTCTATTAGATTAAAAAAACTCTACGTTGTCACTACTTTACCAATACAAATTTGAGTTCAGATCCGGCCAGATCTTAAACTAAATTGACAGGGTGTGGCCGTCCTTGAATGGGATGCTTCCATGTAAACTGATGTGCTGAAGTAGTGGTGGGGATTCAGCAGGTAGTACTCTGAACACCATAATATATTGCTGGATACACTGTGTAACTGGAGGTGCAGTCATTACAGCACGTAAAAACAAAATCCCTGACCACTTGATTACATTCTGTCTACCTAAAATTTCCTCTACGATTTTTATAGGATATGGCATTCTTTGCTTCCTGTACCAAACTATCATTTAATAAAGGCTTGTCTATACTTGAAAGTTAATTCAGATTAAGGTGGGTTGTGAATTTAAAGCATATCATCTGTTCTTTATTGTTATGAACTGACAGTGGACTCAATACCATACCAGACAAGATAGATATGGTCCCTGCCTCCAAGCACTTACAATTTAACTGAACTCCACAAAATGCAATGGGTAATATTATATGATGGATAATATATCCAACGTTGCTGTGTGCTGCTAGACAGTAGCTGTATTTCACCACAGATGTGACTACCCTTTTTTTTTTTTTTTTTTTTTAAATGGTGGATTGGAGGAAGGGTAATATTGAAGTCTAGTCAATTTCAAAAAATTAACTGGAAGTAGCTCCAGGTACTACACCTGCCAAAGTGTCCTCTTGCCATTTTGGATGCTTTACAATCACACTGTTGGTTTTTTTGGTTTGTTTTTTTGTTTGTTTTTAATATTTTTTCCTCCTTGCTGCAGTGTGAAAATCCCATTCAAAAAGCGAAATTTACGGATTATGCAGGCAAAACAGTAGAACTGAATATACACAAAGGGCTGTCAAATACATAAATGAGTTGTTAGAATTTTTTTCAGCTATTGTAATTTTAGGTGTTACTTGTAAAAGCATTAGGTAGAAGTTTTCTGACCAAGGTGCGATTTTTAAGTTGACTTTGTCCCTTTAAAAAAATTGTGTGGAGTCAGCATAAGTTTGATGTTTTTAAAAGTGCTTTATGCCCAAGGTCCCAACCATCAGCCTTATTTAAAGCTTCTCTTCTCCCTTTCACTTTCTATTGCAGCTCTCATGAAGCACTCCCTCTTAGTGCAACACTCAACCAATGTCTTGCTGAAATCATACACGTACCATTACATACCACTGCAGCCTGCATATGAAGTACGGTAAATCCCATTATTTTAAATGCAGTTTTGTATCCTATACAAATCATACAATTAAAACTTTACAGAATTAACACCCTGGCAATTAATGGGAGTTGCCTTTCACCTTTTAGTCAAGGTTCAGTGATATACAATAGTGGGTGTGGAATCACCAGCAGGGTGTATGCTGGTACATTAAATTAAACTAAAAGGAAGCTGGTTAATCTGGTGAGACAGCACTTCATTGACCTGAAATAGAAGAGAAAAAAGTTAAATACTAGTATTCAGAATGTTCAGTCTCTTCAAGGAAACAGCCACTGAAATATTTCAATGAAGCAGAGAGTATTAAAATGATTCATTCACCAGTGGGCCTCTTTTTGACGGATTTGCCCCATGTAATGCTGTATATATCCAGTACTCATTAAGTTAATATGATCTGTAGCAAATAATTAGCTTTCCTAATTTTTAACATTTAGGAATTTATAGGTAAATTTATTCTGTGCATGTTTTACCACAACTGGTCAGTTTATGACAGAGGACAGTTCCAGCCCTAAGAATCACAGTTTTGACAGAGAACTCACAGTTCATGACGTGTGAATATATAAATTTAAAAAATTCCAACATTTCATATTTGATTAATTTAGAAAGTTAAACTACCCATAGGTCTAAAAATTTGTGTAATTCATTTTCTTGTATGTCTATGAAATAGTATATAAAAGACAAAGCAACTATCACAATTTTATAGTCTTTACATTAACATATATTGCAATGAATACAGTACTTTAACTATCATTCAGGGCAGACTGCATTCCTGTAATACAGTATCTTCCACAAATAGATCATAAGAGGAACATGAATCAACCACATTTCCAAAGTCATGATAGTGTGAAATAAGAGCATTCATGGGGAGGAGCACGGGAAGGGAGGGGGAAGGGTGTGTGTGTGTGTAAATCCTGATAATGCATAATGATCGAATTAACTGCACTACTAGACAGTAGTACTTACTACCATGCTATATTCATGCGTAATCCATTATTATTGAAGATGCTAGATCAGGAAAATACATAGATACTTTTTTATGAAAAAACTCAGATTATGCTCTATACAACAAAGAGTAGATACTACACTTGACCAGAGCTCAAATACAATGAATAAAGATTTAATGGTGCTCCTTGAGCCAGTACACGTAGTATGCTTATATCCTATAATCGTCTTAGACAGCTGAATACCTAGCATAAAAAGTTATATCCCCATGGCATTCAGAAGGTGAAAAGGGCAAATAAAATTAATGGTAAACATGCTAGACAATCAGAGCCATCAACTTAAATTCCACCTGTAGTTTGGATGAAGGGACAGGAGAGCTTTCTTTAACTTCTGTAAACACAGAAAAATTAAAAGGAGTTAGTGAAAGTGTTTCAATTAACCATATTAGGGTTATAGATCTTTACCTGTTTCAGGCACTGAAAATAACTACTGTCACATTCTAAGGGCTGGTCCACACTAACCCCCCAGTTCGAACTAAGATACGCAACTTCAGCTACGTGAATAACGTAGCTGAAGTCGAAGTATCTTAGTTCGAACGACAAGGTACTTACCGCGGGTCCACACGCGGCAGGCAGGCTCCCCCGTCGACTCCGCGTACTCCTCTCGCGGAGCAGGAGTACCAGTGTCGACAGCGAGCACTTCCAGGATCGATTTATCACATCTAGACAAGACACGATAAATCGATCCCAGAAGATCGATTGCTTACCACCAAACCCGGAGGTAAGTATAGACGTACCCTAAGATACTTACCATATCTTTGCCTTTTAGCTTATATTAAGTTTTCTGTGTATACTATTTTCCCCATTTTTCACAGGAAATGCTAAAGAACCTTGATTTGTGTTTATATTTTTGTATATCATTTGCTATTGTAGAGTTACAGTTTTTATTAAATGAGTGCATCAATCTTAAAACAGTTCAAAACGGGCCCAAATGCATGCAGCAACTGATCTCCTGAACAATACCTTCTACCTAAGTCACATCACCATTGTGCATCATTTGCTACAGAATTCCCCACCTTCAAAAAGAAACATAGTACATCCTTTCAACAACGAGACACAAGGAAAAAGGAGGACACATACACAAAGTTAAGAAAAAGTCTACAGTAGTCTCCGAAGGAGGCAGGAGAAATATAGACTATTTATTGGAACACCTCCCAGTACATACACCTAGTCAAATCACATATTACTCAGGCTAGGTCTACACTACCCGCCTGAATTGGCGGGTAGAAATCGACCTCTCGGGGATCGATTTATCGCGTCCCAACGGGACGCGACAATCGATCCCCGAATCGACGCTCTTACTCCACCAGAGAAGGTGGGAGTAAGCGCCGTTGACGGGAAGCCGCAGAGGTCGATTTTGCCACCGTCCCTACAACGGGGTAAGTCGGCTGCGATACGTCGAATTCAGCTACGCTATTCGAGTAGCTGAATTTGCATATCTTAAATCGACCCCCCCCCCGTAGTGAAGACGTAGCCTGTGTAGCATCCTCCCTTTTCAGCCAAAAATGTTGGTGGTCAAGCGTCTACAATCAATACTTTGAAGCAGATTCTTCACCCTGTTCTGCAGTTAAGACAGGCAGAAACGACCAGCATTTCCTTTCCTGGATGTTCCCCTGCCATGGAGGAGTCCCCTGTAAGCATAGATTCTAGCATAACCAGCTCCTATGCGTCCCCCTATTTGCAGCTACTGGTGCAGTGGACATGTCAGAGGCTACAGTGACACTAGACAGCGTGCAGCTGCACCGCTATAAGCTGTCTAGTATAGCTTCTCTAAGCCAACGGGAAAGAGCTCTCCCATCGACTTAATTAATCCACCTCCAACGAGCGGCAGTAGCTGTCCACATCAGCATTTAGGTCAGTGTAACTTATGTCACTGAGGGGAATGGCTTATTCACACCCCTGAGAGACATAAGTTATACCGACATAAATGGTAGTACAGACATGGCCAGAGGGATTGAGGGGGAGCAGTCTGAACATGTTGCACTCGGGCTCCCTGCAACTGGAATGTGTTCTCCAGGTAAACTGCCAACTTGATGGAAGTTAGAGCAATCTCAAGGCTCTATCTTGGGCTCAGGCAGAGAATCAGGGAGCCGTAACTAAGTCTCTCTTTAGCACTTTCCTGAACTATCCCGAGCAGCTGGCTGAAGATGAGGAGCCATCTTTTATTAGGTATTCCCCTAACCTCAGATAAAGCCAGTTGAACTATCCTGCTCTTCCTGAAGAGCCCACAGACCAGCAGAAAGGGTAACAAGAAAGGGACAGTAGCTGCTTAAACGGCTCCCAAGGGAGTTGGTAAGCAACAGCCTCCCACCTCTTTCCCATAGTGCTGACAGAGCTGTTTAAAAGTTGCAAGGCAAACTATTTCAATTTGTAATCAAATACAAATTTTTCTTCTTAGCAGTTACCCTCAAAAGTCATACATGAATGCATAAAGATAAACTGAAGACTCAAAATTTCAGAAATATTTAAGTAGCCAGACATAATAGGTTCAATATATTAAGCATGAAATGTCTAAACTAACACCCCCATAGCATACAAAATGATTTGTGTAAATGCAGAATTAAGCATTGACATTAAGGAATAATTACTTAGGAATATTTAATCTCTTTACCACACACCTATTACCTGAACAAATTAAGTAAACAACATTACATAAAGTACTAAATGAACCTTTATATAAACATATTTACTGAATTTATTCTTGAAATGGGAAAGCATCTTTACTGAGTGATTTGGCTATAAAATTGAACAAATCACAACTCCAGATTAAGATAGGTTTGCTATTAAAAACAATTTTATAGACAGTATGCCATGGCACAGGAAGAGACCAGGATGGCAGTATTACAAAGGTGCTTTCTAGTAAAGTAAGTTACAAGCTTGAAAGGATTAGATTTTTATCAGTAATTGTCAGAAAACACTGATTTCACCATACATATACATGCTGCCAAAAAAATATTTCCATTGATGATAGAAATTTACAGATAGGCAACATAAGAAAAATGCTGCTTAAGAACTTAAATATTGATTTAAAGATATTTGTTTTGTATATTTTGACCTGTGAAGTTGATAATTTATGTCTTAATGGTTATAAAGCTAACTTTTTGAATCTCTACTGTCATTAAATAATCATCGGACCCCCACCCACTGTCTGACACCATTATTTAAATTTTCACAGTTGCAGGAAATTGATAAAAATGCTTAAAAATAAACATCCATATCATCTGTCAAAATTATTTTTAAAAAAATCAAATTCTGGACTAGATGACCTCCTGAGGTCCCTTCCAACCCTGATATTCTATTATTGATAAACATCTTTGTTTTTCCTTAAGATATGCTAAGCATTTCTAAAGCACTTACAGTTGCTAATGCTATCTGTTTCAGTACACAAATATGCTTCTATGATCACTTAACCACACACCCATTCATTCAACCCACACACTTTAAGAGAACCTGCTGATGGGGTGCCTGAACAGAGAAGTCACAAGACAACAACAGAGTGGAAATTTCCTCTCTTCCTCCTCCTCCTCCTCCTCTATTTGAGTAGCAGAGTAGCTAGCAGGATCTTATTTCCGTCTGAATAGAGGAGAGCTCATGTCAGAACCAGCGCCCTCTCCTGACAGGCAACCTGAGAGCACACCTCCTGCATGTACTGTGTGTTCCTACTCATGGAGTTTGTACCAGGCCGTGCATATGTCCAGCACTGCTCAATACCATGCTGAAATTTTTGTTGATTTTATAAGCACAGCTATTTAAATATCTCAACTGTATCAAAATTTTAGGAGCAGGTAGGGTGCTATCTGAAGCCAAGAAATATACATTTCCCTTCAAGAGTGGCGTAGTTTAATACTTAACATTTATACACCACTTTAATATTATTTTTCCCCACTATTGTAGTTTAAGAACTTGGGAGAATAACGTCATTTCATCTCCCTCCTGTTCCAGCTCCCAGTGGAGGCAGTGGGAAAATTAGGGAGGGAATGAAAACACAGTCTTCCAAACGGTCATGTGGAGAAACTACTGATATCAGCCACATCTGTAAATGAAGATCCCAGAAAATTCAATCTAGGGCCAACCTTAAGCAACAGTAATGCAAGTTACAGATCCATCATTGCTACTTTCGAAAGCTGTGCAAACTGACAACTCAAAGACCTGACCTCTCCACCACCTCCAGCAGCAGCACCCCAGAGGACACCTCATTCACCACTGACAGGTTAGAGCTCCCCAAATTGTCATGCCAATAAGGAATATATGGGAGCATGACACGCGTGTGGCTGCAGTAATACCACAGAAGAGATCAGCGAGGAGGGAGATGGCCCCAGTCTTGGCATCGGGAGTTTGCAGCCGTAACCTGCTACAGTTACGCCACCAGACTCCTCCTTCCTCCCCATCCCTACGCAGCTGACACGGAGAAGGAGCCTGCTGAGCCTCACTGCAGCATTTACGCGGAGAGCGAATCAGCTGGGGACGTACTGAGAGATGCTTCCCTCAGCCCGCTGCCGTAGCGGCCCGATCACCAACCCGATCAACCCCACCAGCCCGCCCCGAGCAAGACGAACAGGAAAGGCGGGGCGGGTGCCGCGGAACCAGCACGCGGGCTCCGAGATCCCCCCCGGCGCACTGTCATATTCAGGCTATTTTTAGATCAGAACGCAGCGAAAGTAACGGCTTCCAGAGAACCGCCTCGTGGCTCCCCCCCCCCCGGCCGGCGGCCCCCCCGGCAGAACTGCCCCCCCTCCAACGGCACCTTCACCTCTTCACCCAGCCGCCCCCGGCTCCTGGCCGGCCCCCCCGCCAGTCCCTTACCCCAGCTCTTGGCCGTGCGCCCCAGAAACTCGCCGCTGCGCGGGTTGTACACGAACTGCCGCCACTCGGCCATGGTCTGGCTGAAAGGCTTCTTCTCCTCCTTGGACATGGCGGCGGGGCGAGGGCTGTGTGTGTCCGGGCAGCAGAGACTCCCAGCTGAACTGCGGTAGCGCCTGCTCCGAGCCGCCGAGTAACAGTCCTCTTCCCCTCCCGCCAGGCGCCCGAGAGGCCGGGCTGGTCGCACGCAGCCGAGCTCCTCACTCCGCCTCCCGCTGCCGGGGCGGGGCCCACACACGTCAGCTCACCCTTTCTCCGCCCGCGCTGTCTCAAAGCCGCGCCTGCTGCCCCCTGGCGGCCAGACGGAGAATAGCAGCTGGGGCGAGCTGGTCCGTAGAGCCCCGGCGTTCGAAGTGCACCCCAAAGAGCGACACGGTGCCTGGCTCGTGAGTCGCCTACATCTCCCGTGGTTCAGTGGTGCTGCTCTGACGGCACATAGCGTGGAGACCTCAGGCGCTGCCTTGCTTTACCCCGCCCAAGGGCGTGCACACAGCCCATTGATCCGGACATAGGGAAGGGCTGTGAGACCCAAGCACATGCTTGGCAGGGGAAGGGAAACAGAAACTGATTTGACATCAAATTTTTAAACTGTGGCATTGAATCCGTGTTCAGGCACGTAAGTGACCTGGTTTTCACAGGAGCTGAATCCAGGCAGGTCCCCTAAGTCACTAAGGGAGCTGTCGGTTGTCAGCATCCCTGAAAATAAGAAGATTCACTAAGGCCAGGTCTACACTACCACGGTAGTTCGACAGCTGGCAATCGAACTTCCGGGTTCGATTTATCGCGTCTGGTCTGGACGCGATATATCGATCCCGGAAGCGCTCGCCGTCGACTGCGGTACTCCAGCTCGGCGAGAGGAGTACCGCGGAGTCGACGGGGAGCCTGCCTGCCGCGTGTGGACCGCGTCTGAACCGCGGTAAGTTCGAACTAAGGTATGTCGACTTCAGCTACGTGAAAGCTGAAGTTGCGTACCTTAGTTCGAATTTGGGGGTTAGTGTAGACCAGGCCTAAGTCTAATTGTTCCCTTAACTAGGACTGGGCTACCTCCTTGACTTCATTTATGTACTCAGTGACACCTGTGCTGTGCACACCCACTAAGGCTAATGGAGTTGGCACAGCTGTCATATAGGGCACAGTTTGGTCTGCAAAACCTCTTACTGGTATAAATGGGGCAAATGGGAAAAACCCAGCCTGACTCTGAGCCCAGGGGGAGTGAGGTTCAGCAGCGGGGGAGGGTGTATTTTACTTACAAACGGTCAGAGTTTACGCTAGGCATAAGTAGCAGACTAAGTAATGGCTTAGGTGTCCAAGCAGCTCAAGAGGACCACCTATTTGCTTTTGTAGTATGTGTTAGGGGGCAAAAATATTCCTGCGTAAGGCCCCTAATGGGCTAGCACTGCCTCTGAAATTGTACTAATTTGATATGGAACTCTGTGACAGACTGACCATGGGAACCACTATGCTATTTTAACAAAATCACTTTTCTGGATAGATCTGCACTTTAAGTGTCTGCACAGTATTGTATTCACTAATGTTGATTTATAATTAGTGATAAAGGAATAGAGCATGGTTTGATAAGGAGTATATCAGAGATAGGTATCACTGATATACTCCTTATCAGTAGATCTCAAAGTATCCCCTAATCTTTAATGTATTAAGGTTAGAGCTGGGGACCAGCACACTCGCCTCTCTGTTTGACCTGACAGTCATGGTGACTAATATTTTCAAAATGGCTGCATGAAGTTGGGCCCTGTAAATCCATATTTAGGGACCTAGATGGCCTGACTACTGCCAGTGATGTTCAACACTAACACTTTCTCACCACGTGTTTCAGTTATTGAAAATATTAAAGACTTACTCCTTCTTTTCCTTCCTAGTTCTGCAATCAGTGAATGACATATCACTGACTTCAGCTCAACAGATCAACTACCCGAACCTTCCATGGTGCTAGAGTTGAGGGGGCACAGTGGTGGCTGAGGCAATTACAACTCAAGGGAGCCTCTTCCCCCTTCCCCTAGCGGCTTCCCTTCACACATGCAAATAGTGGACCACACTTATACCCAGCCTGTGTACGTGGATTGCGTAGTTTCCAGGATTTGGTGCAGGAGCGGTTAAATATTTGGAAAACAAAGATATATTATACAATAAACCATCTTCCTAAAAAAAGATTAACACAATCATAGTTTAAAAGAAGAGATTTCCATAAACTGTTTCTGCTTAGCATGTCCCATTAGAAGTTTGTTATATGTTTAGGTTAATTTTTTTCATCCTATTTAATTTCTACCTATGTAATTTCTATATCTAGGCAAACTCAGTCTAAACAATGATGATACCATTTGCACAGGAGTGAAAAATAAAATCATGTTTCCTTCCAGTTTACTGAGGATAGTGTAGCATTGCAAGCAATGGAGAAAGAAGTCAGTGCCGTAACAAGGGCGAGGCGAGTGAGGGGAGGGGCGCAATCACCTCGCCTCCGCCTCCTCCCCTGAATGCTCTGCCCCTGCTTCTTCGAGCCCCCGCTTCCTGTGAATCAGCTGTTCGCGCAGGAAGCCTGGGAGCACGGAGAAACAACCGGTGGCGTGCTCAGGCCCGCGAAGGTGGAGCAGAGGTGAGCTGGGGCGGGGCGAGCATGGCCGGGTCTAACTTTTTTGCTGCCCCAAGCAAAAAAAAAAAAAAAAAAAGTGAAGGGGGGGAGGCACAGTGCGACCGGAGGAGCGAGGCGGAGACGGCACAGCTGGAGGAGCAAGGCAGGGGCGGTGTGGCTGGAGGAGTGGGGGGGCACGGCGCAGCCGTAGGAGAGAGGCGCGAGGGTGGGCGGTGCGACCAGAGGAGCGGGGGGCGGGCACAGCACGGCCGGAGGAGCCAAGGGGGGCGCAGCATGGCCACAGCACGGCCGGAGGAGCCAAGGGGGGGGGTGCGCCCGGAGGAGCCAAGGGAGGGCACGGCACGGTGCGGCTGGAGGAGCCAAGGGAGGGGGGCATGGCCGGAGGAGCATGGGGGGGGGGGCGCAGCATGGCCGCAGCACGCCTGGAGGAGCCGGGGGGTGTGTGTGCCCGGAGGAGCCAAGGGGGGGGGGGGGGGCGCAGTTTTATATTCTTGCCTCGGGCGCAAAAATAGCTAGTTATGGCTCTGAAAGAAGCATTCAGGTTTCTCATCCTAGCTGAGCCACTGATTCACTCTGTGTTCTTGGACAAGTCAGTTGACTTCATTGTACCCATGTCAAGCCAGCTGGAAAACTGAGAAAGAATAACAGTCCAGTGAAAACCAAATGCTGCATCAAAGCTCTGCTTTCCTGGATAAAGAAACTGGGTGAGGTGGTGTCCCTCTGCCCTTGGGACTATCCCCAGGGGATCTGGCGTTGTAAGTGCTTTTCAAAACCCAGGAGATATCATCAGGCTAGGTCTTAGAATAGGTTTTCTTTATTATAGTAATTGTCATACTGTATTTGAATACAATAAATTAGATCTTATATTTAACAGCAAACGTTTCAATGTCAACACAACTTTCACATTTTTTCAAGCATATGTTAATAGACATGTTTGCTTCAACCATCCTACCGCTCAGATTTTATGTTTTTACATCATCTAATGGCATCCTTAATGAATGCTTGAGAGTCATAAGTTCCTATTAATAGCTCTCGTGAGTTTGCAAAAAAAATTTTTTTTTTTAAATGATGTTGGTAGAAGATAACATTTTATGTACTGTTCAGCAGAAAATTCACTGTACTGTATAAACCATGAGAATAAATTGTTCCATATCAAGATTTATTAATTTAACTGTTAAAGTATGGATTGTAATCTGCCTGGTGTTGGGGTATATTTTACTACTTAATCTAAACAATATATTCCTTAATTAAAATATAAAGTGCACCCAGATACCTTGTTGATAAGTTTTATTAATAATTCTATTATGAGGCACCTAAGTGCATCTCATATACCAACTGACTAAACAGCTCTTGAGTACTGTTACTATTTAAAAGCATTTTAATAATAATTTGTATTTGTGGATAATATTGCCATTCAGCAAGAGACAGATCCTGTGAAATGTTAAACACCTTGAATTCCCATTGACTTCAAATGGAATTGAATTGGGGGGAGGGACATCTCAGTGGTTTGAGCATTGGCCTGCTAAATCCAAGGTTGTGAGAGGGCCCATTTCGGGAACTGGGGTAAAAATCTGTTTGGGGATTGGTCCTGCTTTGAGCAGGGGGTTGGACTAGATGACCTCCTGAGGTCCCTTCCAACCCTGATATTCTATGAATTGAGAGTGCTCAGCATCTTTCAGGAATAGGCCTTAATGTAGCTGTTAGTAGGTTTATTCTTACTCAAATGGGATACCCCTACATTCAGAAAAGTACTGAAATATTCATAAAGAAGCTCACTTCTCTAATAATTTGAGGTAACATGAAACTGACTGAATCATTGTGTTTAGAAATCAGTCTCCCTTCCCCAAATGATTGTGCCAGAGGAAGAATATGAGAACTTCTGAAAATAGAAAATGTCAGGCTTTCCCCAAAGCCTGAAAGCGCCACCATACTTTCATTGTCTGTTTCCACCCTGGAAGCTTTCACCTTTAATTTGGTATAAAACATTGCACTACTTTTATGGAAAACTTATAGAATTTAGTAGAAAATTATAAAAATTATAAAATTATATAGCCAGGGTAATCATCCTACCGCATTTAAGAGAGAATTATACTCTTCCTGGATAACTATAGAATGGTTTAAAAAAACAACAAACAGAGAAAGGATTTGATCCTCTATTCAGTTTTATAATCAGGGCCGGCTCCAGGCACCAGGCAACCAAGCTGGTGCTTGGGGCGGCACCTGGAGGGGGGCGGCGCGGCGCTCGGGCCGCCGGGGAGAGCGGGGCCACAGCCGGGCTCGCCGCCCTCCCCCCGGCGCTCTGGCCGCCCTCCCCCCTGCGCCCTCCCCCCGGCTGCCGGGGGGAGAGCCGAGCCCCAGCCGGGGCTCGCCGCCCTCTCGCCGCCCTGCCCCCGGCGCTCTGGCCGCCGGGGGGAGAGCCGAGCCCCCGCCGGGGCTCGCCGCCCTGCCCCCACTGGGGCTCGCCGCCCTGCCCCCGGCGCTCTGGCCGCCGGGGGGGGGGGGGAAGAGCCGAGCCCCCGCCGGGGCTCGCCGCCCTCCTCCCAGGGCTCCGGCCGCCCTCCCCCCCGGCGCCCTGCCCCCGGCCGCCGGGGGGAGAGCGGAGCCCCCGCCGGGGCTCGCCACCCTCGCCCCGGGGCTCCGGCCGCCCTCCCCCCGGCGGGAGAGCGGAGCCCCCGCCGGGGCTCGCCGCCCCCCCCGGGCTCCGCCCCCCCCCCCGCGGGGGGGGGGGGGGGGCGGGGCGGGCGGAGGCTTTTTTGCCTGGGGCGGCAAAAAAGCCAGAGCCGGCCCTGTTTATAATATTTTTCTATAAGGACACAAAACTAAATAAACAATCTACATGATTTTAAAATTACATTTACTAACTTTGTCTGCTTCAGGGTCGATACTTATGAAAGGCTGAAAAAGGGGATCTTTCATTCCATCTTGGAAGGAGGCTTGCTACCAATGCCTCTTAAACATCTTTGTATCATTACAAAAAGAATATGATCTCAACATGTGGACATTGAGATACTTAAAATTTTTCCAAATCAGTTCACTACAGCTCCCAGGGCCCGATTAACTTTTTGTGGGCCCGGCTCCAAACATATTTGTGGGCCCCCCTGGGGAATGATTGTAAAAGGAGCCAGGGGCAAAAGTACAGTGGCGCAGGAGCTAGGTCCTGGAGCAAGGGAGGGGCCAGAGGTAAACTGCAAGCGCAGCAGGGCTGGGGAAGGGGTAAACAGGATCCCCCTCCCAGCCCTGCCCACAGAGAGCGGGTTCCTACCTTCTCCCTGGTTCTAGCCCATTCTCTTAGTCTCTCTGTGTACTGAGCTGCCCCTCCTCCAGTGTGACAAAGTGGGAATGTTCTTAATGTTTTCTCTGAATACTGTGTGGGTGCCTCAGTTTCCCCCAAGCATTTCTTAAGTATCTAGGTGGTGGGATAAGGGTGTGTGATTGTTGCAGAGCCCTAGGCAGGTGTGATGCTGTCTGCACAGAGAATGGCTGACACCCTGTCTCCTGGCAACTGATGGCCTGAGCCCCTCCCCTGCAAGGTGCCAACTGAAGGTGTTGGAGAACAAAGAGATCAGGTGGCCTCCTGGCCCAGAAAAGAGATAAAGGACAGAGGAGGGGCTGGAGGGGGTTGCAGTTTGGAGCTGGCTGGGGAAATGGAGGGAGGCCCAGCACTGGTGTCTGGGCTCCCTATCCCACAAGACAGACCTGACTGAGAGGTCCTATTTTCCATACCTACAAGCAGGAGTGCCGCCAGCTTTTCTGCTGCCCTAGGCAGCGGAAGGTCCCGCCCCAAAATGCCACCCCCCACAGAGGCAGCGGAAGGTCCCGCTGCCAAAATACCGCCGCGGTCGCTGCCCCCCAAATTGTAGCGCCCTAAGCGACCGCCTAATGGGTTGCGCCGGCCCTGCCTACAAGCTCTGCTTTGACTGTGTTCCTGTCGTCTAATAAACCTGTTTTACTGGCTGGCTGAGAGTCACGGTGAATCGCAGGAAGTGGGGGATACAGGACCCTGACTCCCCCACACTCCGTGACATCCAGCAGCAGCAGGACAGGTTCTCTTCCAGCCCTCTGGGGTGGGTGTTGGGAGTGGGAAGAGCTGAGGGTAATGTGGTTACTCCTATAACTGGACTTTTAGTTTCCAGTCAGCACTGCTAACCGGACACCCAGGTCCCATTTTCTACTGGAGTTTCCAGTCTAAAACTGGATACCTGGCAACTGGGGTGCCAGAAAAGCCTGAGGGGGGGGAGGAGGGGCAAACAAACAATTTTTAAAAGTCTTAAGCAGTGGGAAGCAAGTGGTGGGTGGGCTAGGGAGTGGAGAGGTGCTAGTAGGCAGGGCCATGTCTGCTGTACTGCCCAGGTAGGTTAGAGACTGGGGATCAGCTGACACAGTATCCCCAGCCCAGGTGACGTGACAGCCAGTGATGGATTTAGAGTAAGTGGGGCCCCCCGGTCCTGTGTTCAGCTTAATTTTTGGGGGCCCTCCTTGGGACCCAGCCAAGAAAAAGAACATTCTCTCTTATCTCCCCCGGCCCCTGTTTTTCATTCTTTTTTTCTTCATCCTCCTCCTATAAGTAATAGCAAGTAAATGAAAATAAAGTGAGGTACCTTGATTGTTCTTGTAGTCTAACATATTTCCACAGACTACTTGAAAATTGCAGAGAGTCTCGACAGACCACTTAATGATCTTTCCAAATATTGTAAAAAACAGTTGGGGTGTGGGGTCTGGCCAGGAGCTAGGGTGAGGGAGGGGGCTCAGGGTTGGGGCAGGAGGTTGGGGTGTGGAGCGCTTACCTGGGGCAGCTCTTGTTTGGTGCGAGGGGTGCAGGTGGGAATGGGGGGGGTGCCGGAGCTCCCGTTTGGTGCTCAGGATGGGGGTGGGGATGTGGGGGGGTTCAGGAGTCAGGGTATGGGGTGGGGGGGCTGGGGTGGGCAGGGGGCCAGGGGTTTGTGAGGGGGTGCAGGGGTCAGGAGGTGTGTGAGGGGGTGCAGGGGTCAGGGTGGGCAGAGGGCTGGGGTCGTGGGGGTGCTCACAGCAGGGGGCTGGAGGGGGGTATGCCCCGATTCCTGCTTTGAGCAGGGGGTTGGACTAGATGACCTCCTGAGGTCCCTTCCAACCCTGATATTCTATGAGTCTATGATTCCAGCCTCTTCCCCAAGGCCACGCCCCCGCCTCTTCTCCTCCTCAGAGTGGTGAGCGTGCTGAGGCTCTGCTCTTCCCCCTCCCTCCTGCCGGCAAGCAGCTGATTGGCGGGGGGGGGGGGTTAAGGGAACCTAGCACACTGTGGAAAGAGGCGGGGGAGGAGCTTGGTTATAGGGTGACCAGATGAGAGGAAGAAAATATCGGGACACATGGGTGGGTCGCCGGCGGAGCAAAAAAGAAAAAAAAAACCCAGAGTGCAAAATATTGGGACAAATTGCGTCCTGCCCGAACATCGGTCGGGACGTGGGACAAACGCCTAAATATTGGGACAGTCCCAATTTTATCAGGACATCTGGTCACCCTACTTGGCTGCAGCAGGAGTTGGCAACACTAAGCTTCTGCCCCCATGGTGGGGGGGCAGAGAAGAGCGGGCTGGGCTGGGCCCCCTTTGGACTGTGGGCCCGGTGCCATGGTAAATCCGGTACTAGCTCCATGGACAAGATGCTATCCTTTGCGGGGGAGGGGAGGGGAGGAGGGAGTGCGTAAGCTGAAAATTTTAGCTGACCTCTACATGCATTAAGGACAGCAGCCGTTCTACCAGATGATGTCTTTTCACAATCACTAATGTAATCCTACCATAGTGGCCACAGGGAGATTCTGCTGCTGCCCTTAATCTAGAGGGAGGAGTCCTTCCGTTCACAGTCCCCAGAGAAGCCCCCCATGCCAAGGCAGACTGTTCAAGCTTGGGACAGAGGAAGGTTCACAGTAATAATATCAGAGAAGAGTAACTCTTACTGGCTGTGCAGCCATGGCAGAAGACTAGAGGCAGGCAGACCTAAAACAGGGTGGTATGATCCAAAAATAGGGAATGGCCAAGCACAGTAGGCAGAGAGCTCATGTCCTTACTGCTGTATATGCGATGAAGAAGTGTTCCTAAGTCCATTATAAGTTCCAAAAACCTGTACAAGGAAATATCTGTCTTAAATTTGATAACAAAATGCAACTATCCCCATTTGCCCCTCAAGCAATTATTAATTGGTTGAGATGGATCTTGAGGAGAGTGGAATTTTTTTTTTTTATTGTTAATAATTAAGCAGCACTCATTGCCATTATAGAGTTAAATCAGTTCCCTAGGTGAATTCCAGGTAAGGCAACTATGGTGTACTCCAATTAAGTAGAGTATACTGTATTTTAAAACATGCTTTGTTATGGTTTTCAGTTTCAAACCTTCATATCACAAGAAGGTACCCGATTCATTACCCTTAAAATTCAAATGACAGAATAACACTGCATAGATATGAGTCCAACTCACCTTTTCACCGTATACTTTCTAGATATATAAATAAGCCCTTGAAATGGATTTAAGGAGATTCATTGATAATTCTGTAAATTAAAAGTAAGTGATGAATTGCTGCTGATGTATAATGAACAATCAGTAATTCTGAGTAGCAATTACTGGCCAGACCTTGGATCTGAAAACCTCTGTACTTTAAGAAAGTTCAGACCTGAATCTAAACTTTGCCATTGGCCTCATTTCTATAATAGAAAGGATAACAAAACTCCAAATTAAAAACCTTGACTCTGAACTTTAGGAAACATTATCTTGATCCATTCATCTCAATTTAAGTTCATCTCAGTTTCCTGCATGGCATTTAACTAGAACTGCAGATACTTCCAAATAGCTCATATCTATCAGGTTTCCTGGGACAATCTCTTAATAAAATTTTAGTGGGCAGATTTATTACATTACAAGTAAAATATGTAGAAAAATATACAGTTCCATTTCTATTGCAGTTTTTTAAAAAAAAGAAATGCAATATATATTTATACTGCATTCCTGACAAGAAAAATTTTAATTCTTGAAATCAGTTTACCATTTTTCTTCAGCTACATGAATACCTGTCTTTTTCTGTATTACATACACTTTTAATACTACTTGTATTCTAGAAATAAGAGGATTTTTAGGTACTACTGGGATAAGTGCCTGTGACGGGGCAGCACCGCCCCGCACCAGCTCCAGTAGAGTCAGGCCGGAAGCACTGACGGCGGAAGTCCTGCCCCGTCCCTACTGGGCATGCTCCAAGTTCTCTGGGAGTATAAAAGGAGGAAGCCCAGTTCAGTCTGGGCTGGCGGCCGCAGGGGAAGGACCTGACTGGGAAGCTCCTGTGGAGGACCAGCCACGGCCTGCGGAGGCGCTGGGGACTGAAGCCTCTCCAGGCCGGCTCGAAGCCCTACTACAGGAGGAATCCGGCGAGGCGACTGACCCGGAGGCCCACAGGGAACCTAGGGACTCGTGGGAGACCTCCATGCTAAAGCCGGTAGGAAGCAACCTGCGGGGGGTGGTGACGGACTGATACCTTGCCCCGGCAAGCCTCAGCATGTTTTGGTAGGACCCCCCCGCTGAGCCAGGGGTAAGGTCCTACGCTGTGGTTAAGGTCGGAGGCTGGGACCTGGTGGAGTGGGAGAGTCTCTGGCCACTAGGCCACATTGACCCACAACCAGGGGCGATTCTATGGACTCTGGCCAACAGGCCATGCTACCCTGCAACCAGGGGTGGTTCTATGGACTCTGGCCACTAGGCCGTATTGCCCAGTAACCGGAGGCACAAACGCTCACACGTGGTGGAGAATGCAGGCAATGATTTGGGCCTGTTGAAAGGTTTAGGGGAAGGGAGTTAAACCATGGGAACCCCATCAATCCTCAAGATGGAGACGGAGAAGCTCCTAAAATGGATGCTTGAAAGGCAGCAAGAGCAGGCAGCCCAATAGCAGCAGGTGCAGATGATGCAGCAGATGGCCAGCCAGCAGCAGCTACTGATAACCCAGCATCAAGAGCACCAGCAACAGCTTCTCCGGGAATTAGCGGTCCAGCAGCAGGCGCAACAAGAACGCCTGGTTCAGCAGATGGCCACACTATTACATCTGGCGGGAGCCGCAGCCGCCATACCTGCTGGGACCAGACCTAGGGAGACTTTAGGGGAACTGCCGGTACACCTCACTAAGATGGGGACAGAAGACAAACCAGAGGCGTTCTTAGTGACGTTCGAACGGGTGGCGACTGCCGCCAGGTGGCCCTCAGAGCATTGGACCACCCTACTAGCCCCCTATCTGATGGGACAGGCCCAGGCCACCTACCGTAGCCTCAATCCCCAGGAGGCCCTAGAATACCCCCGGGTGAAGGCGGCCATATTGGACCATACCGGCATTAGCCCGGAGACCTATCACCAGCGCCTCCGCAAAGAACAGTATCCCCTGGGGGCCTGGCCTCGGGCAGTGGCCCAACAGATATGAGACCACTGTTGGAAGTGGTTGAACCCAGAGGGCTTGACCGGACCCCAGGTAGCAGAGATGGTGGCACTGGAGCAGTTCACCCAGATCCTACCCCCGGGAGGAAGGGCCTGGGTACGCCGACATCAACTGGCAACCTTGTCAGCGGCAGTGGCCTTGATGGAGGACTACTTGTCCGCTGAGGGGGCCAAGGCACCACCCCGGGTAGCAGGGAATTCCGGTCGAAGGGGTAGGCTAGGCAAAGTAAGTCCCCAGGGGACGGGGGCCCAGGAGCAGTCGTCTGGCACCCGCCCCACACCTCCAAAACTCCCCAGCCCCGAGCCCAGACACCGGGCCGCCCGGGTACTGACCTGAAGGGACCAACAACCCCGAGAGCAAGGGAGTCCACCGAGTGGAGGCCCTGGACCTGCCAAGGCCCGAGAGGGGTGCTGGGAGTGCAGACAAGGAGGACATTTTTGGTGGGATTGCCCATTTATGGACTGCAATTACGGACAAGCCTGGGTCGCCAGACGAAGGGCCCGGAAGAGAGGTCCGGGAAAGCTCGTGGTCTCTGTCTGGGTTGAGGGGATCCCCATGAAAGCCCTCATGGACTCTGGGTGCAGTCAGACCCTCATACAGGAGGGGCTGGTCCCAGGCCTCAAACTCTCTGGCACCCAGATCCACTTACAATGTGTACATGGGACCATCCGCCCCTACCCCACAGCCTGGGTGAAGATAGAAGTCTCCCGCCGGGAGGGGAACCTCCGTGTGGGCGTGGCCCCCCAGGTTAGGCTACCCGGTAGTATTGGGATAAGACTGGCCAGGCTTCGGGGAGATTCTCCGGAAGTATCAACCGTCCGACCCACGGATGGATGGGACTAGGCCACCCCGAGTGGGGCTGCTCGGACACACGCCACGGGTCGATCCCGGAGGAGGGACATCGGTGACTGGGAGACCCCTGTGACCACCCCGCCTGTAAGGCTCCTGTCAGTGCAGGATGCACAAACAGAACTGGAGCAGGACGTGGACTTTGTGCAGGAACAGAGAGAGGACCCGACCCGAAGTAGGGCCTGGGAACAGGCCACCACTCCTGGTCCCGATGAAGGCCCAACCCCGAGGTCTTCACAGGGCCCCCGCTTTGAGATATAGCGGGATCGCCTATATCGGGTAGTGCAGTAACCACAGACCCAGGACACTTTCCGGCAGCTCTTGGTTCCCAGGAGGATGAGACGAAGCCTCCTCCAACTATCCCATGCTAACCCCTGGGCTGGGCGCCTGGGGGCAGAAAAAGACCCTCCAGAGAATAGCTCGCCGGTTCTTCTGAACCTCCCAGTGTATGCCAGGCCAGGACTACTGTGCGTCCTGCCCAGAATGCCAGCTGGCGGGACCAAAAGGTGTATCCTGGGCACCCCTGATTCCTATGCCAGTCGTCGGCGTGCCCTTTGAACAAATTGGATGGATCTAGTCGGCCCCCTTGAAAGAAGCAAGACGGGGAACCGCTTCATCCTAGTGGTTGTGGATTACACAACACGTTACCCTAAATCCGTGCCCCTGCGGGCGGTGACTGCGCAAGCAATCGCTACTGAACTAGTGAAGATTTTTGCCAGGGTTGGGATACCTGCGGAAATCTTGATGGATCAGGGCACGAACGTGTCCTCTAAACTGATAGATGAACTGTGTCGCCTCCTCCACATACGAACGCTCTGGACGTCAGTTTACCATCCCTAGACAGACGGCCTAGTGGAATGCTTCAATGGCACCCTAAAGTCCATGCTACGGAAGTTCGTGGAGGAGGACCCTACACATTGGGATACTCTGCCAGCCCTGCTGTTCACCATAAGGGAGGTCCCCCAGGCCTCGACAGGGTTCGCACCCTTTGAACTCTTGTATGGCAGGCAGCCCAGGGGGATCCTGGACCTCCTGAAGGAGGAGTGGGAAGCCCAGGAGACAAGTTCTCAGGACCACCCAATATGTGTTACAACTCCGAGAACGGCTCCAAACACTAGGGGCCTTTGCCCGGGAAAACCTGATGCAGGCCCAAGAACGTCTCTATAAATGAGGAACTAGGGCGTGGAGTTTTGCCCGAGGGGTTCGGGTGTTGCTTTTGTTGCCCTCGGCCGAATCGAAACTTCTGGCCAAATGGCAGGGACCCTATGAGGTAGTCCGGCGAGTTGGGCCAGTAGATTATGAGGTCCGACTACAGGGGCGATGGAGGGAGACGCGCATCTACCATGTGAATCTTCTGAAGGCCTGAAAGACCCAGGAAGCCCTGCTCATCAGTCCATCCACCCCGGAATTGGAACTCAGGCCCCTGGTAGAGGACCCCCCAGATCCAAGACTGGTTACGTTAGGGGCAGGCCTCACCCCAGTACAGCAAGAGAAACTACAACAACTAATAGAGGAGTTCCCCGATGTCTTATCCGCCCGCCCAGGACGAACTGCCCTGATGAGTCATCATATTGCAACCACCCCCAGTCAGAAGGTAAGAGACCACCACCGACGGTTGCCCCAGAAAATGTGGGACACGGTCAGACGGGAGCTGGAGGCAATGCTGGAGATGGGGGTCATGGAGGAATCGACGAGTGAGTGGTGCAGCCCCATCGTCCTAGTCCCAAAGCCCGATGGGACAACCCGTTTTTGTATCTACTTCTGAAAGGTCAATGCCATCTCCCACTTTGACACATACCCGATGCCGCAGGTGGATGAACTGCTGGAACGGCTCGGGGGAGCGAGGTACTTATCAACCGTAGACCTAACCCAGGGATACTGGCAGATTTCCCCCCCCCCCCCCCCCCCCCCAAACTCCTGGGAGAAGACAGCCTTCCCAACGCCTTTTGGCCTCTTCCAGTTTATAACCATGCCGTTCAGGCTACACGGAGCCACGGCTACATTTCAGCGGCTGATGAATAAAGTCTTACAATCCCACGACCGGTATGTGGCAGCGTATATAGAGGACATCGTAGTTTATAGCAATAACTGGGAGGACCACCTACGCCATCTGGCTGGGGTGCTGCAGGCCCTCAGAACAGCCGGCCTCACAGCTAACCCGGCAAAGTGCCACCTTGGGCAAGAAGAGGTAACCTATCTTGGCTATATGGTGGGGGGGGAGGGAGGGAGGGAAACTCACTCCCCTAATCAGCAAGGTGCAAGCCCTCAGACGTACCTGTCCCCAAGACGAAGAAGCAGGTGCACCTGTTTTTGGGCCTAGCCAGATATTATCGCTGCTTCGTGCCAGATTTTGCATCCATAGCCACCCCCCTAATTGGGCCTGACAAAGAACTCACAGCCTCGACAAGTGCAGTGGTCGGACCAGTGCAAGGAAGCCTTCGAAACCCTGAAAGAATGACTCATGCAAGAACCAGTCCTGCAACACCCAGACGTCTCAAAGGACTTCAAACAGATGCCTGGGAGGTAGGCTTGGGGGCCGTACACTCCCAGGAATTAGACAGGGAAGAACACCTGATACTGTATCTGAGTCATAAACTGTTCCCTCGGGAACAACATTATTCCACAATAGAGAAAGAGGCCCTGGCGGTGAGATGGGCCATCGATGCCATACGTTATTATCTGCTGGGGAATAACTTCACGTTGATCACAGACCATGCCCCCCTACGGTGGATGCATAGTATGAAGGACACAAACCCCCGGATTATGCGATGGTACCTCTCCCTCCAACCCCATGACTTCTGCGTGTTTCATCGCCCGGGTAAGTCCCACGCTAACGCAGATTTCTTCTCTAGACAGAGTGAGGGGGAAGAGGAGGCGGACCAATCCGGAGGATCCTTCTTAAGGGGGAGGGTGTGTGAGGGGGCAGCACCGCCCCGCACCAGCTCCAGTAGTGTCAGGCCGGAAGCACGGACGGCGGAAGTCCCGCCCCGTCCCTACTGGGCATGCTCCAAGTACTCTGGGAGTATAAAAGGAGGGAGCCCAGTTCAGTCAGGGCTGGTGGCCGCAGGGGAAGGACCTGACCGGGAAGCTCCTGCGGAGGACCAGCCACCGCCCGTGGAGGTGCCAGGGACTGAAGCCTCTCCAGGCCAGCTCAAATCCCTACTACAGGAGGAATCGGGCGAGGCGACTGACCCAGAGGCCAGCAGGGAACCTAGGGACTCGTGGGAGACCTCCACGCTAAAGCCGGTAGGAAGCGACCCAGGGGGGGTGACACGGACTGGTACCTTGCCCCCGGCAAGCCTCAGCGTGTTTCGGTAGGACCCCGCCTCCCCCGCTGAGCCAGGGGTAAGGTCCTATGCTGCAGTTAAGGCCAGAGGCTGGGACCCGGTGGAGTGGGAGAGTCTCTGGCCACTAGGCCATGCTGCCCTGCAGCCAGGGGTGATTCTATGGACTCTGGCCACTAGGCCATATTGCCCAGTAACCGGAAGTGCAAACGCTCACAGTGCCTAAGAGAAAAATAATTTAATTAGATTTTAAATTATCCTAAACCCTGGAAATAAAACAAAGGTCTTTGGATTATTCAAATATTGTCCACCGTGTAGAACAGAAATTTTTGTTAAGATTAGAAGACAATCTATAATGTGTAAACACTGAAGTCAGCCTTACATTGTAGCTTTGTTTCAATAACTGGACAAAAAACAAAATCCCATTGTGACCTAAGTGGTTTGCAACTTCTGGACTATTTGCTTTCCATTTCCTGAATTATACATAATAGTCTGTTCTTAATACTTACCAGGTTAGTTTACAATTATCTTAATACAAAATATTCTTCTCACGTTACTCACCTCACGATCCCCATGTTTCTATGCAATTTGAACCAAATTATGTTTTAATCAATATACCTCTCCTCTAATTTTTGTATTATATATTCTAGAAAGTCTTGCTGAAATCTAGGAAATACAAAATTTCCTAATCTGAAGTCATGGCTGACATTCGTGCTAGAACATATGTGACCCTTTTTTATAGTGTGTATACAATTCTAAATAAGTTTTCAAAAGACAATGATATACCTAACACATGGTTTTCTATTTCATCAGCTTTTCTCATTTCCAAGAGGGGTTTCTACTGAGCACAAATAAATACCTCTACCCCGATAGAACGCGATCTGATGATAACACGAATTCGGATATAATGTGGTAAAGCAGCGCTCCGGGGGGGCTGCGCACTCCCGCGGATCAAAGCAAGTTTGATATAACGCGGTTTTACCTATAACACGTTAAGATTTTTGGCTCCTGAGGACCGCGTTATATCAGTGTAGAGGACTGTGACTCTGAGGCAGCAGAAATGCCTTTGAAAAAAGTCCTCAATAGATCATTCAGAACAGTACATATAAAGGAATGAACCCATAATCATACAGGCTTTTGTGATAAAGAAGATACCAAATTCAAGATAAAGTATTTGCAATACATGTAGTTATAGCATCTCAAAGCTGCTCATGGGAGTCAAGTAGAAATAAGGTGGCCTAGAACACCTCCAGAAAAATCTGGTGGTTGTTGCAGTCACGGAAAATAGTGATGAGAGATTAAATAGTTCAGGAGCATCATCATGCTACTTTCTAAATTAGAATGGGCTAAATCCTGCAGTCTTTACTCAGGTAAAATTCCCATTAATTTCAGTGGAAGTTGAGGACCTAACACTGTTTCTTCCTAAACACGTGGAAGGTTTTAAATGCATCCTCATAAGTGATAGGGAGAAGCAGGTCACAAAAGTAGCAAGAAGAGACTGTATAGATGAGAAATATTACAGAGTGAGGGACTTCCCTTCCTTTCGAAGGCTTTGTCTACACTATGCAGCTTTTAGCGACACGGCTGTGCCGCTAGAGCTGTGCCGCTAAAAGGCGCACACAGTGCTGCAGCTGTTTGTCAGCAGGAGAACTCTGCCGCCAACAAAAAACTTCCACCCCCAACCAGCGGCAGTATCTTTGTCTGCAGGAGAGCAATCCTGCCTACAAAGCGCTGTTCACACTGGCCCTTTTCCTCGACAAAACTTTTGTCTTTCAGGGTGTGTGTGTGGGTTGTTTTTTTTTAAATCACCTCTGAAAGACAACAGTTTTGTCGTTCACTTGTCAGTGTAGACAAAACCTAAGAAACCTTATTTGCTCTCTGTTTGGTCCCAACCAATCACATCATGTTTAGTTTAAACTTGCAGTCACTGGGACCACTCATGCATTTAAAATTAAGCAGGTGTTTAGTGCTTTGCTGGATCAAGGCCGTGACGGGTTTGGTCACAGAGACCCCCTTGGGATGGTCACCTGATGTGCTGAGACTATCTGAGCCGGTTTTCTCTGCCAGTTTGGGCCTTCAGAACCCTGTCTTGTTGAGTCAGGTATGCTAATCTGCTGCAACACAGACCCAGGGTCTGAACCACACCCCCAAAGCTGCAGATTTAACTGAAAATGGTTTAGCAAGTGTTCCTGTCTCTAGCACAAGCTCCCAATTGGATCCAAATCCCAAATGAATCAGTTTTACTCTGTATAAAACTTATACAGGGTAAACTCAAATGGTCTGCCCTCTATAACACTGATATGCACAGCTGTTTGCTCCCCCGGGTATTAATTACTTACTCTGGGTTAATAAAATCACTTTTGCTTATTAATTAAGTATAAAAAGTAGGATTTAAGTGGTTCCAAGTAATAGACAGAACAAAGTAAGTTACCAAAAATCAAACAAAACATGCAACTCTAAGACTAATACATGAAGAAACTGATTACAGATAAAATCTCACCCTCAGTGATGTTCCAATAAGCTTCTTTCACAGACTGGACTCCTTCCTAGTCTGGGCCCAATCCTTCCCCCTGGTACAGTCCTTGTTAGCTCCAGCTCAGGTGGTAACTAGGGGATTTCTCATGACTGGAACCTCCTTTGTTCTGTTTCACCCCCTTATATAGCTTTGGCATAAGGCAGGAATCTTTTGTTTCTCTGGGTCCCCACCCCTCCTTCTAAATGGAAAAGCACCAGGTTTAGAATGGATTCCAGTACCAGGTGACATGGTCACGTCTTGTGAGACCCCAAGCCTTCATTCTTCCCGGCCTGACTCACAGGAAGGCTTGCAAGTAAACAGAGCCATTTACAACCAGTTGTCCTAGTTGATGGGAGCCATCAAGATTCCAAATGATCATTAATGGCCCACATTTTGCATAATTACAATAGGACCTCAGTTAAATTTCAGACTTCTAGTTTCAGATACAAGAATGATACATTTATACAAATAGGATGACCACACGCAGTAGATTATTAGCTTTGTAATACCTTATAAGAGACATTTTGAATGGAGCATATTCCAGTTACATTATATTCCCACTCATTAGCATATTTTCATAAAATCATATGGAGTGCAACGTCACAAGGGCCTTTCTCTTTGCTGCTTTAATTTGAAATAAACATTCTGGACTGAAAAATACATGATTTTGCCTTTGGAAAGCAAAAGATTTACACAGAAGTGCTATGGAGTGCGTCTTTAATGTACACAATAAGAAAACAAGTCCACGGTATTTAAAGTCTCATCAGAAAGACAAATACATAAAGTTAGTTGTACTAAATTTATTTTCCTTACCAGGATGAAGGGCTGTATTAGCCCCTCTAAGTTTTGATTTGATGGTTTCAGGGAATTTAGATGTTATTCAAAGGCCATGTCTACACTACCATGTATGCTGGCAAGTTTGTCACTCAAGGGTGTGAAAAAAACCACTTATGTTAAATAAGGCAATGCAGAACTAACTGAGGACTAGAAGCAACATGCATTATAATCTGATATATAGAAAAACATAAAAGAGAAAAGCCTCTAAATGGTTTTCCTGGTTTGCTTTAGATTAGGAATTATTTGCAAGCTTCTATTTTCTTCCTTAAACAAGTTCAATAACATTTCCTCTCTACTATTGTTAGCTTTTTCATTGTTCATTTAAAATAATAGCCTTTATAGGATTGCTATTTTTTCCCTTACAGGAAGATCATGGGAACAGAAGACAATTAATGGCCATTCATACAACACAATTAATGCATTTGTTGCCTTTCCCAACCATAACCAACATTTAAAGCCTCATAAATCCTATTTTAAAATTATTTAAGAGTCATAGAATTAGGACTATGACTTGTCAGCTTGTCCCAGGATAGGAGTCATTTCAGAATAATGGTTTCTAACATGGACAGGTTGCCACTTCATGTATCCCACAAAAAACTAGTTGCCATCCTACTTATCTTGGGAAGCAAGGGCCAGACTGGGGTTATTTGACAGTCTCTGGTGCAACAGCCAGGCTCTCTCAGGCAGAAGCATCTTCATCCCTCTCCCCACCCACCTGCCAGGAAGGGTGGCCAAATGTGCCAGGGGGTGGGGGGCACAGGGAGAGAAGGACAGAACCCCTCTCCCTTTCCATGCTTGGTAGGCCAATCTGGGGGGGAAGGGGCATTTGACACCCCCCCCCCCCCATGTTACCCTCTATGCATCGCTTATGAGGGGATGGTATTATGAGATTGCCTCCTATGGCACATGGCCCATCTGTGACTGCTAATAGAACATATCTCCAAGGGATGGAGATATGGGACACTAGAAGGAAGGGCTCTGAATTACTACAGAGAATTCTTTCCCAGGTGTCTGGCTGGTGGGTCTTGCCCATATGCTCAGGCTCTAACTGGTTGCCCTACTTAAGGTCAGGAAGGAATTTTCCCCCAGGTCAGATTAGTAGAGACCCTGGTGGTTGTTGTTTTTTCTGCCTTCCTCTGCCGTATGGGGCAGGGGTCAATTGTTGTTTGAACTAGAGTAAAGGATGGATTCTCTGTAACTTGAAGTCTTTGGGTTTGTCTACACTGGCACTTTACAGCACTGCAACTTTCTCGCTCAGGGGTGGAAAGTATACCCGCCTGAGCGGTGCAAGTTTCAGCGCTGTAAAGTGCCAGTGTAGGCAGTGCACCAGCGCTGGGAGCTATTCCCCTCATGGAGGTGTGTGTATGGTGGTTTTTTGTTTTTTTTTGTTTTTTTTTTTAAATAGTGCTGGGAGAACTCACTCCCAGCGCTATGCCGTGACAACACATGCCACGTTAAAGCGCTGCTGTGGCAGCGCTTTAATGTTGCTAGTGAAGACGTTTAGTGAAGACATTTAACGTTGCTAGTGAAGACCCTTTAAATCAAGACTTGAACTTCAGTCATTTAGCCAAAGATGATGGGTCTATTACAGGAGGGGAATGGTAAGGTTCTGTGGCCTGCAATGTGTAGGATGTCAGACTAGAATGATCACAATGGTTCCTGATGGCCTTAAAGTCTAGGCATAATTTATAGAATAATTGAATCCTCACCAATCTGTGGATGCAATGTTTCTTGAACAAAGCTGATTCTCCCCCCCGCCCCCCCCCCCAGTAACTCCTTGCTTAATGTTGTTGTTTGGACTCTTACAGGGAAGTGTACCAGATGCAAAGCAGAGATTCCCAGAGACAATCTGGGGACCCTGAGAGACTTTTGGGAAACTGGCAGTTTATTACATCACTGCCACCATTTGGGATTACAAACTGACTCACCTGTTAGCTAAGAAAAGGAAATGAGAATTATTAATAAACCTTAATTTACTATAGAATTGGCTGCCAGGCTTGTCTTTGGAGTAAAATCTGGAGTACTAATTGATCTGGGATAAGTGACCAGTCTCTTGCAACTGGGTCCAACCTAATGTGGTGTGATTTTTGGTTTAAGTTACCATTATCACAAAATTCAGTTTGTCTGGGTGGCAAGATAGGCTAGAGTCTCTAAGGCAGAGGTGGGCAAACTACGGTCCACAGGCCACATCCGGCCCCTGGTACCCTCCTGCCCGGCCCCTGAGCTACTGACCTAGGAGGCTAGCCCCCGGCCCCTCCCCTGCTGTTCCTCCTCCCCCGCAGCCTCAGCTCACCCCGCCGCCGGTGCAATGCTCTGGGTGGCAGCGCTGCGAGCTCCTGGGGCAGCGCAGCTGCAGAGCCGGGGCCTGACCCGGTGCTCTATGCTACGTGGTGGTGTGGCTGGCTCCAGCCGGGCGGTGCGGCTGTAGCGCCGCCAGCCACCAGTGCTCCAGGCAGCACAGTAAGGGAGCGGGGGGGGGGGGGTTGGATAGAGGGCAAGGGAGTTTGGGGTGGTGGGCAGGGGTGTGGATAGGGATTGGGGTGGTCAGAGGGCAGGGAACAGGGGGGTAAATGGGGGCAGGAGTCCTGGGGGGGAAGTCAGGAAGGAGAGGGGATTGGATGGGGCATCAGGGGGCACTCAGTGGCAGGGGTTCTGGGGGCAGTCAGGGGACAGGGAAGAAGATATGGTTGGATGGGGCAGGGGTCCCAGGGGGGCAGTCAGGAAGGAGAGGGGGGGTTGGATGGTGCAGTGGGGTGCAGTCAGGGGACAGGGAACGGGGGGGTTGGATGGGGCGCAGGGGCTGGGCCACACCTGGCTGTTTGGGGAGACACAGCCTCTCCTAACCAGCCCTCCATACAATTTTGGAAACCTGATACGGCCCTCAGGCCAAAAAGTTTGCCCGCCCCTGGTCTAAGGGGACTGTCTTTGACTTCATGGTAAGACTGGTATAGTGATCCAGGAGTTCACATGTTATTGGCTTGGTGAAATTTAATTATAGAACATAACACCAGTTTGGGGTGTCTGCCCTTATTTTTTGACAGTCTGCCCTGAGGTAGAGACTCATAGTTGTGAGCCACTCCAGACAGTGTAACACTCACCAGTGTTGGCGTGATGTTTACCACATGAGAAGGAGCTGTTTTGTAACAAAAAAGCTCTTTGTTGACAGTAAGATGAACCCTGTAGGGAGTCAAGATGTTTCGTCTTCATTGTGACCATTGGGATATTGAAGTTTCCTTCTTTCAATGGTTTTAAAATTTGATTCACAGTTCTCTCATACACAAAGTTCTGGACCTATTTCTTTATTCCACACACTGTCCCACAGCTGGTGTAGCATAAGAGTCTTGAGTAGAGTAAAGGATAAAGTTACACACTGAATGGTGGGTCCTTCAGTCAGCGGGCCCCCTAGATAAGCTTGAATCTTCCCAGACAGTGTTCTTTTATCCAGCATCTTTCAATAACCATGTTCTTAATCACATCAAACAATAAAGTAACCATTCTGATGTAGTTCTGTTAAGGAAGGATGAGGAGAGGGGAAAAAAATGTTGAGGTTTACATAGGACACAGCAAAAGCGAGGTTTATTGGTTGGAGAAGTTCCCATCACTTGATTTGACAGAGAAAGATTCTAGATTAGGCATGTCTCTGCCTCAGACAACAGAATGTTTGTGGCTTGAAGTACAACTGAGAATCAATAGCACTTTACAGATAACTCTGAGCAGCATGTATCTTCTTGCCCTGCCAGTTGCTCCACCACACGGTCAATGTGTGAAAAACAAAGATTGGGATAGCAGTCCACTGCTTGTGCTGCCTGAATATTTGGATGGATTCATAGGCGCCAACTCCGTGGGTGCTCCGGGGCTGGAGCACCCATGGGGAAAAGATGGTGGGTGCTGTGCACCCACCGGCAGCCCCCCTATCAAGGCCTCTTCCTCCCTCCCAGTGCCTACCGCCTGCTGCGGATCAGCTGTTTTGTGGCATCAGGAGGCGCTGGGGGGGGAAGGGGAGGAGCAAGGGCGCAGCATGCTTGGGGGAGGGGGCGGAACTGGGTGGGTAGAGGTGGGGCAGTGGAGGGAAGAGGTGGGGCAGAGGCAGCGCAGGGGTGTGAAAAAGCAGAGTGGGGATGAGGCATTGGGGGAAGGCGTGGAATGAGGGCAGGGCCTAGGTGGAGCCGGAGGGGGGAGGGGAGGAAGCATCCTCTGGCAGATTAGAATCTCGGCACCTATGGATGGATTCAGAGATCTGTTTCTTCCCATAGAAAAATACCTTCAAAAGACAAGTTTGAAAGCTTAATTTCATAACCTTGCTAGACACTAAAAATCTTGGGGCTGGTCTACACTAACCCCCCCACTTCGGACTAAGGTACGCAAATTCAGCTACGTTAATAACGTAGCTGAATTCGAAGTACCTTAGTCCGAAGTTACCGCGGTCCAGACGCGGCAGGAAGGCTCCCCCGTCGATGCTGCGTACTCCGCTCGCCGAGCTGGAGTACCAGCGTCGAAGGCGAGCACTTCCGGGATCGATCCGGGGCACTTCCGGGATCGATCCGGGATCGATTTATCGCGTCTTAACCAGACGCGATAAATCGAACTCAGAAAACCGATTGCTTACATCCGGACCCGGATGTAAGTGAAGACGTACCCTTTGTCTTAATAAGAACACTGGATTTATGGCTTATTACAAAAAATCAGTAACCTACTAACCCCCTTTTTTAGTCCTATGGCTGAAAAGGTATCAACAGGCCACTTCACTTTGAATGGTCTCTTACAAGATGTGTTAAATATTTATGTTAAAAGAATGTATTCCACCTTGTGACACTCGAAGTCCCTTTCACAGACCTGAAGAAGAGCCCTGTGTAGCTTGAAAGCATGTCTCTCTCACCAGGAGAAGCTGGTCCAATAAAAGATATTCCCTCACCCATCTTGTCTTTCTGATATCCTGGGACAAAGATAGCAACAACTCTTCCTATAGTGATTCACTGCATGTTTTCACACTTGTTCCATCCTAATAATTCAAGAAATGTGTATGAGACTGTAGACCCGATGCTGATGTTCTGGTCATACACAAATAACATCTTTGAGCTCACGGTCTTGCCAAGTGACCCATTTCCGTGTAACTTCAATGGAGAATTTCCCCCTCTTGTTTATTGACGTTATTCTGTGAGAAATGCAGCAAACTTCTCTTTGGCTTACAGATTTAAGTTTGTACAGCAGGCATCTCTCTCCAGAGTATTACAAAGAAAGATTATTTATGCTGTCTGGACATTATGCCTCTTCATGGTGATCCTAGTGTTATTGCTGCTGCTATTATTGATAATAATGAGTCTGCTCATGCTTGTCAACCTCAATCGCTTTCCTCAGCTGATGCTGACTAGAACACTAAATATGATTTTAAGTTTAAGAGCATTACTTTTTGCTTCATACAGCATGAAATAAAGTACTGTTCCTTATCCTGCCTCCCCAACTCCCTCTCCTAAAGCACAGCTCTCCATGCAACTAAGGGCTTGGCTACATGGGCGCTTTACAGCGCTGCAACTTTCTCACTCAGGGGTGTGAAAAAACATAACTTGCTGTGCTCAGGGGTGTGTTTTTTCACACTCCTGAGCACAGCAAGTTACAGCGCTGTAAAGCGCCAGTGTAAACAGTGCCCCAGCGCTGGGAGCCGCGCTCCCAGTGCTGTAAGCTAATCCCTTCGTGGAGGTGGAGTACCTGCAGTGCTGGGAGAGAGCTCTCCCAGCACTGGCGTGCGACCACACTCGCACTTCAAAGCGCTGCTGTGGGAGTGCTCCCGCGGCAGCGCTTTGAAGTTTTGAGTGTAGCCACAGCCAAAAGTCACGTTTACGCTTAAAGCGCTGCAGTGGTACAGCTGTGCCACTCAGGGCCGGCTCTAGGTTTTTTGCCACCCCAAGCAAACTGCTGAAGCAAAAAAATAAATAAAATAAAGGTGTCCGGAATGCCGCCCGACATTGTGCCGCCCCAAGGACGTGCTTGGTTTGCTGGTGCCTAGAGCCGGCCCTGGTGCCACTGCAGCATGTATGGTGAAGACCTCTATGCAGAGGGGAGAGAGCTCTCCCATCAGCATAAAAAACCCCACTCCCGCGAGTGGCATAAGCTATGTCGGCAGGAGAAGCTGTCCCGCCAACATAGTGCCGGACACTAGACTTATGTTGGTGTAACTTATGTCTCTCAGGGGGGTGGAATACTCACACCGTTGGGTGACACAAGTTTTGCCAACATAGATGGTAATGTAGACAGAGCCTAACTCAGCATTTCCTGGAGTGGGCATTAGACAGCCCCCAGGAATCTCTAGTCTCCTGCCAGCTTCCAGTTAGGAAAAAGCTAGCATCTGCCGTTCGCTATCTTCAACCCTCATTGGACAGCACAGTCCCTCCCCATTATTAGGAGCCAGCACAGTACTTCTTATTGTGGGTGTAAGCAAGTGGACTCACCCCTGCAGCGCCTCCTGCTGGTTGTCTCGGGAATTAGCTCATTTCCAGCCTTGGAGCACCCTTTGCAGGCCGGTGTCCCGCTGCTGCTCGGCCCCCTGTGTCCCTCCCGGACCCAGTACCCTGTTGTCTGGGATGCTGCCCCCTGGCAGTAACTCCTTACAGCTCTGGGTCTCCCCCACCCAGGGGAACCCCCACCCACTATCCCCACTTCGCCTCAGTCTTGGCTACTGCCCAGTCTCCATCTAGCCCCCGTTCACTGGGGCAGACTGCAGTATAAGCCACTCATCACAGGCAAAGGGGTTTGGACTGGCTGCCTCTGCCTACCCATGGGCTGTCTCCTGCAACCCAAGTGCCCCTTTGGCCTTACCCTAGACCTGCAGCCTGGGGCTTTCCTAGGCCAGCAGCCTGGGGCTTTCCTAGGCCAGAGCTCCCTAGCTCCCTTGACCTTTCCCCAGCCCTGCTCCACTCTAGGCACTCGGTTAAACTCCCTGCAGCCAGGCCCTTCTCTCTCTCTGAAGACAGAGAGACTGTTGAGCTCCTGGCTCCCAGCCTTTTTATACAGGCCAGCTGTGGCCTGATTGGGGTGTGGCCCAGCTGCGGCCACTTCCCCAGTCAGCCCAGCTTTTAGAGCTGCAGCCCTCTCCAGGGCTGCTTTCAAGCCCTTCCAGGCAGGAGCGGGTGTCCACCCCGCTACAGTGGGCTATAGACAGCTTCCAAGAAGTTCCAGTCCTCAGTCAGCTCCACATCAGGAAAGTGCACTATCAGCACTGCCTTAGTGATTGCACCAGCTGATATTGTTTGTGCTACTTTCTCATTTGTTCTGCTTTGCTCTCTCCCCCCTTGGAATCAAGAAATGTCTCCATTACCATTAATGACTAACACTCCTGCCAATTTTTTTTAATGGTCTGAGCTCACCATGACAGCTATATTTGTTCACCTGCTTTTTGTCTCCATCATTTCCAGCCTCTTCTCTCCTACACTCTCCTCTCCCCTTCTACTCCTTCTATCATCTTATGCTTTTAAAATGCCCACCTTTCACTTCTTTTGCCCCAACTGCATCAGTTTTGCACTGGTGTAATTCCATTGATTTCACAGTTACTCCTAATTAGCATAATTGTGAAATCAGAATCAGGCCCAAAGTCTTCAAAAGTAATCTTTGCAGTGATGGGCTCTGCACTGCCCCCTACTGAGGAGTCCGGCATACTGGAACAATTTACCCCATATAGTTAAGTAAATGTTATGTCTTCATAGTATAACATGAAATAAAGAATTAAGACTATTACTGTATTTAAAGCAAAATTTTAATTCTGGTTTAAGGGCTTTTCAGTTGTCTTTAAAATATCTAGGCTTGCCAGAAGCATAGTATGCTCGCATGTGAGCGTGTCTGCTGGTAGGAGAGTGGGCAGGAGGGAAGGCATAAAGTAAATCTTTTACCTTAGTGACTCAGGCCTGGTCTACACTAGGAGTTTATATCGAATTTAGCGCCGTTACATCGAATTAACCCTGCACCCGTCCACACCACGAAGCTATTTAGTTCGACATAGAGCTCTTTTAAATTCGACTTCTGTACTCCTCGAAAACGAGAGGAGTAGCGCTAAATTCGAAATGGCAATATCGAATTAGGCTAGGTGTGGATGGAAATCGACGGTAATAGCTCCGGGAGCTATCCCACAGTGCACCACTCTGTTGATGCTCTGGACAGCACTTCGAGCTCGGATGCTCTGACCAGCCACACAGGAAAAGCCCCGGGAAAATTTGAATTCCTTTTCCTGTCTGGGCAGTTTGAATCTCATTTTCTGTTTGGACAGCGTGGAGAGCTCAGCAGCACTGGCAACGATGCAGAGCTCTCCAGCAGAGATGGCCGTGCAATCTAATAGAAAGAGGGCCCCAGCATCGACTGATCGGGAAGTCTTGGATCTCATCGCTGTGTGGGGCGATGAGTCCGTGCTTTCAGAGCTGCGCTCCAAAAGAAGGAATGCAAAGATCTACGAGAAGATCTCTAAAGCCATGGCAGAGAGAGGATACAGCCGGGATGCAACGCAGTGCCGCGTGAAAATCAAGGAGCTGAGACAAGGCTACCAAAAAACCAAAGAGGGAAACCGACGCTCTGGATCCCAGCCCCACACATCACGTTTCTACGAGGCACTGCATTCCATCCTAGGTGCGGCCGCCACCACTACCCCACCAGTGACCGTGGACTCCGAGGATGGGATATTGTCCACGGCCGGTTCCTCGTCGGAAATGTTAGCTGACGGGGAAGATGAGGAAGGAGATGAGGAGGACGAGGCAGTCGACAGCGCTTGCACCGCTGATTTCCCCGACAGCCAGGAGCTCTTCATCACCCTTACCGAGATCCCCTACCAACCGTCCACAGCCCTTACCCCGGACACCGAATCAGGGGAAGGATCAAGCAGTGAGTGCTTTAAACATCTAAACATTTAATTTTAACATAACTGGAATATTTATATTGTTAAGAATGGGCTTTTCATTCACTCATTTAAACATAGAAACTTTTATTTATAACAAAACAGGAATATTAACTATATTAGCAATTTGGTGTTCATGATTTATTTGGCTTAGTCAACTATTTAGTCCTAACTATGTATAGAAAATCAAATAATGTCCGGATATTCATGATTAGGCCACCACAGGACACTCCACTCTGTAGTCCCTTATGCTGCACTTAAAGGAAAAGACGGTCAATGTGCCCGGGAATGGACAGAGAGTCCTCCTGGGATAGCTCGGCATAGCTCTCCTGGAGGTACCGCTCAAGCATGCGCATCAGGTTCCGCGGCAGGGCGATCTTGTTCGGTCCACCATGGTAACAGACGTTCCCACGCCATGAGTCCATTAGGTAGTCCAGGATCATGGCACGGCACAGCATGGCGGCATACGGCCCTGGCCTCTGCATGGTCTCCCGAAGCATCCTTCCCCTCTCGGTCTCCGAGATCCTCATGAGAGTAATATCACACATGACGCCCTGCTTTAAATTAGGGAGGGGAATGTTAGTATTGGGACTGCTTTGCAGCCACACGGTGGAGGCGGCAGAGGGGCAGCATACAGGGAGCTTTCCCGGGGACAGCCGCGAGGTGGTGGGACAGGGGCAGAGCTCATGCTTCCCTGATTGCTGCCAGCAGAGAGTGGCCTTGCATTCAGTGCGAAAGGAGCCCAGTGCTACTATTACATTTTTAAGCTGCCACAAGTCTACGGCTTACCATGCTTTCGTGCAACAGAAGTAGAGGTGTCCTGCAATGCTTCTCTGATCGCAACCGCAAGACCCCAGGCACTGAAGGCGAAGGCCGAAAATTCGACCTTGTCCTGAGTGCGCATGTGAAAGGTCCAGTGCATGGTGTTGTTCACAGAGAAAGACTATGTTCTTTGTTAGCAACTTCATTTATCTGTCTCAGGAATTCACTCCCTTTCTCCCATTCCCACAGACACATCTGCGACTGTCTCCCAACCCAGCCTGGCATCACACTCCCAGAGGCTAGCGCAGATTAGGAGAAGGAAGAGGAGGACGCGTGAAGACATGTTTTATGAACTTATGGACTGCTCACGAGAGCAGGCAGCCCAGACGACACAGTGGAGGGAGAACTTGTCACAAATGCACAGAGCAGTCATGGAACGGGAGGAGAGGTGGCGCCAGGAGGACCAGCAGGCTACTCAAACCCTGCTTGGACTAATGAGGGAGCAAACGGACACGCTCCGGCGCCTAGTGGATGTTCTGCAAGACCGGAGGCAGGAGGACAGAGCCCTGCTGCTGTCTATCTCTAACCGCCCTCCCCCGCCACCAAGTCCCACACCCCCCTCACCAAAAGTACAAAGAAGGAGGGGCGGCAAGGGCCGTTAAAACTTTCAGTCGGCCCCTGCACACTACTGCAGCACTGGAAGGCTCTCGTTCCACAAAGTTTGAAAAGTCCTTTCCTACCCATCTCACACTAGCCCACGTCCAAGTTTCCTCCCCCCCCTTTTCATGTGCGGTTCATAATAAAACATCTGTTTCTGTTAAGTACTGTTTCCGAGAGTGTCTTTTAGAGGGGATTCTGTCTGAAGGGGGGGGAAGGGGTTTGTTACTTGGACAGGACAGTCACCTGTAGCAGGCTACAGAGGCGGGGGCAGGTCCAGCATCAGGACACATACACAGTGCAGTCACCAGTTACCCTGGTCAGTCTGGGAGGCGGTTTTCATGTTCTGGGGTGCGAGGGGGTTGATCTGTGACTTTGTGGCGGGGGAGGGCAGTTAGAGATCTTATGCCGCGGTCCTTATCCTGGATCACAGAGCCACGCAGCAGGGGGTCTGTTACCCTCCGCCCCCTGCCAGAAAGTCACTTGGCCGACACATACACGCAGTCCCGCCCAGGACTGCTGGCAGGCTGCGTTGAAACAACCAATCCAGCACTGCGGAGCCTGTCATTCCCGGAGTTTAGAAGCATCATTTGCATCAGAACACTAAACCCGCCCCCTGCCACAGTCTGCGTCCCCGGTTTAAAACATTCCCGCGAAAACAGTAAGAAAGAGAACCTTGTTCATTAACAAAACGGAACAGATTTTATTTGTTGGGAAGGTGGGGAAGGGGGTATGTAACTTGGAAGGGTAGTCAACAGTAACTGGGTAAAGAAACGGGGGCAGGTTCAGCATCTGTGTCCACAAAGTAAACAGTCACTGGAGACCCTGCTCAGTCAGGAACCTGGCTTTCAAAGCCTCCCTGATGCACAGCGCGTCCCGCTGGGATCTTCTAATCGCCCGGCTGTCTGGCTGGGCGTAATCAGAAGCCAGGCTATTTGCCTCAACCTCCCACCCCGCCATAAAGGTCTCCCCCTTGCTCTCACACAGATTGTGGAGCACACAGCAAGCAGCTATCACAATGGGGATATTGGTCTCGCTGAGATCACAGTGAGTGAGTAGGCTTCTCCATCTCCCCTTGAGACGGCCAAAAGCACACTCCACCACCATTCTGCACTTGCTGAGCCGGTAGTTGAATAGTTCTTTCCCTGAGTCCAGTGCGCCAGTGTAGGGCTTCATGAGCCAGGGCATTAGCGGGTATGCAGGGTCCCCGAGGATGACTGTAGGCATCTCCACATCCCCAACAGTTACTTTGTGGTCCGGGAAGTAAAGACCTTCCTGCAGCCGTCTAAACAGACCAGAGTTCCTGAAAACCCGAGCGTCATGAACCTTGCCAGGCCATCCAACGTTGATATTAGTAAAACGTCCCCGATGGTCCACCAGTGCTTGAAGCACCATGGAAAAGTATCCCTTTCGGTTGATGTACTGGCTGGCCTGGTGGTCCGGTCCCAGGATAGGGATGTGAGTCCCATCTATAGCCCCACCGCAGTTTGGGAATCCCATCTCGGCAAAGCCATCTATGATGAGCTCCACGTTTCCCAGGGTCACTACCTTAGATAGCAGTAGCTTGACGATTGCCTTGGCTACTTGCATGACAGCAACCCCCACGGTAGACTTGCCCACACCAAAGTGGTTAGCGACGGACCGGTAGCTGTCTGGCGTTGCGAGCTTCCAGAGGGCTATGGCCACTCGCTTCTGGACAGTCAGGGCTGCCCGCATCCGGGTGTCCTTTCGCTTCAGGGCAGGGGACAGCAACTCACACAGTTCGAGGAAAGTCCCCTTCCGCATGCGAAAGTTGCGCAGCCACTGGGATTCATCCCAGACCTGCAGCACTATGCGGTCCCACCAGTCCATGCTTGTTTCACGGGCCCAGAATCGCTGTTCAACAGTATCCACAAGACCCAGTGACAGCGAGATGTCCTGGGCACTGGGTCTCATGTTCTCTGAGAGGTCGGAGCTAGTGTCCGACTTCATGCCGTCACGGTGGTGCCGTAGCCTCCTCTCATGATTTATCTGCAGCTGCCTCTGGTACAGGTGGATGAGAAGCTGCGAGGCGTTGAGAACTGCCACAACTGCAGCGATGGTCGCAGCGGGATCCAGGCTCGCACTGCTGTGGCGTCCGCGCTGTCAGTAATCAGAAAAGCGCGCAAACTGATTTCCCGCCGGCGCTTTCAGGGAGGGAGGGAGGGAGGGCGGGAGTGACGGACGGATGACGACAGGCGCCCAAAAGCACCCTCGACATATTTTTTTACCCAGAAGGCATTTGGGGCTCGACCCAGAATTCCAATGGGCAGCGGGGACTGCGGGAACTGTGGGATAGCTGCCCACAGTGCACCGCTTCCAATGTCGACGCTTGCCCCGTTAGTGTGGACTCACCAAGTCTCACAAAGTCGAATTACTGTCCTTAGTGTGGACACACACGTTCGACTTTGTAATATCGATTCCACATAGTCGAATTAACTAAAATCGAAGTACTCTCGTAGTGTAGACAAGGCCTCAGTCAGGTGACATGTCTAGCATAATTTATGTCAAGTTTGCATGCAGTCTTGCAAAGCAAATACAGGTTTCAGAGAGGTAGCCATGTTAGTCTGTATCAGCAAAAACAACGAGGAGTCCTGATGGAGGTGGGTTTTAGCCCACGAAAGCTTATGGCCAAATAAATTTGTTAGTCTCTAAAGCAAAAACAGTTCAACTGAACAGCTCCTTTCAATAGCTGTTTTTTTAAACTGTCACACTACTATTGTTAGCTGGGCGACAAGTTATGACAAGTGACAAAGCCAGAATCATCCGTTTGGCATTCATTGTAACAACATTCCATCATAAAGAATTCTCATGCTACAGGATGTGAATGTAATAAAATATGTGACTCAGCATTAGGATATCTTTTCACTCTGTAAAGTGCAACTGTTGTAGTAGTGACTTGGTCAGGCCATATAGGCCAAAATATAGGTTTGATAAGGAAAAATGTCTGTTAAAATTAATAGGAATAGAATGATTTTTAAAATAATAATGTAGGACCATGCCGTTGTACGTGAAACACACTAACAGAGATTGGTAGTTGAAAAGTTCTAAGAGAACACAGGGCAACAGCTGTCTAAATGTGGCAAAATAAATGATGGACTAGATTATCCTCACAATCATGCAATAGGGAAAAGATGAAATAATCACTGCCTAGTTTAAGGAAGGTAGGGGGAACAATCCCTCCTCCCCCAATTTCCATAGTGCACAGGGACCCAAAATTTTTAATCTGGGCCTGATGCACCAAATGGAAGTCCTGATTTTGCACTGCCTTACATTTTGTACAGGTGTACAAACTACACAAAGTGTAAAATGCTACTGAGAAAATGCTAATATTTTCACTCATTTTGCACAGCTTTAAACAATTAAACACAGTGCAAGGCAACTGAGAACCAAGCAAAATTTTCCTGAGCACCTTTCAACCTCTCTTTTTTTTTTTTAAATGAGAGATGATTAGGTCTAGATTTTTAAAGTTCTTTTCAATAATGCAAAACAATTAATAACCAAAGTCATGTTTAAAAGAAGTTACATTCAGCTAATGTCTTTTTAATTTTTAACATGCCTATGAAGTGAGCCCCTTAGAACCATCAGAGTGCAGCATTTCAAATAATGCCCATTAATTGAAGTGATCATAGATAGTTTTTAGCCATAATATTTCAGTTATGGACCAGTTAACATTTCTAGTACAAAAATGGGCCAGGAATTTCCCCCATATCTAAAGTTTCCAAATTTGGTGAAAAAACACTAGTTTTGTCTTAAAAAATGTGGGATACAAGTTGCCCATCTACCAACAAAGCTTCCCCCCCCCCCAACATTGGGGGGGGGGGGAAAGGGAGAGTGATTTTTTTTTAATACCTTTAAAAACAAAAAAAAAAGTCTTTAGATATCTTAATTTACCACCTGTACATTAACAAATGACTACTGTGCACAATCACAAATTAGTTTTTATAACCTTTTATTGTATCAGTGGACTCCAGCCATTGAAACATTTTGCTATGAAATTGTAATGATAGCAGATAAAGATACAATAGACTTTCCTAGCTTCAGAGAAGCAGTGGCAATCTTTAAAATAAATGACAAGAGTTCAGTTACTCACCTCACTTTTACCTCTGGATATGAAAATCAGATCTATTTGGATATTTAAACAGTAAAAGTTACATTATTTTGAAGATCACTATTAAGAATTTTGTATTCTTCAAATAGTAGTGTTCAGATGAGAAATAGTTTATTATAGCTGTACTACACAACATCCTCCTTCAGCCATAATTAGACATCCAAGAGAAATCTCATCCCACTCCCATTTTACTTACTGTTTCTTGCTCCTGTGCTGAAATTTGTTTGTGACTGTAGGTGGGGGAGATGATCCTAAGAAGAGTTAGATTCACTTTTGATTTTGTACAAAACTGACTGTTCTGACAAAAATATGTTCCTGATATGGAGTAAGGCAATTCCATAAACATATAGAATAGCAAGTTGAACTGCTTCCCCAAAGCCAGATTCTGATTGGTCAGTTGGACCTTTATACTAATACAACATTCCTTATGGTGCACAGCTGGGACTTCATCACCACCAATAAATAATCCCTATAAATATTGATTTCATTATAGGCATCAGGTATAAAAGTAGCCTCTCCCTTTCCTCTCCCCCTAATTGTGGCTGCCTTTCTTAAATGTAAATTGGGGTAAGTTTAGAAGACAATCTTATTTAAAAGGCTGGTTTGGGAGCTCTTACCAGCTCCCAACTCAGCTTAGTGCAGTTAAAGCTGCCCTGGCACTGTCTAGCACCTTTGAGAGTGGCAATCAGGCTGGGAAAGGGAGCATTAGTTCTCTTCTCAGGAAACACATGGAAGAATCCTGGAAGAGAAAGCACTGCAGAGTGCCCAAGGCAGTTAGTAGCCCTTCACAGGTAGTGTTTATTGCATTTGGGCTCTTAATTCAGTCTTTTAAATGAGATTAACGCTTTAATATAGTTCCTACTTGCCCGCAAAAGAGGCAGGGAAGAGAGAGGTCACTTAGCTGGCAGGGGAAAAACAGGGAGGGAGAGGTAGTTTCAAATTATACACTTTTCCTTTGCCCCATGAGCTTATAGATCACTTGGAGGGCAGGTCATTCTTCTCTGAGCACTTCAAATCCCACTTTCTATTACAAAAACTGAATTGGGGAACTTGTCAATGTGATTCCTAAATTATGCCCAGATTAGGCAGATGATTAACTTTATCCATGTGAGTAGTGTCATTGGCTTCAACAGGTACTGTTAATCACATGCATAAGTCTTTGCAGTATTGGGGCCTGGCTTTTTATAATACAAAGCAAGATGTTAAAAGTGGCCTTTAAGCCACCACCAAAATGTTGTTGAAAGTACATCAAGGTTAATGGCAAGGGCAGGAGGTGGAAGAAGGGAGCCAACTATTTCACTAAATCATTTTAAAAAAAAGTTTAAATAAGTACTATTTTCAATATATACTTCGTAAAATGTAAAGAAAATGCATTTGCAAGCTTTTTTTTGTTTCTTTTCTTTCTCTTCATAATAGAAACACCTGCTGTCCAAATCCATGCACTAACAGATTTTAGAAATTGAATTGTAAAACTACTGTGCTATGCTCTCAGCAAAATGTCATGCCAGGATGTGCATCAGTAGATTATTGATGCACTCTTTTGAGTGGCTTACACAGCACACTTAAGGCATGCACTGATAGCCTACTAATGCACAGCCTTTAAGGATTTACTGGCATAATAGATCTTTTTATAAACACATCATATAATATTGTGGGCCTGTGATGAGAGAAACTTTGTCCTGAACTCTCCCATTTAGGTATTGCAGTAGATTTTGCTATACCAGGTGTTGAAGGGCTGTGTTTTGCAAAGTAATCTTAGGTGAAATGTGCTTTTACCATAGGGTCAAATTCTGGTTCTATACATACATCAGTTCCCTCCTAAGGGGAACATGTTTATACTACAAAAGTAGCATTAATGTGAGCCCATATTCTGGCTGCTTTCCACCCCCATTCTCAGCCCTTGCTGCGTATTACCCTGCCAGGAGCAGGATTAATCTACCCCAAGAGTAATCTGCATGGAATGGGGTTATGAAGCTGAGTCAGACTGGGCATGTGCCAGAGCACTTACAACCTACTCTGCAGTGCCTCTCAGTCACTCTAGCTACAGAGGACCTCTGAAGTGCAATTTCTGTGGATCTGTCCACAAGTTTCTGTCACTCATTTCCCCTCCTAACTACATAGGTTTTTGGTGTGCACATATAATATGCTTTGCAATTCTTTGAGATCCTCAGATGGAAGTTGCTAAAGTAGCTTAAAAAGATTATGATTTTAGCCTCACAACACTCCTGTGAGGTAGGCTATTTTACAGAGGTGGAAACTGAGGCAGAGAGAAATAAAAACACTGGAACACAGTGACAGAGCCAAGAATAGGACACAGATCCCTTCTCTCCTCATCCTGTGTTAGAACCACAAGATCATCCTTCATTTCCAAGTCCATCCATTTTCCAATACCTTTTCAAGACCATCCTTGCTGCTATATGAGCAGCCTAAGTCCAAATTTGGCCCATAGCAAAGTTACAATAATTTGATAGGATGGCCAGCATAATCCTTCACCCCTACAGTGAGGTGGTGGTTGTTTACTGTTTTGTTTTGATTACCTTTAAGAGATGCCCTAATAGCATTCATGAACAGAATTATCCAACAGATATTGTATAACATCTTTCATATTAACTTGCAGAACAAGCAAGAAGAGAATTGGAGAAGTATTTTTAAAAGAAGAAAAAGAAACCACTCCTTTTATATTTAATCATCTCTGTACAAAAGTTAGGAATTTATTTATTTACCTGTAATGTTCGATCATTTTTTTTTTAATATCTGAAACTTATGGTTTGACAGCTACATTTGGAATGAGCAATGCTATTATGTTAATAGTTTATTAATGTTATTAAAACCCGCATAGTGTACATTAGAGGTGGTTATAGATGCAGTGTATCTTTAGCAATTCCTTTGTGTATCAGATGTAGAGGTCTTATCCTGTAGTTTCTACAGAGGCAAACCTTTGAGTTCAGTAGAAGATCTGCCTCTGTAAGGAATGCAGGACTGGGTGCTAATGGCCCAGTGCTTTAAGGAGCTGAACACCATCAGTTTCCCTTGAAATCAGCAAAAGTTGGGGGGACAAAAGGGCCTAATCCTGCCAGCAGTTACTACATAGTATAGTTCTTACTAACATATGAATAGTCATTAGGACTTCTCTTGGTAGTAAACATTAAATCTGGTATAGAGTTTTTGCAGACTTGAGTCTCAAGTGAATTAATGTCAGGGTGCTCAAAACTAGAAATAAACAGAAATATATAAAGTTTTGTTCAAGAACTGATGAAACTATACATTTAGACTATAATATCAACTTACATATATCATTTTTTCATATCACTTATAAAAATAGTGCAATATATTTTATTTTTGTGACTGATTGAATTAACATTGCTATTATATTTAGAAACTTCTCTTTTTAAAGGCCAGTTACAAACTGGTGTGATCTATTTGTAGTTTAATTTAAACTACAGTTTAAACCAAATATAGACACGTATATCAGGAAACCTGATAGAAAGTTGAACTTGGTAACAAAAAAAATGAATGTACATTCACAATCAAACATCAATTTCTTCACATAAGCTATAATATAACTACTCAAAAGCATAAGCTTACACAATATTAAGTAAATTTCTTTTCTCAATTTCACTAGTTCACCCTCAGTCTGATTAAGTTAAGATAGAGGAGAATTTGACCTATTCTTTCCGTCCTTATTCCTACTGAATTTTTTACATTAATGAGAACTTGGACATTTTACTACTAAATCATTCAGTGACTAAGGTGAACTCAGAAATCTAGATAACCAAAAGATTCTTAAGTTTGCTCTGATTCATGAAGTCCAAATTCATTGTCTAATTACTGAGAGTATTACTTTATCATTTAAAAGCCTTTATTGAAAACTATAGAACAAAGGGAAACATTTGAATTAAGAAAAGGAGAGAGAGATCAAGAAAGGAAATGAGTGTATTATAATGGCAGACTCATTCATTTTCAGAACAAGTGCCTCCTCACCCTGTTATTGCTTTCATATTTCACATACACAGAGTGATGGAGTGCTATCCTTCTATGTTTCCTAAAATAAACCTGATTCTTCATCTTGATAGCTTCCAACACAATAAATAGATTATCTCTGTTGCTAGAACAAAGTAGTAAAATGTCCATTCAGCTTGTGCTCCTACTTGTCCTGTTGATGTCATATTTTAGGTTGATCGGTTCTTGTTAAACAGCTTAGCTGAGTTTTTGAAACACTGTTAGAATTTGGAAAGTTGTGCAGTACATTTTCACCCTTTTTGTTAATGATGTGATATTTATAACAACAAACAAACTCCTGACTTGGCTTCACCTCCATTTGCACATCCCCCAGTAGCTACTCTGTTAGGATCATTCAGTTCTTCGAACAGTCCTGTTTCAATAATTTCTTCCTGCCATGGTATAGGGACAGCACCTGTCGCAAATTTCTTGAAGAATTGCTTATCTTTGTCATCAAACTCAATCCCCCGGATTTCAGAGAAGTCAGCAATGTCTGCAACATCTTTGGCATAGACAACTGATGGATCTGGCACAAAAGGGGGGTCTATGAGGCCTGCCTCCAGCCTGTGGAAGTTAATTGTTTTGAAGAAAGCATGTTTTCTTGGATCATCGTCACTGCTCCTGCAATAAAGCAAGAGATTGTCAGTCAAAACTGTGATGTGTTAGCTAGCCAATGAGGGTGAACTATATATATAAAACAGAGAGAGCCCCAAAGCTGAATTATAGCTCCAGATGTGGACACTCCTAGATTTTGGGAAAGTTCAACTGCGTAACTTGGGTCTATTTTAATTTTAAATGGGTTTCATTAAACCATCTCTTTGCATGTTCTTTCAAAAGCCAAGGGTTGTTAGCTGCATAATGGGATCAAGATATTTTGTACTTTTCAGCTAGAAAAGCCAGGTTTTCAGTGGAACTGAAGCTAAGGAGGGGGAAATATTGGAACTATTGTTAACAACAAAAGCCCAGATAACTTGCTTTATTTTAGGTAGAATAAGAATTCCAGGAAACTGTAGTAGGTGGTTCAATGGGTAATACACTCAGCTGTCAACTCTGGAAACAGTGATTTCAGTGTGAAACTGGTGACAAGTAAAACTGATATTTGTGGTCTCATCTGAAATGCGTATTGGTCCAAAGTGCGCGCGCACAAAAAAATCACAAAAAGCCCAATACAAAAGCCCTTATTCTCATGAGTATTTCTTATTCACATAAGTAGCCCCACTTAGCTCAATGGGGCTATTCATGTAAGGTCTACTCAAATGAGCAAGAGTTTGCAGGATCAGATCCAGAGATTGGTATGCTAGCAAAAGAATGCAAGCACATTTCCTAGCACCTTCACTCCCAATGACCCTCTATAGCTAAAGCTATCCTAGTCCCTCACTACTAGGAACATAAACATTAATAAAACTCACCCAAGAATTAAAAATAAAATGAATCAAACATTTTTTAGACTTCAAAATAAGTATATCTTGGAAAGAATAACTGCAGTCCATGCAATGGGCTGAATTAAGGTTCTCTTCTCTTGAAGAAGAAACAGGAACACATGAACTATGGCAATGTGGGCCCACATTCAGATCCCAAGATGACCCCCAGGACAGGAATAATCTGAGTCTCAAGGGTACAATCAAAACATACTATGATCCTTGATGTAGGCCCTGTCCTAGAATGTGCCACTTTTGCAACTTTAGCTGTGGGGAATGTGCAAAGAGTGACCTTTGAGGCCAGGTCCATACTAGGAAATTAGGTTGGTATAACTATGTCGCTCAGGGGTGTGAAAAATCCACACCATTAGTGACACAGTTAAATCGACCTAACCCCTGCTGTAGACAGTGTTAAGTTTTCCCATCAACATAGCTATGGCTTCTAGGGGAGGTGGATTAACTATAGTGACCTGAGAAGCCCTGCTGTTGCTGTAGGTAGCATCTTCATTGAAGCGCTACAGCAGTGCAGCTGCACCGGTGCAGGGTTTAACGTGTAGACCTGCCCTGAGTTTTGGAGAAGCTACGAACAGGGAGGAAAATTGCGTTCTTCTTTTCCTGTATATATGGATGATACAGCTTGGACTGGGTCCTACATGAGGTAAAGGAGTATGAAGAACCAAGCTATCATTACAATGCCGGGGAAACAGATTTGTCTCTATTCCTTGGCCTCAGTAAATAGCAATGTTGTTAATGGGTTGCAGTTTTCTGATCACACTTTTATACAAAGTCGTATACTAAATAAAGACCACGCTTTCACACATTCACAGTGCACTATGGGATAATACTGAAGAACAGGATGTTCTATGGACATGACTCCCTACAACAAGGTTAAAAGAAAGAGATAATGCAAATTTCTGTTAAAGCCAATCATCTTCATTAATGTGCAAAAGCACCATTACTTAGTGACTAGATGCAGCCTTAGGCCTATGTGACCACAGAAAGTCCTGCTCTGCCAAGGGCCTGCACCATGCACATGTAACAGACCCTCCAGCTTGAACAGCATCTTTAATTCCCTTTGCACTGCTTCCCGTTCCCTAACTGCTCACTCCTGCTCAGAAAACTGCACTTTAGCTTCACTTCCTGGCACCCTAATTCATGTAAGCAGGTCTACAGAGGCCACAGTCTTGTAAACAAATGTGATCAGGGAGCATTGCCATAGCCTGAGAAGCATCAGAGGTCAGATGGGCCTCAAAGGTACACAGAGATGGTGTTACCCATCAAGAAGTGGCAAGGGAGATGTATACTACAGCCATGAGCACAGTAGGAAAACACAGATTAGATCAACAGGGCTTATGTTATTTTTGCATAGGGTCTTGCAAAACCCAGCCAGCTCAGTTAGTGACACATAAACACTGGTACAGCTGTGGAGCCTGAAGTCAATTGCTGACTGTCTTTATTAGCCTGAAGTGCATTAGAGCTGCAGATCAGATAATAGGAACTCACAGATTTGTGACTCTAGCAGCTCAGTCAGTCACCCTATGGAATTACTGGGTGATTTCATACTCAGCATATTCATGCAGACTTTATTTTATTTTGCTTTTCTATAACATGCTATTAAAAGCATCAGAACTTGGTGTAGGTTCCACAATGGATTACTGCAGTGTTTCCCCCTTCTGATGTAATATATTTTCTTTTGATACCATCAGGAATACATCTTTTTTTTTTTTAAATATGAAGCTACAGGAATGCCATCTAAAGGCACCTACTAATACGGTGCTTCTTCTACCTCGCCATGACCCCTTCCTGTGTGAATCTGATGTTTGCATAACTGTGACAAAAAAAGTGAATGAGCTTGTCTAACTTCTCTCAAGTTAACATTCCTCAATGAACTATTTCACTGTTCCATGGGACAGCAGGGAGAGGGGTGAGCAAGTTCCAAAGGAGAGAGAGTGGAGTCAGAGAATGGAGAGAAAGGTGTTAATCTCTCCAGAATAAGCCAACAACACCGAGTCTTGAATACAAAATTTAGAACATTTTCAAAAGGTCAGGTATGCAAATTAAAGCTGCCCTTGAGCAGCTTTAACTTATGCAACAGGCACTTATGTAGATAACCCAAGGTCTGACTGACCTTAGCAGAATTACAAGGCTAATCTTTACATAAGGATGAGCTGTTCTTGAATAATATCTCCAGTGTAATAGGCAGAGACAGGTGTTTTTTTTTAACATCATGTACAGAAAGGCTGGACTTCTCCTTGCCCATTTCTCATTAAACTGTGTATTGAAGGGAGGGTAAGAAAAAATGGGACATTATGTTAATGGATTCCATTGTGTCCCTCCCTCAATACTTCAAGGTACCACTACAGATTACAGTTGTAGGCTGTTCCATGCTTATGTATTTTAATAACTTGTCCCCTTTCCTCTCCCCCATGTGTCATAAAACACAGGCTATGTTGCTCCATCTGTAGGTCTACTTGTTGGGCTGGTAGAAATTTTGGTGGGGAAAAGTGCCCCCAAAATGTGAAGCAGCACCAAACAGCAAAGAAAGTAGAGGCAGCATATTTTGAAAAATCAAAGTGGCAGAATGAAAAACCTCAACACAAATAACTGTCTTGAGGTGCTTCTCCCACTCACCACTAAGGGCTAATGTAACATTAAGTAGGCAGATAGATGGTTTTGTGGTGAAAGCACATGACTAGAATTGTGGTTCCATTAGGAGAACGGTCTATTCCTAGCTCTTCCACAGACTTGCTGTATGACCTTGAACAACTCACTCAGACTCTCAAAGCCTCAGTTTCCCCAACTTTTAAGTTAGGGTAATAACGCTTACTTCACAGGGGTGTTGTGAGGCTAAATGTATGAAAAGCACACTGAGATTTCAGACGGAATGCTCTAAGTGAAGTGTATTACTATTATTGTGCTAAACCAGGGAATTTCTGTCATCTGTGTTGCAAGATAATTTGTTGCTGAATAGTATCTACAGTTTTCATTCAGTGCTAGAATTGTCAGCTTCCTTATAATGACAAAAAAAGGGGAATCACAGCCTCTGTTCACATTTGAAATCCCCACAGAAATACAGTATGTGGCTGATCAAACCATGACCATATCATATCGGTATGCAAAGATGTGTATTTTGGACATTCTTCTGTCAAAAAGCTGTGTAGCTATTACACTTGCCCTGCTGGAGAGAAGATTCATGTGATAAAATGATACACACATCCCTACTAAATCCTTGGAAAAATCAAATGGTCTTCACTTGTACATTAGATATAAAACACTGTTATATGATCTTCTATGCCATTCTTCAATGTGTTTTCAAATATCTCTAGGTTCTTTGTAAACTCAGTATGACAAATTAATATGATTAATAAATAATATTAATTATACATCTTCACATTAAGCCCCTCCATTGCAAATAGGAGTTTTATATTCATTGCAAGCATTATCAGTGTCACAACGTGGCATTCAGATTAACACTGAATACTGCATAGAGAGCAATCTGGACTATTGGCAAATAAGTTTTACAAAATAGAACCCACTAATTTATTCTAATTATCATATGTTTCACAAATTTAACTGTACTGGTTACTGAATACTACATTTTATTGCTAAACAAGTGATAGTTAGAGACCATATTTCCTAGCTTCCTAAACACCATGCTGTAATAAAAGTTTTAAGGCAAAATGTGCAATCTTTACACAGAAAAGTCTCCCAGTAATTTCAATGGATTTCCCTGTATTTTTGTGTAGTATACACATAAAATGTGAAATGACTGTCTTAAATGAGTCTGTTCATCTACTTTTTGGTAGGTTCTCAATCACATTATATTGAAAAACTTAACTACTTGAATTGGTAGATAAATTTACAATCATGTTTGATGAAAGTTACTATGTGTTCTAAATTTAGCTACCACCAATTTCCTTTATATCTTATTACAGTTTACTTATATGTCTTATAGATTGTCTTGTATTTATTCTGTCTTGACAGTAAGGCTATTGAATCTTTCACCATGTATTACTACAACGGTAAATACTATAATGTTTAGCTTTCCAATTGCCTTATTATTCAAAGAATCTTTAGAATTGCTGACTCAGGGCCAAATCCAGCAGTCCTTTCAAAGGCAAAGCCTCATTAAGGCTGCAAATGGAATTTTTGTCTAATAAGGACGTAGGTCCAAGTGTACTCTCCCTTACAAATACCGTTGGGATGATGGCAGGAGGCCCAGGAAACTCTGTGGGTTTCCATGAAATTGGCCTGTCAATGAGAGGGGTTAGGATACCTGTTGTAGGAAACACACGGTTCAGCTTTCCAACCCTGATACCTGCAGGCTTATTGGGGGTTGTCCCTTCATGCTGCTGCTCTGGAACCCTGACAGCACAGTTCCTACAAGAGTCACACTGACATAGACCAAGCATTCTGCACTCAAGTAGCATTAACTTAGATGCAGATATACACTAGAATATTCACTGTCTAGAGGGAAGAGAATGCTATGGAGGGGGCTTCTCCCATTCCTCAAAACCCTACAAAACTCCAAAAGAGGAGCTTCTATGGATTTCTGGGAGGTAATGGGGATTGACACTACAGAGGTAACATTCCTCTGTTTCCATGCTCTCCCACGAGAGATCTGCTACAGCAAGATCACTTCCATTCATGGAAGTGGAAAGGAAGATTGGGGTCTTTTAGAAACCTTAGGATTTGGCCTCCATTTGTATGAAATAATGATTGCATCACTGATCTAGGCTTAAACATGGGAAATAATCCATACCTGCTTCCTAAACGGTCCTCTGATTTCTTAGCCAAGAACAGCCTGCAAATATCTTTTGTTTCCGCTGTGAAGTTGGCATGTTCAAATTTCACCTCGTCTTCCAAGGTTCTTTTTTTCACTTCATCCTTATTGACCTTTTCTTTGAAATCCTTGAATGGAGTTCGACCCGCAACCATCTCATAAATACTACATCCCATAGCAAACCAGTCCACGGGGTAGGAGTAATTCTCTTCCTTCAGGATTTCAGGAGCCATATAACCATTAGTCCCAGCCTATGGCAATCAAACATATATGTTTACTAGACAATGGCAATAATGAAATACTTAGGAGTAAGTACATTTTAGTCTCCTACAGTTAATTACATCAAGCCGCAAAATGTATCTGAAGGTATCAGTAGCAAACATGACAGAATTGTGCTTATAGAAACTACAGATGACATTCTATAGATGTGCATCTATGTAATATCCATATAACAGCTTTGGCACATGATTGAATTATTTCTGTTGGTTAAATATCTTTCTATATGGAAACCTTTAAAATATGATCTGCAAAGGAAAAATATGGATTTGTCCCATTTTTGCATGATGTATAAAGAAAGCCTGAGAGGTTTTGTTTTTAAAAAAAAAAATTCTTTCTGCTTAATTTTTTTCTTTCACATTAGAAATTCAGGCCTTATCTACCTTGTTTTCCTGGAAGACTATGAAGAACTGAGGAACAGAAGGTACAGCACATCACGAGAAACCAGGGAAGTGAAAACTGATTAACTATTAACATCTATTTGACTTAACCATTTGGGAAAAATCCTTTCCTTAATAAGGATTTACCACCACCCAGAGGCGATGCATGGAGGAGGGCATGAGGGGATCACGTGCCCCCCTTCGATTTCTGCCAGGGATTATATTTATATAATATATATAATTATATATATATAGTTTTTGTGGGGAGTGGGTTCAAAATACATCCCACCCACACTACCAACAGTAACACATTACCTCTGCCATTCCCATCCCTTCAATTAACAGCAGAGAACGCTCTCAACCCACATCTCTGAGTCATCTAAGTAGTTTCCTTGCAAAAACAGGAAAGAAAACATTCAATTTTCCTGATATTTTAAGGTTCAAAAAGCAACAACAAAATAATACCTTCAGGTCTTCTTTAAAATTCATTATGAAACACAAAAGGAAACAGATCCAGTTCCCCCTTCCAGGTCCCTTGTAAGCAATGCACCAACAAGTGAGCCTTGCTTGAATATTGTGTGGTATTCTGCATTCAGGTTGGGGAGAATTAAGGAGTCAGCATTAGCTAGTTGCAGCACATAACTCTGAACTAAGAACACTCATATATATAGGACAAATTGACCATGCCCTATGGATATAACTACAATCCTCCTATTGCCACATCTGTATCACTCAGACTGTAGGGCAGGCAAAGTAGGATTCCAAATGAGTTCTACTGGATTTCTGGTAAGTTGATTTCCTTGAGAGGAGGAAATCACTCTTTGTCTACACTGGCAAGGTATTACCATCATTAGTATAGATAAAAGTGCCAAAAGTCACCTGAACTTTTTCTATGCCTTTTTGAACTGATGGGAATCTTTCTTCTTTTTCTTTTTAGTATAGACGTGGTCTTGGTGCAAAATCCAATTGACAGTTGTTCAAGATTATGGTTGCTATTAGTACCAGAGTTCTACTGTTGGCTGAGGGAGTCACTCTGAGCCAAAACAAAGGTGCCTCAGGAAAGAATAACTGAAATAATAGCTCATTTGGGGCACACAAAGGAATTTGTGAGTGGTACAATTAAACACATGCACAGGCAGTTTCAGTTTGAGCCGTGGGAAGACTATTACTCCTTCAGCTTTAGGCACAATGTTCTTCATCAGTTTTTCAACCCCCTATAAACCTCAGCTCCTGCCAATGTATGTATATATATATCTCCCATAATATGGCTAGGCCAGGCCATTGTTTACAAAAGGTAGGAGTAGATGAAATGCCCTTCCTTTTCCTTGCTAGTAACTATTCTCATTTAGAGACATGGGGCCAAATCATCCCCTTTGCTGCCAGGCAGGAGGGAGATGAGAGCACAACTATCAGCCAGATGTGGCCAGTAAGCACAGAAAGGAAGAATGGAGCCAAAGTGGCACTGTCTCTCTTGTTGACTCACCAAGTCCACAGAAGTTACTCTGCTTTGTAGAGTTATATGGGGTGGACGGAGCTCTCAGTCTGACATTTCCCCCTAGGCAATCTGCACTATTTGTGTTGGATTTTCCCACTGGAATTTGATTCTGCCCCAGGGAGAGTTAAAATCTTATTCATGGCTACTCCTCCATTCAGAAAGGGGGCATTGTGTAACTATGGACCAGAAACCCAGAGTCATGCTATCTGGAGGAAAGATGAGGGACCAGGGAGAAGTACAGAGAGGCTGATTTATACACAAATGCCCTAATGTGAGGGTAGAACTGGAGTCCCTGTGAATGGTGGGCAGCTCCATGATCAGAAAGCATAAATCGTGTGGCTATCTTCATGTCTACAGGCCCACAAGAGGTAGTATGGTAGGAACTATGCATAGCCTCTGAGGTACTTTTTCCTTGTCTTGTTTTTTAGCATTCTCAGTTTGATTAGGCCAGAGGTGAAGTTGATTTAGTGAGTGATACCCTGAAGAGCTGGTGAACCACTTCATCATCAAATGGAGTCACAGAGAGCAACACAATAATCACAGTGTTACATCCTGGCATTGTGTTTCTGTTAAGACATTGCTGTGCTGGAATTCAGCCTCATCACATGCTGAACAATATCAAGACACACATGACATAGCACTGTCAGAATGTCATTCCTTGATCATCAGTGTGGGTCACTGCAGCTCCATTAAGCAATACTTTCTCTCTTTCACCCCTCTCTTTTCCCTTCCCCAGCACGGCTGCTTGAAGGGGTGGTTGCCAGGTGCCTTTAGCCTATTTGATATGCATAAATGGCATAACTGTGTTAGTCATGCAACATAGGAGGTGGCTTTGACTGATGTGGCACTCATGCTCCTAGAGCTCAGGCAAAGCAAGGGGAGCTCCAGTCCTACCCATAGATTAAAAAGAACTGTCACACTGGGTCCAATAGCAACAGAGGGTCCTGTGGCACCTTTAAGACTAACAGAAGTATTGGGAGCATAAGCTTTCGTGGGTAAGAACCTCACTTCTTCAGATGCAAGAAGGGTCCAATAGGTGCATCATTGTTTCAGTGAAAATTAGGGATGGATCAACCAGGTGATGGTTGGGGTCAGATTAGGTTTAGGTGAGAGATCAGGATTTGGATTAAAGGCTGAATCAGGGGTAGAGTCTGAGGTTCTAATGTAATGGAACTGTAATTCTGTGAGCTGTTATGAAAATTCAGCTCAAAGTGAGGGAAGTCTTGCAAGATCTGCCATTCTCATGAGGTTTCCACCATTGTATCCAAAATCTTGAGAGCCGCTTCTCACAAAATTTCAGCAGAATTTGAACTCAAATTGAAAAGAACCCAGGTTCTAGTTCTAGACCTGGCCCAGAATCCAAAATAAAGGAATAAGTTAAAATGTCAGAGTTCAAATCCAGCTTCCCACCCCCTGAAATTCAAAGGGATTCAGATTTGACCATTCTCTGGTGGAATATATTTGTTACAAATGGCAATCCTATTGTTTGATATGTAGATACTGACCCATATGCCTAAGAAACCAGGGGAGGAAGAAACAGAGTAAATCTCACTACAATTTCAATCAGCACAGGAACTGGCAAGCAGAGGGACAAATGGAATTTAGATTTCTCTGTCTTCTCCTATATAGCTAAAGGTCTGGGCAAAAAACCACAAGCACTTAGCTATGTAAACAACTGAGCAGTAAATAAGGAAAACAGGAAGGGATGTGCTGAAATAAGAAGATGCAGGGTGTTGTCAGGAAACACACTGACCAGAACAATTCAATGCCCTGAACTGGCAGAGCAAACATTTTTCAAGTGAAGATTTAGCTATATTTCTTTGGATAGGATTGGATTGGAGGAAACCTGGAATTTGCAGAGTCTTTACTCTTAAATGTACAAATCACTACATGTCAAAAGGTGACATAATTAAAAAACAACATAACTAGCACAGTAAACCTCTTGCAGCAGCACAAAAGACTGAGGCCAAAATGACTCAGGACTCTTTCCCCCAGCATAGCAAAGGTATATCGAAGCATATTCTCATCTTGATACACTGAGTTTTTAACTGCACAACTCTTTGTAATTGTAATGGGATTTGGGTGGCTAAAAGATAGTGATTTAAGTTGAGAATATATCCGCTGATCTCCAAAGCAGGAGTCAGAGAAAGCCATTTATCTTGCTCCCGTCTAGGTCAAAGAAAACAAGAAGGTATCTTACAGTGACTTAACAATATAAAAGTGAGAACAGTATGGGAAGCAAGGCAATTAAAATGCACTGGAAGAAGGGAATGGAGGTGGCAAGTGCACATTACTGAAGGCGGTTCAATTTTCCAACACTGAGATTTTGATCCTGGTTCACTGTGGAATATTTGACTCAGTTAAACTAATGAGGATATCTCCCAATACAGATATTATTTGTGTTCTTAAGTTTATTACTGCTGTTTTTCAGAAGTTAAAAATTCCTCAGAAGTCATTGTTTCTATAATGACTTGCAGACTTTATTGTTTTCACTTGGTACAAATTGCAAACAGATTTAAAGAGATTTTTATTAATTGGAAAAGTATTTTGTAACTAAAGATTTATCAATATTAGGACAAATTCTATTGTGTGACTGGAAACAGGTGTAGTAAATGCAACCTCAAACAGTCACATTACTGTATTGCCAAAACACTGTTAATATGCTCCAGTCTTGCTTGAGACTTGCCCTCTCTTTTGTGCCACAGTATTCCTGCTAAGAGCGTATGGGCCATTGTCTAGTCAGGAAGACCATGTATGTGGGCACATAAACATGCAGACCAACCCCTGCATCAGCTAGGCATGTCCCATTAGGCACTTTCAGAAAAAAATAATGGAGGACCCACAGCATATGGTGTCGCCACAATTTTTTGGAAGAGGCAAAATCCAGGCAGTCCATGTGCCTCTTTCTCTGCCTGTAGTTCTTCTGGCATGCAGCTAGAGTCCAATGCCAACCATTCTGTGCTTCCATTCATCTCTGTCATGGAAACCTTTTATCTGAATTGTAGAGGGTGAGTAAGATGCTTTATTTTTTCTACTTTGTTCAAATGCTTGCATTACAGTGAATTTTAATGTTATTATTTTAAGTGGGACTTTTAAAGCAATTTCTGTCTTCTTTTTTTTATTTAAAGAGGAACAGCCAGAAATATAAAATCAAAGTCAATGACCAAATTCTGCTGTCAGACATATGAATCACATTGATGGGCACCCCATACATAAATACCAGGGTAAAATGTGGCTCTAGAATTGATACCAAAAGGGCAAATCCAGCCACCAGACACACAAGGAATTTCAATTAAGGGCAATAGGTATTTTGAGAATGGATTGACAAGACATAGTTGAACTGATGTAAGGAGCACGCTGAAGAGAGAAAACTCCTTTTTGAAATTTTATTTTATGTATTTTTAAAAAGCTACCTTATTTTTTAATGTGTTCTCATAACACAAGACTTAACTCTGGGAGTCATCACATGCACTCAAGTCACACTGGAGCCAAGGAGCTTAGCACATTGTGAGGGCTTTCAGCAGGACTGGGCTTAAAATTTAAATGCTTATACACTGACCATACTGTCCTGAAAAAGGTAAAGTACTAGTAATGCCCTGGGTAAAACACTGTGGCATCTGGGCTCTTAGCAAATAGGGTAGGGGAAGAAACACAATATAACTCTGCAGCTTCCATCAGCACAGGAACTGGCAAACAGAGGTGAAAAAATGGGATTTCTCTCTCTCTACCTTTCCCCATAGATCTGTACAAAACAAATTCAGTCAACATCATAAGCCAAACAGCAAAGCAAATCAGAACATCTCTCTTTTGTTTGCCATGGCACAAGAACTGTTGAACGGGGGAGGAAAACCAAGCTGAGTTTAGCTCTATCAGCTCTTTCCTGGGGCTCAGTTCTTCTTTCCTCCAAGGGGTGCCACTGACTGCTTTGTTCTCTTTCCCAGCTGCTCTTCTGCTCCTTCAGCAGTGACCTTACCAGACGTTGGAGGAATGTAGCATTAGACCACAGGAAGCAGTTGATAGCTCTAAATTTCAAGATATTTTTTCTGCATATGAGTTCCTGAGCCCCAGACAGGGGAAGAGAATAACTGATCTTTCTTTGCCATTCATTTAATAATGGTAATTTGAATGTTTTATTACACAGAGCAACTGTGAGGAGGAATGGAGAAAAACTTACATTGGTGATACAGAACTACAGTTTCCCATCATCCTGTTATCTTGGCAAATATTCACATTACAGCAATAATCCACTTGATCGCTTAAATAAATGGGGTGATTATTTTTAAAGCCAAGATAAAATTAGGTTTCTGTAACAAATGAAAACATTCCTTGTTTGTATCCTATAAAAGACTTACAGAACCCAGAAGAATTTAACGCAGCTGCAATTACTGCTTAGCAAATACAAGGACTTCCTACACTGCAGTAGAGAGATATGATTCCCAGAGTGGGGAGACAGACTTGTGCTAGCTCAGCTCAAGCTAGCTTACTAAAAATAGCAGTAGCTGCTTCCAATAGCAGTTTTTATCCAAGCTCTGGCATGGTCTTCCTTTGAAACTTTGGGCAAGTCCTTTACCTTCTCTGCCTCAGTTCCTCCATTCATAACATAGGGATAATATTACTTCCTTACTAAAGAGGGGTGTTTTGAGAATTACTTACTTAATGGTTGTAGAATACCATATAAGTATTATTAGTGTAAGAGAAGAATTTCAGTTTACTCTACATGTACTTAAGGAGATCCTCTGGAAATGAATGCAAAAATAGTATCAGAGCTTTTAATAGCACTATGAGTGGGCGACTTACTCAGCAGAAGTCATCAAACAAATATTACAATCTGTGCAGGTGTTTTCCTTCTCTGTTTACTTCTCTCAGTAGCGTAGCAGGAAATATTAGGAGGTGATGATGAGCCAAATCTTCTATGGTGCTCAGCACCCTTAACTGCCACTAAAATCTGTGGGATTTGAGGGTGCTTGCATCTTATTAGTACCACTTAGCATCAAGACTCATGTTAGAGATACAATTAAGTTAAAGTCACTCTAAATAAAGAGCCAAATCCAGCCAACACATACATGGGTACAAGCCCAGACTTCACCTGCTCCTGTGGCTGTAGAGCAGGGGTGGCCAACCTGAGCCCGAGAAGGAGCCAGAATTTACCAATGCACATTGCCAAAAAGCCACAGTAATATGTCAGCAGCCCCCCGTTAGCTCCCATCCCCCTGCTCCCAGTGCCTCCTGCCCACCGGCAGCCCTGCCGATCAGCGCCTCCCCCTCCCTCCCTGCACCTCCTGATAAGCTGTTTCGTGGTGTGCAGGAGGCTCTGGGGGGGAGGGGGAGGAGCGAGGGCATGGCAGGCTCAAGGGAGGGGGTGGGAAGGGGTGAAGTGGGGGCAGGACCTGTGGCAGAGCCAGGGGTTGAGCAGTGAACACCCCCTGGCACATTGGAAAGCTGGTGCCTGTAGCTCCAGCCCCTATACAAGGTGCCTATACAAGGAGCCGCATATTAACTTCTGAAGAGCTGCATGTTGCTCTGGAACCACAGGTTGGCCATCCCTGCTGTAGAGTCTGTGCCTAGTTTTGCATTTTGACAACATATTATTAATGTATTTGGGAGTGGGGAGGAGGATGACTTTTTTTCAGTCATTTTTGGCCAGATTTTGATACCCTTAATCACACTGAGTGGAACCTTACTCTGAAAACAAAGGGACTGTTCACAATGTGATCAAGGGTACTTGGATTTTGTGAGTAGCCTACATCTACAGTACCACAGCTTATGGATTGCTCACAAAAGTATCATGTAAACCTCATTCAGCCAAAGGCAGCCAAATCAACATTTCAAAGAAAAATACGATTGGCCAAGTATTTTAGGCCATATAACCCTTTCCCTGCCACATGCATGTTTCTGACAATATTCAGTAAATACACACAAAATGTATGCTGTGCATTCATACCATATTGATCAACAAAACTGTCAGATAGGTTCCTATATTTCACAAATAATCATATGAATTTCAAACCATTATATAAACTGCTATATGGTTCTTGAAGACATCACTCCAATATACTTATGCCTCATGGTTTCCATAATAACTAATGTGCTTCAAACGACAAAGAGACTAAAATTAATAATAGTATTTATATGGTGTTTTTCATCTTCCAAGAGCTTCATAAATGTTCACTAATTAATCCTCATAACAGTCCTATGCTCTAGGTAAGGAATATTATCTTTTTTTTTTTACTGTTTAGCAATTATGAGTGACTGTTAGGTTGGGCTGTGCAAGATCGAGCCTTTAATGCCAAACGAAGTCCCTTTGTGCTACTCCAGTCGTGCAAGGGGGACTTAAAACTGGCCTAAAGGGGCCCAGGGTTTCTCTTGACATTAAAGAAACCTCCTGGTGATCACCTGCTCTCCTCCACTGTGTAGGATGTGGGTCAGAAATTAGAAAGTAGGTGGCTAAAGTACTCAGCATGCTGGGGATCTTTGGCCAGTAAAAGAGCCCTTCAGCCAGGCCCAGAATTGAGGGAGACAGAAGGCTGGACAGATTCACCTTTGCTTCCCCCACTCTGCTCAGCATGACGTTGACACCTCTAAGGATCAAGTCCTGATCAAGTGCTGTGAGATTCATGGATAAAGAGACAAAGTATTACACTATTATACTATCACTAACAGATGCTTTATAACAGTGGTTCTCAACCTTTTTTCATTTGCGGAATCCTAACAAATTTTTAATGGACGTGCGGACCCTTTTGGAAATCTCAGATTTAGTCTCCAGACCCCCAGGGGTCCATGGATCACAGGTTAAAAACTACTGTTCTATGGTAATGACAACCTTTTGTGGACCCCTTAGACATAGGTTGCAGACCCCCAGGAGTCCGCAAACAACAGGTTGAGAACTACTGCTTTATACCATCTAGCAGGATCCATTTTTTTTTTAAAATAGCAAAATCCCACTAGTGAAAAAGAGTAAACTCAATGTATCAGAGAGCTATGATGAAATCAGTGCTGGTTTTGAAAGTATTAATTAGTAGTAATATATAAAATAATCACTTTGTTGCTAATTCTGAACAAATGCTTAGCTGTCACTTTAAAAGCACAAAGGAAGAGTAACTTCTACGGAATCTTAACCAACAGGATTGGTGTGTGCTAATGAACAAAGATCAGCAGTATCAGAACTGGCTAAGTTATTTTTCATTTCAGAATTGTGACCCCCTACCCACCAGTTCTTAGCTGTCTTGAAATGAAACCGCAAGTTTCAGGAACGTCTAAATAGCTTTTCTTTTGTTTTCCTAAGAAACCTAATCTTACAAAAAACAAACATACAGGAGGGCAAAGGGACATTTTGAATATGATTTTAACCAAAACATGTTTTTCCTATTCAAATATTATGATGTCCTTCAAATATATAAAACACAGCACAGGAAAACTGTTAAGAAGCCTATATACACATCTTAAGGGTCTTTGCTTTTATGATTACTATAATGTCAATAGAATCCCTTGAAGTGTTTGCATAACTTTATTGCTCACAGTTATCAGTGTAGCATTTAACCTCTCCCTCTCTGGCTTGCATGTGTTGTTGCCTGCAGACTGTATGGTCCCTGCTTGTCTGGGCCTGATCCTGCTTTCTTCGCAGAACCATCCCTCCCCAGGAGCGTGGGCCTTGTCCCATTACCCATTTAGCAAGGAGGGTGGGCTCTGCAATTAGCCCCAACCATCCTGGTCCCCTTTCTTCATTTCCTTTCTCTCTTGTTGCTCTGAGGTGGTCATTCTGCCAAGTAGGTAGGGATCCTTTCTGACTGAAGGCACAAGTACAGAATGTTATCTTGCAAAATTTTCTTTACACGTCTTAAGATTTGTCTGTTTCTTTGGTCACTGTTGGTGCTATTAGGGAAGAAATGCTTCTTAACAGCAGAAAGACCTTGGCCTACAAACCCACAGAAGGCTATTCCCCGAGCCTAGGGCAGGTAAAGGTGGGTACTTAAATTGACCAGGGTTCGTCCTGAGCCAAGGACGGGTCAGGGTGGGTGCCTTACGCCCCAAGCCCAGGACAGGAAAGGATGGGGTGCCTAAATTAACCAGGTTATGCCTTGAGCCCATTGTAGGGTAAAGGTGGGGTGTCCTAGATTGTGCACACACTGTTACCCGCACTAAAAGCTACATTAATGTTAACTTGTAAAATACTTGACTTACCACAACAACCACACTCAGTATGGCCCAAGCCTGCTCCCACTGAAATCAATGGCAAAATTCCACTGACTTCAATGGAACATGATTTGGCCCCCTAAGATTAGGCATACTGCATATCTTAAGGCACTGAAGTTAATACCACAAGCAAAATCCTGCTCACCTTTCTTACACCAATGAATTCAGCATTATTACACATATAAATAAGATCAGCAAGACTGGGCTCCATATGCAACAATATAAGTAGTACATATGTGCAACATGGCCGAGTTACACCTGCTGTGGAAACCCTAGCCCAGCTCATCCACTCCAGTAGGAGGAAGACGAGGGAAAGAAAGTTATGTAAGGATTGCTTTGTGAAGATGCTCCCATAGTGTTCCGTCAAGAAGATGCAAAAGTCTATGCTAGAGTTAATTATAAACAGTTATGGGTTTTTAAAAATTATTTATTTAATAAGTTTTAACAAGCTTATAAATCTTTGCCATATGTAAATATCAGAAACAAAACAATCATTACAACAGTTAGATTTTGTTTAAAGAGACATTATACAGGAATATAGGCAGAGACCTTTCAATTTAACAAGGTGTTACTGTATTATTGAGTGAGCATCATTATAAAACTATGTTGTTTCCAATGAAGCATGTTTTTAATCATGACTCTTCTTGTTCACATGTAGAGCAAAATTGTGTTTAACACTGTCTTTGTTAAAAGACTAACCTATTATCTAACAATGCATTTTTCCCAGTACAGATAAAGCCTAGAGATTTGCAGGAGTGCCGCTAGACTGGTAGCTAGTGAGTGACAGCTGTAACAGGGGCAAATTCACGGTATAGAAAAGGACTAATATTTAGCCTGCAAAGATGTTGATTTAGAGGTGTCTTCATTAAGATCTTGACTGCTTTATAATTATGAAGGGTTATGGGTGCCAGGGGCTCCCTTGACCCCCCAGGCATTACTATCCATCATTCACACTCTTTCCCCCCATATTTCATAGCACATGAGGGGTTCTAGGAGTCAAACACACAGGAAAGGGAGCATAAGAATGGTCATACTGGGTCAGACGAATGGTCCATCTAGTCTAGTATCCTGTCTTCCAACAGTGGCCAATGCCAAGTGCTTCAGAAGGAATGAACAGAACATGCAATCATTGAGTGATCCATCCCCTGTCATCCCAGCTTCTGGCAATCAGAGGCTAGAGACACCAGAGGATGGGGTTGCATCTCTGACCATCTTAACTAATAGCCATTGATGGACTAGCCTCCATGAACTTATCTAGTTCTTTTTTGAATCCCAGAGAAGAATCTGGATGAAAACTAATAAAGGCAAAGGTGGCCTGTCTCTGAGGCAGTCTTTTGGGATTCAGCTCTATGAGCTTGGTCTATCAGTCTATTGCCTCTTACTGGGGCCTACCTTCTGCCCCTCCACTTGGGGCATACTGCTTTGCTGCCTGTCAGTGTAACTTCGGGAAAGGTGCAGCCTGTGACTGACCTTCTCAGCTGACCTGCCTCTGTTGCCAGCAATCTGAGATGGAACAGCCTTCTTCCTGTTCACCAACCCTTCCTGTGACAGGTTTCCCTTTTTAAGTGCTCCCACTCCAGGGTGATCTAGCCTTGCAGGTGTGCCTCATTAGGACTGAACAGGCCCAGAAGAGTTTGTTGGTCTCCTCAAAGCCAGAGTGAGGGCATGTCCCTTCACAAGAGCATAAAGAAAACCAGTCAGTTCCTCCTTGTTGCCCTTCCTATTATATGAGATAAAGAGGACACTAGAAATGAAAGGGCAGTAATTTTAAAATAAATATAACACAACCCTGCTTTACACACCATATATTCAACCTGAGTAAGCTCACACGTATGCACTTCTAAATAAAAGAATGCCTAGGCAATAGGCATAGGTATATCCTGAAGACCAGCTTCAGTGCATGCTTGTTTCAATAAGGAAATTTAATATAGTGCTTATGTACTATATGCTATTTTAAATCACTCTTTACTTCTTTATTTCTAAAATGGGCGTTCTTCATACCTGGTCATTTTTATGGATTCTACCATCCTAATCATAAGGATCTGAATCCAGGAACCACCAAGCATCTCAGAAAAAAACAGAGTATTTCCTTCATAGGGGGAGGGATAGCTCAGTGGTTTGAGCATTGGCCTGCTAAACCCAGGGTTGTGAGTTCAATCCTTGTGGGGGCCATTTAGGGATCCGGGGCAAAAAATCTGTCTGGGGATTGGTCCTGCTTTGAGCAGGGGGTTGGACTAGATGATCTCCTGAGGTCCCTTCCAACCCTGATATTCTATGATTAAAGTTATCTAACCGTTAAAACTAATATTAGCTATTTTAATTATTTACAACTGTCTTTAAGTAGGGGCAAGAAAATATGAATGACAAGCTAGCAAGGAGAGCCAGAGGAAATGGAGGAAACTAAGGACACGTGGGTAATGTAACACTTTATATATCCTGGCATGAAGGATTACTTAATTCACTGATCATACAAAAATGACCAAATCAGATTCAACAAACCTTTCCATACATACAAACAAAATCACATTTGGGTTGGAAAAAGTACATGAGCAATTATAGGGTAATTTCACTGAAGAGTTGCAAGTGCCTAAAACAGGGACGTACGATGGAAGTGCTTCCTTAAGTAGAATGCCACTACTTTCATGCGAATAACCTAACACAGTGGTTCCCAAACTTGTTCTGCCACTTGTGCTGGGAAAGCCCCTGGAGGGCCAGGCCGGCTTGTTTTTGGGCCAGGTCCGCAGGTTCGGCCGATCGCGGCTCTCAGTGGCCGCGGTTCGCTGCTCCAGGCCAATAGGAGCTGCTGGAAGCGGCAGCCAGTACGTCCCTCAGCCCGCGCAACTTCCAGCAGCTCCCATTGGCCTGGAGCAGCGAACCACAGCCACTGGGAGCCGCGATCGGCCGAACCTGCGGACGCGGCAGGTAAACAAATCGGCCCGGCTGGCCAGGCGCTTTCCCTGTACAAGCGGCGGAACAAGTTTGGGAAACACTGACCTAACATGTTTTATAAAAGGGGTATTTGGGCTACTCCTGTTGATGTGTGGGTGGGAGTCTATTTATATATGAGATGCTATGAAGTTTTTATTGCCTTGAGTTTGGGATGAATATATTATTCATGACTCATGAAACTGTGAGGGAGTTATGCAGAACTTCCAAAACAAGTAGCAATAAAAAATTGATAGGCCCCATGTCTTTTGAAATGGGTTGAAAAGTTAAGTTTAGGGGAGTCTTTTATCACCCCATATACAGTGTACACTGTAGTAATTAAGGCTCCAAAGTTATGAGTTATTACAATTTAAGAATTCCCCAGACATTAAGGATATTTTACAAAAGAGAGAAGAGTTCTGAGAAAAGAAAACTCAAGGTCTAATGGCTAGATTTCTTCAATATTCTGAGGAAACTCAGAAATGCTGCAACCTTTCATAGGAGTGTATTATTGGTGCAGCTAGAAAGACTTTCCCTTTTTCCCAGTGATTGAGTGAACGAATTTAAAAAAATTATATCAAACATTAGAGATTATATAATGTGCCATATACAGTAGTGAAAAATAGGGAACTTGATGGAATTTAATATTATGATAGATATATATATAAAGGGAGGTTGATTATGAATGATACAGCTTTAGGCAAAATATTGTAAACTTTAAGGACAGGGTTTATTTTATGGGCAATCCTGGTAGGGAAAAAAAGGGGTTGTGTTCATATTGATTTCTTTTCATTTACTGACAAAGTGAAGAAGTAAGGCTTTCAGGGACATTGTAAATAAGAAGAGGGCAGCATTATCTCTTGTAAATGTAAACAAACTTGTTTGTCTTAGCAATTGGCTGAACAAGAAGTAGGACTGAGTGGACTTGTAAGCTCTGAAGTTTTACATTGTTATGAAAATGCAATTTACAAATGTAGATTATATTTGTTACACAGCTGCATTCAAAAACAAAACTAAGTGCTTGTATGAGGTGAACTGAAATATACTATTTCTTTTATCATTTTTACAGTGCATATATTTGTAATTAATATTCACTTTGATTTCAATTACAATACAGAATACAATATATATGAAAATGTAGAAAAACATCTAAAATATTTAATAAATTTCAGTTGGTATTCTATTATTTAATTGTGTGATTAAAACTGCGATTAATCGCGATTAATTTTTTTGAGTTAATCACATGAGTTAACTACGATTAATTAACAGCCCTAATTATAATCTATCATTTAAAATGACTTTCCTCAACTTTTTCTTAAATAATCCAGTATGTTTTAATCCAGGGACAAACAGATTTTTCTGGCCAGTATCAAATGCAATGTGACGACTAAAATAAAGCTCATATGCATGTTTTGTTTTCATAGTAAAATATAGATTATGGATCAAATTAGACCATCACAAATATACACTCATATATAACATGCAAAAATGGAAAGTTTTAGACAACCTCAACTACTGGAGTTGCTGCCAGTCACCTATAATAAAAAGTATATAGATAAATATAAGCTACTTTTCCACACAACAATCTCTTTAAACATAGATTTTAGAGAGACTGAAAGCAAAGCAAGCATATATTATATAATATAAATTGTCCCTCTCTATTCTGCAGTTGCTTTAACAAGAACTCCTGACCATTGGAACCAGAGTTTTGCATGTTTTTGCTACTGTGATAGCCAAAACATGACTAGACCTAAAAGTGCTCTAACGCACAATTTAATAAAATTATCTTATGGGGAACCCCCCCCCCCCCAAGCCTCCCCCCCCAAAAAACCACATCCATACCAATCAGGAAAACAATGCTAACAACAAAAACTAATGTTAAGTGCCTAGTCTTCAGAAGAACTGATAGTCAGCAACATTCCCATTTAAAAATAAAATCTGTCTTAACCATCACTGAAATAATACCTTCATGATACATATTTAACATTCTAACACAACTAATTATTATCGACCACCTGACCAGGACAGTGATAGTGACGATGAAATGCTAAGGGAAATTAGAGAGGCTATCAAAATTAAGAACTCAAGAATAGTGGGGGATTTCAATTATCTCCATATTGACTGGGAACATGTAACCTCAGGATGAAATGCAGAGACAAAATTTCTCGATACTTTAAATGACTGCTTCTTGGAGCAGCTGGTACGGGAACCCACAAGGGGAGAGGCAACTCTTGATTTAGTCCTGAGTGGAGCGCAGGAGCTGGTCCAAGAGGTAACTATAACAGGACCACTTGGAAATAGTGACCATAATATAATAACATTTAACATCCCTGTGGTGGGAAGAACACCTCAACAGCCCAACACTGTGGCATTTAATTTCAGAAAGGGGAATTATGCAAAAATGAGGGGGTTAGTTAAACAGAAATTAAAAGGTACAGTGACTAAAGTGAAATCCCTGCAAGCTGCATGGACGCTTTTCAAAGACACCATAATAGAGGCCCAATTTAAATGTATACCCCAAATTAAAAAACACAGTAAAAGAACTAAAAAAGAGCCACCGTGGCTTAACAACCATATAAAAGAAGCAGTGAGAGATAAAAAGGCATCTTTTTAAAAAGTGGAAGTCAAATCCTAGTGAGGTAAATAGAAAGGAACATAAATACTGCCTAATTAAGTGTAAAAATGTAATAAGAAAAGCCAAAGAGGAGTTTGAAGAAAGGCTAGCCAAAAACTCAAAAGGTAATAACAAAATGCTTTTTAAGTACATCAGAAGAAGGAAGCCTGCTAAACAACCAGTGGGGCCCCTGGATGATCGAGATACAAAAGGAGCACTTAAAGATGATAAAGTCATTGCAGAGAAACTAAATGGATTCTTTGATTCAGTCTTCATCCTTCACGGCTGAGGATGTTAGGGAGATTCCCAAACCTGAGCCGGCTTTTGTAGGTGACAGATCTGAGGAATTGTCACAGATTGAGGTGTCACTAGAGGAGATTTTGGAATTAATTGATAAATTTAACAGTAACAAGTCATCAGGATCAGATGGCATTCACCCAAGAGTTCTGAAAGAACTCAAATGTGAAGTTGCATAACTATTAACTATGGTTTGTAACCTGTCCTTTAAATCGGCTTCTGTACCCAGTGACTGGAAGATAGCTAATGTAATGCCAATATTTAAAAAGGGCTCTAGAGGTGATCCCAGCAATTACAGACCAGTAAGTCTAACGTCAGTACCGGGCAAATTAGTTGAAACAATAGTAAAGAATAAAACACATAGAAGAACATAAATTGCTGGGCAAAAGTCAACGTGGTTTCTGTAAAGGGAAATTGTGTCTTACTAATCTATTAGAGTTCTTTGAAGGGGTTAACAAACATGTGGACAAGGGGGATCCAGTGGACATAGTGTACTTAGATTTCCAGAAAGCCTTTGACAAGGTCCCTCACCAAAGGCTCTTACGTAAATTAAGTTGTCATGGGATAAGAGGGAAAGTCCTTTCATGGATTGAGAACTGGTTAAAAGACAGGGAACAAAGAGTAGGAATAAATGGTAAATTCTCAGAATGGAGAGGGGTAACTAGTGGTGTTCCCCAAGGGTCAGTCCTAGGACCAATCCTATTCAACTTATTCATAAATGATCTGGAGAAAGGGGTAAAAAGTGAGGTGGCAAAGTTTGCAGATGATACTAAACTGCTCAAGATAGTTAAGACCAAAGCAGACTGTGAAGAACTTCAAAAAGATCTCACAAAACTAAGTGATTGGGCAACAAAATGGCAAATGAAATTTAATGTGGATAAATGTAAAGTAATGCACATTGGAAGAAATAACCCCAACTATACATACAATATGATGGGGGCTAATTTAGCTACAATGAATCAGGAAAAAGATCTTGGAGTCATCGTGGATAGTTCTCTGAAGACGTCCATGCAGTGTGCAGAGGCGGTCAAAAAAGCAAACAGGATGTTAGGAATCATTAAAAAGGAGATAGAAAATAAGACGGAGAGTATCTTATTGCCCTTATATAAATCCATGGTACGCCCACATCTTGAATACTGTGTACAGATGTGGTCTCCTCATCTCAAAAAAGATATACTGGCATTAGAAAAGGTTCAGAGAAGGGCAACTAAAATGATTAGGGGTTTGGAACGGGTCCCATATGAGGAGAGATTAAAGAGGCTAGGACTTTTCAGCTTGGAAAAGAGGAGACTAAGGGGGGATATGATAGAGGTATATAAAATCATGAGTGATGTAGAGAAAGTAAATAAGGAAAAGTTATTTACTTGTTCCCATAATACAAGGAGTAGGGGCCACCAAATGAAATTAATGGACAGCAGGTTTAAAACAAATAAAAGGAAGTTCTTCTTCACACAGTGTATAGTCAACTTGTGGAACTCCTTGCCTGAGGAGGTTGTGAAGGCTAGGACTATAACAGCATTTAAAAGAGAACTGGATAAATTCATGGAGGTTAAGTCCGTTAATGGATATTAGCCAGGATGGGTAAGGAAGGGTGTCCCTAGCCTCTGTTTGTCAGAGGGTGGAGATGGATGGCAGGAGAGAGATCACTTGATCATTGCCTGTTGGGTTCACTCCCTCTGGGGCACCTGGCATTGGCCACTGTCTGTAGCCAGGATACTGGGCTAGATGGACCTTTGGTCTGACCCAGTATGGCCATTCTTATGTTCTTATGTTAATTATGTTTGATTTCCTCTATCTACAAAACAGATTTGTATTTTTTTTCTTGGGCTGAAAACTCAACAATGGACAGTTAAAAAATATTAATTACAGGAAAAAGAAAGTTGGTCTTCAAAATAAAAATTTCATCTAATCTGTTCACAGCAAAACATTAAAAATGTGTTTATTTCAAGGTTGAGGGGAGGAAGAATGATAAAGGGCCCTTTCCCCTTGACTGAGACTATGCGTATCAACATTCAACTCACTGGGAGTTTGATGTGGAAATTTTAAATCCTCCAAGTACCATGTAAGTACAATGCAAACAATTATAGGCTCCAGATGTAGCATCTCTAGAAGTAACTTCATAACTGCCCTTTTGTCAAATATATAATATATATGGAACATTCATTCACTCATTATATATGTCTATGTGTTCTGGCCAGCAGGAGACAAATGTGCTACATTATACAGTACACCTTTCTTGTGAACCACCATGACATTATCACTTTAAACCTGGATCAATTTGTAATCACCACAGGTAGTGCTTAATGTGCTGCACATTCTAATTGAAGCAGCAAAAAATAGCCAACCATTACCCTTCTCTTACAGATATACACACTTTTATTTAAACTCTCACCTAGCTTTCACAGATCTTTAGACTGCAAACTCTATGGGGCAAGAACTTGTGTGTTTGACACAGTTCACTTATTGTGCAGCACCATCCATACTTAGCGCAATGAACCATCAATAATAATATTAAATAAACAAACAAAAATCCCCAAACAAATAGACAAGAAATGGGATAAATGCCATTCCTCTGAAATAATGGTTGGTGATTGGGGGAGGAATCACACCTTTGATTGTCTCTGATTATACTTATGATTCACTCCTGGTTAGACCCTTGATGAGGCAACGTAGCCCACGAAAAGTATAGTGCCTCTCAAATGGCTAGTTTGAGTTAAGTGCATATCCCAATAAAAAAAAAACCAGATCAGTTTGTTTCTTTTATTTCTGTTAGGAGACAAGTTGTGTTAACTGCACATAGCACCAAAGAGTTAATTAACCAAATCCTCTTACCACCTGTCACTTAGAATGAAATGACCACATAAGATCTTTAGTGAAGAACAAATCCTGAGGAATTAAGGCTTGTTCTCATAATACATTAGAAATAGAATGGCTTCCCTTCCTCCCTTCCCTGCACCATGAACACGCACTCACCCTCTGGGTGATGGTTTTCCCCTCTTTGACTTGCACTGCCAAGCCCAAATCAGACAATCTGCAGTTGCCATTATCATCCAGGAGAACATTTTCTGGCTTCATGTCCCTGTACAGGATTCTGATGGAGTGGAGATGCAGAATCCCACAGGTGATCTGAGCCGAATAAAAGATGATCCTGTTCATTTCCAAGCCCCTCTCTCCCACATTGTAGATGTGGTATTTAAGATCCCCTCCATTCATGAGGCTCATAACAAGACACAGATGGCTCTTGCTCTCATAGGCATATGCCAGGGTGACTATGAAAGGACAGTTAACTTTCTCCAGGATCTGCTTCTCCAGCAGAGCCATCTTCTCCCCACCTTTCTTCTTCAGCCTCTTCTTATCCAGTTTCTTGCAGGCATACATCTTGCCAGTATTTTTCACCTGGATGGCACAAACCTAGAGGATCAGGATGGAAAGAGAAAGGAAGGGGCTTTACAAATACAGACTGGAGGTGAATTAAGAGCAGAGGTGGATTGGGTTTAAGGAAGCAAGATATACCTGGCCATCCTTTCAGAGGGCACTGCTAGTGATCAGCCTGACAGAGCACTGGATGGGGATATAATGGGAGTAGGGAGTTGGTCTATTCTGCTCGGAGGGGAACCTGTCTTATCCTAGTCCAAAGCTCTTGAGGATCCTATGGAGTTGTCAGAAGTTCCCTTTATTGACCAGCATGTGGATGCTTTGGGGCAATAAAGTGGAGAAGGGGTTACATCACACTGGTTTGCCCAAGGAGGAAGTTAGTTTTTCAAGGTCTTTGACATCTGCCTAGTCTATTGTAGGCTCTTCTCTGCATTGCCCATACCCACCCATTAGACAGGGAGGGATTGATGGCAGTTGCCCTACCTCTCCGAAGCCACCTTTGCCCAGCACCCGAAACTCGTAGAAGTACTTCTCATTCACTGGCTGCCTCTCAAAGACTTTCCACTGCAGGAACTTGTCATAGAAGGGGGTTCTCTGGAAGTCCTGGAAGGGTTTCTCACGGAGGAAGGCCTTGGTCCCCTCCTTGGCCAGCTGCATGATACTCTCATAGTCCTTCTCAGTGGCTGCCTGGCACTTGCTGGCCAGGTCTGAGCTCATGAAGGCTAGGTAGCCCTTGGAGCCGGACTTCAGGAAGTTGGTGACCAAGCTCTGCATGATGCTACTCTTGGCATTGTCCTCTGCCAGCTCCCAGTTGGACACCTCATCCAGGAAGTCCTTGGCCACCAGGTATTCAGGCATGGTCTCTAAGAAATCCCTAAAGAACCTTTTGCCAATGGGCTGCTGCTCGCAGATGCTCTCATACTCAGCCGGGAGGGCCTGCCTGACCTCTGTGCACTGCTCAGGCTTGGGCAGTGAGAGGCTCTTGCGCCTCCTCTGCATCTCCTTGGTGTCCCCTTCTGTGCTCTTCCTGGCCTGCAGGTATGCTGTGTTGGCAATCAGGTTGTCCAGGCCCCCCATGTCACACATCTTGGCGAGCTCTTGGGGCGGCAAAGCCCGGCTGGGGCAAAGTCACTCACTGGTCCTGGGGCTGTCTTGCACCTCTCCCTGCCTGTGTGTGTTTGTGTGGGCTTCAGAGAGACACTGAGGAGACTAGCTGCTTTAGCATTAAATACCTCTCAAGGATTTTCGCTAAGTACCTTTAGGTGTATGTACCATTTGTGGAAAGTGACTGGTAAGAGGTTTCTCTCTAAGGAGCTTTGGGGTTGCTATCTATAGCCAGCGGGATGACATCCCAGGAAAACCTTCCCACTGCCGTCACTGAATAGGCACAGCTTGGCTGGTGACCCTCAGCACAGATCCTTTCCTGCCCCTTATATGTGCCAGGATTCCCACCCCACCCACTGTCCATGGCCACTGGAGTATGCCAGAATTCCACACCCACCCACTGTCTACTGGCTTCTTACCCTCTGCAAGTGTGCCTTGGACAGACAGATACACACACACAAATACTCCATGGCACTTTGACCTTTGGGGTGGGGGTCAAAATCCCACACACATCCACTGCTCATGGCACCCTGACCCTGGGGGTACACAAAATCTCCTTGACTTCTTCCCATTGCACCCTGAGCTTTGGGGTACTGGAAATTACATTAAAACATATATAAAATAAAATAAAAGCTGTTACAAGATGTAAAAGCCACTCAAAAGTCAAAGCCATCCCTGAAACATAAGTCAGAAGAGAGTAACAGCAGAAAAAGCGCAGGGGATGTTTGGAGTTGTTTAATAATCACTCAGTTCTGATCACATCACATCCTTCAACACATCACATCCTTCAACACACACAACAAAATGCTTGTAAGCTGCACATATACAGTGCACAAACTTCACTGCTGTCATATGCTGCTCCCTCTAAAGGAACAGAAATTGGATTAGACGAAGAACAGGCTAAGAACTGCTGCTGTTCTAAAAATAATGATCCGTGTGTACAACCAGAACACCACAGAATCCTGGTCTCCCTCACACATAGCGAAGTGGAAACAATCTGAACTTGTTTAAGAAACAAGTGATTCTCCATTACACTCCTAAAAATATCCTCCTCGCCCCAGCCCCCCAAACAAACCAACCAACCCCTACCCTACACTGCAAACTACTGTCCAAACTTTTTGAATCCTGAAAATGTCACTTAGGACAAGAGAGCATCTACTTACTTTAGCTCTCGGTAATTCAAGGGACTGGAAATATACTATGAATTTAGCTGATTGGGAATATCACTTGTGGAAAAATATTCTGTTGCCCATTGATTATTTAAAAACAATGGAATATAAAAAATGTTATTGCCTGTACATTTTTTGATCATTTTGATCACTATTCTATTAGCTATTATGCATTGTGATTTAAGGTAAAGATTAAAGTATTAAAAACTAAGTTTCTAGCAACAGCGAAACTATTCCTCTTCAACAAAAGAGAGATGTCGGTAGTCCTTGTTGCCTTCATTGTTCTATACATACTACTTACTTATCTGAAAACAGCAATTTTAATGAAAATGGACAGAAATTGACAATAGAAGAAATTTTTGTAACTATCATCTCTAAAGGCATTGTATTTTCTTATTGTGAATTGGTTTGCCATTCTCAGATGTTTTATATATTATGTTCTTTAATGGTACAACATGATTTTAAAAACAGTAAGTGCACATTAATCTTACCAGCACTTTGCTGAAAGGCAATACAGAGCAAATTGCTTCCTGTATCTTATATCTCTTAAAGGAAACTGCTTAAATGTTCACTTGCTATTTATAAATCAACTGTAAAGATAAAGTTCATTCTCATTTGCTACCAATGTAATTTATAAAGTAGTTGAACAATGAAAAATAGTCCAGGAAAAGTTCAAGAGAATAACAAACATCCTCCTAAGCCAAAAGAAGCTTTCACCTGAAAATCTTCTTTTTACTCATATTGTTAAAAAAAGGTTTAAACCTTGAAATTACAGGTGTTTGTCTGATATTTTCTTCAGAAATAAGGACTGTTTGGAAGAATGTTTCAGAATAGTTAATGGGATGTTATGCCACTTACCGATTCTTCTCAGAATCTTGCCAAAACCAAGTTTGATTTTTCTCAAATTTGCAGGAAAATCAGAGATTTCCTCGAAGTTTTATATCCTGTGTTTTCCCTCTTCCTTTAATTGCTCAGCAAAGCAACAAAAAACCCTCAACAATATAAAACCTCACAAGCAGTACATTGTAATTCCTCCATCATAGTCCTGTGGCCCGTAGTTATCATCATGTGCCCACCCGATAAAAGTGTATAATGTGGAAACTCACTCCAGCCTTCTAATACACCTCTACCCCGATATAACGCTGTCCTCGGAAGCCAAAAAATCTTACTGCGTAATAGATGAAACCGTGTTATATCAAACTTACTTTGATCTGCCGGAGTGCGCAGCACCGCCCCCCCCGCCCCCCCGGAGCGCTGCTTGACCATGTTATATGCAAATTCATGTTATGTCGGGCCGCGTTATATTGGGGTAGAGGTATACAAGTACAAACTTACTGACTACATAACTCTAGAACATAAAGTGACTGGAAAATACTCCATCTAGAATATTAAGCATAAAAATCATCCATCTCCCATATGGCAGGAGCTAGACAACAATAATTACTGTGACAGACCCAGACCAGTGGCGTACAGGAGTCTGGTAGAGGGCAAATATACTGGTCACTGGATGAGTAGTTTTCTGTTCCCTGAGTGACCAGAGCAGGGGCTGCACTAGAGTAATCAGGAACCTGCTAGAACCAGTTCAGGCAGGCAGGCAGGCTAATTAGGACACCTGGAGCCAATTAAGAAGAAGCTGCTAGAATCAATTAAGGCAGGCTAATCAGGGCACCTGGGTTTTAAAAGGAGCTCACTTCAGTTTGTGGTGCAAGTGTGAGGAGCTGGGAGCAAGAGGTGCAAGGAGCTGAGAGTGAGAGGGTGTGCTGCTGGAGGACTGAGGAGCACAAGCGTTATCAGACACCAGGAGGAAGGTCCTGTGGTGAGAATAAGGAAGGTGTTTGGAGGAGGCCATGGGGAAGTAGCCCAGGGAGTTGTAGCTGTCATGCAGCTGTTACAGGAGGCACTATAGACAGCTGCAGTCCACAGGGCCCTGGGCTGGAACCCGGAGTAGAGGGTGGGCCCGGGTTCCCCCCAAACCTCCCAATTGACCTGGATTGTGGGTTCTTCCAGAGGGGAAGGTCTCTGGGCTGTTCCCCAACCCACATGGTGAATCTCTGAGGCAAGAAAATCCGTCAATAAGCGCAGGACCCACCAAGATAGAAGAGGAACTTTGTCATACTGGTGTCAGCAGTGGGATCTTTGGGGTACCCAGCACGGCGGAAGAAGGAGGGTGATTTAAAACAAACAAACAAACAACAACAACAAAAAAGGGAGATGGTTTATTTTTTTCCCCACCACAATGGATGACGTAGTGCGGGCACTGATACAAGCTACGGCGGCCCAGCAGGAGGCTACCCGTGTCCAGGCAGCCGCCCAACAGGAGGCAGTGCGGCTGCAGCAAGAGACTAATCGCCTGCTGATGGACCAGGCTGCTCAACACCGAGCTACGTTGCGGGAACTGGTAAACCAGGTAAAGTCCCTTACAGAGCTGAATCGCGGCCATGATGGGACGCAGCTCATACGGGCCAGCCATTGGCTGCAGAAAATGACATGGGAGGATGATGTAGAGGCATACCTTCTGGCCTTTGAGAGGACAGCCCTACGGGAGGCCTGGCCTCGAGATCAGTGGTCTGGCATCCTTGCCCCATTCCTGTATGGGGAGGCCCAGAAGGCCTACCATGATCTGCCTGAAGAGGCTGCGGCAGACTACCCCCAGCTGAAAGCAGAGATCCTGGCCAGATCTGGGGTAACGACAGCAGTGCGGGCCCAGCAGTGTCACGGTTGGAGGTACCAGGAAGACAAAACCCCGCGGTCCCAATTGTATGACCTCATCCATCTCACATGAAAGTGGTTGCAAACAGAGTCCCGGAGTCCAGAAGAGATACTAGCGGTTCTGGTCATCGACCGATACATGAGGGGACTACCACCAGACCTTCGTGCCTGGGTAAGCCAGAACGAACCCTCCACCTATGACGAGGTTGTCGCCCTGGTAGAGAGGCGAAGGACAGCGAGGGAGCTGACCCGACCAGTTAAGGAAGAGGCACCCCGGGTTAAACTAGCAGCACCAAGCCCTAAAGTTCGGGTGACTGGGCCACCAGGAGGGCCCAGGTGGAAAAAGAGAGAGGCTGAAGGCCCATCAGAGGCCACAAAGAGTCGGAGCACTGAGGGAGAAGAGGATCGTGATGTTGGACTGCCCAAACCAAGAGACCGGGGAACGCCTAGGGCTCCATACAGATGTTATGCCTGCAGGGAGTGGGGACACATAGCTGCACAGTGTCCCAATGCTGAGGAACCTATGCAGTGTAACCTGGGGAACTGGGCAGCTCCATGCTCCCTAATCCACCTTGTGGGGGTCTCACTAACCCCACATATGTATACCAGACCAGTGAAACTAAATGGGATAGGGACCACGGCACTGGTTGATTCGGGGAGTGCTATCACGCTTATCTCAGGGAAGCTCGTGAAGCGTAGTCAACGTACAGGGATAACATGGGTCCATGGGACAGTTAGTTACTACCCCACCATCCCAGTAAAAATCGAGATCCAAGGGAACACTACTGAGGTAGCAGTAGGTGTAGTCCCTAAACTCCCATACCCGGTGCTCATAGGGAGGGACTTCCCAGGGTTTGGAAACTTACTCCCAGTAGGGGGATTGGAGAAAGATGGGGACCCTAAAATTGGAGAGGCATCCACAGCAGACTGTCAACCCCCAATCTTCTCTGAAATATCCCCAGATTTGTTCTCCACTCCCAGACAGGGTAGAAAGACAAAAAGGGAAAGAAGGGCAGCTAAGGCCTTGGGAACCCGAATACTGACCCAAAGCCAGAGGGTCGCTCTTGTAGGTAGGCAGACCCGCGCCGCTGAAAAGGAGGCCACGCAGGAGGGAGAAGCACCTGAGTCTGACCCCCACCCTAATGCTTCTGAACCAGTAGAGGCAACAGAGACTGGGCCCCTAGATCTTGGGCAGATTAGCCCCGGGAGAGGAAATTTTGGACGGGACCAAGCAGAAGACCCAAGGTATGACAACATTAGGAAGGAGGTGACTGAAATAGATGGGGTCCCCGTGGAAGGGAAAACCCAGGGACCAGGACCCTACTTCATAATGAAGAAGGATCTCTTATACCGGGTTGCACCAGTACAGGGGCAGAAGGTACAGCAGATCCTAGTACCTCAAAAACACCAGAACGCTGTATTAAGTCTTGCTCATAGTCATCTTTTTGGGGGGCATTTGGGGGTAGAGAAGACCCTGGCACGAGTCCTACGACTGTTCTTCTGTCCCGGAGTACATGAAGAAGTGCAGAGGTACTGTGCCTCCTGCCCGGAGTGTCAGCTGCACAGTCCCCGTCCCCACTTGAGGGCACCTTTAGTACCCCTTCCCATCATAGAGGTCCCCTTTGAGTGAATAGCCATGGACGTAGTGGGACCCCTGGAGAAGACGGCTTGGGGCCACCAATATATACTTGTTGTTTTGGACTATGCTACTCGCTACCCAGAAGCCATCCCCCTGCGGAACACGGCCTCTAAAACTATAGCCAAAGAGCTGGTGGGGATCTTTGCCCGAATGGGGCTACCGAAGGAGATATTAACCGACCAAGGAACCCCATTTATGTCGAAGCTAATGAAGGACCTCTGTACGTTGCTCCATATACATACCCTGAGGACTTCGGTCTACCATCCGCAGACTGATGGGTTGGTAGAAAGGTTTAACCGAACCCTCAAGGCTATGATAAGGAAGGTGGTAAGTCGGGACGGAAAGGATTGGGACACCCTACTACCCTACCTGATGTTCGCTATCCGGGAGGTACCTCAGGCCTCAACTGGGTTTTTCCCCTTCGAGTTATTATACGGGCGTCACCCCCGTGGCATACTAGATATCGCCAAAGAGATCTGGGAAGAGGAACCCAATGAGGGGAGAAATATAATAGAGAATGTAATGCAGATGCGAGACCGGATAGCCTGGGTTACCCCTACTGTACGGGAACATTTGGAGAAGGCACAGGAGGCCCAGCGAACCCATTACAATCGCCAGGCAAAAGTGCGACAGTTCCAACCAGGGGATCGGGTTATGGTGTTGGTACCCACGGCAGAAAGCAAGCTTCTGGCCCAATGGCAGGGGCCCTATGAGGTGGTTGAACCCGTGGGGGAAGTAACCTACAAGGTGCGGCAGCCAGGATGCAGAAAGCAAGAACAGATTTATCACGTTAACCTTCTGAAACCCTGGCATGCACAAGAGGCATGCACAACGGTCCAAAAAGACCTAACCCAGGAAAACAAGCCTTCCAAACAGGTGAGAGTGTCTCCCGATTTAACACCAGACCAGAAGAATGAGGTGTCTGAGATGATCTTCCGGAACCAAGATGTGTTCTCGACAAAACCGGGTCGAACAACCGAGACATATCACCACATCGTCACGAACCCTGGGGCCAGATTAATAATGAGGCCCTATCGGGTGCCAGCGGCAAAAAGGGAGGAAATAAAAGCAGAAGTAAAAAAAATGCTGGAGTTGGGGATCATCAAAGAATCCCACAGTCAGTGGTCCAGCCCAATCGTGCTGGTGCCCAAACCTGATGGCACCACAAGATTTTGCAACGACTTCCGGCGACTAAACGAAGTATCCCAGTTCGACGCGTACCCCATACCTCGCATAGATGAGCTAGTGGACCGTCTGGGTAATGCCCGGTACTTGACTACCCTAGACTTGACAAAGGGGTACTGGCAGATTCCCCTTGCGGAAGACGCAAAGGAAAAGACTGCGTTCTCTACACCAGAGGGTCTTTTTCAATATACTGTCCTCCCTTTTGGACTACATGGGGCCCCAGCTACCTTCCAGCGCCTCATGGACAAGCTATTACGCCCGCATAACAGTTATGCTGCTGCCTACTTGGACGATGTGGTCATTCATACCCCAGACAGGGAAACCCACCTGGAGAAGGTGGAGGCAGTCCTCGATACCTTCAGGCGAGCTGGCCTTACAGCAAACCCTGCCAAGTGCGCTGTAGGGTTTACAGAGGCCAAATATCTTGGCTACATTGTGGGAAAAGGTTTGGTAAAACCCCAAGTGAACAAGTTAGAGGCCATCCAAACTTGGCCCCGACCAAGTCGCAAGAAACAAGTCCAGGCGTTCCTAGGTGTGGTGGGGTATTACCGACGATTTATCCCCCACTTTGCCACAAGGGCAAGCCCCCTGACAGACCTAGTGAAAGCCCGTGGACCTGATCTGGTGAGATGGTCTGACGCAGCAGAGGAAGCATTCACAGACCTACAGACTGCCCTCTGCAGTAACCCCGTACTGATAGCCCCTGATTTCACCAAGGAGTTTATCCTGCAGACGGATGCATCGGAAGTAGGGTTGGGGGCCGTTCTATCACAGATGGTCGGGGAGGAGGAACATCCAATTCTATACCTCAGTCGGAAACTCCTTCCAAGGGAACAAAAATATGCAGTGGTGGAGAGAGAATGCCTCGCTGTAAAATGGGCCATGGAAACATTGCGCTACTACCTGCTTGGCGCAGATTTGTCCTCGTGACTGACCATGCCCCTCTTCAATGGATGCAGCGGAACAAGGAGAAGAACACAAGGGTGACCAGATGGTTCTTATCCCTCCAACCTTTCCAGTTCCGTGTGCAACACAGAGCAGGGAGCCATCATGGCAACGCCGATGGCTTGTCACGTGTGCACTGTCTGGCATCCCAAGCTGCCCAACCCCTTGGCGTTGAGCAGGGGGGAGGGATATGTGACAGACCCAGACCAGTGGGGTACAGGAGTCTGGAAGAGGGCAAATATACTGGTCACTGGATGAGTAGTTTTCTGTTCCCTGAGTGACCAGAGCAGGGGCTGCACTAGAGTAATCAGGAACCTGCTAGAACCAGTTCAGGCAGGCAGGCTAATTAGGACACCTGGAGCCAATTAAGAAGAAGAAGCTGCTAGAATCAATTAAGGCAGGCTAATCAGGGCACCTGGGTTTTAAAAGGAGCTCACTTCAGTTTGTGGTGCAAGTGTGAGGAGCTGGGAGCAAGAGGTGCAAGGAGCTGAGAGTGAGAGGGTGTGCTGCTGGAGGACTGAGGAGCACAAGCATTATCAGACACCAGGAGGAAAGGACTGTGGTGAGAATAAGGAATAGACAGCTGCAGTCCACAGGGCCCTGGGCTGGAACCCGGAGTAGAGAGTGGGCCCGGGTTCCCCCCAAACCTCCCAATTGACCTGGATTGTGGGTTCTTCCAGAGGGGAAGGTCTCTGGGCTGTTCCCCAACCCACATGGTGAATCTCTGAGGCAAGAAAATCCATCAATAAGCGCAGGACCCACCAAGATAGAGGAGGAACTTTGTCACATTACATATAAAGGCATATATTTGGGTTTGTATACATTATCTTTCTTGTCTTTAATTTCAAAACAGAACTAATAAATCCCCTATTTTTCCAAACAAGATTGACTGTGTGTAAAGCACACACACTATTTTAAGTCAAGATATGGAAGTTCTGTATCCAGTGACAACTTAAAAGCTGCTTTAATGATTATGGAAATGGCTTAAGTCATAGAAAGTACATAAAAAGCAGAAATGCAAGATCAATTAGCCATCTTAAGGATTTTCTCTATTAAATGAACATCCAAAAGAGGCAGCTTTGCTGCATCAAGGACTTCTCACTACAAATAAGAAGGCATTGATACCTGTCTGGAAGAGGATCCATTTGACCCTAATAGCAATAATGTATGTAGACATATGCAAATGATGTTTCACAAAATACAGTAATAAATGTGAACGTAGTGGTTAATGTAGGAAAGCAGGCTGACTTCCTTAATCCTGTAAACAAAGAACAACAAAAAGACACGGTTCAAAATGAAAGATGGATAAAACGAAGAAGGAAATTAGCATGTGTCTATTAAGACAAAAAGTATATCTCCTAATAAAAATAACTAAACTTTTTTGATCAGAAAATCTCATAGAGATGTTATGAAGAAATATAGCTAGTTTTAAGGAAGATGGAGCCATTGCCTCCTTAACTTTGGAAAAGACCTTATTCATATCTACTACCTTACACCGAGGTTGAGGAGAGAAGGGAATGGATTATGAAGACCCTTTCGTGATTCCTGTTACTAAAGGTTGATGTTCTACTAATTTGCCTTCAGTGTGTATTTGACTGGTTTAATTGGCAGTAATATAAATATTAAGGTGGGTTTTTCAGAACTGCATACATGAAGTTGCATGCCTAAAGTGGTATGCAATTACCACAACCGCATATGGAAACTGGGTATTTTGCCATGCAATTTACATATAGAATCATGGCATTTTGGAAGTACAAATTAGACACATATTTGCACATGTGCAGTTTTGAAAATCAGGCCCACATGGACCTAAACCATTGATCTCGTTCACATAATAAAAAGAAACCTCCATCATGGATTGTCACCTGCCTGGCTGGGATACAAATGTTTTTGCAGCCCAAAGTCGACCAGACAGAGTATGTCTTCTAGCATCAGGGCCCCGTGGCTTGCAAATAAACCTAAAAAAACATTCTGAAAGAATGGAGAGTGCCCAAGATACACTGAAATTGGCCACATTAGCAACTCCTCCTGAGCCATGCTATCCCTTAAAGACAAATGCTATGAAATTACTCTATCTTTAGCCCCTTAGCACAACTTGTTTAAATGATAGAAGAAGAATCCCAGGATATGTTGACCCTATAACAGGTTTCAGTAATCTATCCCTAAATTTACCAATGCAAATATTGCCATTTCTGCACCAGATACCTGAGCCAGAGCCTAATGGCAGGATGTTTCTGTCCCAAGGCAGAAGCAGATCAAGGAAACACCCATATTTTTATGGTGCTCTGCTTGCCACTGGTGAGTAGGAATCTTTCTTTCTCTTACCCTCATTGTGAAGATAATCTTCTAAACTTGTACCAAGTGTAACCAGTGCAGTCTTCCTAAAACTGCAGAGACATAGCTGCACTACTGTGGTCACTGCTGGGGAGGTTGGTCTGGGTTCTACTACTGGTAAGGCATCTGGGGTGTCTATGCCCAGTATTAATAAGAATTTTTTTTTTTTTGGTAGGAGGAGAAGAAAAGTGGTCCAGCATTAATGTATTCATTGCAGAACGCAACACTGATTTATTTATTTTGTGTGTATGCTGAGGGGTAGCATTAATTGATTTTATTTGTGTTTGAGGTAAGGAACAGCATTGGTTAATTTGGGAGGTGGGAGGAGAGTAACTCCGTCATCCCCGGAACCAACAGCCAATTGCAACCGGACATCGTCATCACCAAGGACCGAAAGAAGATCATCATGGTGGATGTCACAGTGCCCTTCAACAACAGGACCCTGGCCTTCCATGATGCCCGAGCTCGAAAGGTGGAGAAATACGCCCCTCTAGCTGAAACCTTGAGAGCTAAGGGTTACCAAGTTCCGACATGTGCTGATCGTCGGAGCCTTGGGCATATGGGACCCCACTAACGAGCGAGTGTTGGGAGAATGCGGAATCAGTCAATGCTACACTTGGCTGATGCAGCAACTCATGATGTCAGACGCCATCAGATGGTCAAGGGACATCTACATAGAGCACAACTCCGGACATTGGCAATACCAGGAGGGATGAGCTGGAGTGTGGATGAGAAGCGCAGTGGGGAAAGTAACTGAAATACTTTCCTCATGGATTGTATTTTCTAAATGAACAACCTACCCTAAATTCTCAATTACTGAGGGACAATCTTCACTCACTGATATATGTGCTTTCCACAACCAACTCTCTGTATAACTTTTCATGAGTGATGTACCCGAATACTTGGATGCTAATATCTAAACTGTATTCTTAAATTTACTCACCTAAATTTGGGTTACTGATGATTATGCACTATATGTATCTTATGACTTTAAAAACAAACTTTGTATTTGTGGATAATCTAAGCACTATACCCAGATGTACAGACACTTTTTTCTCAACCTGTGTATTATATAATTTTAACATTAGCTTTAATAAAAATTTTATTTGGAGACTGAGCAGGAGTGGGCACAGCTTGGTGACATCAGCATATTTCATTCTGGCAAGTAGGCTTTAATTTTGGACATGGGAAATCAATGTGGCTCCACATAGGCACAGGTGTTTTGAGTAGAACTCATGACAGCCTCCAAGTCAATTTATATTTTGATGTTAATTTGAATGATACATAGACTTAATTTTATTATTGGACTCAAACTAGTAAGTTCAAAGTAAAAAAGAAAGATGACATTGAATGTGTGTATTTATGAACACTGTCTCTCCCCCCCCCCTCAAATGTTGAAGTTTATATGTCATAAAATCAGTTCAAAGGATTGGGGGGGGAAAAGCACACAAGTAATAGTATGCATGAGCAACTTTGAAATTCTAATAGAAAGGTGTTTCCTCATAACTAATTTAGCATATATTGTAATCTTCAAAGAGTTGCCACAAATACTATATTATATAGTATATATATATATAGACACTACAAACATGTAACACATATTAACATTGTAGGGTTATTTGCATTTTACTGAAGGGGCCTGTTTGTTTGTGGAGGAAACTCTAGCTTTCATAGCTCTACAGAAACTAAGGACAATTCTCTTTCTTCTTCCTAAATTATCAGTAGTATAACTCAATGTGTTTAAATATTCATAAATATCTTCTGTAAATTATATAGAAAAATCTTGAGCATTTTGAATAAGTTAACTTATGCAGCTGAAAGTGAAAATTTTAATACCTTTTTCATATCTACTATATTCTCCACAGAATCTTTAAACACTAAATATATGCAATAGTAATTGAATGACAACTTTTGCTGTACAAAAATTATGAACCTTCTGTCTAGTGTCAGAATGCCTGGATTTAGCATTGACCTACATTTATAGTCTATCCATAACAGACAAAAAGTGAATTTGCAATAGATTCCACTAAATGGAAAGGCAATACACCTCAAAATTATGAAATGCCCTCCAGACATTTAATTTATTCAGGCAACATTTTACAGTTGCATATATGTGAAAGGTGGCATTCTATAAGTACAACTGAATGGCTGCTCAGTACATTACTACATGTAGGGCTGACAGCATTACTCTTCTTAAGGTTGCCTGCCACATCCTACCTTGTTTTCAGTTGCCAAACTTCAACCAGTTGGGTTGAAGTTTTCAATGCCAGGTGTTTGCCTCAGGCTGAATTTATTTTTGGAAAATTTCAGCGAAAAGGATTCAGGGGATAATGGGGAGAAAAATCAGATGAGCCCAGGGAGATGGGGAGTGGGGATCATGCCGGGGGGAGGGGGGGGACGGGGAGGAAGAAGGAGGAGGGGAAATGTACAGAAGAATTTGTGCCCACTATATCGCACTCTTCCAGGGAATGGTATGGAATCCAAGATCGCGGAGTTTCACCATCCCTCTGCTGTCAGTAAATATGTATGAAAGCCACTGATAAAATGCCCATCTCTCTTTCTAGTGCTGGTCCAGAGGATGACATTCTACTACTGATACTAGTTATACTGGTATCAAGTATCAGGGGGTAGCCGTGTTAGTCTGTATCCACAAAAACAACAAGGAGTCCGGTGGCACCTTAAAGACTAACAGATTTATTTGGGCATAAGTTTTTGTGGGTAAAAAAAAACACTTCTTCGGATGCATGGAGTGAAAATTACAGATGCAGGCATTATTATACTGACACATGAAGAGAAGGGAGTTACCTCACAAGTGGAGAACCAGTGTTGGCAGAAATCTGTGTGGTGGATCTAAAGGTTCCAACCCTGTTGATGAAATGTGTGTGTCAATATAATGTCACATAATGGCATTTCTGTTTTTTCAGGCTGCTTTTTTAAAAAACCTAGGACATTCCAGACACTAAAATTACATTTTTTCAGAGTGGTAGCCGTTTTAGTCTGTATCAGCAAAAACAACGAGGAGTCCTTGTGGCACCTTAGAGACTAACAAATTTATTTGGGCATAAGCTTTCGTTGGCTAAAACCCACAAATTACATTGAAAACTTTATTAAGGTTGCAAAGTCAAGCAGTGAAAATGTTTGAAATACCAGTTGCCTTAATTCAACAGTCTGCATATGCATTATGACATAGTCTTTAATTACATGATCACATACTAATTTTTCCACAAGACCCCTGCCTGATTCAGTAGAGAGGATGGACTGCTCTGAAGGTGAACCAAGGATTTGTAGAGAAGGAGGCTGTTATGTGTAGGAACCCCACTTAATTTGTTGCAGAAGTTGGATGGTGTATAATGAATGAGGCAGGAGATTGAAGGGAAAGAAAGGATGGTTTCATGGTTAAGGTATTTGAATGTTGCCTTCTCGAATTGGATCGCTATTTCTGCCTCTGCCACAGAATTGCTATGTGAGGCTACTCAAGTTGCTTAAACCAAAAACTTTTCACAGGTGATTACTAATACTGGGTTCTTCATTTTCGGAGTATCCAACGGAAGCACATGAGGATTGATTTGTAGAAGTGCTGAACAGTCACAGCCGCAACTGATTGTATAGGAGCACAATAAAGACTCTGAAAAATCAGGTCACTGGTGTCTCCATTTGGGTACTCAAAATTACAGATACTTTTGACCTGAATCTTCATGCATGTAAAATATGAATAGGGAATTGGGAAAATAAACAAACACTCAGATACTATAGTGATGAGCACCACAGAATTATTAATTTTCTCATGGGCTTTTGTATCTTCAGGAGCAGGGTTTGAATAGTGTATAATAAATAAGACCTAGGGGCATACATTGAACAATGAGCAGAAAACCAAATTTTGAACAGTTGCTCATTAAGTCCTAATATCCATCTTGTGACCTGAATGAGGCAAGGGTCCTGTGGGAAAAAATAGTATGCGATCACGTAATTAAAGAATGTATCATAATACATATGCACAAGGGGGCCAAATTAATGTTACATAAACACCATTAATTCTGGTATTTTCTAACTTTTGACTTCTTGACTAACAGAACATTATTAAGATTGCAATGTAGTTTTTTGGTGAGTAATTATATAAAGTGATCAAATCTTCAAGGTTATTTGTGCTTAAATTTGTAATTTTGCATCCTCAATACAAGCAGTCTTTTCTATGAGATGAGACTGATGAAATAAAAGACTGATGAAGTTATTTCATCAAGAAAAACACTTAAACTGTCAATCTTCAAAGATACTATTATTAAACTGGAAATATTAAATCCATTAAAAATCTGAAAAGAAAAAATTGTTGGGTCTCCCCTAACAAAGAGTGTTTATTTTACTGAGTTATTATCCTGTAATACAAATGCCTTTTCCCCTTAGTATATAAAATTTTCCACTCAAGTAAAGAGATAAAGTAACTCCTCACTTAAAGTCATCCTGGTTAATGTTGTTTCCTTGTTACGTTGAAGATCAGATAGGGAACATGCTCGTTTAATGTTGCGCAATGCTCCTTTATAATGTTGTTTGGCAGCCGCCTGCTTTGTCCACTGCTTGCAGAAAGAGCAGCCCATTGGAGCTAGCTGGTGGGGGCCTGAAACCAGGGTGGACCGGTAGCCCCTGCTCAGCTCCCCTAAGTTCCCTGTGCGGCAGCCATCCAGCAGGCTATCAATTGCCGGCAGTTCAGCTGTCCCTCCCCCCCATTGCCATGTGCTGCTCCTGCCCTCTGCCTTGGAGCTGCTCCCGGGAGCCTCCTGCTTGCTGTGTGGGGGGGAGGGGGGAAGAAGGGGGCTAATGTCAGGGTGTCCCACTCCCCCCTGCTCCTGCCCCATCTCCATAGAGCGGGGGGGGGGGCACGACAGGGCTCAGGACGGGACGGAGCTTGCTTGCAGCAGCTGCTGTCTCAACTTGAGGATCTATTTAAAAAGGCAATGTACTTAGCGTGGGGTCAGAGTACTTAAAGGGGCAATGCGCATCTCTCTCTCACTCTCCACACACACAGGATGTGTGTCTCTGTCTGCAATGCTGTCTCCCCTCCCTCCATTTGTGCTGCCTTGTAGAGTGTGAGGCTACATTAACAACAATGTGTTAACCCTTGAGGGCTTAGCTATTTCATCACTTAGCAGTAAGGCATTCCCTGGGAAATATCCCACCCTCTGACTTCACCACCTCAACCAAGCTTCACAATCATCATTGCTGTGTACAGTATTAAATTGTTTAAAACGTATACTGCATATATATATATATATATATATATAGTCTTTTGCACGGTGAAAAAAATTTCCCAGGAGCATAACCCCCCACCCATTTACATTAATTCTTATTGGAAAATTGGATTCGCTTAACATCGTTTCGCTTAAAGTCGCATTTTTCAGGAACATAACTACAACGTTAAGCGAGGAGTTACTGTACATTAACAAGCCCTCCCAGCCATAACATTAATGAGAACCCACTGGAAATTCCCTTACCTACACAGAGATGCCATTGTGTGGTATTATTTGCTCTGTCCATTTTCCTCTCCTCCCTCCTGTTGGCCACATGCTGCACACTGCTGCTAGCTGAGGACCAGTTTTAATTAATGGGGTAATCCTATTTCCTTTTACTCTTTTCTACAGACGCTCACTAGAGTGGGAAAAAGACCAATGTTCCAGTGAAGAAATGTACAGAAAACTGTGTTCTAAAAGCTTTCCCAAACGCAGGCATACAGCTAAGACAGCAGCAAAGTTACACCCTGACTTCAGGACAACAGGATTTGCCTTTCCACCAAGCCCCACAGTCACAAAAGCAAGACCTTTGCCACTTGTTCTAGTTAAGTTCACAAGTGCCTGAGGTGCTTAGCTATAAAGAAGAGACAAGGCCAGGCGAAATGTTGCATTGACCCACTTCAGCATGTGGCTCTAAAAGTGAAGCCATCTAGTTCTGGGTGGCAGTTGGTGGTTTTTGTGTTTAATGATTCAGTTTTTTCCCCTTTTTGAGAGAAAGCAAGTTTGGAAAAGAGGTTTGATTGAAGTGTGCGCTGCACAGCAAATCACTGCACAGCTCCATAAATCTCTGACATGGAAGTTAGAACTTACGTCTGCAGTTTCTTTTAAAAAGATTAAAGCAATAATGTGGCACCTTACCGGGTGGGCCATAACTAATGCAGGAGATTAAGACCACGTCTATGCTACAGGGACTCTAGCAGCAGAGATACAGTGCCGTAGTTATGCTAGCATCACCCAATTGTAGATGCAGCCTGCAGTGAGGGAAGGGGTTTTTCCCATTGCTGTAGGAACACCCTGTCCCCACCTTATGGCAGCTAGGGTGACGGAAGCATGCTTCTATCCACCTAGCTGGGTCTGCCTTGGGGGGTTAGGTCAGCATAGGTAGGATGCCCGGGATGTGGATTTTTCATACTCCTGACCACTGTAGTTACGTCGATCTAAATTTTAAGAGTAGGCCAGGTCTAAAGTTCTTCACTTTGGAAAGCCTCCTCTAAAGAAAGAGAACTCTTTAACTAGGAACTAATCACATGAGATACTGAGCACTCTCATTTTCCCCGGCCCTGCACTTTGCTGAATCTTGTCCTTAGCTGTTTGTAAATGGCTTTGAAAATGAAAAAGCACTACAAGTGCTAAGAATTTATCATCAAGGATTGACTGGGAATTTGTGTGCGTATATGGGGGGCGGCTATGAAGGGGATTTTTGTTGAGAGGGGAAGAGTGGGCGTCTACATAAGCATTTAAAGTGGGTTATTTTCTTTGTTGAGGGTGGGAGAGGTATTAGAATGGGGTTTAATAGCTGTGATACTTTTATTCAGTAAGGAAGAAGTTGTGCACCTTCTCTCTTTGTGTTGGGGGAGGAGATTTAATGATCAGTTTGAACCCTGCTCTCCTGCCTGAGTTAATTTCTGTATGTTTGTCTAGTCCGGGGTCAGCAACCTTTCAGAAGTGGTGTGCCGAGTCTTCATTTATTCACTCTAATTTAAGGTTTCGCGTGCCAGTAATACATTTTAATGTTTTTAGAAGGTCTCTTTCTATAAGTCTATAATATATAACTAAACTATTGTTGTATGTAAAGTAACTAAGGTTTTAAAAATGTTTAAGAAGCTTCTTTTAAAATTAAATTAAAATGCAGAGCCCCCCGGACCAGTGGCCAGGACAGGGGCAGTGTGAGTGCCACTGAAAATCAGCTCACGTGCCGCCTTTGGCGCATGTGCCATAGGTTGCCTACCCCTGGTCTAATCGGTATAGATTGTAAACTCTTCCAGGCAAGGACTGCATCTTAACTTTTGTAATGTGCTTTGTAAATTGCCATGTACATTTATGGCCTGGTATACAAAGATATACAATGTCTGTTCTAGTAGATTCCAGCCAATCAAGATGTTCAACTTTCAGTGAGTTCACCTTTTTCCCCAGCAGGTGGCATTAGCATACAGTGAAGTGAGTGATCAAGACATATAGGTATGCTTGCTAACAGACAGCAGCATGATGCAATCAAAAAGGTAGGCCACCCACCTATATGAGGGCATTCAAATAGGCCAGGGTCAATTGATGTTATTTGACTGGTCAACTGATCAGCTTATCAAATCTAGTTTAGAACGATCTTAACAGAACACAGACTTTTCAAACTTGTCATATATTTAAAACTCACTCAAATCTTGTTCATAGGCCATGTGTTTCCTGTAGGCATTATAGGGCAAAGACAACTAAAAGAATTAAGGACAAGCAGTTAAATATAAGTAAGAAAAACAGAAATTAAAACAGGGTTGTCCGTACAGAAAAATAACCAAATGAAGCCTTCCCATTACAAAAGGCAAAACAACAATTGTTATTACATGAAAATATAAGTCTACCAATCTGATGAAATAGACAAATGGATACAAAACATATTCCCAAATAGACTACCTATACTGACAAGATGAAACAATGTGCTGCATTAGAGTCTTGCTACGTTTAATTAGCATATACTTTCTTCATAACATCTATTTTGTCAATTATATTTTTGAAACAATTTATAGATATGGTTCTCAATTTATCTAAAATACATCCATGATCAGCTAGTTCCTAACCAATATTTTCCCATCGCCAGCGAATTAATTTCAAATATGGTTATTAAAATGGCCCAATGCTGGATTAAAGACATCCCCCATTGCTTTTACTAGAAATTACAATAAAAATCCTAACATAGTAAAAGTTTAAAATTGTATGTTGGAGAAACCATGTATATATCATTATAAAAGAAAAGGCTATTAATATCCAATTAACTATAGGGTCAGATTTCTTAAGCCATCACAAAAACAAGCCTGTACTAAAACCTAAATAAGAGGTTTCTACCATAATGAGGACCGGGGGGGAGGAGGGGGAGAGGAAGGGAGGGAAAAAAACAACAATAAAAATGTTTCACACACTATTTATTTTAGTCAAAAAAATCACTATCAGGCAAAATTATTTATGGTGGTTTGGTGTGGATGCAGTATTATTTGAATGGCAAGAATTTCTTTTTTTCAATCAATTATACAGCATATCAGACATAAACAAGGCCTTCTTTTTGAATGGACTGGTTTCTTACATTTCCTTACCAAAAACATAAGGTAGATTGTAATTGTGTATTTTCGGCACCACAGCATTTCTAAGCAGTTGATACAATTTACACCAGAACACTGACAGAGAGAGACAGACTCTAAGGTCAACATCCTTCCACAGCTAAGGTGCCTATGGTCCTTAGCTGTGGAAGGATGTTGAAATAAGATCAGAGAAAATGGCACACCAACACATTAGAGCATGTTCAAGCACAACAAAACCATAGTATTCTTTTAACATAGATATAAATTGAATGAATCACGAGTGTTCCTCCCTTTCATATGGATATATGGCATCAGACAATATTGCTTCAAACAAGTTCAACAGAAAAACTGCCAATGTTTTCATTTGCCTATTCTCTGGACCACCCAGTCCTGTTGACAGAGGGGACAGCGATTGTTCTGTTTCACCCATAGGGACATGCAGCAATTGTGGAAGGAATGATTACATTCTCCCCAGACAACTGAAAGAAAAGAAAAATATTTGATATGTTCCAGTTACACTGTTTAATATAGACGTACAAACTACATTCACAATAAAGAGTACTAACAATATAACTCAGATTTTTACAGCAAATAGAGGGTTATAAGATATTTGGGGCAATAATACATTATAATGATTTATTGATTTAGACTAGATAAGTGTTAATGGTTTGATAGTATTTTCCATAAATAGAATATTGTGTTCTACAGGGTTATGTCTCACACACTAGCCACTAAAAACATGTCTACCCATTTATTTCTAATTCAAGAGACATATACCCATACTTTCATATTCTTACACATCTGTAGAATGCTTAGCACGGTGCTGTGCACTATATAAATAATACATAATACTATGAACATTACTGAGGGACGAGGGAAGCCTGTGAGTGGTTTGGAAACTTCCACAGCCTGGCTAAATTCTATCTTACTTTTTACTGGTTCATTAATTAGGTATAGTTAGTGTATTGTTTCAGTGTTGATTTTCCATCATGTGCAAAAGGTTTAAGGGCATATGAACAAATTCTAATTAACATTTTATTTGAATTTTTAAAGTTCAAAGTTACGATACATGATAAATAAAATAATATAGGATACTAGTACATAAGCATTTAAAATGGGCTCTCAGCTACATCAGAGGTTGTTCAAAGGCCATAATCATTTAAATATACCAAACTGGACTAATTCTGCATTGTACTAGTTGCTTTTTTTTTTCTAGTTTTCATTAGCAGTGATTGTAGACAAAGGCACTATTCACAGGACTGTTGTAAGTTTTGTATTTTTTCTCTTTCATATCTGTCTTTAAATGGGAGACCTAACAGGACAACCATGGAATGTGGAAGTGGTAATTTCTTTTATAGACAATAAGATGATCAACTAAAATAATACTATTGAATTAACTGAGATTATATGTTTTATAAAGGAAACAGCAAAGAGGTGGAAATGTCCATAATTGATTTTACAAGTTCAATTAACAGAGTAGTATAACTATACTATTTATAATACTTCCAAGTTAAAAAAATGTTTGAATGTCTACATATCACATAAAAAATCTGATATAATGCTTAGGGCTACACTTTTCCAACTGAAAAGCAGATTAACAAAACAATAACAAATAACATCTTTGAAACCTCAAAAATCTTAGATGAGGAAAAGACGATCAAATATATTCCATGTCTTCATAACCTAGACAAAATTTTATTCCACACTTGCATGTTTCAGTGAAGTTCTTCTGTTATATCTTCTAGCATCTATCTTAAAGGAAGAGATAGTAGGTATTTCCTATCTAACTCAAATGTCTACAGTAGTCTGTCCTGAATTATATAACTAGTTCTTCCCAGTCACAAACACATATATAAATGACTAGTTGCAGATTTGCTCAGTCAAGTACTTTTCTATGACAGTGTGTCTTTTTACATTAGTATTGCTGTACGTTTTATTTTTGCGCATTAATAAAATTAGTATTATCTTCAAACTTTAAAAAGCACCCCACTGAGAAAAAGCCTTTGCTGAAAAACATGAGAATGAAATCACTACATACCAACACAATCTTCTTGTTTGTTTTCAGCTTGACATCTAAGACAGGCATCTAAAAGTAAACATGAACAAAACTCAATTTGATGCTCAGAATACAATTCTTAAAACTGGCTTTTCTAATGGAAATATAAACCATGGAACATATTTATAAAGGTAAAAGCTCGAATTCTGCCATCTAGTTCAACTGTATTTATTAGATAAAAAGGAAATTAAAATACAAGCACTATGCATACCAAAAGAAAAATATTTCTTTTCAGGAGGTAAAAAGAACTGGAAACTGTAAGACAAGCTCTTCACACCCTCCATTTTGTTTGGACATTTTCACAAGCTCTGCTGCAAAAAAAAATCTCCTTTTTGTATATGTGACCATTGGGAGACTTCTGCCAAATCCACTCAAGCAGATTAAAAATTAAATAAGAGCACTCACACGCAACCCCCAACTTCAGGAATTTGTTTTTCAGATGTCAGCATCTCCTTTTAAGGAAATCATTCACAATTCTATTGTTTTTCAGCCTCCCATCAAACCCTGCCCCACACCACCATTTTTACACAGCAATTTTACTTGATGAGTACCTTAAACTTCACCAGAATATAAAACACACACCCACACCCTATATTTTTAGATCATTTATTAGTTGTGCAATGTAAGTAAAGAGACCAATGAGGACATATAATACATATTTTTTAAATGGTGTCTAATCTTGTAGGGGACAGAAAGGAATAAGGATATGGGACTCCCAGTTGGAGTAGTACATCAGCTGCTGCTCCACACTATGTAAGCGCTTACTGCTGCTCCCACTTCAGATTCCTCACCTAGTCAGTCATCAAACAGCAAAGAGAATGGGAATGCTGAGGCAGCAATGTTTCCCCAAATGAGACAGAGGAGAGTAGCTCTTCCTTTAGTAGACAATCAGGAGTTTCACTCATTTATTTATTCTTTTATTATTTCCTGCCTAAGACAGGAAATACAACAAACAGGCAGGGGAAGGACACAATAACACAGGGCGACATCTGGGTATGGAAATTGTATGGCGGGCCATGAATGCTCACAAAATTAGGGGTTGGGGTGTGGGAGGGGGTGAAGGCTTCAGCTGGGGGTGCGGGTTCTGGGGTGGGGCTGAGGGTTTGGGGGTGCAAGAGGGCTGGGACTGAGGGGTTTGGAGGGCGGGAGAGGGATCAGGGCTGGGGGTTGGGGCTACTACTTCATTCTGCTCTAAAGTCTTTCTTCCTCTAGTATGCTCATAAATTCTCCCAGCTCAAAAGACTGTTCTAGACACAAACAAAAATATATGAGAAATGGCTGGGCTAGTTATGTCCGATATTGCCATGGTAGGCACCAGTGATGAGCTCCCAAAATCCTAATAACCGGTTCCCTACCGGATCTTCAGCGGCGGCGGGGGGGGGGGGAGGGGGGGGGGGGGGAGGGGAGAGGGAGAGGTCTTCACTTGCTCCGGGTTTTCGGCAGCACTTCAGCGGTGGGTCCTTCAGTGCCGCCAAAGACCCGGAGTGAGTGAAGGACCCGCCAGGGAACTGCCCGGTAAGTACAAGCCCCACGTGCCTCCCAAACAGCCTGTTGTCCCCCTCCCATCCGACCCCCACCCACGTCCTACCCCCAACTGTCCCCCTCAGAACCCGCAACCCATCAACCCCCCCCGCTCCTTGTCCCCTGACCACCCCCTCCTGAGACCCCCCCCACCCCTAACTGCCCCCCCAGGACCCCACCCAACTCACCCCGCTCCCTGTCCCCTGACTGCCCCGACCCCATCCACCACCACCCCGACAGACCCCTGGAACTCCCACGCCTACCCAACCCCCCCCCCATTCCCCATCCCCCTGACCGCCCCCCCAGAACCTCCGCCCCCTCCAACCTCTCCCAGCCCCTTATCCAACCCCTCCTCCCAGCCCCGGCCCGGCCCCCTTACCATGCTGCTCAGGGCAGCGTGTATCGATGCCGCGTGGCCCGCTGGAGCTCACAGCCCCACCCCCTTACCATGCCGCTCAAAGAGGCAGGAGCTGCAGAGCTGCCCAGGAGCGGTCCAGAGCGCTGGTGCCGGCGGCGCGGCACGGCACGCTGAGGCTCTGCGAGAGAGGGGAAGGCGGGGGAGGGGCCGGGGGAGCCTCCCCAGCCGGGAGCTCAGGTGGGCCGGACAGGATAGTCCTGCGGGCCACATAGTTTGCTCACCCCTTTAACAACCGGTTCTAAACCAGCTTCTAAATTTAACAACCGGTTCGCGCGAACCGGTGTGAACCGGCTCCAGCTCACCACTGGTGGGCACTCAGATTGGATTCTCAATCTTTTGCTCCCCAGAACAGTGGAAGAATGATTTTGGGCAAGTCACTTAACCTCAGTTTCCCATAAAAGGGGTTTCTTATCCATTTTTGTAAAACACTTTGAAATTCATAGATGAAAAGCACTATATAAAAGTGTTAAGTATCTTCTTTATTTTCTGGAGATTCTGTCTCTACAACACAAAAGACAGTTCAGTTTCCTTATTCATTCTGTCCTTGGCCATTCTACTGAAACTGCCAATGTGTGCCAACTGTAGTGGGTTTTGTAATTTGAATACCCACCTCCTGGGAATTGGACAGAAACCATATTTGTATCATGCAGAACACTGACTAGACATAAAATGGTAACTTGGATTACTCCTTACCCAAGCTGCATTTGTACCGTGACCTAGAGATGAAAAGGCTGTGTGTCTCCAATTATTAACTCCCTGAGCTATCCAATCTGAAACAGCAATAAAAATTCACACTTTTTAATGTATTTAGGTCATCATAATTATATGTAATTGCTATGCTGTCAATGTCTTAATCGGTACAATTTAAGCTACTTTTAAACATTGTTTTCAGCCAAAGTACAGCTGCAGCAATATTACTGGGAAGGAGATACTCAGGTAACATCTGACAAGTGGGTATAAGAACCTTTTTTTGGATAAGTGTTAATATTTGTAATCAGTTGGGGAGATTTGTACAAATATAGTGATAATGATTTTTAGCTAATGCAATAATGCGACCTTTCATTTATGCAAGAGTGGTTTGCAAGACATAATTAACAGATAACACAAAGAATACACTAGACATCACCCTTGAAGAGCAACCATTTCCTGGTGAAATGTAGCAAGAGAAGAGCAGACCACAGACAAAGTTTCAGCATGGTGAAGTAGTTGCACAGAGATGAAGGACTCCAGTAAGTGATCCAATTTAAGCCATGAAGCTTCTGTTTGGCTAGTTAAGGAGGATCACCTATTAGGACCCACCACCACATCTATGGCACCATAGGCTATGGTCAGTCACCACATGGTAACCTACAGAGGCTGGTTTATTCCGTGTCCCCTCATTACATGAGAGCTGCTGGGCTAGGTCAACCAACTAGAGTTTATTTCAAGGAAATAAAGAACTGTATGAATATTACAGGATAAAGCTGATTGCTTAAGTGAAGCCTCTGATTATTTATTTCTGGTACAAACACACATAGAACTATGTCACCCATTGGTACCAGCACAGGATCCTTTGTGCAATTACTGCTAGGACGTGGTACAAATACAGAGGTAGGGCATTAGGCACTACATAAATGGCCTTGGTATCATCCCAGCAAACAGGTCCGTGTGGGAAAGAAGGAACCCAGTATGTACAAGCTCCAACAGAAACCCCGGTTTTGCCTGTGGAGGGAGGCAGGCAGGCAGTGAGGAGATTCAGGCCCCCCGGATGTGGGGCTCTGGCCGCGGGGAACAGTAGTGAGGAGATATAGGGTCCCCCGGGGCCCCGGGCTCGCCCCGCGTGGGGGGGGGGGGAGTGAGGAGATACAGGCCCCTCCCCCCAGGATGTGGGGCTCTGGCCGCGGTATGGGGAGGGACAGTGAGGGGGTGCGGGGCTCCGCCCAGGGCGGGGGGAAGGCCGCGGCCCGTCGGCGCTTACCCATGACCTGTACCCGGCAAATGGCGCAGGTGTCGCACTCCACGTCCCAGCTCCACATGGCCACCGCGTTCCACTTCTTCAGCGAGAACATCTTGTCGGCAGCGCCCGCCTTGGCGCCCGAGGAGCCCGGGTGCGAGTGGGGGGCGCCCGGCTCGTCTCCGTCCTCCACGTCGGCCATGGCGGGGGGCGGAGACGCTGCGGAGGAATCGCTCTGGCTCCTCGGAGCCGGGAGAGCGGGGCTGCAGCGCCACCCAGTGTCGGGAGCGACGCCACCCGCCCGGCCCAGCCAGCAGGGCGGGGGCAAATGGGAGGCCCGGGGGACCCGACCCCTAGCCCCACCCTCCGGGAGCAGAGGTGAGGGACCAGCCGCAGGCTCTGCGGAAAGCTCAGGGCCCCTCTCGGCCGCCCCCGCCACGGAAACAGGGCTCCTGCTGGCGGCTGCCTGTAGCTTGCGCTGATGCTGTGGGAAGGGCGAGGGGCAGTGGCGGATTTAAAGTTAGTGGTGCCCTGTGCTCAGCTTCATTTTTGGGGCCCCTCATTGGGACCCAGACAAGAAAAAGAACATTCTCTCTTATCTCCCCCCGCCCCATTTTCATTCTTTTTTTCTTCATCCTCCTCCTATATTATATAGGGTTACCATATTTAAACATTAAAAAAAGAGGACACTCCACAGGGCCCTGTCCCCGCCCCTTCCCCACCCCTGTCCCCGCCCCAACTCCGCCCCCTCCCCTGAGTACCCTGCATTCCCCCTCCTCCCTCCCACCCACGCGAAACAGCTGCCCGAGCGCTACCGGCTTCACGGTTTGCTGGGCGGCCTCCAGACCCTGCGCCCCCGGCCAGGCGCTTCCCCTCCCGGGCTCCGGCTGCGCTGGGGAAGCGCCTGGCCGGGGGCGCAGGGTCTGGAGGTCTGGGGGCTGCCCGGCAAACCGTGAAGCCGGTAGCGCTCAGGCAGCTCGGCTCTTCAGCTGCACAGGGCTGAGGTGTCTGGGGGGAGCAGCAGCCGCCGCCGCAGGGGAATCCGCCTGCAGCTCGCAGCCTGCCGGAGCCGCTCGAAGGTAAGCAGGGGACTGGGGCAGGGATGCCGGCAAAACAAAGCTGGGAGTATTTTCCCGGACATGTTTGGCTTTTTGGCAATTCCCCCCGGATGGGGATTTGAGGACCAAAAAGCCGGACATGTCCGGGAAAATCCGGACGTATGGTAACCCTATATTATAAGTAATAGGAAGTAAATGAAAATAAAGTGATGTACCTTGATCGTTTTTGTAGTCTAACTTATTTTTCCAGAGACCATGTGAACATTGCTGAGGGTCTCAGCAGACCACTTAATGATCTTTCCAAATATTGTTTGTACCGTTAGCTAATTATTGTAAAGTGCTCTGGATAAGAGCGCTTTATAAAACATAACGTACAAAATGTTGGTGTGCGGGATCTGGCCAGGATTTAGGGGGCGGGAGGGGGCTCAGGGCTGGGGGTGCAAGGTCTGGGAGGAAGTCAGGGTGCAGGAGCAGGCTGGGGGTTGGGATGTAGGGTCTAGCCAGGAGTTAGGGTGTGGGAGGGGGCTCAGGGCTGGGGCAGGGGGTTGGGGTGTGGAGCGCTTACATGGGGCAGTTCCCGTTTGGTACGAGGGGTGCATGTGGGGTGTGTGTGCAGGAATCAGGGTGGGCTGGGGGTGTCGGGGATTGCAGGAGTCAGGGAGGGCAGGGGGCTGGAGGTGTGGGGGGTTGCAGGAGTCAGGGAGGGCAGGTGGCTGGGGGTGTGTGAGGGTGTGACGTGCAGACTATATGGTTTTATAAAAACATGATAATAAGTGAATATAATGTAACTGGGATAGTTTTATAAAGATTGATAATAAGTGAATATAATGCAACTGGGATATGCTTCGTGCAAAAGGTCTCTTGTAAGGTATCATTACAAAGCTCATAATCTACTGAGTGTGATCATCCTATTTGTAGAAATGTACCACTCTTGTATCTAAAACTAGAAATATAAAACATAACTCTGAGGGCCTATTGTAATTATGTAAAGTGTGGGCCATTAATGATGGTTTGGAATCTTGATGACTCCCATTAACCAGGACGATTGTCTGCAGATGGCTGTGTTTACCTGTTAGTCTTCCTGTATATGTGTGTGCTGGCAAGTGGGCAATGAAGTCTTGCAGTGACATGTGATCATGTCACCTGAACTGGAATCCATCTTTAACCTGGTGCTTTTCCAGTGTGGGGGTGGAAACCCAGAGAGACAAAGGGTTCCCGCCTTATGCAAAAGCTATATAAAGGGGTGGAAGAGAACAAAGAGGGAGAGGAGCCATCATGAAGAATCCCCTAGCTATCACCTGAGCTGGAACAAGAGCTGTACCAGGGGAAAGAATTGTGCCCAGGCCTGGAAGGTGTCCAGTCTGAGAAAAACTTACTGAAGCATCTCTGAGGGTGAGATTATCTGTATTTAGCTTGATTAGACATAGATTTGCGCATTTTATTTTGTTTTGCTTGGTGACTTACTTTGTTCTGTCTGTTACTACTTGTAACCACTTAAATCCTATTTTCTGTATTTAATAAAATCACTTTTTATTTAGTAATTTACTCAGAGTATGTATTAATACCTGGGGGAGCAAACAACTGTGCATATCTCTCTATCAGTGTTATAGAGGGCGAACAATTTATGAGTTTGCCCTGCATAAGCTTTATGCAGGGTAAAACGGATTTATTTGGGTTTAGACCCCATTGGGAGTTGGGCATCTGAGTGCTAAAGACAAGCACAGTTCTGTGAGCTGTTTTCAGGTAAACTTGCAGCTTTGGGGCAAGTGATTCAGACCCTGGGTCTGTGTTGGAGCAGACGGGAGTGTCTGGCTCAGCAAGACAGGGTGCTGGAGTCCTGAGCTGGCAGGGAAAACAGGAACAGGGGTAGTCTTGGTACATTGGGTGGCAGCTCCCAAGGGAGTTTCTGTAATCCAACCCGTCACAGAGGGGGTGCAGGAGTCAGGGGGGGCTGGGGGCTTGTGAGGGGGTGGAGGAGTCAGGGCTGGGGATGCAGCGTCTGGGAAGGAGTTAGGGTGCAGGAGCGGGCTGGGGTTGGCTAGTTAAGGAGGATCACCTATTAGGACCCACCACCACATCTATGGCACCATAGGCCATGGTCAGTCACCACATGGTAGCCTACAGAGGCAGGGTCTGGCCAGGAGTTAGAATGCAGGAGGGGGCTCAGGGTTAGGGTGTGGAGTGCTTACCTGGGGCAGCTCCCATTTGGTGCAAGGGGTGCAGATAGGAATGTGGGGTGTGTGTGCAGGAACTCCCATTTGGTGCTTGGTGAGGTGGGGATGCAGGATTCAGGGAAGGCAGGGTGTGTGTGAGGGGGGTGCAGGAGTCAGGACGGGGCTGGGGGGCATGGGCTGAGGGGGTTGTGTAGGAGGAGTGCAGAGCCCCTGCCTTTGCTCCGCCCTGCCCCAATTCCACCCCCTTTCCCATGGCCCCGGCCCCACCTCTTCTCCACCTCCTCCCCCGAGTGCGCTGCGGCCCCACTCCTCCCCCTCCCTCCCAGAGCGACCTGAGCGCCAGCAAACAGCTGTTTGGTGGCGGGGGAAGCGCTGTGAGGGGGAAGGAGAGGGAGGGGCGGGAACGCGGCACGCTCGGGGGAGGAGACGGGGGAGGGGGGAGCTGGTTGCTGGTGGGGGCGGAGCTTGCAGCAGGAGCCCCAGGAGCCGGCAGAACCAAGCTTCTGCCCCCGCAGCTGCCCGGCCCTGGAGCCCCCTGTCGTTGGGGGCCCCCGTGCCAGGGCACCCTGTGTTTCACTGTAAATCCATCTCTGGCGAGGGGCCCCCGTCACTTCCAGGGTCCTCGGACTGGGTGCAAGGCAGCCCAGATTCCCTGGAACATCACCGCTGCGGGGAGCCCGGGCTGGGGGAGGGCTGTTTTTAATGCTCTTGGGCAGGCGGCTGGGGTTTGTCTGGGGATTTATACTGCGCCCATTGCTGTGCTGTCCGGGCACTAGTGCTTGTCATTTCAGGCAGTGGTTAAAGTAGCTTGAAACAGGAGGCGAATCTCTCCCCATACTAGCCAAGTGGGAGCTGTGGGAGAGGAAAGTGAGTTGAGCTCCTTGTCACCCTCAAAAGCTGCTTACAAAAGGGGGTGGGGGTTAGGTATTATTCCCACATAAAGAGGATGTCACCCTCAAGCACAGATATTTCCACTGGTTCTAGCAATGGAGTTTCTGCCCAACACAATGAATGGGTTAACACTCCCCTCACTCCTGCTCATTTAATAATAACCCCAATCCCTTGACCATTTTTTCCTCTCCCTCCAATAAATAAGATGTTAGATTCTCCTTGTCACCAGATGTTTATTGGAGCTCTGACTGACCTTGGGCCAGCCCTGATATCCATATGAGGATATGTCTGAGCCAGCCCCCGACACTTGTAAACTCCACTGTTGTTGCAGTTGTCAAAATATTCACAGTTCTCAACAGTCCAACAATGAAAAAAGGGATTCAGTGGGTATAGTGGGAAGGGTTTGGGGTTTTTTTTGTTTTTTTTAAGGTTTGTTACAAACTTGTTGGGGTGCCAGTATCCCAATTCCATTCCTCAGGGGGCCTGTTACAGGAATTTTTCTATCTGTAGAAGAAATATTTATTAAGGACTCCCTCCCTTACAGGTTTGTCACTTAAATTAGCATCTATCCACTATGGCAATCCCCCAAGAACAACCACTACTCACAGTTAAATGTTTAAAACAAACAACTAGGATTTATTAAAAAGCATTCCGAGGTTTAACACCCAATAGGCCTTAAGCCTGGACCCAAAACCAGAACAATGTGGGTTATGAATAACAAAGTAAAGTAATCTTCTTTACTCAGTCTTGTGCAGGAACTCAACAATGTCGGACTGGACCACACAGGAACAGGAACCCCCGACCAGGAACCACAGATCATGTTATTTCTCACCTCTATATACTATTTATTTATTTAAAAACATTTTTGCTGTTAACAGGCATGTTATCTCTGGAGACACAAATCCACAGTTTGAGAACTGCAAAACTAAGCATCTCTGATGGTATCTTCTAGACTGAGCACTGAGCCCCATTAGGTAGATAGAAAGATGAACCTAAAAAAAATCTATATAGAAGCCCCTGGATTGGGTCCCTAATCCATGAACTATTGGAACTCATTTACAAAACTTTTCTTAAACATTACATGAATATATTGTCTCATACTATACCTTTAGAATTTATAATCCCTATTCCATGATGAGAGATCTTTGAGCTATAATGTATCTTAATTAAAACTAGCTTTAGGTTTTTCCTCAAAAAGCATTTTATCAAAAATATCTGATTTTAATTTTTTTTTTAAAAAAACATTGATTTTTATCCAGCCTGGAACCATGTTAAAAATAGTCTGCTGGAATACAAAACTTCTGCGTACATAGTCCTGGCTGCAGGAACCTGCAGGCTTACCAATCAGTTCCTTGTCTTAAACAACAACAAACTCTCACAATGCCTTGCTAGTGACCAGCGCAAACCCCTCCTGGTGCTCAGATCACTCAGCACAACCACATGTGGAACCCCACACCATAGGCGCCAACTCCGTAGGTGCTGTGGGGCTGGAGCACCCACGGGGAAAAATTAGCAGGTGCTCTGCACCCACCGGCACCAACCTCCCACTGCCCCCACCCACTCTTCCTCCTCCCCCGAGCGTGCCACGTCCCTGCTCCTCCCCCTCCCAGCGCTTCCTGCCTGCCGCCTAACAGCTCTTTGGCGGTACTTAGGACTTTCCAGGAGGGATGGGGAGGAGTGGGGACGCGGCGCACTTGGGGAAGGAGGCGGTAAAGAGGCGGGGCAGGGACTTGGGGGAAGGAGGTGGAATTGGGGCGGGGCGAGGGTGGTGCAGGGGCGGCCGGGGTGTGGGTGTGTCAAGCACCCATGGGGCAGAGGGGAAGTCAGTGCCTATGCCCCACACCCAGCTATACTGCACGAATACTCTCAGAGCCACTCAATCACACAGGGAAAGGCACCAGCCAGATCCCCCCAGCTCCCAGCACTGTACCTCAGGAGTATACCATCTTACACTGCTCAAGATGAGCAGTGCAAATTTATTAATTGGTTCACCACTTCATCAATGGAAAGTGGATATACACCAGCCTTTGCAAACCTGATCAGTTTTGCCACATACTTCATACAAACTCACTGGTAAAGATAAACAATTAAACAAATTTATTGACTACAAAAATAGATTTTAAGTGATATTAAGTGATAGGCAAAAAGTCAGAGTTGGTTACCAAAATAAAATAAAATATAAGCATGCAGTCTAAACTCTCAACCCTATTAGACTGGGCAACATCTAGATTAAGCAGTTTTTCTCACCCACCTGGATATTACAGTTCATAGTACACAGATTTCATCCTTGAAATCTGGGCCAGTCCTCTCAGTTGGAGTCTTCAGCGTGTCCTTGTTGCTTGCAGCGTAGGTAGGTGAAGGAGAAAGGCCCAGCATGGGGCCCCCTGTGTTCGGTTTTATATCTTCAGTCCATATGCTTGGAAAACACAAGTCCAGGCATGTCTGGGTGCATTGCTGAGTCTCCAGGCAAGGTTGAGCAATTCCCCAGGTGTGGCCTCATGCAGTTGAGTCATTGCATTGTAGGTCCCTTGATGGACAATGATTGTTCATGGATTGATTGACACCCCGCCCGGGTGTTGGCTACTTTCCTTGCTGTTGCCTCTGGGGAGCTAATAATATCTGACTGATTCCCCAACTTACAGCATGTTTTAGTGACCACCATACAACATAATTCTCATAACTTCAGATGCATTAATGATATACATATATAGAGAGAGAAATGACTTTCAGCAGATCATAACCTTTCCCCTGATACCTTACAAGGCATGCTTTATATGTAAAATCATGGGAATATGGGGGTTCCAGGACACCCCCCCCATCCCAAGGTATAGGATGTCACAATCTTACTCCAAATGAATACATAATCGGTGTATCTGAAATAAGTTATGTTGAGGTCTCGATCTTGAAAATGGTTATGCATATACACATAAGTAGCACACAAGTAGTCCTGTTGACTTCAATGGCACTACTTATGTGCCTGAAGTGTTTGAAGTAGGCCCTAAAAATGTTAATGAGAAAGGGACAACAGTTAGCAGTTTCTGTATTTTTATTTTCAAAGTATGATGCCTTTTTTCCTCAAATTGTTTTAAAACAAACTTTAATAAGACACTATCAGGTTCAAAATGATTTTTTAAAAATTAAGTTTCTTTAATAGCACTTTAAATGATTAAATTTAAAATAATTTTAAAAGTCAGTTTTACTCGCTACCATTTAGACGCTGGTCTTGCATTTAGATCCATGTGGACAGGTTCCTGAGTCATGAAGATCTCCATTGATTTCAGTGGGTCCCTGCATCAGTGGAATGCAGGACCAGGGCCAAGAAACATAGAATCATAGAATATCAGGGTTGGAAGGGACCTCAGGAGGTCATCTAGTCCAAACCCCTGCTCAAAGCAGGACCAATCCCCAACTAAATCATCCATCAGAGCTTGTCAAGAATTGGAAATTTACTGGAACAGCTATCCCGGAATAATTAAATTATTCTAAACCAAACTATTTCTAGAGTTAAATTACAAAAAGGCATTCTTATTCTGGAATAAGAGCGTCCACCTGGGCCATTATATTGAAATAATTATTCCTGAAGAATTATTCAGGATAGCTATTTCAGTAAATTTCCAAGTGTAGAAAAGCCCTATTACAGTTGACTACTTGAATTTCACTCTGCTTAGACAATGCAAATAAAAATTATCTAGGCTCTTTCTGGTTCTCATGCACTGGCACAGTGCTGCAGTATTTGGACTGCAAACAGTGGAGTATATTTAAATCCCAACAAAAACTGATTTTATTGAAAAAAAATAACCATTTCTATTACTGTTATGATATGTGAATTTTTTTTTTTTAAATAAAACCTGAATTTGGAGCATGACATGTCTTTGTAATCTGGGCATTAAATTTTGGCTCTACATTTTTCATGTCAGAAACAGAACTAGTTCAACTATATAGTTGAGTGGATTTACTCTTTTCCTCCAGCATTGTTCCTTTTCCATGGCATTCCTTTTCATAGTGCTCCCACTATGTGGTCCAGTTTCTCAAGGCAAGGACCCTTACAGAGAGGAATTCAAACAAGAGAATAGCCTACCAAGTGTCTTCTAGGTGATTTTTAGGCAGCTGGACTACTGTAACATTTTCCCTCTCTTAGTTTAGGGCTCCATATCTAGCCCTCAATTTACACAGCTCTCTGGGTCAGTTAAGACCCAGGATAGGAAGATTTGTGCAGTGCATGTGGTGGTGGGTAGGAGGGAACCATCTCCACTGCGTGGGAGGGAACAGCAGGCATTGTGATAAAGGATTACTTACTAACAATAGCTCTTGTGCTCCAAATATGCAGCTTGCACAGGGCCCCTCCGTAGGAGTCATGTGGCTAGGCAAACAACTACTACAGTGGGACTTTGAGGCAAAATCATGAAGGAGAGCAATAGCTCTGAGGATGTGAACTGCACTTGTTTCTGACTGAGGTGTTGATTCTGAATCCTAATAACAATATTTAAATATCAGCACCTAATTATTTCTCTGCTGATCATTTTAGCAGAAACATCCAGCTCTTGCGGAACTGTGAATAGAACATGGGGCTGTGGGCAGAAGTTAGGGCTTTTCTTCACTTAAAAGGCTGCCGCAGCTCAACTGTACTGATACAGCTGCACTACTGTAGCGCTTCAGTGAAGATGCTACCTACACTGACAGGAGGCCATTGCAGCCTTTTAAGTGTAGACAAGCCTTAAGTGAAGTAAAACCTCCAGATCTGAATCTATTTATGTGATTTTTTTTCATTAAGAACAAGAATCATGGTGAAGCTTTTCTATTAATGTAAATGCTGGAAAAGCAGCAAGTACATACCTTTTTCATTCTCTTTTTAGTTGATTTGAGCTTCTTGCTGTTCTTGAAAATTGACTTGAAAGTATTTGAGGAAATCTGTGGTGTAACCTTAATATTTAAACCTGGCATCTTGTCTGTTGAGACAATGAAGAACATATTTTCCTATTTTCGACTATCAAAAACTAAATATACTTTTTTTTCAACCCCTCTCTACCTCACAGAAATATTCACTGATGTAATAATGAAGTGTTCCCCACAATGGAATTCCACTGTGATTTCTATTTTTCTTCACTGTTTTCTATTGACCTGCCAGCAGAACAGCATTTCTCCCTCCAAATATTTCCCTCTCACACAGAACATCACATCTGTCTGATTTGAAAAGGTTCTGAAGTTTGCAGTTCTCTTCTGATTGACAAATGACTTCCAGTAATTCTCGAGAGCAAAAATATTTGAACTATAGACAGAATAGCACTTTTTTGACTTTGCCAAGTACTAAATCACAATTCCATGGGACGTGGGAGAGCCAGCAAATGGGAAGGAGCAGATGGGAAGGAGCTGGAGTGTGTGTGAAAGTTCACGATTGGTGAGGGAATGGGAAAAATGAGGTGCAACAGCAAGGAACTCTTAGGAGTTATGCAGCACTGGGGAGGGTTAGAAAGGAGGTAGATACAGCAGTTGAAAATGGCTGCTGACGTTTCTATAAAAGATAATTAATACAGCAATACATATGATATGGTTATTACAGGATCACTAACGTATAAATTAGAACAAGTCTATCTATCTATCTATCTATCGATAGATAGATATATAGAGAGAGACTATTATCTATCTATAGATAGAGAGAGAGACTTGTTCTAATTTATACTTTAGTGATCCTGTAATAACCATATCATGTGTGTGTGTGTGTGTGTGTGTGTGTGTGTATATATATATATATAGAGAGAGAGGGGGAATACATAGCCATTTTCAGGATTTGAATCCTTTTTCTGACTTCTACCTTGCATTCACCCAAATATAAGTACACAAAGCTCAATTTTTCATAACAGGGTCCTTTCCCCTGACATCTGTTACACTGAAAATTCTCTAAGATACTCAAGGTTGTATTGTATTTTAAATAGTAGTGAATTTGTATAGAAATTTAACTTACATATAACATTCCTCATATCCTTTGTATAAACACCCTGATGAACACCTAAATAAAAAGTAAAATAATTTTTAAAGCTTATGGACTGAAGTTGGAGACACTCCACCTTTTTTTCTCTCCTTAAGAGCTTCCAGGATGTCTGTTGCACAAAGTTCTCCTATAGCGTTGCCATCTAGATCAAGTTCTATCAGGTGTTCAGAGTGTTTGATTAGGCTGCATTTAAGAACAAAAAAAACAACAACCTGAAATCTGCTGTAAGTAAAAAACAATGTTATACATTGGTAAATAAAATACAAGTATTTTAATGTAGAATGTAATTAATGCCAAAGATCTAATGTTAAACAACTGAAACAAAAGCCATCATTCTTTGATCATTCTTCTGTCTAGTGACCTGATCCAAAACCATTACTCTCATTGATTTCAGCGGGCTTTGGATCAGCCCCCAAATGAGTACATGGCTCCTCTTATAGGTTTCCTTTTAGAAAATGTGTGCATTTCTTCACTGTGATTCTTTTTCAGCTAATAATTTGAATAGAAGTCCTCAGTAATAAACACAATAACGCTGCCTGATTCCACGTATTGGATTCCCATTGAGTTCAAAGCATGTGAGATGTCAGTTCCATAATACACCTCTACCCCGCTATAACGCGACCCGATATAACACGGGTTCGCATATAGCACGGTAGCAGCGGGGCTCTGGCGGCGCTTTAAAGGGTCCGGGGCTCTGGCTGCTGCGGGGAGCCCCGGGCCCTTTAAATCACCGCTGGAGCCCTGCCGCTGCTACTCCGGGGCTGCGGCAGCGGGGCTCAGCCGGCGATTTAAAGGGCCCAGGCTCCCCGCAGCAGCTGGAGCCCGGAGCTCTTTAAATCACCGCTGGAGCCCTGCCGCCACTACCCCGATATAACGGCGTTTCACCTATAACGCAGTAGGGATTTTTGGCTCCCCACAACCGTGTTATATCGGGGTACAGGTGTATTATTTCAGGGGAGGAAAATTAATGCATTATAATGGCCAGTGCTGTTTGTGTAGCTGTAAATAAAGACCTACCAGCATTTTCACAATAAATTTCTATTTCAGAAAGTTATGACTTGGCTTTAAAAAACTGATTATAACAAAAATTTATAGTTTTTAAGACCAGAAGAGACCATTATGACCATCTTGACCTGCATAACACAGCCTATATAATTTCACCCAGTAAAATTTATCCTATCCCCTTCTTCTACTTGCTCAGAACCAAGAGGGTGCTGGAATAAAGTTAAAGCTGATATTCATTATTATTATTGTTCTTTAGCTGTCCCAGGAACATAAATATTGATAAAATTCCATTAGTAAATTAAAATTTTTAATGGGACTTTGAAACTGCTTAATCGATTTGGTATTTGGGCAGCTGTACTGATTTTAACAATTCTGGGCACAACAGTGGTAGAATTTCTTATATATTACAATAAAAATTAAAAGTGGATTCCACAGCCAATTAATCACTTTTCTTCATTTAAAGCTATTACAACCTTAGGGTCACATTTTGCTTGCCCGACTCACATGAGTATTACTGTTTGCATTAGTAAGGAGGGCAGCAGTTGGATCTTTGTTATTTATTGTAAAAGCATTATGAAGTCTTCCAAATTTTCTCCTGCTTCTTGTATAATCTCTCCCCCCCCCAGATTTCTCTGATTCATGCACTTTGCTTTGGACTGTAGAAGAACTGTTTCTAATATTTAATTAGGACAACAGATGTTGATAACATATATTTTATTATTTCCTGAATTTTGGTTGCTGTTTTCTTCTCACCTGGTCTACACTTAGCTGATAATATTAATACAGAGTGTTAGCTTATCATTTGTTTTTTAAATTAAAAGTTATCCTTGTGTAAAAGGCTGAATGGTCAGTCTTGAGTTAAGGCTGACAATCAACATCAGATTCACGCCACTGAGCCAGATATGACCCTTAGGTATGTATATGTGTCTCCCACTGCACAGGCAGTTATATATCTGCATCAGAGTGTAGAACATGCATCTCTGTGGGAGAAAGTTAGATCTCTAATATTATTTAAATCTATGATCTTGGTCTTTAATTTCCTTGGGCCAAAACTTCTGGTCTAATAAAGGGCCCCAGGAGGCTCTGAATTCAGAACAAGTACAGTTCTACTGTGCAACAGGAGCCACAATGCAGAGACTTCACAGATCTGTATTTCCTGTGTACTGCAGAACACTGCTCCACAGGATCTCTATCTGCTGATAGGAGCAGATGGAGAGTTTGGGGGTGACGTGGTGGATCGACAAAGATATAGGGTGGTAACCAGTGAATCTGTACTAGATAAATCCACCAACCTAACCTTCTCCTCCCTGACTCCCCTCAAGTCTGGCGAGTGGTTTTTTGACTGCTCCAAAGCTGAGGGAGAAGGAACATGGGGAGGTGGCAAGCTGGATTGATTTAAATCAAAGCAATTTAAATCAGCAAGCAGGAAACCTTGATTTAAATAATCAAGTTTAATCATGTTTTGCATTTGTACTTTTTAGTTATTTTCCTAAAGAAAGGTTGATTTCAATTGGTTGGAAACCATTAAAACATGTTGATTTGCTACTGAAATAGCCTTTACACTAAGTTTGGTACTTTTTTTTTTTGCTAACCAGCAGGATATGCTATATGTATAACCCATTCATTTCAGCAGTTATATGGTATGATACATTCATTCAGATTCTTAATTTTTATTACATTAGAAAATGGTGAATGATGCCTTTATTATTTACTAGATAATAATTAATTGTTTACTTGTGATTTGTGTCAAGTTGTATTTGGACAAAAATTGGAATTCAATGAAAAGTGCACAAAACTGTGTTTTAATTTTTTTACATTAAGTTAAATGAATAAGAAAGAGAAAAAAGGTTATCAAAATCTGTTCTACACTGAAAACTTACTGATTTATTAAGCAAAGGAAGTGGCTTTAGTTTATTTTTGGTCACTGTGTCCTTCAAGATTTTAGAACTAGATCTCATCCTCTCACACCTAGTTTGTATTCACAGACTGGAAAACAAGCTTTCCTGCTTTCTCAACTCCCAATAGGTTTCTTAACTTTGAATAAAATAGTCATTGAACTGAAGTAGTTGAATAAACTGAAATGAAGAAAATATCCTCTGTACCTGCAGAAGCGGCTACTGCTGTAAAAAGCTGATTGAGCATTTCAACAAACTGGTTCTAGTGCTTAGCCAGTGACTTCCACCAGTTCAGTGCAACTCTACCCCGCTGTTTACCCAGGGGGGGCCTCAGTGGATGATCTAGCCTATATGACAGTCAAGAAGGCCTTTTTCAAACTCGAAAGCAGTACCCTGTGGGAAGGATTTCCATGTGGCATCTGGTTCCCCAGTCCAAGAATGCAATCATGTCTTTTGCATGTGAGGGTGGTAGAAAGGAGCTCTGTGGGTCCTCCCCCTGTTCTGCCCTTTATATCTATTTTTAGTTGATTTTAATGAGGTCTAACTTGAAACCTGTGGAATCATTTTCTTCAAGTTATTTTTTTTAAATGCTCGTGATAGCAGTCAGAAGGGAAAAGAAACAGAACATACTGGGGGGCACTAGGACACTGGCAGTTTGTCTCAGAGTGAAGTTGACATGCCTGTCTCTCAAATGGCCAAAAATCTTTGAGAGCTAGGGAGCGGAGACTGAAGAGTTAGTATCCAGTCAATATGGTATTTTACAGAATAAACATCTCTGTCCTTTGTCTTTTTTCACCTCTTAATCAAAACTGAAACATCATCCTGTTGAGGTGAAATCACTGGATACTCTAGGAGCTTTGATAGCAAAACTGAATCTGGGGAGAGCTTAGATGTATGTATTTCTAAGATCCTTCCAAATAGAGTCAGAGCATTCACACTATACTCTACGGACACACTTCAGAGATGTGGCATGCAGAATATTTGAGGGCCAAAGCCAATAGTTACTAGTACTCATTTTGGATCAAAAAACAGACATTCTCCAAACATACATTTCTGAATCTAGTAAAAGAAAAAAAGGCACCCCCACCTCTCTTACTTATAACTTACTAAGTTAAAAACTGAGTGAACTCCAAGACCATCTTTTCTCCTCCCTTTCCTCTTCCATCTATGCCATTATCAGCCAAATGCAATTTAACTAACCACGGGCCAACTTCAGTTTTCTTTTCTTTTTTTGTAGTTCCTGCAAGAAAAAGACCCAGGATTATTTTGGGAAAACCCTGTATTAGGGGTGTGACTCTAAATAAATAAATTAATGGAGATATCCTATCTCCTAGAACTGGAAGGGACCTTGAAAGGTCATTGAGTCCAGCCCCCTGCCTTCACTAGCAGGACCAAGTACTGATTTTGCCCCAGATCCCTAAGTGGCCAATGCTCAAACCACTGAGCTATCCCTCCCCTCCTCCTCCTCTAATAGCAACAGGAGCTGTGTGCAAAATTCTGCATGTCCTATGCTAATAGTAGGGGACACATTTTTAAACTAAATAGCTCTAGCAAACATACATGCTTATCAATTGCACAGGCAAAACCCACGGGCAGAGGCGGGTCCTGGAGCTTTCAGCCACCGGCCCCGGAGTTCCAGCAGCCATGGGTTGTGGGGGCACACAGAGTTCCCAGCCGCCACAGGCGGCGGGGGGCACCAGAGCCGTCAGCTGCCACAGGCGGTGGGGACCCCGGAGTTCTGAGCTGCTGGGGCTGCAGCGAGGGCCTCAGAGCTGTCAGCTGTGGCAGCAGCAGGTGCTCAACTCCTCTGCCCCTGCAGCAGGACTTGGGCTTTCTTACCTCCCACGGGGCTCGGGCTTCAGTCCTCCCCCTCATTATTTTTAGTAAAAGTCACCAACAGGTCACAGGCAATAAGCAAAAATTCACAGAAGCCCATGACCTGTCGGTTATTTATAGTAAAAAATAACTGTGACAAAATCTTAACCTTACTTCTTATTGATCACACATTATGGTGGTTCATGTTAAGCCGCAAAACAATTGGAGAAGCATGGTTTGGAGACTTACTTATACCAGCGAAGCAATTCACTGGATAATTTCCATATAGCTGATAAAGATATTAGACCAAATGTAGCCTACAGTATGTAGTTGCATGTTTTTGATTAAGAACAATGGTGACAAACAGCAGTGTGAGTTATAAGTTCAGTGTAAACTAGTTCTAAGCCATGTGTAATTGGCAGTGTAGTGTAACTTTCACCAGTTTAAATAAGAACAGCCATAATGGGTCAGACCAATGGTCCACCCTGTCTTCCAACAGTGGCCAATGCCAGATGTTTCAGAGGGAATGAACAGAACAGGTAATTATCAAATGATACATCCTCTGTCATCCACTCATAGTTTCTGGCAAAGAGCGGTGACGGACACTCAGAGCATGGTGTTGTATCCTTGCCCATCTGGTTAGTAGCCATTGATGGACTTATCCTCCATGAATTTATCTACTTCTTTTTTGAACCCTGTTATAATTTTGGCCTTCACAACATCTCCTGGCAAAGATTTCCACACAGTGCACAATGTGAAGAAGTATTTCCTTATGTTTTTTTTAAACCTCCCGCCCAGGGGTGGCCAAATGAGCCTTTTATCGTTAAAGTGCGGCTCCCCCATTCTCCGCCTACCAGACTGGGGGGGAGGGAAACCCCACCACCACCTTTGTGTCATCTGCAAACTTGATGAATATGCTCTCTATACCAACATCCAGGTCATTAATAAAGATGTTAAACAACACCGGACCCAGAACTGATTTCTGTGGAACCCCACTTGAGACCTCCCTCTAATCCAACATCATTCTATTAATAGTCACTCTTTATTTGTGGCTGTTTAACCAATTATGTATCCACTTAATGATAGTTCTGTCGAGCCCACATTTCTTCAGCTTACTTATCAGAATGTCATGTGGAACTGTCAAAAGCCTTGCTGAAGTCCAGGTATATTCCCATTACCCACCAAATCAGTTACCCCGTTAAAGAAGGAAATCAAGCTGGTTTGGCATGATTTGTTCTTGGTAAATCCATGCTGGCTGCTAGTGATTATCGCTTCATCCCCCAGGTATTCACAAATTGAATGTTTTATACATTGCTTTAGTAACTTCCCAGGTATTGAAGTTAGGCTGACTGGTCTGTAGTTTCCTGGCTCCTCCTTTATAAAGATGGGTACCCTTCTCAAGTCTTCTGGGACCTCTCCAGTCATCCATGAGTTTATTGCCAGTGGCTCTGAGATTTCTTCAGCTAATTCCTTCAGTATCCTCTGGTGAATAGTATCTGGCTGGCCCTGCTGATTTGAATCCATTCAAATTGATCAGAAGATCTGACATGTTCTTTACTTATCCTGATCTACATCCCTTCCCCTTTATTGTCTATGGTAACTTCACAGTCATCCAGTCACATGTTATTTTTTGTGAGAAGACTGAAGCAAAGTAGGCATTGAACAGCTCTGCCTCCCTATCATCTTCCGTTACCAGCTCACCTTCTCCATTGAGCAGCGGACCCACACTGTCCTTGATCTTTTTTGTCTGACATATTTGAAGAATTCCTTCCTATTGGTCTTTAACATTTTTTGCCAGCTGTAACTCATTCTTTGCCTTGGCTTTCCTGATTTTGTCCCTGTTCGCTCATGCTATTCCCAGGTATACTTCCTTGGGTGACATGGCCCTCCTTCCATTTCCTGTATGTGTCCCTTTTGGTTTTTAGATAGCTAAAAGGTCCTTGTGTACTCATATTGGCCTCTTATGGCTCTTCTTATCTTTCCTCTGTATCAGAATAGCTTGGTGTTGAGCCTCCAGTATTACATCTCTTGAGAACTGCCAGCCCTTTTTGACTCCTTTTTTTCCTAATTGGTCTTTCCATGGGACCTTGCCTACTATTTCTGAGAGTTGGTTGAAATCAGCCTTTCAGAAGTTCAGTGTCCTTGTTTTGTTGTTCTCATGTCCTCCTTTCCATAGGAAAATCTATCAGATAATAATCACTTCTTCCCAAGTTCCCAACCACCTTTACGTTCACAACTAATTCATCCCTGTTGGTCAGAACCAGATCCAAAATGGATAAGTCCCTAGTCATTTCCTCAATTTTCTGAATCAGAAAGCTGTCCCCTATACATGCTAAGAATTTGCAGGACTGTAACGGGGCGGATTGGCGAGCCTTATAAAATTGCGACCGTCTCTGCAGCCTCCCTCGCCCCCCTGGGAGAGGCTGGGGTGGGGAAAAAACTAGGCTGATTGGGGGAAGCAGCCACAGGTGGGGCCATGCCCCAATCAGGCCACAGCTGGCCCTATGAGAGGGCTGAGGGCCGGAGACTGGGAGACAATCTCTCTCTAGCTTTTTGAGAGCGAAGGACCTGGCTGCCTGGGAGCTGAGAAGGGTACCTAGGGTGGAGCAGTGCTGGGGAAGGGCAGAGGGAGTTGGGGAGCTCCAGCCTAGCAAAACCACAGGCTGCAGGCCTATTTAAAGGCCTACAAAAGGCTACTGGGGCTGCAGAGAGGCAGCCCAGAGATAGGCAAAGGCACCAGGTCCTAACCCCCTTGCCGATGATTAGTGTTTACAGACAGCAGTCCGCCCCAGGGAGCAGGGGCTAGATGATGACTGGCAGTAGCCACCGAGGCAAGATGAGGATAGAGGGTTGGGGGTTCCCCTGGGTGGGGAGACCCAGATTGGGGGTTACCGCTGGGGGCAGAACCCTGATGTAAAAGGCACCAGGGTCCGGGAGGGACACGGGGGCCAGCAGCAGGCAAGACACCGGCCTGTAGAGGGCACTCTAGGCTGGAAGAGCTAATTCCCGAGACGACCAGCAGGAGGTGCCGCGCCGGTGAGTTGTCGCCCCGCCACAAGGATGTATTATGTTTTTCTGCAATAGTCTTCCAATGGATATCAGGGAAGTTAAAATCCCCCATTAACACTAGCTCGTGTGTTAACTAATCTTGTTAACTGCTTGTAGAATGACTTATCCACTCCCTCTTCCTGATGTGGTGGGCTATAATAGACCCCCACCATAACATCATTACAGTAACTCCCCACTTAATGTCCTCTCGCTTAACATTGTTTCAATCTTACATCCCTGCTCAATTACAGAACATGATTTGTTTAAAGTTGTGCAATGCTCCGCTATAACATCGTTTGGCTGCCTGCTTTGTCCACAGCTGGCAGCCCCCCTATCAGCTCCCCTAAGACCCCCCCCAGCACCTCCCGCCTGCTGGCGGACCCCGTGGATTAGCGCCTTCCCCCTGCTCCCTCCACATCCTGCCCACGGCAATTAGCTGGCTTGTGGCGTTCAGGAGGCAAGGGAGGAAGGGGGAGCCTGCGTGCCGAGTCCTCGCTCTTCCCCCCTCCCTCCTGCCCCCTGAACGCCGCAAACCAGCTAATTGCCGTGGGCAGGGGAGGGAGGGGGGAGGAGCGAGGATGCAGCATGCAGAGTAAAGGGAGAGAAGGGGGGTGAGAAGGGGCGGGTTAAGGATGGGGAAAGGGTGGAGTGGGCGGGCCGAGGGTTGAGCCCCCCGCCCCTTGTGCTTGCAGAGTAGGGGAAGCTGCCGCTGCTGCTGCGCAACATGCTTCTCCTAGCCTACAGCACCTTCAGCTTCCTTGCCTGCCTCATTGTCTGCAGTGCCAGGGGGCTGTGCCTGTGTGGGGTAAGGCAGGGGCACCTCCCAACTATAGTACTGTATGTATGTACAGTATGTTTGTAAACACACAGCACATGCACACTACACCCTTCCCCCCGCCCCTCCCCCAGCAATTTACTGTTGCTTTATGGCCCAATGGCCCTGCTCAGGAATAGGGCTCTACACTAAGCGCTTGCGAGGCCACCAGTTGCCTGCAAAGCAGCTGCGGGTGGTGCACAGCAGAGGCCCTGCCTTGCTGTCTTGCTACAGAATAAATGTTTTATCTGCTCCCCACCCTTCGCTGGAGGGAGGTAAGAACACAGGGGGCGGCAGCCCGTCCAAAGCAAGTTACAGGAATAGCGTTCCAGCGCCTGCTTCGCTATAGTAAGGGGGAGAAGCGGCGTAAAGATGCACAGAACCTGGCCCTGCTCCCATGAAAGTCTGTGAAATGCACAGGAGCTTTGCCATTCACTTTAATGCCAGGTGCATCTCTCTGCCCCTGCATGCACACAGCAGAGAGGGGGCACAGCCCTGCAGCAAACGCTATTTTCCTCCTCTTACTACATTGGCTTCAATGCTGCCCGGGTGCTGAGTGCATGGTTACTGGGGAGATACAGCAGGGCCATTTTTCCAGGGCACCCTGGAGGAGAGGCCTTTGGTCCTCCAGCAGGGCTCCTGTGAAAGTAAGAACCTGCAAGAAAGTAAGAACCTTCATAACTAGTCCTTGCCTAAACCCACAGGGCTTCCATAGGGGAGCAGATTACCATGGAGAATGACATGGGTTTTCCAAATTCTTTCCCTTGCAATAGTTGATTGATGCTGCATGACCCCGGCCACTCCAGGCTGAAGGGAGTGAAGAGTAGCACAGGCATGCGCGTCCGGAGGAGCATCACCCAGCATCATGAGTCAAAAGCGTCCAGCAAGTGATAGTGGAGTGCCTAGCAGTAGCAGTACCACTAGCAGCAAGAAAACCAGGAAAACCATTAGTTTGGGTACTAAATTAGACATTTTAAAGCATTTTAATGCAGGCGAGCGTGCAGTAGACATTGACATCGCTCTAGGTCTTACTCCGACCACTGTGAGAACAATTCGGAATAATGCCGACAAGATCAGGGCTAGTGCTCAGTGTGTAACACCGCTTAGTGCTACTACAATAAGTCGATCAAGAAGTAGTTTGCTGGAAAACATGGAGAGTCTTTTCTCACTGTGGATAGAGGACCAAAACTAGCAGAACATACCTCTAAGTTTGCTAGTGATACAAGCTAAGGCAAAAAGTTTGTATGACAATTTGAAGAGGGACCAAGGTGAAGGATCACAGACAGAGACTTTCACAGCAAGTCGTGGATGGTTTGATCGGTTCAAGAGGCGCTTCCACCTGCATAACATCAAGATGTCCGGAGAGGTGGCTAGTGCTGATACTGCAGAAACTAAAAAATTCCCCGACTATCTCAAGAAAATAATTGAGGAAGGTGGCTATTCCCTTAAACAAGTCTTCAATGTTGATGAAACGGGCCTGTACTGGAAGAGGATGCCTGAGGAGACTTACATTTCCCAAGAGGAGAAGACACTGCCCGGATTTAAAGCAGCTAAAGACCATCTAACCTTGCTTCTAGGTGATAATGCTGCCGGAGACATGAAGATGAAACCACTGACAGTGTACCAATCTGAACCACCACGTGCTCTCAAGGGATTTTCAAAGGAACACCTTCCAGTCTTTTGGCAATCCAATAAGAAGGCATGGATAACTGGAGCTATTTTTTCAAAATGGCTGACTCTCTATGCTCTCCCTGCATGGAAGGAATACTGTGCCAAAGAAAATCTTGATTTCAAGTTTTTATTGCTTATTGATAATGCACTGGCTCATCCAATCAACCTGGACGACCTGTGCGAAAACGTCAAAGTTATCTTTCTGCCGCCTAACATCACATCACTCATCCAACCCATGGACCAAGGAGCCATCGCTGCATTTAAGGTATATTAGTTATGCCGTACTTTCGACCAGCTCATCAGAGGCACCGATGGGGAAGGCAAACCTACGATTCAGCAATTTTGGCCTGACTACAACATTCTGAAGTGTATCAATAACATTGGTGAGTCCTGGGCTGAAGTTACTCACGCATACATGACTGGTGTGTGGGGGAAGCTGTGGCCTGAATGTGTCAATGACTTAAAAGGATTTAAAGATGTTGTCCCCGCTATGAAGAAAGATATCCTCGGCTTGGCCAAGAAAGCAGGTTTTGATGAGGTGGAAGAAGCCGACGTTACACAAGTTCTGCAGTCACATGGAGAAGAGCTAACCAATGAAGATCTGATGCAACTAGAGGTGACGAGAGAAATGGAAGAAGAGGTCCAAGAAGTAGAAGAACCACCAACCCATCAAAATTTGACTGCCAAACGTCTTTCTGAAGCTTTCCAAATGATTAGAGCTGGCTTGCAAATCCTGAGTGATGACGAACCTGACAGGGAACGCAGCTCCAAAGTGATTAGGTGAGTTGGTCATCTAATGACTTGCTATAAAGAAATTTACCAAGAAAAAAAAAGGAAAGCAAAACAACAATCTCTAGATGTATTTTTTCGAGTTCAGAAAGTTCAGCAAGAGGAGCAGCCGGACAATCCACCCTCTTCCACTCTCTGACTCCACCACCTCAACCAAGCTTCATACTCAGCAATGATGATTGTAGTATTAAATTGTTTCTTTAAAATTGTTTAAAACTTATATCTGTATTAAATTGCTTGTTTAAAATTGTTTAAAATGTATATAATGCCTTTTGTCTGGCAAAAAAAAAATTCCCTGGAACCTAACCCCCCCATTTACATTAATTCTTATCAGGAAATTGGATTTGCTTAACATCATTTCACTTAAAGTTGCATTTTTCAGGAACATAACTACAACGTTAAGTGAGGAGTTACTGTACTGTTCTTTCCCCTTGTTATCCTCATCCAGAGACTCTCAGTAGATCTGTTGCTCACTTCCCCTTGGACCTCTGAGCAACTGTATACATTCTTGACATATCGTGCAACACCTCCTCCTTTTTCTCCATTCCTATCCTTTTGGAACAAGCTATATCCCTCAATGCTGGTACTCCAATCATGGGAGTTGTCCCACCAAGTCTCTGTGATGCCAATTAAGTCATAATTTTCTTCATACAACATGAGTTCCAGTTCATCCTGCTTGTTTCCCATACTCCTGGCATTTGTATACAAGCATCGAAGATTCAATAGCTCATATTTCATATTTAAATTATCAGGTTTTCTGTAGGGTTAAAGAAAAAAGTATGCTTCCAAATTATCAAACTTGATAATGTTTGATTGTTCCTGCTCAAGCCAAGAACATTCTTGAGTAGCAGGAAGCCATTTTCATACAAAGCAAATTCTTAATTTCTAAGCTTCATCCAGGTCCTCATTTTCTATACAGGAAACATTTTGCAGGTTGAACCACTTGAGAATATATTGTTATGGCCATTTTTCCTTGGTTTAAGATATCAAATGTCTGGAGCTTTGGTATTTTACTTCTGTAAAGTTTTCATGAAATTGAATGGTGATGCTTAACATAAGGGCAAAAAGTATGTGATTTTTTGTTAGCATGCTTGTCTTGCTAGTTCACATTCATTGCACCAGAATGTGATATATAGGAAATAGGAATTGTATAAATGAATTAATAAAAATAAAAATGAATGATTTTTAGTTTTGGTCAATAGTACATAACTATTAAAAATACTGGATCAATCATTAGCCTGCATAGCTTAAAGTGAAGTTCTTTGAAAAAATACTATACAAATGGCATAAATAGATTCCATTTCTATTATTTCTCAATGACTCCATATTAAATTTGTTCAGTTTCTGTGTAAAAATGTGGTTTTCCAACAACCAGCCCCACAAACACACCCTGGATTGTTGACAGTATACACTTATACAATCAGCTGGATCTGGATTCCTGTTGGTGATGTACAGGAATGAAAAAACTCAGCTTGACTTTCAAATCCCAAGGTGCTTTTACAGCACTGAGAGAAAAAAAATCTTTTTACTTGTAAACTGAACATGAGAGATCTGGAGTCAGAGAGAGACAATCAAAATGGAATTCCACAATGTCATTTTTACAGTTACTTTACAGAGTAAAAGTGCACATTAATGGTTCTTCTACAATATCTAAGGTTAACCATTCAAGACTGAAAACCTAATTTTGAAATGATCTGTACAAAAGAGGAATAATGAGAAATAGAGTTCTCCTTTGTCAGCACATCTCTGCCTGGAAGCACTAGACCACCCCAGCCCACTTGTGTGCTGTTCAATTGTGGTTTTAATAATCACAGTGCCACACTATGGGTCAGATCTTGCCCACCTTTTATGCAAGTGCACAGCCTGGTCAAGGGCAGAGGGCTGTTAGGACCCTTTCCCACTCCTTTTGTTGCCTTCACAAGGACCAGTCTGGATTGCTGTCCTGGAGCTCAGGGCAGCATAGGGACTACTCCCCTCCCTACTCCCCTGAGGCACACAGTGCTCTATAGCAGTTGAGGATGAAGTGGGGCAACAACCTTGCTGCTCTCCACACCAGCCTGCATAGAACTGGTGCACAGAGGTAGTTAGCTATACCCCAGTAGTGTAGTAGCAAGCACACTCCCATGGTGCACCAGGGAGCTCTGGGAGGCAGTTTGCTATTTCTAGTGCTATTTCTGGCCTAGTGCAACTCTACCCCACTGTTTACCCAGGGGTGGGCCTCAGTGGATGATCTAGCCTATATGACAGTCAAGAAGGCCTTTTTCAAGATTTTCCATTACTAGCTTGTTGTGGTGACAAAAACACTGGAGACAAGAGTAGTAGTGAGAGAGGGAGGATGATGGGGGCTTTAAATCAAGATTGGTTGTCTTTCTAAAAGACACCACACCTTGTTGTGCTAGATGTAAAAAGCACTGGGTGAAATTCTATGGCCTCTGTCATGCAGGAGGGAGGTGAGACTCTCCCCCCCTTCCCCTCCCAGCCTTAAAATCTAATGATGGGGAGGGGGAAGCAGGAGAACCGAACCACGCATGACAGATGGTAATCACATTGCTTAAGGTGCTATTGGAAGATTCTCAGATACTACAATGATGAGGACTTATGTGTAATAGAATAAAACCACACAAAACTGAACTGTACCTTTTCTTTTCTTTTCCTTCCTCGTACTACTTTCCACAGTGTTAGAGTTTCCTGTTTTGGAAGCAACGTTCAAGTCAGAAGCTGTTGAATGGATACCCAAACCTTTGTCTGCTGTTTGTAAATAAGAACAGCCATTCAAACAGTTGCCAATTCATGGAGTTATACACAATTTTTTGGAACGTGCAGTATTAATTATTTGATATACACTCTCCCAAGTTTACATTGTCCTGGATGCTGAGGGACATTTACCATAGAAGGATCTACATAGCTATTTAATTTTTTCCATCAGAGATAACAATTTTGTGGGCAGAAAAAAGTTGGCATATTTCAGCACAAAGTTTCTATGCTATTTTTGCTTATTTCTGATTTCTTATATCCCTTGATATAGTTTAGCTAGTATTATCGTTTGGGAAAGTTTGAGCATCTTTTACACTGCAGTACATTCACCATTATATAGATGCTCCATTTATCTTCCTCTCTAGAGCATATAGCCAGATTCACCCTTGGAATGCAGCTTGCATCCCCCTGTGTCTGCTGGGACAGCCACACCAGTAGTTCTGCAGGGAGGGGGCATCTTAAATTCAAGCCATCTGAGCCATTTTGGTGGAAGCTGCCTGAGAGAGATGCTGAATTTGGACAGCTCACATGCAGGCTTCCCCTGCTATAGTTAATTGAAAAATGCAAAAACACTTTCATTAATATAAACGTGACTTTTTAAATGAAAATTAAAAAAAATATATTTCCAGAAAATGTTCATTGCAATATAGAAAATGTCTTGACCACTCTACTTCCCCACCACCTTCAGGCTGCCATGCTTGTTTTGGGGACTGCATTTGGCCATCCCCAGACAGAGCAGGGATCCCTGGCAGAGAGAATGGTGTGGAAAGTTTATGCAGCTACAGGTACACTAATCATTATCAGGGACTTGAAGCTCAAGGAGCGAATTGACCAAGGACAGTAGTTTGAATTACTTTCCAAACTTAAATAGCCTCCCTCTGAAACAAATTGATGTTAATGGATGTTTTGTAAGTTATTAATTTATGTGCTTCCCAAATGCAACTTTCACTACTTTTATTCATAGTGGTTTTGCTTTTCAGGTATAAATACATAGCTGCTTAAATGTTTCTGGCCAAATCTCGAGGATCCTTTCTCAGTCAAGGGGATAAATATGTAAACGTTAAACAATGGGAGCAAATTAAACAGTAAAGGGTATTTACAAAACAAAATTGGTCTTTAGCTCAAATGGAACTTATTTATTTTTTCATGTTTAAATTTGGATTCTAGACACATTTTATTATTAGCACTTGCATATTTAATCCTTCAGATTAAACACATTTTTATGATATCTTTTTAAACATATCCTTTTAAACACCAAACACCAAAATTCTCTGAAACAAGACATTACAAAGTGCACTGTAGAGACAACATGAAATGACTGTACAGCATGCTTTGTCTGTCTGTCCCAGGTGCCAAGAAGAGAACACTTTTACATGAATGTAATGGAAGTACAGTAAATGCTTGCATAGGCTATTACTAGTATGTGTAAGTATAATTTTAAACAAAAAATTGAAAAATGATAATTTTCTCTAATCCAAGCACCGTCCCCAGATAGTCTCACCTTCTGGTATTTGATGATCAGAATAATTGTTGAATAGTAAGGCATTTGTTTCCTTATCTCTTCCAAGATTGTCTGCATACATAGCTATTGGTGTGATAAGCTCAAGGGCACCCAAACATTGCAAGTTGTTACCATTTAGATAAAGATTGCTGTGACAAAAATATAATTTTAAATATTTGATTGATGTTCCATCACATTTAAACTTGCATTTCATCTTTCTTTTCTATATTTGGGTTTTATAACAATGTTGTTGAAACTAAAATTATAGTAATTGTAACAGAAAAAAATTGGAGTAAATAGTCTCTTTTTAATACCAAGGAGGCTTAATTAAACTTGAATTGGACTTAAAACTCTGAATGCTGATTTCAGAAGTTCTAATTGCTGATATAATAAAATCAAGTAAGGATAATGTCGAAGATAAAATATGGCTTTGATGACTAATTCAATCTCACAAGAATAACTGTTTAAGTCTCCCAAAGTACGTGCTTAACTTTTAGGCATGTAAGCAGTGCCATTACATTAGATATGTCAGTAGTTCCATCAACATCAGTGTGATTAATGATGTGCCCAAAGTTAAGAAGGTGCATAAATACTTTGTTGGATTGGGCTGTTTTTCTAAATTGATTAATATTTGCTGCCTCCTTCATTTGAATTGGGGTAGGAATGTCCAGAATCCTGCATCATGCCTAGGAACACACCATTACCATTAAAGGAATACTTTCTCCAGCAAAGTCCAAGAGAGAGTAAAGATGGGACTCCTTTCCCCTTGAAAGTGACATGAATGTCACTTGCATGAAGTATGGCTGGTTGGACTATAAACATTCACTTTCTTTGCTGGATTATAAGGCTTTAAGGAGTCAATTAAATCAGCTTTAGGAAGATATGCAGGGAAATTAGAAAGAGCTGACCAGAGTAACTGTAGTCAACAGCTTTGGGTCATACAAACATTTCAGAGGGCTTATCAAGGCTAAGAAAAGACTTATCAATAAAATGTATGAGGCTAGGAAAAAGACACTTCAGGATTCCTGAAGTCCCTGAAAGTGAAATGTCGTCTTTGGTCAATGGATAGTACACATATTCCCCTTGAATAGTCCAGAAAGTTTTTTTTTCTTATAATATCTGCAAGTAGACTTCCAAAGGGAAAATCATCTCTGATCATTTTAACACTCTCCCTTGTGCACATGCATTGTAAATGCTTTTTAGGATCACATTCTGTTTCTCATATTCATTATATCAGCATGTAGTTTTCTCTAGCGCCTTAGATACATGTCACATCTTCTGTCTTGTGTATGTCAGAGTCCATTAAAAACATTGCCACAAAAGCACACACTAAAACATTCTCATAGCATATAGTACAGATTAAATATAAAAGAACAGTAGTGAAAATTTATAGACATATATCATTATCATGGCAGATCCCAAAGGAATGTACCCTCCTTGCAGGGCAACTGAGCACCACCCAGATTGATCTCTAGCTAGGTTTTTAAGGTGGTATGACTGGATGTTCAGTTTATGTCCGCCATTGGCAATCTTATCGCACCACCAAAGCTTTTGGTGACCATTTCTTGGTAAACACAATTTATAATTCGCTGGTCTTCCATCCTAATAACACGTCTACTAAAAAAGCCACCAAAATTGAACCAGTACTCATGCAAGCAGTTGGTAGGATCTGCTATGAATGTCTTCATTTCTGATCTTGTCCTGCCACTTAATGTGAAGAAGCTGACAAAGACGACAAGAATCAATGTCATCCATCTGCCACTCTTCAGCTTTTCTGTGCCCATGTTTCACTGCCATACCACAGAGTTGGTATATTCATGGTTCTATAGATCCACAGCTTTGTAGCAAGCGTGATGTCACAGTGCTCCCACCGAGGCTGTTCAAGGTCCCAAAGTATGGCAGCAGCTGCTGCTATACGAGTGTCCACATCTTTGGCGCACCCTCCAGCACTATCTATGATGCTTTACAAGTATTTGACAGTTGCCACTTACTTGATGTCTTGATTGGACAAGTTAATATTGGGATTGTAATCTGGAGATGGAGGCTGCTTGATGGTAATAGTCAGGGACTTAGTTGTATCCAGATTAATAACTGGACCAAAGTGCATTGCTTCAGGCCTAACCAGCTTGGCCATCAGCTTGTAGTGTTTCATTGAACTGAGCCAACAAGACAATGTCATCAGGGTATTCAAAATCTCGAAGCAGAATGACATTCAGCTCGACACCACCGACAGCTGCCTCCTCAAGTCCATCAACCAATCAATGTGAATATTGAACATTGATGGTGACAGAATGCAGCTTCGCTGAAGTCCGGTGGAACTAAGAAACCATGCCATATATCTGCCATTGACTCGAACACAGCTTTCTGTCCCATTATAGAGCTTTTCTATCAATCTTCTATCAACACTATCTTCCCAGAGATGGCAAGTTTCCTTATCATCCTACAAACTTGTTTGATGCACTGAATCAAAGGCCTGACAGAAGTCTCTAAAAAGTACTTAAAATAGCATATTAAATCCATCCAGCTTCTCCAGAAGTTGTGTCAAGGTAAAGATCTAGTTGACAGTGGAATGACCAAATCTGACAGCGCACTGAGAATTCCCGCCTTTGCTATGAAGTGCATCATTGATTTGAGAGATTAAGACAGAAGTGAAGACTTTTCCTAGGACTGACAACAGCATAATACCTCTATAGTTGCTACATTCAGCCTTATCACCCCTTTTAACAGGGGCAGAATAACACCTTTATTTCAGTCATCAGGAATGATATTAATGTGCTAGATGATCTGGAAGAGCCTGTGCAGCCATGGTACAATACTCTTGCTTGTCTTCAGCAATTCAGGGGTGAAGTTACAACTCCCAGGTGCCTTCCCAGACTTCAATTTATGCATTGCGATCTGAATTTCTTCTAGGCTGACGGAAGGTGAGTCTGCCTGAACTTCTTGTCCCACTTCAAATTGAAGAGGGACTGCAGGCAGTGGAAAATTGAGAAACATCTTGAAACGATCTTACCATTGATGCAGTTGATCTTTCCGACTTCAGCTGATGCTACCAACGATTCTTTACTGGACAAGAGGTGCCACCTTTTCCTGCAAACACTGCAAAGTTGATTAGAGGCTGTGAAGATCATGCCTGGGGGCAGCTTCTAAACTAGCTGCCTGAGGTGACCACCAGGGTTCCTTATCCATCTTATACAATGACATTATGTTCCGAAGTTGAATCCACTTGGCCTTTGCTTTTGCTCTCAACAAATGTATATTTGAAGACTCAAATTGTATCCTGGCTTTTTTCTTAGCTCCAACTCAGTAAGCATCTCTGTTCCATGGGTGACATTTGAAGGGCTGAAGCCCCAGCAGCAGTCAGCCCTGATTATTTGAAACAACACCATTCGTCATCAGATGAAAGAGAAAGCAAGACTTCAGTCTAAAGTTTCGACGGCCTTAAGCAGCTGAGAACTGAAAGCTATCTGATAGTGGAGTTCTAAGAACTTTTGGTTGAATTGGACTAATTTTGGCCTATTAACTGGCTGCTGTTGAAGCTGGACTTTTTAATGAAATGTATACTTGTATAAAGTATAAGCCAGCTCAAATTAATTAAACCTGAAGCACAAAACAATAAAATGTGAGCTAGCAATAAAATCTCTCCTGGTGAAAATATAGATTTAATTTGAAAGAGAACGGGCAACTCTCTAATGTTTTTAGAAAGGAAGAGTAATGTAATCATCAAGCAAAGTTAAACAATTCCAGAAAGAGTTTTAATCTTACCAAATGGCAGTTTGGGCTACAATGGGGCCTAACTTGGACCCACTTTCAGGTTCCAAACTGCAGTAGCATAAGCTGAGGGTTAGAAGTTTTCTGTTTCCCTCTAACCCAGAAACAAGTCCGTTGATTCCTTTATCTCCAAACCTGTAAAAGAGAATAGATTAGTTATGTCTATCTGCTGACCAAGACTATAAATGTCACCTTCAAAGAGAATACCTTTTTGCATCCTGAAACATGCAATAGTCCAGCCTGTGTTCAACAAAGCGTCACTTAGAACAAAAGACTGCAGCAACTACCACCTTGTCATAAACCTCCCTCTTGTTGGAAGGATAAGAGTTTTTATTGCGCTGACTCCAGCTGTTCCTGACCTCTGCCAATAAATGCCTTTTTCCATCCTCACCTGGACTGCTTTTTACTTTCAAATGTAGACATAGCCACAGAGGCCCATGCTTTCATCACCTTGAGGCTAGGTTACTGCAGTGCACTGTACCTGTGACTGACTGTGAAGGTGTCATGGAAGCTTCATTTCAATATACACTAGCCCAACTATTAGGGCACAAGCAGACCAACAAATATACCTTAAACTTGTGCTCTAGGCGCTGCACTAGGTCTTATCCAATTCTGTATCTTCTTCAGATCATGGTTCTAATCTTTAAAATCCAAAGTGGGTTAGGGCCTACCTATGTCAGAGACTGCCTCTGTCTTCACTACTCACCACGACAGCTGCATTCAACAGAGATGCTGCAGCAGACAACCCCAGGGTAACTCTTGGAGGCTGGAAACAGGGCACACTTAGTGTAAAGACTCAACTGTAGGATTTCCTACTTCCAGAGATCAGGCTGAGCCTCAATTTTGACACACTGAAGGCTCAAAATAACTCTCTTTGTCTTTGTGCAAGCCTTCCTTCAGCAGCAGTGACTGCAGACTGACCCAGCAGTGTTGCTTCTGGAGACATAGGCAACAAGTATAATCCCATTTAACAGTGGTGTAAACAAAGGTCTGGGACAAGAGTGTGCTTTTGTTTATGGCACCTCAGTACTCAGATGATGGGCACATTAAGAAATGCGTAGCTGGAAAGGAAGACCATTGCAGGTGCAAGTTTTCTATAGATAGATAACTATAGCTCATTCTTTGTAAAATCGAGTTCTTAGATGGAAATTATAATGAATTAGTACAGGGGAACTACATTTATCTGAATTATGGATTCAGGTGGGGAAAAAAAGACATTTTGGGTAACTGAAATTCAGCCTGGGGATTTATCCACAACCAGTAATAGATTTTCATTACTATGGGGATGAGGAACTTGGGAACCATTGTTTCAGCGGAGAAACTTCATATCAGAACTGTTCTGACTTTGAGGGTACACTGAACATAACAAGCACTGTTCAAACTCACACTCACTCCTCTCTCTTACTTGGTATAATCTAGAACAATGGAGTTCAAGTTGCTGAAAGGGAAAGCTGCTCCAAGTCGCTCCATGGACCATGCATCTATCTGAGCATGAGTTATTTCTAGAGTACAAAAGGGATAGTTGGTACGTCCATTCCGCTCTAAAAGCATTGCCTAGAAATGCAAAATATGAATAAACATCTGCTGTTATGAAACAGAACCGCACACTTCTGATAACAAAGGCAAGTTTTTGGTTTGGTTTTTATATTTTTTAAATCTAAATTTTCCTGTGTACTTTTAGTACTTGTGGAAGGTGTCAGATTGACAATCCTGGAGACAGACGTTCTCTGTTTATCCTCCATACACAGACATTATAGGCAGTGGCAGTGCAAGCTTCTCCTACAATATGCCACAACTTTAATCTACAGAGACCAACTCTTGGGGGGAGCGGATAGTTAATTCTCCATGCACATTCATCTGTTGGCCTCTCTGCTGAGATTGCTAACCTAGTGAACAGTTAGAGTTAATTGTGGTGATGGTTTGTGTGTTATGGACACTTATCCACTGGGAACTGGACTTAGATCACAAAATAAGCAGTAATGTAATCACTTCAAGCAGATTCATCCTAAGTGTCTTCTGTTCTTCAAACATCAACTCTAGAAAGCATTTTTATTGCCTTGCCCACTCCCCTAGGCCTGGGGGGTGGGAATCAAGTGTGTTCCTGACCCTGACCTGCCAGCTCCTCTCTTGGCCCACCAGTCTCCCACTCCCTTCCTGCATCAAGATACCTGGAGCAGCGAAGGCCTCCCTAGGACCCAAGGGAAGGATGGATGCTACAGTACTTTGAGGGCAGCTGAGCCCCTCTACTATACAGGAAGTCAGAGATCCATATAGAGAGGATTCTCCATGCACAGATCTGTGGGGCATGAAACTCCCAAACATTTTCAACCAAAACTTTACACTATTGTATTAGTGCATGAGCAGGACCCTACCAAATTCATGGTCCATTTTGCTCAATTTCACGGCCATAGGATTTTAATAATAGTAAATTTCATGATTTCAGCTATTTAAATCTGAAATTTCACAGTGTTGTAATTGTAGGGGTCCTGACCCAAAAAGGAGTTGTGTGTGGGGGGGGGGGGGTCGCAAGGTTATTGTAGGGGGGGTTGCGGTACTGCTACCCTTACTCTGCGCGGCTGCTGGCAGTGCTGCCTTCAGAGCTGGGTAGCTGGAGAGTGCTGGCTGCTGGCTGGGAGCCCAGCTCTGAAGGCAGAACTGCTGCCAGCAGCAGCTCAGAAGTAAGGATGGTATGGTATGGTATTGCAACCCTTACTTCTGCGCTGCTGCCTGCAGAGTTGGGCCCTTAGTCAGCAGCCGCCACTCTCTGGCCGCCCAGTTCTGAAAGACAGCAGCGCAGAAGTAAGAGTGGCATAGTAAGGTTTTGCCACCCTTACTTCTGCGCTGCTACTGGTGGGGTGCTGCCTTCAGAGCTGGGCACCTGGCCAGCAGCTGCTGCTGTCTGGCCGCCCAGCTCTGAAGGCAGCGCAGAAGTAAGGGTGGCAATACTGAGACCCCCGTAAAATAACCTTGTGACCCCCCTGCAACTCCCTTTTGAATCAGGACCCCCAATTTGTGAAACGCTGGTCTCCCCTGTGAAATTTGTATAGGGTAAAAGCACACAAAAGACCAGATTTCACAGTCCGTGACAAGTTTTTCATGGCCATGAATTTGGTAGGGCCCTATGCATGAGAATCTGAAAGTGAAACAGACTAGAAATTGATTATAAACCAAAGTGAAACCGGCTAGTTTGTTTCATTGCACACTCTGAGAGATACGCTGTAAACAGGGCTGGTGCAACCATTTAGGCGACCTAGGCGGTCACCTAGGGCGCTAGGATTTGGGGGGCGCCATTTTCTTCAGCAGCGACCGCGGCGGCCGGATCTTCGGCCGCCCCGGTCACCGCCAGCATTTAGACGGAGGGAGCTGGGGCAGTGGAGCGCGGGGAGGGCCGCCTGCAGCAAGGGGGGGGGGGCGGCACACAGGGGAACTCTCCGCCCCAGCTCACCCCTGCCCCGCCTCCTCCCCGAGCACGCTGTGGCTGCTTCATTTCTCCCACCTCCTGGCGCCTAAGCTGATTGGCGCCACAAGCCTGGGAGGCGGGAGAAGTGAAGCAGTGACGGCGTGTTCGGGGAGGAGGCGGAGCAGGGGTGAGCTGCTTCACTTCTCCCGCCTCCCAGGTTTGTGGCGCCAATCAGCTTAGGCGCCGCAAGCCTGGGAGGCGGGAGAAGTGAAGCAGCGATGGCATGCTCGGGGAGGAGGCGGGGCAGGGGTGAGCTGGGGCGGGGGGGGGTGCCTCAGGGTGGGGAGCTGCCGGGGGGGTGCCTCAGGGCGGGGGGTGGGGAGCTGCCGCCGGGGGGGGGGGGGGCGCGCCTCAGGGCAGAGCGGGGGAGCTGCCGCGAGGGAGGCTCGGGGACGGGCGCAAGGTGGAAGTTTCGCCTAGGGCGCGAAACATCCTTCCACCGGACCTGGCTGTAAATAAACTACAGTATAAATGGGAAGAAGTAAGTTAGATTTTCAAAATTGCTTCAGTTTTTGTCAGAGCTGATACATACGTCTCACCAAGTTTGTGTGTGCTAGAAACACCTGATAGGTGTTATCAAGACCCGACATTAGAAAAGATATCTGACTGGATTTGGGCACATATGAAAGAATTAAACTCTTTGGGCATGAAATCATATTACCCCCACAATCGAAATCTTTGTGTCTCAGAATGTGTTTGTTCATTGTCTCAATAGGCCTTCTGGTCTACATTTGTGGAACTGTGTAAAATCCAGGATAGTTTTTTAAAAAACTTGTGTTTGTATATCTGGTGTAATTTGCATTGGCCATTTCGCTACACCATTATCCATTGTCCTCCTACACTTTTTCATTTACATATACAATCATTCTAGCTAGGTACTGGTATTTCTAATTTACCCATCACTGCCTACATTACTGCAAAAATAAAAGAAGAAAAACCAAAATCCTTTCACTTTCAGTCAGCTTCTCTTTAAATGTCTACTTTTTATATGATATTATGTATTTTATTTTACTTACAAGGTTTGCAATGTCTTGATTGTTTAGCTGAATTCCCCAGATACATAGTTCCTTTCCTAACATATACCGTTCATCTCTAATTGTCCTTAATAGAGGTGTGAGGAAGACTGGCTGGGAATTCTGAGAGTTTGTGAGCACAAACTAAAAAACAAAACTTAATTACAATTTGGTGTAATCAAAACAGAAACAAATGTACATTATATTTTAGGAACCCAAGCATAAAATATACTGTTATCTAAATGTACTATATATTTATGGTGATCTATAAATGTTAACAAAAGTCAAAGATCCTCTGCATATCAATAGATAAAAAATTGTGCAGAATTCCTTAAATAATCAGGGCAAAAGGGACATTCAGCACATTATTTTCTATATTGGTGCAGCTCCAGTCTTTGTACCCATAATGAATAGAATAAACAAGGTGTAGGCATTTTTACCATTGTGTCATCTGACCCTGTAGATCAGCCTGGAAAGAATTATTTTATGTTCTAGATTTATATCTTATGGAACTATAAAAAAGAAATCAGGCATTTCTAGAGATAAGAGCACAAGAACATTCTAAGTTAATGTGCTCTATGCTCCTCTTAACCTGGTTATCTGGACAATGCAAGTGTATAATAGCTAATTATGGCACATTTGGAAGGCAGGGGATGCATTTGCAGGTTTCTTTTCAGGATTATAATCAAAATTTTCAAATTGAGTGCCTACAGTTAGACAGACATTATACCTAAATCCATGTTTAGTCACCTAAAGTTAGGTTTCATTGGAAGCTACAGATGCTCAGCCAGTTTTATAGGAGTGGCTACATTTAGGTACCTGGTTTAGGAATATGATCTACATTCATTGGAGAGGAAACCCATGTAAATGTCTAGAACACATTCACAGTAAGAATATAGTGTAATTGTAGTCACCCTCACCCTGGGACTAGTACCTGCTGTAGCTGTGATGCAACAGCACAGAATGCTGTCTCAGGCAGAGACAGACAGCAAGAGGGCAGCTCGAGCTGGGGAGGGGGCTTGGAATGCACCCAAAGGGACAGTTGGAATAAAAGCTGTTAGAGAAGAAGAAGAATCGAAATGCTGAGCTAACAGATGACCTGGAGCCTCGGTAGGAGGTGACGTGATAAAATGAAAGAAGACCAGGAAAATAAAAGTAGGGGACTGGCAAGTGAGAGGGAGGAGACAAGGAAAATAGGAAAGGTTTCACATCAGGAGAAGCAGAAAAAGTAGACCTAGGTATGTGAGCAGGTACTATTAGAGAAGTAGTGAGAAATAAAATCTACAGACTTACACAGAGAGAGAAAGAGAGAGAGAGAGAGAGAGAGCGTATCCAGAAAACCCCCCCTGAAAGGATATATAGTTGGTGGAAAAGGAAATTGATCATAAAGCTGTGTTAGATGAAAACAGATCCTGGCATCAGTAAATGAGAAGCCCACCTGCAAAGGACCTAAAGTGTATGAACAAAGAGAATGACTGTTTGAACATCTATTGAAGGAATACAGTTCAAAGTCTCTAATAGACAAGTGAGGGCCCAGTAGGGGAAGAAACTTGTGGATAAACTAAGTGAAAAAAGGTACAGCTACAGGAGCACTTCAAGCCAAAGAGAAGCAAAAAACAGGACCGCAAGAGTGGAATTGGACTTACAGCCAAGGAGAGGAAAAGTTGATTTTTCTCTGAAGTGACACGCTATATCGTTTGCTCTTATTAATAACAATGGATTTGCTACTAACTGCACAATGTGTACAAGCTCACAAAAGTTAATGAGTTGGTAACCTATAGTTTATTTTGATAAGTAATTTGTCTTTGGTAATGGTCTATATTATTTGTGATCCTGGTACAAGTTTGAGGTTTTCCCTTCTAAAGTTCTAAAAATGTAAAATTATCCCTTTTGTCTTGGTTTGCCTCTGCCTCTCCTCACAGGTAGCATAGCCCAGCCTTGCTGGGTCACTGCATAATTCAATGGATATTTGTTATTTATTTCAGTCTTAAAACTCCATTCCAGAGAACACCTACCAGAGCTCCGAGTGCTCGACATAAAACTTTAAAGGCATAATAGAGAAAAGTTACAGAATCAAAGCAGTTATTTTCCACCTCTTTAATCTCACCTTAAATTATTATGTAGAACATATTTACCTTTGTAAGAATAGTTTCATTTTCTATGCATTTTCTTAAGCTCCGTTTGATCATGCCACTGACAGAGCTTTGGGAAAAGGCACAATGCCTTTCATAGGTTTTCATAAACTTTTCAAGAATGGAAATGTCAGAAAGTGAACTGTCTTTTGTTTTAATTTTCTCTTTCTTCTTTCCTTGCATGATTTTTTTGTGTGGAAATTTTTGTTGTCTTGTCCTTAGCTTGCTTACCCTGAAACACAAAATTCAAGCTTATTTGTATTAGTAACAAAGCTGTTATTGAAATGTTAGCTTTATGATAATCAAAGAACAATTATGGAAGGGTGTGAGGAAGGGTGCGTATCTTGGCCAACTGATGCACATCCTGCGGAGTGTTGTAGTATTTATACACTGGTGTATTAACAGAGCAAACAATATTGGAACATTTAAGCATAGTGTAATAATATTAATCAATCTGCCAAAGAAAATAGTTTAAAAAAACCCATCAAAAACCAACACTATATAAAAATCCAGGCAATGTTTATCAGCACAGCTCTGTGCCAGTACCACTCCTAAAGTTCTAGATCATCTGTGATGTTTTAGCAGTAGGAGTAGGCTTGACAGTGCTGTTAATGGACAATTAATAGCACAGTTGTGGTTATAGTGGGGACATCTATTGTGGGGGGACACCCACACTGGAGGACAAGCAGGGAAATAGGGCCTGAATTAGCTCACCTGCGTCAACTCTAACGCTAGCAGCTGTCTGGACAGTGCTAAAGCTACCTGATGCAATTGCCAAAAGTACTTTGTTTATAATTGTTTCCTGTACTAGCGTGTACAACTTCCTCCTTCTTCTTTTAAATGGCTGGTGAACTTCAGGTGAAATTACAATTTCACCTGAAGTTGATCAAGCCAAATGGCTACATCAGGAGTAGCAGAATTTATTGCAGTAATGCCTTCTTCATATTTATAAATTGGGCAGTAGGTAGTGATACGTTCGATGGTCTATCGTGGGGAACCACACTTGCACACCAGGGAGTCCTTGATTTTCCATTTGTGCATTAGATATCTGCATCTACCATGGTTGGTTTGAATTCGGTTCAGAGTTGACCAAGATGACCGTGGAAGGTCAAACCCAGGAACCTTATGTGTGGGATCCAGCACAAAATGCTTATTTTTTGTCTTGTTTAGTCCAATCTGCTTTCCAAGCCTCCTTCTGATCGTAGCCTGATTGCATGAGGCTAAACAAATGTTCCCAGCAAGACTTAAGACATGGGAGGGCAGGGGGGTTGGGACATTGTCAAGGTCTTGGTGGATAGGAAGACGTCTGTTTTCCTGGATTTGCTGAGCTTCGTGGAATGTTGCAGCAGTTTGGTGTATTGGCGGGGGAGCAATGTTAGAACAGGTAGCTTTGGTGTTGGAGTCAACTTAAGGATTCCCATGATGCACTACATTACTGTATTTAGCTGGGTGTCCACAAATCGCGTGCAGCTGCACCTGCTCTATACCGGTGCACAATATTCAGCTACCGAATATACAAGTGCTATTGCAGATGTTCGCAAGACTGATGCCGATGCACTCCATGTTGTACCTGCTAGTTTCTGGATTATGTTGTCTCTTGTTTTTAATCTTTGCAGCTACCTTTTCAAGGTGATCATGGAAGGTGAGGGTGTAGTCCAGTTTCACTCTGCAATATATTGGAGTATAATCATGTTGCACATTTTTACCACAGAAAGCTACTTTGTGTGTTTTTGTCACTCCAATTATCAAGATGAAATGTGCTTACTATTGTTTTTCCAGGGTTTGGTTTGAGCCTCCATTTCCGGAAGTACTGTTCTATAGTTCGGAGGTCCTCAGTTAATGCTTTCTCAATGTCATGGAGGTTTGGTGCTTGGATTGTCTTACTCTTCAAGATCCTATGCAGCTGTCAGGAAGCTGTGGAAGGTGGAACTTCAGAGGGCCACAGAGCCAGTGCAGCGGCATGGGGGTTTCCATCCTGGTATCTTTGGCCTCACACAGGCCTTTGGGATCTGCCTGGTTTCAGGGTAGACTCTGCAGCCTATTCTACTGGGAAGCAAATCCTGCCCTTTGGTGGGAGGATCTTCATGATGGGAGAATTTCCTCTCCCAGACTCTTCCCTTTGCACACATGATTTGAAACACAGGAAGGGGTTATTGGGGACAAAATTATTTTCTCCTTGATGCCTCATGCATGTTGTGCACAGTGACACTTATCTAGTACAGCTGCTGCATTCAAGTCGCAAATGAGGTATGGTGCTGGATACATACACACAACAAGTTCAGTCACATCACAAAATACATCATGGGGTTGTGTAGTTTTGTTTACATAAGTTTGGGATGTCCTGTTATTCATAAATGGCCAAGGCACAATTGAGTTATGCAGGCCATATCAGAGACCAACATGTATTCTGTATATGCTGTGTATTTTTCAGAAAAAATATGTTACAAGTGTGTTAGAGTTTGTAAAATGCTATTGAAACAATTTCTTGTATTTACTTTAATTAAGAGCTCATCTGTAGAGGCCTTGTGTTATAATTTCCCTCTATTTTAAAACACCTCTAACAACCAGTCAGAATAATACATGCAAACATCAAAGATTTGACTGTGCTCACATTCACACCAGTGTAAATTAGTATGTCTCTGGAAAGATGAATTAGTAGGGCAGATGAGGCAGGAAAAGGTACATGACAACTTGTCACATGGTTTCACAGTTTATCACATCTTCATCCCATATGCAATATACACTCCACACATCTTTTTGTTGGCCCATGTGGTTATATCAAATTTTTTAAGCTGTCAGTTACTTTGTCATTTTGTCTTTAAAAGTGTCATGCACATCTATAGCACTATACAAAAATCAGTGTATTAAATATAAATAAAATATTTCATAAAGTTATAGAAACTAGATAAAGGAGAGGATCAAAAATTACATTGCCTTGGGATGGGAAGCTATTGAACATTTTGAGGCAGGGAACAAATAGCTCACAGGGCTATTTCACTGTTTCCCCCCTCTAAAACTGGTAGAGCATAGATTTTTTTCCTGGTCTTTTTCACCTGCCCTCCAGTATGTTGCATAGCAGTAATGGTGCTGATAGTAACTTCGGCTGTCTAGAACTGCAGAAGGAAGGAGCTGATTTATTCTAATACTTACCGTCCTTTGTAAACTGTGTTGAGATCTATAGATGAAAACTGCCTTATAAATGCCAGGTCTGAGTATTGCTGGAGGTGATGGCTGATTTTCACAAGTGCAGACAGACTCCACCTTGCTGAGTTTCTCTCTAGGCTCCTTGTCAGCTTCAGACAGACTGAGTGTTCCTCTGTCACTAAGCAACCAAGTCACAGGATTCAGAATGGGAACACTGAGCAGTGGTGTTTAAAGAGCCAGAGCTCCCACCCCTTAACCTACTATCCTGCAATTCAAATGGTAACTCCCTCAGAGAGTGCTGTAGCTCTGTATCGGGATTACAATGTCTAGGGGGGAAATACTGATTCAGAGAAAAATCTGTCTTGATTTTGAGCCCCTCACTGACCCCTTGTCACCTCAATGCCAAATTCAGGACACATTGTTGAGAAATAGGGCAGATTCACCCCAAACTGGTGGTTATTCTATCATTAGGTTATACCAAGCCAGTAACAAAGTAAACTTCTGTATCACCACACTAGTTAACAAGCAATCAAAAATGCAGTCTCCTTAGGCATTCCAGCCTTGGTTTTATCCCCAGACAATGGACTATATGATAAGTGGTTACTGAAAACCAATGTAATCAATTATAGGGTCCTTCTAATCCCAAGAGATCAGCCACTTAGGTCAATATATAATTCAGTTTACTCAATAATCATGCTGATGCCAGTCCTTTAGTAACTAAAAAATAAAAGTTTAATTAAAAAAAAAAGAAGAGTGTTATTAATGGTTAATAGATCATATACATACAAGCGATTTTTCAGTGTTCATAGATCAGGATCATAGTAATGATGGACTAAACTGCTGGCTTGCAAAAGTCTCTGTGGAATTTACCCAGGCATATTGGGGGTCATCAGTCCTTTTTCAAAGCTTCCTTGTTAGAAATCCAGTCCAGAGAAATGAAACAGGAAATGAAGACAAAATGGAAATATCTCAGGGATCCTTTTATATCCTCTGCCATGTGCAATAGATAGAATTTTACTGTCCCAAACTAAGCTCACAGCCTCTGTTTGTGGAAAGTTACTGGCCCAAGATGGAGTCCAAGGTCACATGAGCATATCACATGTCCCTACATGCTTTGATGACTCACAGGGGCTGCCATTGCCCATATTCTTTCTGAGGCGTCCCTGGAAGGCTTACTGGGTAGGATGAGTTTCTTCTATGACCCATTTTTCGAGTGAAGTGTCCTTAATGGGCCATCAACACATAGCTGTCTGGCCTCCATGAAAATCCTATCTGGTGGGTGTTACCCATGAACACAAACACATGTGTAAGATAAGTCCATGGCCAATATTCATAACTTTAGATACAAAGATGATACATGCATATAAACAGGATAATCATACTTAGAGAAAATCATAACTTTTTCATTGACACCTTACACGACATACTTTATACAAGATTTGCTGCAATTGTATAACAGTGGTAATATCAATAATATAAATGGTCATATTCAATCATACAGCATCACACCCCTCCCCACCCAAACATCTCTTGATGTGTGTCGGCTCCTCTCCACTGCTGAACTTGTTCTTGAAATTCCACCTGGGAGTGAAATGGGGAGATTTTGAAGTTTCTGAGGAACCTGCAGCCATGGACAGGAAACCAAAATCATCAGTCTTGTGGTTTTCAAGTGTCTCAGGTAAGACATTTTATTGTTACAAATCTTGATTTTAAGTCTCCGTAGAGTTGCTGGAGGTGTTTACTCACCGTTGCCTTCTCACCTCTGTGCAGGACAAGTGACCACAACTAGGGGCTCCATTAGAGACAGAAAAGCAGAAGCTTTAAACACTAAGTTGGCTTTAGGTAAAAAGCTTTTCTGCTATCAGATTGCAAAAACGGTTAAAATCAACCTCTGCTGACTGTGCACCGCCAGAGTAGCCCTTGATAAGACAACATAAACGAACAACTGCATTTCAGTTAACGTCAGTTCTTCTCCCTTTTACATGTTTCAGGGTTGCACTTGGAGATACAGTATTAATCAAATATTTTACCAGAGTGAACAAATTACAAATTTATAGGAAAATTATGTACATCTCTGTGCTAACTGCTTTAAAATATTTGCATAATTTTAGATGAACAATTTCTGAAATTCAAAACAATTACTTCCTTTGGAAACTTGATGACTTTTGGAAAAAAATCCAAAATAAAGGTATGTAAAAGGGAACTGCAAATAATTATTTTATCAAATAATGTTCTGTCCTCTTTATCGTGAAAACACTGAACAAGACTTGCATTAAAAAACCCATAGTATTTGAAATCATTATTTGATCATGCTAAAATTATGCAAATATTTTAAAGCAGTTAGCACAGAGGTGGGCAAACTATGGCTTGGAGGCCACATGTGGCCCTCCAGATGTTTTAATCCAGCCCTCGAGCTCCTGCAGGGAAGTGGGGTCTGAGGCTTGCCCTGCTCTGGCACTCCAGCTAGGGAGTGGGGTCAGGGTCTTGCCCCACTCTGCACAGCTCCTGGAAGCAGCGGCATGTCCCCCCTCTGGCTCCTACGCATAGGGGCATCTAGGGGGCTCCGCATGCTGCCCCCACCCCAAGCTGCCCCCGCAGCTCCCATTGGTCGGGAACCACAGCCAATGAGAGCTGCAGGGGTGTTGTCTGCAGACAGGGAAGTGGGCAGATCTGTCTGGCTGCGCCTCCACGTAGGAGCCGGAGGGGGAACATGTCGCTGTTTCTGGGAGCTGTTTGAGGTAAGCACTGCCCGGAGCCTGCCCCAGCCCTGATCCCCCTCTTGCCCTCCGAACCCCTCAGTCCCAGCCCGGAGCACCCTCCTGCACCCCCAACCCCACCCCAGAGCCAGCACCCCTAGCCGGAGCCCTCCCACACCCCAACCCTCAATTTTGTGAGCATTCATGGCCTGCCATACAATTTCCATACCCAGATGTGGCCTTCAGGCCAAAAAGTTGGCCCACCCTTGAGTTAGCATGTTCTACTGTTAAAATTTTCTGCAGGATCAAATTTAGAAAAAGATTTCAAAATGGTAATTTTGAAATACGGGTGAATTTTATTCATTAAGGAAATATGTTGATTTAAAACACTTTTGCAATCAGCTCAAAATATCTGATTTTATAAAATTACACTTGGGAAGCAGTTAACACAATTTGGTGCAATCATTACTTTTTTTAAAAAAAGTATGTTTATTAAATTATATATTTCCTCAATAGACTAAAGCCATGATAAAACAATATATATAATCACAGAATAAACATACTAAATTATATTACTAGTAAATATAAAACCTTTCATAGTAAAAATAAATACATATTGGAACATCTTAGGTGAATAATATGCATTTCTCCGTTAAACTGGCTGGTGGACAGTGCTATCTTTACCTCAGTACTAGAGCTAAGCAAACAATTGATTTTTTTGGTTTGGTAACTAACTTGAAATTTTTTAAAAATATTGGCTTGTTTCAAACCAAAACTTAATTTTTTTTGGTTTCCTCTCCAAAATGAAAAATAATTTTTTTTGTTTGATTCAAAATGACATTTTGTTTAGAAAATGTCAATTCAAAATTAAAAGTTGAAATGAGAATTATTTAGGACCATGGAGGAACCTCAGTACGTGTTCCATGAAGACAAGGTGGTGCTAAGAATCCTGGAATTGTTCTTGTGTGAGATAAATTCATCTTTCCCTGCCTCAAAGGAGATCATTCTCCCTTTATTCTGTCCAAAGGCACAGCACCCCCAGAAACACTGTGGTACACTTAGACATTGAGATAGCACTAAGGGTATGTTTATGTGGCAATTACACACCTGCAGCTGGCCTGGGCTAAGGGGCTGTTTAATTGCCGTGGAGACGTTTGGGCTCAGGCTGCAACCTGGGCTCTGGGACCCTGCAAGGTGGGAGGGTCTCAGAGCTCGGTCTGCAGCCCAAGCCCAAAACGTCTACACTGCAATTAAACCAGTGGCGGGCAACATGCGGCCTGTCAGGGTAATGCGCTGGCGGGCTGCGAGACAGCTGCCCACAGCTCCCATTGGCCAGTAACGGTGAACCACGGCCACTCGGAGCTGCAGGTGGCTGTGCCTGCAGACGGTCAATGTAAACACTGTCTTGTGGCCCGCCAGCGGATTATCCTGATGGGCTGCAGTCCCTTAACCCCGAGCCCCTTAGCCTATGTCAGCTGGCACAAGCCAGCTGCGGGTGTTTAACTGCAGTGTAGACATACTGAAAGATCTATATCAAGTGCACCAAATTGACAAGATGATCAGATTCCTTATCTCCTTTCATCTGAAGCACCGAGGGCTCAGGGTATCCAAGCTATTACTAGTTACATGGATCAAGCTATGTATCACAGAGGCATACAAGGCATCAGGTGTTCCTGTTCCAGCCAGAACAAAGGCACACTCCACAAGCTTTATGGTGACTTTGCCAGCAGAAAAAGCTTGTGCTTCGACTGCAGAGATCTGCAATGCAGCTACGTGGTCATTGGTCAATACCTTTCTTATATACTATAAAATGGACACCCTGTCTTCTGCAGAGGCCTTCTTTGGCAGGAAGATGGTGCAGGTAGTGGTCCTGTAAAAGCATTGCTGTTTTGGGCAACTAACTCAGCAGGGTTTCCCTATCTCATTCTGTTTTTCTGAGTTCTGTTCACTTCATGTTACCTCCCATACATATCAGAGTTGTGGGAGATATTGGCTGCAGAATGGTGAATTTCTTACCTGAACATTTCCTTTCTGCTAGCAGTCTCCAACTTTTCTACCCTCCCTGGATGCCTTCCTATCTCCCAGGCAGTATTTAATTTTGATAGTTATGCATGCCAGCTGTAGCCTACAGTACATAGTTTATTGGTTGGCATTAAAGTTACTGTTACTAATCCTAGTCTACAACTTCTTACACAGTTTTGGAATGAATCATCTGGCAGCAGGCAGGCAGAAGGGGCATATGCTGTGCTACAGCTTTGTGGTCAATCAAGACCATTCTTTTGAGAAATGGGAGAGTCTACCTTCTAGATTCAGGTGTGGGCAGAAGCACATTAGTTTGTTGTCATAGTGGGCTCAAAGGTGGTGGATTCCTGGTTCCAGGGTTTTCGTGATAGTCCTCTTTCCTCTGGTACTTTTGTGAGGAGAATGAATAAAAGGAGTGTTTTTGTCTGTTGCCAGGTTTATAGTCACTCAGAGTATTGTGTAGGGAGGGCATGTCAACCTTCCAGGGGCAAAGCCAGATGTGATGTGTGGCTGCTGAGCTGGATGCCATGGCCTGGCTGAAAATCTCACTGCATCCAGAGGCATCTTCCACAGAGGCTGTTGCTAGGGAAATTTTCTGTATACCTGAAGTCAGGATGGGCACTGTCCTTCATGGCCTTAAGGTCATACAGCCAGGATGCTATGGCTCTTGCAAAGCATGTAGCCATCAGAGATGCTCTAATGGTGACCAACAAAGCCTCAAAGCTCCTTCTGAGGGGTGGTTTCCAGCTTTCTACCAGTTGGATCTTTGGTAAGGAAATACCCTTCAGGTGGGAATACCGTATATTGTGCTAGAGATGCCATTGTGGCTTGTAGATCTATAATGGAATGTTTTTGGCTCTTGCAAGTTGCAAGTGCATGCCTGCTCAGGTATTCACCTTTACTGGGCTTCCCATTCCTCTCTGATCACATTCTCACAGGATTGCTATCTCAGGGACAAATTTAGAAGTCAGGTAATAGTGAGGATTTAGAAGGCAGGAATTTATCTTAAGGCTTGTCTTCTAGTGACTGCTCAGGCTGGATATGAATTGTAGATGCAACCTTTTAGCACATGGATTTCAAAGATTTCACGGCAGGGGGAAAACTGTTTTTGCATTTTTTCCATGTCCTCTCAAATTCAGGCTCTGAGAAGCTCTCCTTCCTCAGTAGAGGAGATGTCCGAGTCAGAGGACACACATCTTTTAGATTATTTATAGCAGAGTTTCTCAATAACTGGTCTGTCGAGCAGCACCAGCCTGAGATCTCCCTGGCAGTTTAGGAAGACAGCAAAATCTATCTGGTGTCAAAAATGTCGAGAAACAGATTTAGTTTTTCCTTTCCTTTTTGCTCTGTTGGGATGCATTGCAGCTCAGCTGTGGTTGGGTCATGGTCTTGTGCAGCATGATTTATGCAGTGCCTTAAACCCTCTGGATAGGTCTCCTACCCCTTGGAGAGACACTCCCACCTGGCTGGGAAATGGGATTTCATTGCTGGAGTTCCCTGATGCAAGCTGTGAGGAAGAGGAGCTGAGTATAAGCCATGATTTCTTCCTAGGGAACTTAGGGGTCCTGGAGCCCCTAAAGGGTTTTTCCTTTCTCATCCTGTTCTGCCTTGAGGACTTACCCCTGGGCTGGCTAGCTGAAAGTCCTCCTCTTCCCATTACAGTTTGCATCTCCACGGCCTTTTCCGTGTTCGAGTCACGGCTTCTTGGGGTGGAACAAAATATGCCTGCCTGACTCAGAGCCCCATGTCCTAGCAGTGAAAGGATCAGCTGGCTGAGAACAGGCAGGGCACAATTCACATTTCCAAAGAGCCCAGGAACAGGGGCAGCAGGTTTGTATAATTTTTGGTGGTGCCCAGAACGGGCCCAAGTCCCCCCCACCCCCAACCTGCCTAAGGCTCTGGGAGGGAGTTTGGGTGCAAGATGGGGTTTGGGGTGCAGACTCTGGGAGTTTGGGTGTGGGCTCTAGGAGGGGGCTTGGGATGCAGCAAGCAGACTGCCCCAGGGCTTGGATGGAGGGGCCAGAGAGGACTCCCCCACCCTCTCGCCACCGGCAGCAAGTTCCGGGGGGGGAGGGGGGAAGGGGGGCAGCAGGTGGGCCCTTCCAGCATGACACTCACCCAAGCCCCCCCTCCCCCAGGCTGTTGCTCAGGAGGTCCAGCCAGGATAAGCCCCCCTTTGAGTTGACTGCTGGGTGGGGGGGGGCTGCCATGCACCTTCTCCCCTCCTCAGGTGCAGCAGCCATCTCAACCTGCCCCCAGTACCGCTCCCTTGTAGCTGGCAGTGGCCGGCGAGGGAGCGCAGCTGCAGGGGTAGCCACCTGGCCACCCTAGCCCATGGCAGGGATGCTAGGGGAGGCGCGTAGGGGCAGCAAGTGGGGGCGGGGGAGAGACCCAGCCCTGAATATTGGTAGAGCGGGCCCGCCCCGGACCCTGAATTTGCTGGAGCCCATGCACCATGGGCCCATACAACTCGCTGCCCCTGCCCGTGAAAGCTGCCTCAGAGATACAACACTGCTTGGATTCAGCTGAGTGTTTGCAAGACAACTCTACGATGCTGGCCGGGGGAGGTACAGGAGCCTGGTGGGAAACTGCTGCAATGATGGCTCCAAGTGGCTGAGACCACCACACTGCTCATTACCTCAATCCAGGAGAGGGAAAAGAAAGAAAAGCTGCTTGCTACTGCCTAAAAACATGGGTAAAAGAATAAGCTGGCAAAGAAAAGTCAAGAGCAAAGCGAACTGCCACTTGACTGCTGCCACAGAAGCAGGGCAGAGAAGGGAGCATGACTAGCATGGGCAGTGCTACAGCTTTGAACTTCCTCCAGGAACTGCAGACAGGAGGGGGGAATATTCCAGATATCAGAATTGTGGGAGATTCTGGTCTGAAGAAAAGATACAACTGCCACAACAAATTTAAACATCTTTCTTGAGTACTGTAATAAGAAACTTTTCCTATGTTGAGCCTATTATTTCTGTAACTGACAATGAATGCTGCTAACTGAACGAAGTGAGAAATGCTCCATAATCCAAATGTTGGCTGGTTTTACAGTGCAGTGTGATCTACAGAATTGCATTGTGTGGGGATGTGGACTAGGCTTTAGTTACTGCAGTGGTTCCCAAACTGGGGTTCGTGAACCCCCAGGGGTTACAGGGGGTTCTTGGAAAAAAATTCCCTAATGGCAGACAGCTGTTGCTAGGGTCCCCAGGCAGCACGGGGCCAGCAGCCTGGAGCCCCTGGACTTCCAAGAGCTAAGCAGATCAAAGCAAGCATATCTATCACACTAAGGAGATTTAAACTTCAAGACTCCTTATAAGAAATGGAAAGGGAGGTGGATATTTTTTGCTGTTTTTAAAATTAAATAGGCAGCTAGTATTGTTTTAAAAATTATTATGAAGAACAAGTTTAAGCTTTGTTGTAACGTGCGTTGCTTGCCTGGACTGCTCAAGACCTGAATGCTTGTGTAGGAGGAACTCTGAGTTGGCTGCTTAAATACCTTCATGCTGTTTCACATCTGATACTCCTTGATGAAACATAGGAGCCTTGTCTTATAACAGACTTATTCAAAGCGATACAAGCTACGAAAGTGAGATCTTGGAAGAGTGTTGCTGTTTTCATAATGTAATAAAAATACTGTATTAATAAATAGTATGTAATAAGCATGTCATAAAAACAAATTTTAGATTTCCAAGATCACGGCTTTTATAAATTTATACTCAGGTAAAGGAGAAAATCCCTGGAAATATTCATTTTTAGGAGGGGGTTCGCGAGACTTGACATTTTAATGAAAGGGGTTCACAGGTTGTTAAAGTTTGGGAACCACTGAGTTACTGCATGAATGGAAACCCACATCCTGTGTCCTAGGCTATCACGAATACTAATGAGGCCTTTTCTGCTAGAGAAGTCAGCCTTCTGATAAAACATTTTTGAAGTTTACAGAGAGTTCCAAGTGACCAATAGCTCCTACAAGCTTTTCCTCTCGTGTTAACTTAATGAACACAGAAGACAGGCAGAACACTGGCTCTAGTGAAATACTCATTTTACGCTGAATGGGGACTGATAGTTTTCATTCAAATAGTGATTTATCCTTTCACATGGCTCCAATGGTTTTGGATTTACTTTAGGGGCTGGATAAAATAAGAATTCATGTTCCACTGCACCTTTGAAGCACAAATGGGACCAGCAGTTTGAATTGGGTACACAATCTACAATCTAACCTATTTGAGTTACAACAGAGAAGATGCTGGTGCTTATTTAGCACTCATCTTTAGGACAGGAAGTGACAGACACATTGAAATGCTAAATCACAATGAGCATGTCATACAATGACAAAGACACCCAAATATCCTTAAATGCATCAGGCCACTCACCAATTTAATAGGGTACTCCTTTCAAGATTGACCACATTGCTACCCTCCTGTGCAAATTGTTATGCTAAGGGACCTTCTATTAATAGCGCTTTTCTCTCCACCTAGCAGTCCTAAATGAGAAAGTAATTGAATGTATGAGGTAACCATACAGGATTACTGAATTTCACTTCATGCTGTTTCTGTAAGATGGAAGACAGATTGTAGCAAATGGTTCTACTTCACTATGCAATTAAGCTACCAACAATTTTTAAGAAAACCAGGCCTCACAGAAAATACATAGCCCAAATCAATTTGTCATCATTTATTTGTGAGTTGTTCTCAAGCAATGTTACAAAAGTTTTTAATATTTTATAAGAAAATAAATTTAAATAAAAATACATTTTCAACAATACATCATCCTTACACAAATTAAAACTACATTAAAAAAGAATTTACAGTCAAAATAAAACTAATTACTGAGCAATGTTTTAATGTCTAGGCTAATCAAAGTGAAAGCAACTTTTAATATTAATCATCTTATTTGTACCTAATTTAATTCTAGAGTACCTACTGTGTTTTTAAACATACTATAAAATGACAAATTACATTTTAAAGGCCTCAGGTCTTAGAGGCCTAGCTGTCCTTTTCTATATAGTCTAGTACCATCAAAGCAAATGAAAAGTGCATTTTCAAAATCCCCCCCTTACAATAATACAAGATTTAAACTTGTTATACATTTAACTTTGCTGTTAAGTGACAAACAGGTTTCAAGAAACAGACACACAAGCACATTTTGTAATAAGACTGGTCACAATAAATAGCAAAACTTAATTCTAACACTTATTAGTGCTGTCCAAATCTGGCAAACCTTGTTTCTTTGGCAAATAAACTAGGTCAAATTGACATTGACAGAATACATTGCTGGGTGTCAACAAATTTAATTTTTTCTAACTGAAATTTAGGGCAAGTAAAATTACTTTACTATTGGATATATTCTTAAAGGAATGCAAAAACAGGACTATACTTGTTGGTAAAATGGCAAGTAGTAATAAATGATTGTGATGTTGAAGATATTGGTATCAAATCCTAAGTGATTTCAATCAGTTGCTTTAATATTAAAAAGTGATTGTTCTAATAGAAAAGTTACCTTAATTTCAACAGTGATTTCAATCCTGTGGTACTGACTGGTCTGAATTTTAGGAGAAGAAGGCATCCTACAATAGTATTTTTAAACAGCTTATAGTTTTGTAAACATTGTGGATCTATATTTGTACTGATGAATTACATTCTCAACTCTGACTGGGGCAAATCATGATTATAAAAAACAGCAAGTGTTACAAAAATTAAGTACTACCTGTACACAGTGTATTTTATTTTACTGGTACTTTACCACGTATACCATAATATTTAATACTGGTGAAGGAAAGTTTAGCCTTCTCTTCTCCAAAGTGTTACCTTGCTTCTACTGATTATGTACAGATATGGTTTTCAGCACAAAAAAAAAACTTTAATTCTCAGAGGAAGAGAGCAGGAATCAAAACTTTCTAAAGTCAAGAATGCCAGTTCAAATTTGTTTGATCTGACAAATAACCCCACCCACATAACTAGAAATTAAAAATGGTCATAAAGCATTGTTTAAAACACATAACAGCACTGATCATTCAACTGATCATAAAGATTAGATACTACAAAGTATCTAAAAATATAATCTGGAGCAGTCCAGATATCTAAAGTGCTTGGAGTGATTATTCTAGAGAGATTATTTAATATAGCTGTAATGAGAGGTGAGCTGGACCTAAATGTGCCAATTTTTTATTTTCAAAAAAATCTTAGATGCGAAGATGTAAAGTGAACAGTATCCAACCACAGCATTGTCACATTTGCATTCTTCTCATTTGCAGGAAAGACAGCTTCCAAAAAGTGTTGCTAATCTGCATTTAAAAAAAAAAAAAAAAAAAAAAAAGCAACCAAGAAAAATTAGTACCTGATTTTTTACAAAAGAAAAACAGACTGTGGTCTTATGTCACTCCATCCACTGCTCACCCCAAATGTAAACAAGAGGTACAATCTAACAGATTCCCTGATTTCTCCTTCTTCAGTAATTTTTTTAAAATAAAAATATAACCAACATTGGTGTCTGCAGTACACAGAACACACTGCATAATTTTATAAAACTTCAGTTGCAGTTACCTTGGAGTCCTGACAAAATTAATAGTTTGACAAAGGAAGAGAAAGAAGTCGTGCACTGAATGTGAAGGTTCAGATCCTATTGAGTCATCATATGTTGGGATTTCCACTGCAAGACTTTCGGCACAGCAGGCACTGATGGTGGATTAAATGTGAGTCCAGTATATTGAGAGGTGTAATCCAGTCAATAGTTGGTGTTGATTTTCCTCCTTTAGAAAGCTTATTCCTTTAGGAAGTTCCAAGAAAAAAAAAAAAAAAAAGCAATTGCAGAAATATTTAGATTTGCTCACATCTGATACTTCAAGAACATGGAGCTTCAAGTTCTTCATCAAAATAGGAATAAACCTCATGATCAGTTTCCCAAACAGATACTTTTCTCTATTAAATATTAAATAGATTGTGAACACAGGTAGCATTTCTGTTCATTCTTAAATACTTTGGACAAGTGTACACCATGAATTAAAAAAAAATATATATATAAAAAAAACCACCAAAAAACACACACTTCCAGTTTCTTCTGAATCCACATAAGCCACAGTTTATTTTCGTTAGGAAACTTTTCCAACAATTGGGTTTTCTCTGGAAAATAAAACCACATATAAGTATTTTTGATGGAAAAATAGTTGGTTTCTAATAATCATATAATTTAACTTTCAGTTTGTTTTAAAATGCAAAGCTATACTTTCCGCATAATTTTTAGTGCATGTTGGGTAGTCTCATTGTTTGTTCAAATCCTGATGTGCTATCACACAAAAGCAACATTGGCCCGAAACAGACCTGTTCAAATCACTGAGCAAATAGGAACTGTTAAGAGGTCTCCTCCTCTTACAATTTGGGTCTTCCTTACACAAAGAAGAGAAAACCCCATGACCAACAAAGTATGAGTATTCACTATAGTCTGAAGTTCTAGACTAGCCTGACTGCTGATATAACCCACCTTTTACCATGGCCAATGGGATGTCAAACTGACAGGTGTTCACACCAGTCACCGTTGCAGTACTTTTAGTAGTGTTAGTGTTTGCTGACTTGGTTCCCTGGGAATCCTGTTTCAGAAGCAGTACTTGTGGGGAATAGTATTATGCCCCATGAAGTGCCATGATAATTTGGTGGTGAATCAGCTTGTCTAAATACCTGATTTATGTATTAACAGTAGTAGTAATAAACTTTTACATTAAGATAGTCCCCAAATGTCCAGTTGGGTTTAGGGCCCCCATTGTGTTGCACACTGTACAAACATTGAGGAAAAGAATCCCTGCCCTGACAGGTTTAAACTCAACAGCTATCAGAAGGTGTTCAGACACTCCTACCCTTTCAAAGCCCCCACCACCCATCCTTTTTTCCCCATATGTACATACAAGGCGGCCGGAAATACAGAGGATACTTACTCACTGCCGTATTTAGCACTTGATGATCTTTTCTTCCGATATTTTTCATGAGGCTCATTCAGCTTTTCTACTATGGCTATTATTTGTTGAAGAGTTTGGAAAGTTGCTACAGAGTCCTCAATTGTGAAATTAGAATAGTCGTCTAGTTCTTTCTGTGGACCTTGATAGACTGCAATACTTCCACAAGCCTCTACAAATATCACCACAAATAAAAGGTTATAGTTTTCTACTTTGAGTAAACAGAGCTAACTCATCTCATTTATCAGATAGGGATTTCAAAGTTTTCAGATATGGAATTACTTTTAACAAACATAAAATGGACTAAGCAAAGGAGGAAAAATGGTATTAATTGGATATGGTGAGCAACTTGGTTTAGCTTTAATGTTAGACCCATTGAGGATGAACTTACAATTCTACATATTGGGGTCCCCACAATAGGATGACTACTAGTAATGCTGCCATAAACCTGACTCTTTCTTGAATCTTAGTCATGCCACCAAGGATTCTTTTTCGTAGCACTAATAAAAGAGCAGTAGTACAAGACCAAGTGGCATTCCCTTTATACAACAATTTACATGCAGTGAGCAGTCTCGTTAATTTGCATACCAATCCAATTAGCACATTAATGGGAGTTACATGTGCACATTCAGGGGAGACTGTACCTCAGACTGCTGAACGAGAATGATTTGGATCATACAGTAATATCAGAAATTTAGTAGAAAGTACGTACAATTTTATATAAAATGAAAATGAAAATACAAAACATTAACAGGACACTATCAGTCTTATTCTCCATGCCATTACAATTATTTTATGCTACTGTAACTCCATTGAATTAGTATTCAGATACCTTCCATCTTTTGTAGTTTAGGCATGTTGATAGCAAAAAGTGAGTAAATTCTTTCGGTTTCTCTATCCCCATCAATCTCAATTTGAATATCAGCAGGAACACCTCTACAACCAAAATAAAAAAGTTAGGTGACGATATAGATAGTAAATATTGCAAGCTCTCCTAGAGAGCTTGAACGCAAAAAAGAGCTGAATGAATTTCAATATATTTAGCCATTTATAAATTATAATGCCGGTCACTCATAGAACTTCACATGTTCAAACTAGTGTTCAAAATTTAACAAGTTAATAAATCTTATATGGATGCAAAAACATGAGTTTACACAAATTAAAGTAGAAGACAGTATAGTGTTACTAAAAATGGCCTTTTACAGCAGAATTTGCTGTATATTTGAAAATAATTCCAATGCTGCAATAAGTTTAGTTACCACTGGGAATAAATGACCAGTTTTAATAGTCCCTACTATATTTGAAAGGTGAAGACACTAGGAGGGAGAGGCATTATTTAAAGAAGTATAATGGAGTATTTTTAGGAATAAAGAGATGAAAACATTCTTAAAAAGTAATGTTCATTTGAATTGGCGGAAGTCCTACTGTGTTAATCAATTGAGATATTTTAAAATAATAATACCCTATAATAATATTAACTGAAAAAGTAACATCTTCCTTTGGTCTGGGGGACTGGACTAGATGATTTAATAGTGTTGATTGAATTAAACATTGAGGGTAGCATACAATCCATCAAGTTATTAAAGATAAATGTATTAGAAATGCAAAAGTATGCTTTTTTTTTTTTTTTTAAAGCAGCAGCTTAACAAAATTAAGTAGCAAACTAATACTTTTGTCACAAACACAAATTGTAAGATTGCATTGCATGTTTTCTTCTTTAGGTACAGTATGTTTTAAAGAAAATTATTGTAGTAATGGTTGGTAGAATACTAGGTAAAAAGGTAAAGTGGACAACTTGAACAGCACAGTGACAGACCTGGGGCTGAATCATCAGCTGCAAGTCAGCAAACAGTGCTCAACTTAGCTAGCAGGGTGTGATAGTGGCTCTCTGCTATCTGTGCACCCTAACTTGAAACCTGAATCTGATCAAACTAGAGAAGCCTCAAATTTGCTCTAATTTTCAACAGCTGCTAACAAGCCAAAAGGAGCAGTTGCACCATCCAGAGGTAGCCAGAGATAAACAACACTGGTTACACCCCTTCCTCAACATGCCTTCCACTCATTCTGTGCACCAGAGCCCAGAGGGTGAACAGGGATATCTCTGTGTAGCTGGTTAAGCCAGCTTCAAGGGTTCATCCTGCTAGAGGTGTGCAAAGCAGATTCATCAGATGACAGGATCTGGCTGATGGTTGTCAATTACTGCAGGGTGGGGAGGGAAGAGACAGCAGCCATGAAACATCCAAAGGGTCTGTGGCACAGCTGCTGAGAGAAGCCATTTCTGTAGCAGCAGCAGGAGAGGGACTGCGATGCATTCCCATATTTACAGTATATGTGAAGAAGCCACTTGGCTCTAAAAACGACTGCTTCTGTAATATTGGTGGGTGAGGTAATCCAACAATCAATGTCCAGACTAGAGGAATCTTGAGCTACAATATATATTCTGTAGAGGGATATCAATAACTTACAACATTTCTAATTTACATGCTACACTGCCCTTTTCTTGTATTTTGAAATGGTATTAGATGAAATAACATGCCTAACAAAATAAAATATTTTATATTGATAAAGCATAGTTATTTTTTAAACTAGGAGAGACACATCCAGCTAACTTGTGAAAGAAAATATGAAATTAATGCTTAAACCATCTGCAAGTTGCAAAAGGAATCAATGACTCATTTTATCGTAGAATGCTTTTTACTTCAGAAGCAACTTACGCAGTGCATGGAGTGCAGCCCTTTGTATTCTCAGTGGTGGCCTTGCAGCAAAGCCAGTTCCCATTCAGAAAAGCGGAGGGATGATAAACACTCAGTCTCTTCTGGTTACACCTGCTTACCCTGCAGAGAGCTTCTATCCACTCACTAGCTTCCACACAGTTATTTGCCTGGATATAGAGTGGCTTCTCTCCATAAATCACTTGAAACATCTGTGGATGAAAGTGTTTTTTTCTGCAAAAATTCTATTCAGTGACATACTGAGTAACTGAACAGAGGTCACTGTAAAAATCACCAAAACCCAACAGCCACAAGGAACCACAGGAAGTGAATTAAGTGGAGGGAAGGAGAGGTCTTTCTTCCTCCTTTCTCTATTGCTGCTGCTGCTGTCCCATTTCTAATCTGACCAAGCACCCTGGGACATTGATACTACTTTTCACTCATCATCTCTGCTCCCTGGCTACACCACTTCCTGATACCAGGAAGCACTGCTAAAAAAGGTAAAGAACCAGCTGCCTTGACCCAGTGGCCCCTGGTGCTCAGACAGCTGCTCCCCATCTTTGAGCAGCACTTCTTTGGAGCAGAGCAACATGTGGATGAGGAGGGAAGGGGAAGATGTAAATCCCCCTATTTCCTTCAGCATCACCTCACAGACCGCAGCAACATAATTTCTCCACAAATTAAAGGCATCAGAACCCTCCAGAGCCCCCTTCTCCATCACCCCTGCTCAAAGAGCACCTATGGTTTCATGACCCCAGAGGATTGTGGGATTGAAGTAATGACAAAAAATGTTGGTTTGGGGACCCAGGGCAGAAAAAAAATTGAGAATTTAATTCTAAAGTGATGAGGGATTATTTTATGAAGTTATCACCAGTAGTCATTTCCTCAAGAACTCCTCAGGAATTATGAATCTATTATTTCAAAAGCTACGTCTGACTCACATTTTTCCTATTGAAGGCGCTCTCCTCAAGCTTCTCCACAGTGAGGATGTTTTTGATTGGAATGTTGTAAATTGGTTCTTTGTCTGCATAAATTTGTGAATGGATAACAAGAATGAATCAGACTACAAATCATTTCCTGGGATCAGCGCATTGATACTAGAAGTTGAGATTTCACAGATATGCATCCACATTGTTGACAAAGGACAAACTAATCAAAAGGTTTAACACTAGTGATATGAGAATAAAGGGCTCAGAAATGAGGCACAAAAACAGACATTATGGACAGGTGAAAGACATTTGTTTCTCATTCATTTGTTTGTAGTGTTGCATAAATTAAACAATACTTGTTCAACCTGCTTCTTATGTATGTTCACTGTTCTTTTATTGAAGTGAGAAGTTGAATTGTGATTAACAGACCAAATCTCATCAGATGCCATTATGCAACAGACGAATGGCAGAGAGAAAGCCTTCCTGTGTAGGAAATCAAGACTTTACTGTATCACGTCCTTTTGAAATCCAACACTTCTAATGGGTCAAAATGTGTGTTAGTTAAATTAGCACGCGTACACATACTGTGTGAAGACAACGAGTGAAAGAAGATTCAGGATAAGCAAGCTAGAAACACTCCAAGACTAGGAAAGCAGTTCCTCCACTTGATGGGCAAAGTGTCAATAATCAGGAAAATACTGATGAGATCCTTACCCTTGTGTATTGTGAATGAGTAGCAAAGAACATAGGAAGAGACAAAAACATGAAAGCTAGCTCTTAGCTGTGGTATCATGTATGAACTCCTAATTCATGTTGCTTATATAGCTTTCGTCAGGCAACACTAAGGATGTAATGAGTACAGTCAACTATTCAGAACATATAAATGCCTATTCATGGGCCATTGGCTAGCATCAAGAGAAACCTGTTTGTTACTCATAACTGACAATTATAGTCATGTCTGTCAATGTGTCTCTAAGTGCTCCTCCAAAATGTATATAGGTCACAGTTCAGTCACCTGTAGACCACTTCCTTCACAGTATCACACAGGTAACAGTATCTTCTTTGATAGATCTGCAGATAGCGTAAAGGCAGAAATCAAGGTTTCATGGTTGATAACAAAAACAGACAGTTTTGATTCCTGAATCAAAATTAGGCTCTGCAGCTCATGAACTGAAGATTCCTGAATTCTGGATTTCTGCTGAACAGATACCTTGATTAAATTGTAAAGACTCTTGATTAAATGGTGAAAACCCTTAAGGACAGTTCTGTGAGATGAAGAAATTGATTGATCTGTAGACCTTTTTCCACTTGTTATTCTATAAACAAGTAATAGTCTATAAAGTAGTCAAACTAATTTGTACATTATACAGTACATTTTGTGACAAAGTTCCTCCTCTATCTTGGTGGGTCCTGCGCTTATTGGCGGATTTTCTTGCCTCAGAGATTCACCATGTGGGTTGGGGAACAGCCCAGAGACCTTCCCCTCTGGAAGAACCCACAATCCAGGTCAATTGGGAGGTTTGGGGGGAACCCGGGCCCGCCCTCTACTCTGGGTTCCAGCCCAGGGCCCTGTGAACTGCAGCTGTCTATAGTGCCTCCTGTAACAGCTGCATGACAGCTACAACTCCCTGGGCTACTTCCCCATGGCCTCCTCCAAACACCTTCCTTATTCTCACCACAGGACCTTCCTCCTGATGTCTGATAATGCTTGTGCTCCTCAGTCCTCCAGCAGCACACCCTCTCACTCTCAGCTCCTTGCGCCTCTTGCTCCCAGCTCCTCACACTCGCACCACAAACTGAAGTGAGCTCCTTTTTAAAACCCAGGTGCCCTGATTAGCCTGCCTTAATTGATTCTAGCAGCTTCTTCTTAATTGGCTCCAGGTGTCCTAATTAGCCTGCCTGCCTTAACTGGTTCTAGCAGGTTCCTGATTACTCTAGTGCAGCCCCTGCTCTGGTCACTCAGGGAACAGAAAACTACTCATCCAGTGACCAGTATATTTGCCCTCTACCAGACTCCTGTACCCCACTGGTCTGGGTCTGTCACAATTTCCAGGAAACTTTTAGTCACAAGCACACATTTTACTCTAGCTAGAAATGCTTTTAAAATTGTAAAAACACCCCAATGTTCCCTGATAGCTCTGCTGGTTATGGGGAACCCAACAGGGTGGAATTATAGTAGGGTCTGTAGAAGCCCTTCTGCAGGATGGCTAGGAACTAGATCACTGCAGCTCAGATGGGAAATGTTTGGAATGCAGAGTAGAGCAACCCTATACGCAACATGCACCTCTGGGGGGAAAAAGCAAGCATATTTGTGGATAACAAACAAACAAAAAAACAGGATTCAAAATTGGATGCAACCGAGACACATTTCTGAAATCACTTCAGAAAAGGAAATAGCCAAAGATTGAAAATTATTAGTGTTTTGTTATTATTACAATAAATAAGAACATGATCATGATGTTTAAATTCACTTAATGGCTGTGACACACATTTACCATTTCTTAGCACAATTACATAAGCAGTGTTCAATAAAAATCTAATTGTCGAAAAACAGATTAAGATTTACCTCGTTGTTTGTGATAAGTGAGCTCTCTGCTTGTTAGGCAGAACCATCGTTTCTTGAAATTCTTTTTTCCAATCCGAGTTCTTCCCTGAGCTCTTTTATACATTTCACTGTACAGAGAAATCACATTATAAATGCACAAACCTCACCTACTAAACAGCTTTGCTTTAAAAACTTAGTTTAAAACTAACTGGAGAGAATGAGCTATTTGTCATGCAATGAAAACACGAAAAATCTAGGTTTAAAGATGACTTTGGTTCACAAAATAGAACTTGAGACTCCCTCTCTTATAGTATCATGAGGTAGCTGTGTTAGTCTGTATCCACAAAAACAACAAGGAGTCCGGTGGCACCTTAAGGACTAACAGATTTATTTGGGCATAAGCTTTCATGGGTAAAAAACCTCACTTCTTCCTTTCTTATAGTGACTCAGTCAAGAGGTTCTTTAGCAGATAAGAACTTTGAGCGCTAGACAATCGAAATCCCATCACTTGTTTGAAGCACCAACCCAGGACAGGGGCCTCTTGCTTACCTCTGGAGACCTGCATTTTACCAAAATGGTGATGTGTATCCAATTACAAGATTCTCTCTCCTTTCCATCTTTCTCAGAGAATATAGCTTTGTCTAGCTTATGAAACAGGTGCAGCTGAACTGATGTTCAACACGGTTCAACGGCAAATGCAGACCAGAACAAATTGCATTCAACACTGCTTTAGCTGCACCCTTTGCTGACACTTATTTTCAGCAATGGGTAAACTCCCTAGCATTGAAAAGGCTTGTGAATCAGCATGTTTAGTGACTTGTCTGTTGTAGCGGTCCTCTTCCTCATTTCTATTCAGTATGTTTTGGGAACAAGCATTGTTCTCCCCCATGTTTTGGCAGGGTAAAAGGTACACAATTTGCCACATTAAATAAGTTCGGCAATTTAACTCTCAGACTGAGGAAGAAGCATGTGCCAGAAGTTATTGTTCTGTAGAGGATGATTCCATTGCTGAAAATCTGCTTCCCAGATATAAACTGAATCTTTTTTTTAGCCCAGGAACAGCTCGTAAATAGATTAACTCAAGGGTGTTTATGGGCAAACAAAACTTATTTTTACTTTACCATTAGCCACCTCTGCCCCACGTTTTTCAAATATTCTATGAGTCATTAAGAATGAAACTTTCATATGCTCTCTAATTATGGGAAGGATTTTTCTGCTTTGGTACATTTGGTCTCTCAGAGCTCAAGAGGCAGAGCATGTGAAGTCATTCTAATAGCAGGTTATGGGATTCTGAAATACATTTTAACATTTATTAAATCTGCCACTGAGAGGGCATGGATTACATTCCTTCAGAAATACAGAGAGACTGAAAACATTAAGAAATAAGATAAGCTTCCTAAAATACATAAGGTGAGTTATAAAAATTCCACAAGAGCTGTTAACTAATTCTACAAACTACATATCACTGATGTATATCTAATGGAGTATTTTCACAAATTTCATAAATAATATAATCAATGCAACATGTCAACAAATGTTTTCTAATTATTGCTCATTTTATAAAGTAATTTGCTGTAATTAAATGGGGGTAAAATTCATACAGATTTTCCATGTATAAATAATACAAAATGGATGTGCATAATGTCCTTGCTTTGAGATCATTTCTTTACTAAACATTTGTGTAACGGACAGTATTTACACTTCAATTACCCTTCTTTTAGATGTACTGGTTCACTCATGCCACTGGGCTCTTTACTTTCAGTAGATGACACTTCATCTAAAAACTAAAGAGAACAAGGAGAATAGGTTATGTTTGGAAAGAAAAAAAAGTTGCCCAAATCCATAGTGTTTCTCATAAAAACACCATTTTTTGCAGTACACAAATATTTCGGTAAATAGAGTGTAATTAGGGGTAAATTGTATGGAATTCAGTTTTAAAAGGTCAGTAACATGAAAACAAATTTATGAAGAGTACATTAGAAATTTCTCAACTACACACAAGATTTCCAAAAGCCCATAGGAGCTGCTAGTTGCTCAGTACTTTTTAAAGTTAGGACACTTATTAAGTTAGGACCTTAATTTTAGGCTCATTTTTAACATCTTGGCCTATGCTTATATGTAATATACAAATATATAAAAAAGTTAAATGGCAAAAAACTTTGTTAACGCAAAGTTAAAGTTGACAGGTGCTAGCTTGTGCCTTTCAGAATGTCGAGCTCAGCAAAACTCAAAATTTCTAAAAAGCAGGAAACAGAGTAAGGTAAACACCTATGCAATCTTAACTTGGACCCTGGAGCTGGCAATAGCCTCTGGGAATTATCTGCATGCACTCCAGTGGCATTCACTGCTTTAGGTGCAGCTGTACTGAATGGTGGAGGAATAAATTAGAACAACTGCTTTACAAATGTTCTGGATAGGACCTGCGCAAGGACACTGTTATGGTTGCTTGTGATCTTGTGGAGCAAGCTGTCAGCTTGTCTGGTGGATAATTGCCTGCCAGATCATAAACACCGATACAGGAAGTTATCAAAGATGAAATTCTTTGAGACGAGACCGGAAGACCTTTTCATTCTGTCCGCTATAGCCATGAACAGTAGAGTGGGTCACTGAAACTGTTTGGTGCTATGTAAAATGCCAGTGCTTGTCTAATGTCCAATACGTTTAGCAGTTGCTTGTCCCAATTTGCGTGCAGTTTTGGGAAAATACAAGTAAGTAAACTGATTGGCTGATGTGAAAATGTGATACTATTTTAGAGAGAAAGCTTGGCTGAGGGCATAAGTATACCTTATCTAAAAAGAAGATTGTATATGGTGGTTCAGATGTTAGAGCACGCAGTTCAGTGAGCTTCCTGGCAAAAGTCATAGCCTTGAATACTGTATGCAGGTCTGGTCAGCCAATCTCAAAAAGGATATTAGAATTGGAAAAGGTACTGAGAAGGGCCACTAAAATGATTAAGGGTATGAAACAGCTTCCATATGAGGAGAGATTAAAAAGACTGGGACTTTTCAGATTTGAAAAGAGATGACAAAGGGGGAATATGATGGACGTCTATAAAATCTTGACTGGTATGGAGAAAGTGAATAAGGAAGTATTATCTACTCCTTCAGATAACACAATAACCAAGGGTCACCCAATGAAATTAATAGGCAGCAGGTTTAAAACAAACAAACGGAACTATTTCTTCACACAATGCACAGTCAACCTGTGGAACTCTTTGCCAGAGGATGTTGTGAAGGCCAAGACTAAACAGGGTTCCAAAAAAAAAAAAAAAGTCAATAAGCTCACGGAGGATAGGTCCATCAGTGGCTATTAGCCAGGATGGGCAGGGATGCAAAACGATGCTCTGAAGTGTCCCTAGCCCCTGTTTGCCCGATGCTGGGAACAGGTGACAGGGAATGGATCACTTGATGATTACCTGTTCTGTTCATTCCCTTTGAAGCACCTGGCATTGGCCACTGTTGGAAGACAGGACACTGGGCTAGATGGACCATCGGTCTAATCCAGTATGGCTGTTCTTATGTTGTCAGCAGGGGTGGCCTTTGGGTGTTGCTGTCCGAACTTTCTGTGGCTGCTTGGACAAATAGGGAGTTTGGGGCAGGGTGGAAGAAGAACTCTGCTCCCTTACCTGGGAGAAAGTACTGCTTTTCTGCCCTCTTAGAGGTAGGGGCACAAGTGGCTGGTGTTTATCATACAGTTCTTGCTGGTTCTAATATGGCCTTGTTGACTGGGAGTGCTATTTGGCTAGACCAAAAAGGCTGTAGAATGTTCAAGAGCTTGTGTTATGAGCCCTGGATCTCCTCTAAGAGGCTCTTCTACTACTCTCAGCAGTAGTTCTTGGAACGGTATGTGGTTATCCAGAGAAGTCACATCAGGCAAGGAAGATGAAATACCTTTGGGTCCAGTGGTATTGATGGATCTGGTTAGTCTTCCTCCTCCACTGTAGGTTCAGGAATCTCCAGTTGGTCCCTGGACAGAGAGGGGTACTAGGATTCCCTATGGGATACACAGACTCTGCGTGCCATGTGTACAGGTCCCATGGTCCCTAGTAAGGCCAAAATGATCCACTGAAAGAAGGGTGTGGTGGTCCTGAGGGATGAGGTCCACAATTAGATCAACAAGGCTGAAAACAGAGGACTCCTGAACCTCTGTCCAGACTGAACTCCCTTTGTGGAGGGGAAGATGGTTCCACTGGAAAGTGTGACTCTGGAAGATGAGAAGTCTGGGTCCGGTTCCATCAGTGGTCTCACTGGTACAGGTATTGGGAAGCCATGGCTAGAAGATGGAATGGGAGATGATCTCCCTGGTGAGGGTAGGTCTGAATAACCGGGGGGGCTGGGGGGTAGGGGAAGGCAGATTGTGGGTATGGGAGGATGACAATGTTTTCTGGGGTGGTGTAGGATTCTGGAGGCCGAGTCTCATCGCCCTGTACCACTGATGTTCGTGTAAAGGAACTCTTAGTAGTTGGTGGTTCCTTCTGGGGCTGTGGTGGTACTGCCGGCGATGTCCCCTTCGACTGTGTTATCATTGGTAATGATGGTTTAGGGTCCTTTGACACTCAGTGTTTTGTTTTGATTGCTATCGAGGTCCATGTTGAAGAGCATTGCTCCAATGAGCCTTTTGATCATGGTCATGAAGATTTGCCCAACCTGTAGAGAGGGATCCCTTCTCTAAGGTCTAGGTGGGGCTCTGCTCTTATGTTTATGATAGTGCATCTTACTCTCATGAGAAGGGCTAGGTGATAGTGTCCTTTATTCAAGCCATTCCCATGTCTGAGTAAGGCACTGAGCTAGACGGCACACTCCTCGATGTCTCAGGTCCACGTACAGGAGAGTTACCGCAGGCTGGATTCAACTGAAGCCTCATGGCACGTTCTGTTAGGTGTTTCCAAAGTTAAGAGTTCTCGTGCCTGCCACGTTCAACTAGCAAGGAGAGGCAGATACTGTACTTAGCAGAGATATGAGTTTCTCCACGGCAGCAGAGGCAGCACTGCTGATCATCCTTGAATGAAGAGGAGTGGGGGCAGGGGATGCAACCCAGAAGGCTGGACATGATTTAAGTCCTGCATTGAGGTATTGGAGGATTCCCCGGGGTGGGGAATTTTAACTATTTATCTAACTATGAAAAAACTAACAGGATAAAACTTTTAAATATGTCACAGGCAAGAACGTAGAAGATGATCAGTTCCAGACACTAGAAGAGTCTGACTCAGGCCACGCAGTAAGAAGGAACTGAAGAGGCATTGGTGCACGCTGCCCCTTATACCCTCAGTAGGGAGCATGAGGAGAGCATCTACATAGGTGTGGACAAGCAGACACCACTTGCTAGAACTCTCCTGTTTCAGCCGTGGTGGAACACACACATGGAGACCAGAATTCAAACAATTTCTTGAGGTTGCAGTCTACATAATTTCAATACAGTATTGTGCATGTTGCGTCAGTAGGAGGACACTGGGGTCTTCTTGCCATGGGTGAGGAGGGATATGACAGCAGTCTGTGGATTTAATGATAGGTAATGGGAAAATATAGCTTAGGTGTTGTCTTGTGTGGAAGTATGAAGGGGTTGTAAAAGGATGTAAAGTGGTTAAATTTTATAAATGTAATATTCTATCAGGGTAGTAGGCTCAGTGTTTGATCATAGGGCAAGCACAGGCAGTGGAGAGAGAGAGAGAGAGAGAGAGAGAGAGCGCGCGCGCATGTGCAATGGGTGTATTGGGGCGTTGCTCAAAGAGGGCAGAGTTAAGGCAGCGTAGGCATTTACCATAACTTTGTACTTTCTGGTTTTCCAGAGTATGAGTCTTGCTGAACTCGATGTTCTGGAGGGGCACAAGCTCTCCCTGGAGCAAGCTTAACTTTGTTCTAAAGTTTTTTGCCTTTTAATTTCCTAGTTTTTTAAACAGAAAAAATGTTTATTGGTAGAGGTTAGTGGTCATTTAGACAGTTGTAGTTCTCATTTGGGTTTGTAATTGATATGCTACTGTGGCTACTTAATAATCAGAAGACCTAGCTGTTATATAGTGCTTTTTATCAGTAGATCTCAAAGCCCTACATGTCATTATCTCCATTTTACAGATGGGAAACCAAGGCTCAGAGAGAGATGAAGTGACTTGCCCAAGGTCACTCAGCAGGTCAGTGGCAGAGCTGGGAACAGTCCCAATCCAATGGTCTTTCCACTAGGCCACACAGTTCTATGTGATTCCTAAATTCTCCTCTCCTCCCACTTCTGTATATTTTGCTATAGTGAAATGGGGATAATGGTCATGCTTTGAAAAACAAACAAAAACAGAAACACACCCTTGATAGAACCACATTTTTCCCAAATCTTTATAGTTCATTCTCAGATTTCCACCCCACGTGAGTTTCAAACTTCAAAGTTGCTAGAATCTATGAATTTAAGGAAATGCTGTTTTTTCCCCAGCCGGCTGTATCTTGACAACCCCTTGCTCAAATGACCCGACATTTGGATCACTAACTCCCACAAGGCATAGCAAATGTCAAGACAATCTGTCTAAGCAGGCAGATTTTAGAGCAATTGGAAGAGCTGTCGTTTAAACAGGAATGGCTTCCAAACCTTTGCTAGTCCAGAACTGGCGCTCCATTACAATACTTCATGACATTACAGAGAGAATGGAAGGGAGGAGTTCTACACATCCATCAACAGTATAGCAGGCTCAGCAATTAAACAGCCAGTTCATCTCAATGAGATTCTCTGGAGAGAGAATACTTACTGGAGATAAGGTACAGCCTGAAACAACAGCTCTGAGGTGTGTGAACTTCCTGTCCCCCATGCTGGAGAGTTTCTGATGTATGTCAAGCACACCTGCTCTCAGCTCCTCACTCCAGTGTCAGTAGTGTGTTCCTGGCACATGCTTTAAGCATGGCTGTTCTAAGCTCCCCACCTAGAAGGACTGGGCTTCACATATGGGGGTGGGGAGAGGGGCTCAGACACCCCCAAAAAGCAAGCTCCCCCAAAACCTGGGTCAGATGAGGGGGGAGGCCACAGGCTGGGGAGATCATATGTCCATAGATGGGCAGGGGCTTTCAGATCTTGGCACACATACTGGGAGCAGGGAGGGAGAGAGGCTCAGACACCCCCGTCTGTGACTCACATGGGGGGGCGGGGAAGAGACGGCAGGGAAGAGGGAGGGTTACACCCCTTTAGATGGGCTGGGGGAAACACATACTTGGGAGGGGAATGTGGGATGACAGGTGCCTCTGGCCCCTATTCTCCCTAGTCCTCTTTCCAGTGTCTCATCCCTCTCCTTCCACTCTCCTTAGTTCCCATCACCTGATTCCCTCAACCGCCTCTCCCCTTATTCCTACCTACTCTTCCATGCCTTATCACCTCCCCTCCCAGCAAGCATTTGCTTGTGTAGTTTATTCTCCTTTCAAAAAAATTTAAGCCTCTTCTGACTATTCCGCTGTATTCGGAATACATTTTTCCAAAATAAACATAAAATAACACTTTGATAGAGGCAGATTGGAGCAATATGCCTGCTTTTTTTAAACTTCAGATTTTTACCCCAAATTGGATTCAAACTCTCAGTTCCTGGGGTGGTGCTTGGACTTAATGACCATAACATATTCTTAGAGCCACTCATGAACCTGTGGTAAAGATATAGTTTCCCAGATAGGCTCTCTGCACATGCACAGTGTAATCTATTAGGTGCACAAATAGGTGAGTGTGCCTTACCATGCCTAACTGGAGAAGCAACCCCTTTTTGAAATAATGTTTTCATGTGATTTCCCCCAAAGGACTGTTGGGTGCCAGGCACTTTGATCGGGGTACACTAGAGTATCTGAGGTGATGATCTGAGCCTTAGTTTCATCTCTGTCCATGAGCAAAAACCACCACTGCCAGAAATTATCATTGCTTCAGGAAAAGCGTTGTTTGCCTCCCTCCTTCCCCCCGGCTTGTATCTCAGTATCCCCTTGGTCAAACAGCCCCGTATTTGGATCACTAACCATACCCTGTGTCCACATGGAGGCATACCGAATTTCAAACCAATCTGATGAAAGCTTGACTGTTCTAAGTGCTCTAACATCCATACAGAAAGTTCAGAGCTGCTCTCCATTTAACTATAGCAAAGAGGCAAAAATCTATGTATTGAGTAGAGATGTATTTTTATATGTAGTGTTTTCAGTAATAAGACCATTCATAACAAACCTCTGGATGAAGTAATATCAATATAATAGCTTAAGATATATACCCTATTAGACTATATCAATTCAGAGATCATCCAGAGATATTTAAGAAGCTAAGATCTTTAAGCTTAAATTCAATACAATTTTCATATATAAACATTCTATAATCTACTTATTTTAAATATCTAAATTTTAGATATCTAAAATCTAAACATATTTTATATTGTTCAAGCCTCAGCTTAGTCATTTCCAGCCAAGATGGCAAGCTGGATTATAGCTCCAAAAATTTGCTTCGGCAATTTTTTCACATCTATGGTTTATTAAAAACAGATTGCACATAAGAATATTTGGATTTCTAAAAAAAGAGAATTGCAAGGAAACATCTTAAATCATAGGCATTTTATTAAGTCTGGCCTGCTCTCAAAGGCATTAAAAAGAGCCAAATATTGTTTACATAGTAGGTACCTTTTGAACAGCTTCTGTAAACTTTTCTTCTTGAAACATTTTGAAAAACTCACACATAAATGTCTCCTTGAAACTTGACTAAAAGAGAAGATAAGCGTATAAATTGATGTCTAACAAGAAGATCCGTGAAACAAATACATCAACATAAGAATGTTAATATACTTACAAGCTTGCTTTTGGACAAACTTCCCCAGCTCCCCAAAGTTTGGATGGTTTTTGATATAAGAGTTAACGTTCTAGAAGTTTGTGCATCCTAAAATAAATAATTTTAGGAAACAAATTGAAGAGTCCCTTTACATTTTTAGGCAACTCAATTACAAAACCTGGATTTCAAAATAGGGATTTGGCAAGACGGCCATCTTACTTGATTTGTCACACTATTTCCAGCTAGAAAGTAACGTAAATTCTCGTGAGAAAATTTAAACATCTTATATACAGGTTCATGTATTGCTCCCATCACTGTAGTATCTGAGTGCCTTCCAGTAATGCATTAAACTAACAACTTGCCAGGTGTTATCCTTCATTCTAATCCTCTCCCAAAGAGAACTGTGTGCGCAAAGTAACATTTTGTTTTGGTAGGATTTTTTTCTGTATGTTTCAATGCTTGTTGGTTTTTAGGATTTTTGCGATTTTTTTTTCTTTTCTCCCCCCAACATACTGGTGGGAAAATGGGTATTTCCCCCAGAAAATTTCAACTTTTTGTTGAAAAATTCAAAACATACAGGTTTTTTTTAAATAATTTTTCTTTGTTTGTGGTAAAAATGGAAGTTTCCACAGAAAGCCAAAAAAAGTTTAGTTCAAACCCCAATTTTCTGTTGAAAAATGGTTTAGATAGAAAGTTTTCAACCAGCTCTAGTAAAAAGCGAACACAGCTTTACAACACTGTTTGGTATTTCTGAGAAAACCTGAAAAACGCAGTCAATTACAACTGTACCCATCTGTAAGAGACGCTATTCATAATTTATCGTTGCTGATGAATGTCAGAAATGGAGAGTTTTATGGCTCAATCCCAATTCTTTTTTAAACTTAGAGGCATATTTATATTATATAAATACACGTATACTGTCACCGGCTGGCTGTCTCTTTAAGGGGAGCAAGACTCAGCCTCACCTGTGACTGATGAGCAACATCCCCTATGACTGAAGGGAGAGAGTGGCAGGGGAGGAGGCTTCTGTGTGAAAGAGTCCTGCAGCATGACCCAAACCAGATGGGATCTGATTACAAAAGTCAGGTAGGAAAATAACCAGACCCTCTTGTGCTTGGGTTGGCTCTCCTCCTCCTGCCCAGGTGCTTGGTGCAGCAGCAGCCTGACCTGCTCGGGCCAGCCACCACCACCTCTGTGTTGAGTGTGCTGCAGAGCAAGTCTGCCAAGGAGTCACAGCCCTTCACTCCACACAGCGTACCAGGGGTGGCAGATGGCAGGAGCAGGGCAAGGGCACACAATTGCCTGCGAATGCAGCTGCTGCCGTGCCAACCCCAGGTGCAGGAGGGTAGTGGTGGTACTGACTCAGGTTCGGTGTTGGGGCAGTTTGGAAAACTACTCAACCCTCTCAGGCTTGGGTCCAGCTAGGTCGGAGCAGACCTCTATTGTGGTAGGCCTGGGAAAAGGCCAACCCCAGGCAGATGGAGTGGAGACAGACTATGACCAAGGATCCACCCAGGGAAGAACCAGACTGGGGAAAGGACTTCATGGAGAAAGCCCTGGGGGTCAGCAGCTCATGTAGGAGCTGGGCCTCCAGGGAGAAAGTCTAGAGGATCAACACTCTGCGAGGCAGCAGGTAGACAGGTAGCCAAGGAGGGGCAAAAGGCCATTTTGTTTCATGTTTTCTTTGGACTAGAGAATTCTACTTTACATAGCCTCCCCACACAGGCCTATCGCTGGGACTAAGAGGGAAACAGAGGTGGCATCAATGCTGCACCGTGCCACAGTAGCCAACAAGAAGTTGGGTAGGTTGTCACAAAACACACACACACTCTTGAATATTTACATGTGATTTTTCTTAATGGCTTGTCACGTGCACACTGCTATTATTCTGTCTTCCAAATAAATATTTAACCAATTTGACTATTTACTGATTTCTAGCTTGCACATTTTAACATACGAGTCCAACTGTGGCCTTGGGAAATCTACTTTCTTTGCCCCTTTACAACTCCAAGTATTAATTCTATTGATGGGTCTTTATACCATACGGGAGTCATTTACTGTCACTTTGCCTCTCTCTGCATAATGTCTTTGGACTAATGGCTAAATTTATTTAAGTAGATTTTTCTTTTGAAAACACCAAGTGCATGGATAATATATGTATGAAATTATTAAATATCAATTAGTCTCAGGGGGAGATTTCAAAGAGTTATGTTCTCCTTTATATGTAAGCAGTAATTCAATAGCTTATTCCTATGCTTTGACATTTTCCAATGTAAAATTTAGACTAAATATTTACATACAAAAATTCAGATGGGGATGTTCCATATTACAATTATAATATGGTTACCAGATTATATGGATGGAATATGTACAATTTTTGCTATTATGTTGAACATCTGTCAATACAGGAGAATAAGTAAAGTCCACATGAGTGCATAAATCAGAGCTACCCAATACCATCACAGAAAGCATTTCTTCCTGCAACTTCTATTTGAGAGACTGGGGAGAGGAGGGAGATTTTCAAAGGCACAAATGACATTTAGAAGCCTAACTCCATACAGGGAGGGAGGGAGGGAGGGAGTGTGAGTGTGTGACGGAGGTTCATAACTGCCATTTCTGCCTTTGAAAAAAAAGTGTCCCCCTAAGATTTCATCTCCACAAAGAGCAGCACCTTCCTCTAATAGACCCCGAAACATATCCTCCATTAAAAGCAGCTCCATCCCATTTAAGAGCTCCCACTATAAATTATTAGCCAATGCCTCCCACAAAGCCACACAGCCATGGTTTCCTTTAGCCAGGTGTGAAAGGAAAAACCCAACCTACAGAAAATTAGTATCCTGATTTTCTTTTTGAATTGCAGAGTACAGCCAGTGAGAGACGCTTATCTCTATACATCTTTCTATCTAAAGAGATCTGCAGATTATGAGTAAAAGTGATACAAAAAACTTTACAAAAAACTTACTGGATGATGAGGTCGTAAATGAAAAGTATGAGGTGAGACTACAGCGACAGCAAAGAAACGAAGAAACACAAAGCTGCTCACTGCAGAATACTGTACATGAGGGTCATCTGCAGAGAAAAACCATGAAATGTAACAAACTAAGCTTAACAAGGAAATAGTGAAGACAGTCAAAATAAAAACTGTAGGGAGACAGCATCAATAGGGAAGAGAACTATTTTTCTATAGAACAGAACTAATGAGGCGCATGAAATGAAAAGGTGGCAATGATGAGCAGAAAATATTCCATTATTGCCAACACCGGCTTAGTTCCACCCGGGTTAGCAACACGGCTGCCACAGATGCTGTCACATACCATATTGATTAGACCCTGCTCTGAGCATGTCTAATTTGCAGAGTTAAAAATGCTTGTGGCAACTGATGACCCATCTACACTAGGGCTAGCATAGTATACTAGTATATTCAGAGTTAAGGTTAAAATTTACCATGTTTGGATTTCTTTTAAGATATGCAAATGTAGTTAAGACATCCAAACAACCTTAATCCCACCCTGTAATATCATCATATAAACCATGAAGCCATATAATTATGATTAGTACATAAAAGTTTTCTAGTCTCAGATTAGATAAAACTGATTAAGAGAGAAACTCATTTCTCACTAAGCACCATTTTTTCCTCGTCACCAGTGGGTGGTATCAAGGATGCTTGGTGCCATAGCTATTTATTTCCATACTTTAATATGTTTAGATTTAACCTTAACGCTACATTTACAAGTTTTGGGGATATTTACAATCTCTGACGTTTTTACTGTTTTATGCCTAACAGTATAGTGGGAGCATGGTATTCACTGAGGGCAGCTTGGTTTCACTGACACTGGGAATGATGTGAGACAGCGGCCATTTTGAAAGTACACCTCTACCTCGATATAACGCTGTCCTTGGGAGCCAAAAAAAAATCTTACTGTGTTATAGGTGAAACCGCATTATATCTAACTTGCTTTGATCCACCGGAGTGCACAGCCCTCCCCCCCGGAGCACTGCTTTACCACGTTATATCCGAATTCATGTTATATCGGGTCGTGTTATATCGAGGTACTATCTTAAACTGAGAGCATCTGTGTCCTCAGAGTCTTTGACAATAGCAGGACAGAACAGCCATTTTGAAAGAGAGCAGTTCTTCATGGAATTCTCTGTAGAACATTTGTCAGCCTCTGCTGAATAAACAACTTTCAGTTATGAATAATGACACAAACCTCTTTGTTAGGATAAATGGTCTTCACCTGTAGCAATGCATGAGATGTCACTGATATTTAAGTTCCAATAGCCTGTTTTACTCCAGTATTAAGGTCATTTGGACAGAAAGTGATCTGACACAGGGTGTTAAATTTCTTAACGGATCCATTTTTTTTAAAAAAGGAAAGTTAATTCACAACCAATTAACCTATTTAAATTCTCAGAAAATTCATTCTGTACTCAAAGAATAAGTACTTTAATTTTGGATAGGATATATTGAATTCTTTATATGTAACAAACTATTTGAATCCCTACATTAACTGCAAAATACTCAATACTACCTTAACTATGGAACTGCGTCTGGCACTAATATATGTTGGAGTAGCTGTATTTTACATAGAAGCAAAAGTAAATTTAGCTTCAGCTTTACAGCATGATGTGCTTTTTTATGGCAGTTATTTGACTATTAAAATACTTTCAGTATTGCTTCTGCATTTCTGCAGGTCCCTTGAAGTTTTTATCCACATGTTACTACTGTCTTGCAACAGTCAGCTCTGCTGCTTTGGTGCATCAAGAAATCAGAGAATCAGAGAGAAAGGTAGGGCTGGAAGGGACCTCCAACAGGCATCAAGTCTATCCCCCCCATGCTGAGGCAGAACCAAGTTTACCTAGAACATCCCTGACAGATGTTTGTCTAACCTGTTCTTTAAAACCTCCAATGAGTGATATTCCACAAACTCCCTTGGTAACCTATTCCAGTGCTTAACTTTCCTTATAGTTAGAAAGTGCTTTCCTAATATCTAACCAGATTAAGCCCATTACTGCTTCTCCCACCTTCAGTGGACATGGAGAACAATTGATCACCATCCCTTTATAATAGCCCTTAAGACATTTGAAGACTTATCAGGTCCCTCCCCCTCTCTTAAATTTTCTTTTTTCCAAAATTAACATGCCCAGTTTTTTCCTAAACCTTTTATAATTTTTGCTGCTCTTCTTTGAGCCCTCTCCAACTTGTCCACATCCTTCTAAAGCCTGGACACAATACTCCAGCTCAGGTGTCACCGATGCCATGCACAGTGGCACAATTAACTTCCATGTCTTACATATGGCACTCCTGTGAATATACCCCAGAATGACATTAGCCTTTTTCGCAACTACATCACATTGTTGACTCGTATTCAATGTTTGATCCACTATAACCCCCAGATCCTTTTCAGCAGTACTGCTGCCTACCCAGTTAAAGCTCTTGCTGCTGTCCAATATTGTTTTATTACAATATGCCAGGCAGAGAATGTTTGGTTAACCAGTTAACAAAATACACTACACAGTCTAGGAAAAGCAAGAGCCGTTTACAAAACCACTAGAGAGAATAAGTGTCAATTTAAAATATTTCACTCTTGGTAAACAGCATGTGGAGATCACAAAAGATGCTTAAATGAAAAAAGTGTTTGTCAATTTCTAATGAAGAGGTTTTTTAAACACACTTACTTGGAAATCTTTTGGCAGCCAGGTGTCTCAAAGAATAAAACACATCACACATTAAGGTAGGGCAACTTATACTTGACTGTACAATTGTACTGAATACTTTATCGACATAGTAACGTAGATTTTCCTAAAAGGATAAAAAACAGGTATATTCTTTCAGAATGTTAATGTTACTGTTAAATACAACAGAGCACTTTTTTATTCCTACAGACAAACAACAGCATGGTATATATGACACATTGCCCATTCATAAATACAGGTGACCTCTTCAACTACGTAATTCTAGTACACAACAAGTTGTTACTGTTAAGAGGTAATTTGGTAATCCTCACTGAATTTCAGAATTATAAGGCCACTGGAAAGTGCACTGCTGGTTTCTTGCAATCCAGGACAAGGATATATAATGCAAGAACACATTGAACTGTCTTTCAGCAATACAGAGGCCTGGTGCCAAGATGGATAACTTCCCAACAGTCCTCACCATAGAGTTATTTAATTCTTTGCTGATGCAATTGCCTTTAGCGGATGTCACCAACTGGTGTGGCTTAATCGTAACACTGGCAAGTGAAGCGTTAACTTTGCTTAAAGCTTCATTCAGTGAACAGCAGAAGCAGTCAATATATCACCTGCTGTACTAAAAAGAATTCAGATGTGAAATTTGAAAATGAAGAGCAACCAATAGGGGGTCCTCTGCTGATGCCACAAACAAAAAAATACAAGACAATACACTTTAGTACTAGTAACAGTGCAGAAACAAGGTCACAAGGGAATAATACCAATACCAGAAACAGAGCTAAAATGAAACTCATCTTTTATACAGCTGTATCAAACTTAGATACGAATTAGGAAATTCATTAGGGTGGAAACAAAAAAATTAGGACACTTACCTTGTGAACTTCTACGTTATCGCCTTCTTTTAATTTGATGGGATCAATTTCACAGGGTTTAGGGGACTCGCATATCTGAAACAATACAAATTAAAGCCTTTTGGTTAATTTTTTTAAGTGACAAAAAGCACAAAGATTAACCTGTTTACTATACCAATTTTCCCAACATATTCAGATATTAAATAAATCAGCTAAAAACCAAGTCCTAGACTTGAAGGGCAAAATAGTAAATAGTGTCTCCATGTTCCAGAAGGAGGGGGCAGCATGCAAGAGCCTACCCCATTCTCGTGCATATATACAAGGGCCAGTCACTGTGCTTTTAGGGCAAAGGACTACTCTGCCATGATGGACCTCCCTATCCCGCAGTGCCCACCAGTAGAATTACTGAACCTGGTTAGAGGGTGGTGCAACAACCATTGCTCTTATTCTGTTCTTGCTGAAATTCTGACTGCCTGGCAGAATGTCTCCAGGAGCGTCTGTGGGGTGTGAAACGATAGGCTTGGACAAGCAACTTAGCCCATAATACTTGGTATATAGATTAAAATATGCTAAAGAACCATAACCTGGCGCACATGCTACTATACTATCCAAGTACTTAGTATATTCTCTATACAAAAGAGCTGTAGGAAACTACATATTGATGGGAGATGGTACCACAAGAGTCTCATCATACTACTGCAAATATCTGCAATAAGACCCCATACCTCATCTAGGACTGGCTTTAAAGTAACTTTTAAGTAGTGCTTTCCCACTATTTTCATCATCTCATCTAGACATCGAGTAGCTAAGGTGTTTCCTCTGAAGATTGTGTTTACTTCTCTGTAACAAAAGAGATTAAATGATTTAAAACTAAAAAGGCAATACATCTAAGGAACATTAGCATTAAATAGCAGTCATCTCTAATGCTTCTATTACATAAATACATGTTTAGACAGGTGTTAGAAAACATTTAATATATTTAAACCAGAAATTGCCCACTGAGATTAAACATCTGGTTTCCGAGAACATTGAGGGACAGAAAAAGCAGCAATAACCCCCCCGCCCCCCCTCCACAATAAAAACTAGTCCCATTACTGCACTCATTCAAATTATCAACATAACAAAATTTAAAATGTACAATTTAGGACACTCTAAAATAAAGAAAGAACTCTATGCAGCTTGTGAGAAAAATGCATTCGGAGAAAATTCCAAACCAATGAACACATAGCTAAAGAATATGCTACTAAAATATAGATTTAGTACTCTTCAGCCAATAAATATTTCACTTAGGGATGTGCTTTGGATGTAGCTGTTGAATATAAATGCAAACTAGCTATATATTGAGTTGTAAAAGGAGGTGTTTCTAGTTTGATAAATCCAACTTAATCCGTTTTAAATTACAATGATCAATTATGATAGAAAAATATGTGCACACTAAAAATGTTACGCAAGTTATATGAGAATTACACTTTTAAAAGTGTTAATGTTTTAAAATACAGCCAGATTCTTAAAATATAGATAGGGCTTATTAGGATTTGATTTCAAATGATATTTGTTGGTAAACATCAATTTCAGCTGACACACAAATTGACAAAATAAAATATCATTGGTAACAGTTGGCCTGCAGCCCCTCACCACAGCTTGTGCCCATAGGAATTGGTCAGAGAAACCTTCTGCAGCCCTGCGGTCATGGGAGTGGGTCTTCGACAGTTGAGCTGCAGAGGGCTCCCTGCACAGCCACAGGGCTGGTAACACCTGAACCCTGCAGGCACAAGGTCGGGGGAAGGTTGCAGTCCTGCAGGGCAGAGTAGAGAATCCCAGCCAGGGCCAGAAGGAGGATGGGCAAGATCCATTCAGCAGCAGGGAGGCCTCCCCTGCAGCCGGAGGCTCATCCTGCCCTTCGCTCACAGCAGGAATGTGGGAGTCGTCCCTGAACATGAACTGTTCAGCAACACCCCGCGGCCAGCGGCTCGTTGTCATCCTTATAATCCTGGCCAGAGATCTCTGCTCTGCAGGACCAGGACTGCAGCCTCCCCTGCACCTTGCGCCTCAGTGTCTTGGGTCCTTTGGTCATGCAGGGAGCCCCTTGTAGCCCTGCTGTCAGTGTGGAGAACCCCCTACAGGCCTACCATCAGTGCTGCCCTAACCCTAACCCCAACCCCCTTAATTTCCAGCAACTATAAAAAGAAGTTAAAAAGATAACCACTACAAATCGTTGAAATTAGAAAAAATAATACAATTTGAATTCTGTCAAGCCTAAATATAGGCCAGATTTTCTCACCCTACGCAAAACTGGAATAAGTACACTTTTCAGAGGTGACCTCTGTGGTAATGGACTCTCTTCCTTTCCCAGCTCCACAGCACATAACAGCACCTTGGTGGCCACTCCTGTATTCTCTGGGGGGCTATAGCAGTGTCTGTTACTTTATGTCCCCTGTCCTAAAATATGGGTGCAGCGAATTGACCAATGGATATATGTAACTGCATACCAATAGGCCCTATTGTTGGTGCTCCCTGTGTCAGACCCCATGCCACCAAAAGTGGGGGATTTAAACTTCCATGGTGCAGTTTTCAAGATGCATAGAAGAGCGTGAACGCCACATGCACGTGATCGCTACACTTATTCAACAAAACAGTACCCGTGTTGCTTTTCAGCTCATACAGAAGTAAGATTTGGGCATAAATCTTTGAAAACAGAATCCAAATTGCAGACTAATGACCTATAAAATTTACAGAAAATGGCCAAACTGATTTTTAGAAACAAAAAACAAAACAAAACCCATTTGCTGTTGGACACTGTTCTAGTGTGTCATGTTTAGTTATATAACAGCTAAAAGAAAAAACTACAGCCAAACCAGCCCATCTAAAACAGGGCTCTATGGGAATTCTGATCCTCAGCTAGAGCAGTATTATCAAGTGATGTTGCAATGAAATATTCAATGGCAAGTGATTACATGTAGTCAGAGTTAACTTAAACTGACGAAGAAATGAGTAGTGACCATTTATCAAAAATTGGTCATAAAATGATTTAAAACTCTAAAAATAAAACACCCCATGTTATCATGAAGTTATGGAAAGATGAAACATACTGAGTGTCTTTCAAGTCTAGTTCGGCCACTGCAGTAACAAATGGTACTATCTTTTGATGGTGCAGCAATAGTCTTACAAGAGGCAAAACAGCATCATATTTATCTCGACACACTTCACCCAGAATGTAGGCAGCAGAAGCAGAGACTGGCTGTAACAAAAATAAAGGTAAAACCAAGATGAAAACAGTTTAACATACTACTTATACAGTCTGAACACAACCTGGAAAAGATTAGATCTCAACAAGACTGCAGATACCACCAGTTTTGTAAGAAAACTTAGCACTAGGCCAATTACAAGTCTACAAAAGAATCTTATTGAAAATAGATACTATCTGCTCAGAGTGGCTTAAGTACCTTCAAATACATTGACACCCACTAACTATTAAAAATTCTACATTTATTCATTATAAATAATATTTCTAAAGGGTTAGATTGCGGCTTTGCTACAAGCCCTGAATAAATGGCAGCATATGGTTGCATTGCTCAAGGGTCATATCCAGGTACTTTCTTTTTTTAGCCCTCATCACAGTAGCATCTGAGCATTTCACCATCATTAATGGATTTTATCCTCACAACACCTCTATAAGGCAGAGAAGTGCTATTCCCATTTTACAGATAGGGAACTGAGGCACAAGTTAGATTAAGTGATTTGCCCAGGATCACAAAGGAAATCTGTGGCTGAGCAACAAATTGAACCCAGGTCCTCGAATTCCAATCCAGTGCCTTATAAATTAGGCCATCTGTCCTAGCGTACTCTGAGTCCAAATCAGGTCTCTGTTTTCCCCCCTTGCTCCAGGGAGAAAGTAACTATTGAAAGCCTTGTAGCTGTTACAGATTACTTTGCCCTCTTCCAGCTTCATTGTACTGGCCAGGGCTAAGGGTAGGGACAGGTTGGGAGTCAAGGTGCTGCCCACCCAGGAGGAGCAGGAACAGTGGCTTCACTGGCTGCTTACACAGTCATGGTACAGGTAGACTACGGAGGAGAAGAGTCATGTCTCCTTACTCCCATAAAGCAGCATGTGCAGAAGGTTATAACCTGGCCCTAGATCTGTTGCCTGTTTCTTCTAAAACAAAAAGAAGTACCTGAACATCTGGTGATTTTAGCAGCAAATTTCTTAAAGAAGCATAGTACTCAGATGGAAGTACATAGTCTTCAGTATAACAAACATTTAGTCTAAGTGATCCCAGATCATCAGTTTTAGAGGGTTTGTTTCCATTTTCTCTTGGTTGTAGTAAGTACCTGAAAACAACAAGACAATTGTAAAATACTATGTTAAAAGTTACTGTTTAAGGAACTAGATTAATATCGCAGTATCGTAAAATGACAAAGAAATTTTCCAGTGTATATTAACTCACCAGTCTGAATCTGGCCCTGCTGTCAATGGTTTTAACAAAGTTAAGATAAAAAGACTTCAGAACTAGATATGGGTGATTAAAGGAATTTTTAAAAAATCTTTAACTGAAGGTACGAGCATTCAGTAGCCCATCAGGACATAATGCAAGGCTTACATTTTCTCAGGTCTTTTCTGCAGGTGAGAGTTGTGTGGAGTAATAGTATTTGTGGGGCTAGGTGGAGAGAACAGGGATTGTTACAAATGCTGATACTGGTTTATTCAGCATTTTAAAAAACTGAATTCTCATTTTAAATCTAGGTTACATTTATTCTAATTACCCATTAATACTGCTACAAGATGAGTAGCATTCATCTGCAGAAATTACGGATGGTCTAGAACGAAACAAAAATAGAGCAAAAAGTGAAAGCTGTGAAGAAAAATATTCAGTAGAGAATACATTACCCAAGCAAAAACTAGGATAAATTTTATTTTGAAAGTGCACAATAGCAGCTATGGAAAAATCATGTTATAATTATATTGTATATAAATTCAAATATTGCAAGCTGGAAAAGCAAAAACAAAAGGAGAATTTGAAAATCTGGAAAACACAGGATTTTATTCCCAGTCTCAAAATCCCAGGGTCCTAGTTTTTGATTATGATTCTAATGTTGCTTTTCCCTATTATCACTGTATAATTATTATATGATTCTTTCTTGGCTTTTGTCTGTAATTTAATTCTACGCCAACAGGTGGTGCAGTTGTACAAGTGACATTTTGATAAAGTAATTTCTTTATCATGTCAAATAGTACACCTTTAATATCAAACACCACACACCAAGATTATACTGATTTTCAAACATCTTGTACAAGTACACAATTGTATTTTAATGTTAATGTTATTTTAATGTTAGATACACCACACTTGAAGGTGTCATGCCAATGTATAGAGTGATTGATTCAGCCTCCATTGCAAATCAGGATTCTGAAAACTACTCATTTCCCCAGTACTCAGTTTTGGAGGCACTCCCTTATCTGTTCTGTCTGCTCTAGGCTGGCAGCTTTCTGGAAAGCCCCCAAAAAAGTTTTCTGCTGTTCTCCAAAAGGACACGCAACATTTCTATAAATTAATAAAGGTCAGTTAGCTATTCTTATGGGGTTTAAACTCTGTTAGTCAAAAATCTTTACTAATGGCCTAATCCAGCACCTTTCTAGTTTTGGAGATTTAAATTACACATGTTGCAACTTTGGCAGGTTCCAGTGTGGTTGGTGGGTAAATTGTCTGATGTAACTCAGCAGGCTGCCTGGGCATCGATCCCAGGCACAGCCATATGTGTTGAGGGGTTTCCCTCTGTCTCATGCAGCTGGTGGCTCCCGCTATCTTATCTCTCCTACCTCCAATGTGAAGGAGGGGAGTAATTGGGACTCCCACTTCCACTCAAGGTCCCTTGTCAGGCCTGAAGGTGTATAGGGTTCCTTCAGGTTTCTAGACCCCTAGGCCATTGGTGCCAGATGAGCTCCACAATGGAACACCACTGTCAGGTATTACCCCCAATTGGGTAATAGTTTTCAATAATATTGAAACATCTGCATTTAACCATACTACAATGTATGTGTTTCGTTGTTTTCATGTCCACATTAGTGAATTTGTGCTTTTGTTTCTCTGATGCATAAAGGAGGCCTAAAAGATATTTCGGGGGGGGGGGGGGGGGGAAGAGGGGGAGAAGGGAGGGATTTCCCCCCCCCCTTTTCTCTTTAACATTAAAATTCAAGACTCATCTACCCTGTTAACAGAACTAATGGTGTGACATGGGAGCTACCAAGCAAGAGTATGTCTACACTAGGAAAAGTGGTTGTTAGTTAACATGTAGCTAAGACTGGAGAGACTAGACAATCACTAATCTCAGGTCTGTATAGTATTTAACTATATAGATGGGTAATGACTATAAATTCCCCCAAGATGGAAAGGTACTCTAATTTGCTTTAGCCGAATTCTATCATCTTCAAAATAAAAATGTATAATACAGAATCTGTATTATCAAATTATCTATTTCATGGCTATTAATTGCTTTTCCCCCAATTCTTTTCTCCCCTCCGCATCCATATTTTATTTAAAATTATGTATGTATGCACGCACGCATGCATGTATGCACGCACACAGAGAAATGTCAGATTATAAATTGCAATTATTAGAAAGCAATGGCTTTTAAATTTCCCATCCTTCATTTCCCCCTGCAGATGTGTAGTTTTATAGGAAAAAATAAAGTTTTACACACACACAAATACACACTCATTAGTAAGCTATTAATCAGTGGAGCACCTGGAAGAAAATATTTTAAATTTAGCACCTGGCATATATGCTATATTACTTTATCTCAGAAGAACTACAGTAAGATTGTTTTTCTTGCTATTTGAACCATGACTAAGAATTCTAACGTATACTAACCTTTCTGTAAGTTTTCTTAGAGATGTTGCACGTGTCCATTCCAATATAGGTGTTTGTGAGCCCCGAGCACAGTTGCCGGAATTTTCCCCCCCAGTGGCATCTGTCAGGTCAGCTCCAGTGCCCTCTGGTGCCACATGCAGCACCGGTATAGAGGACCCTGCGCCTCCTCAGTTTCTTCTTACCGAGAGACTGTGATAAGAAGAGAAGGAGGGCGGGTTTTGGAATGGACGTGTGCAACACGTCTTGAAGAACAAAACAGTTACAGAAAGGTTAGTACCTGCTTTTTTCTTCTTCGAGTGCTTGTACAAGTCCATTACAATGTAGGAGACTCAAGCAGTAGCATAGGAGGTGGGCTCGGAATTCAAGAACAAGCAAGACTATGCAGTTCAAGTTAGCATTATCTCCGGTCTGCTAGGTGATGGCATAATACGTTGAGAACGTGTGCACCAAAGATCAGGTTGCTGCCCTGAATAGGGATTTATGCTAGGAAAGTGGCCGAGGAGGCCTGTGATCTTGTGGAATGAGTGGCCAGGCAATCTGGAAGTGGAATGCCAGACAGTTCTTAACATGCACAAATGCATGATGTAATCCAGGACGAGATTCTCTGGTCAGAGATGGGAAGGCCTTTCATCCTTTCTGCTATTGCTATGAACAGCTGGGTTGATCTGCAAAACATCTTGGTTCTTTGTATATAGAATGCCAGGGCATGTCTAACATCCAAGGAGTTTAGACGTTGCTCCTCCCTACTCGCATGCAGCTTTGGGAGGAACACAGGTAGGAAGTTTGTTTGACTGCAGTAGAATTGCAAAACCACTTTCAGGAGGAATGCCAGGTGCGGATGCAGCTGCATCTTATTCTTAAAGACAATTGTATAAGGGGGCTCCGATGTGAGGACATGGATTTCCGAAACCCTTCTGGCCAAGGTGATGGACACTAAGAAGGCCACATTACAGGAGAGGTGAACCAACAAGCACATTGTCAGCAGCTCAAACGGGGGGGGGGGGGGGGGGGGGCCTGTAAGAGCTTTGATAAGACAAGGTTTAGGTTCCAGGGAGGAATAGGCTCTCTTACCTGGGGGTATAACCTCTCCGGGCCTTTAAGAAAACAGATATCCACCTTGTGTGAAAAGACAGACTGGCTGTCGACCGGGGATGGAAGGCCAACATCACTGCTAGGAGGATGTTGACTGAAGAAATAACCAGAGCTTGTTGCTTCAGGTGCAAAAGGTACTCCAATATGAGTTGCAATGAGGGCTGTGTGGGTGGAACTCTGCATTGGGAGGATCAGATAGAGAATCACTTCCTTTTTGCAGGGTTTTCTACTGCCTAACAGAACTCAGACTTGCTCCGAGCAAGCTTACTCCTCAGGATTCAGCCATGGAGTTTCCAAGCGGTCACATGAAGAGAACTGAGGTTTGAGTGGAGCAGCCAACCATGGTCTCAGGAGATCAGGTCTGCGTGTAGCGGAAGCAGGTGCGGGGTCTCCACCAAGAGGCCTAACAGGGTGATGAACCATGCTGTCTGGACCATGCCAGGGCTATGAGAATGGCCTGTGCCCAGTCCCGCTTGATCTTCATCAGAATCTTGTGTATCATTGGGATAGGGGAAAAGGCATAATACCAGTGATCTATCCATGATAGCAGGAAGGCATCCATAAGAGACCCTGGGCTGTGGCCTTGCAGGGAACAGAACTGGTGGCATTTCCTGTTGTCATGGGTAGCAAACAGGCCTATAACGGAGTCCCCCACTGTTGGAAAATGCCCCTGGTCACGTACAGCCAAAGGAACCATTCACGGTGAGAGAAGAAAGATCTGCTGAGGTGATCCACCAGCTGGTTCTATGCTCCCTGTAGGTACGATGCCTCGAGATGGATGGAATGTGTTATGCAGAACTCCCATAGCTGGATTGCTTTCTGGCATGGGGGCGGGGGGGGAGAACATGGGGGGGGGGGAAGAGCAAGCGCCTCCCTGCCTGTTGATGTAAAACATGGCAGCTGTGTTGTCCATAAGAACCAAAATGACTTTGTTCGTAATGTGGGGCAGGAACGCTTGGCAAACTGGGGACAACAGTCTGAAGTAATGTGGGTCTCCAAGCAATGAAGAAGTGGGACAGGCAGTTCAAAAACAGAGGGGTAATTGGATCCTATACTGTGGGGACTGAGATGTCAACCTTGAGCATCTTGTCAAAAAGAGTGTTTCAAGCTCCCTGAGTGTCTGGGGACAGCCCGCATTGGCCCTACTGTGGAAGCCAGTGGAGGAGCTCTATGCCTGAACCCCCGTTCTTCATCCTCTGCTGGTCATAAGAACATGAGAACATAAGAAGAGCCATACTGGGTCAGACCAAAGGTCCATCTAGCCCAGTATCCGGTTTTCTGACAGTGGCCAATGCCAGGTGCTCCAGAGGGAATGAGAACAGGTAATCATCAAGTGATCCATCTTGTCGCCCATTCCCAGCTTCTGGCAAACAGAAGCTAGGGACACAATCCCTGCCCATCCTGGCTAATAGCCATTGATGGATCTATCCTCCATGAATGATCTAGTTCTTATTTGAACACTGTTATAGTCTTGGCCTTCACAACATCCTCTGGCAAGGAGTTCCACAGATTGACTTTGCATTGTGTGGGGAAAAAAATACTGTTTTGTTTTAAAACAGCTGCCTATTAATTTCATTTGGTGGCCCCTAGTTCTTGTGTTGTGAGGAGTAAATAACACTTCCTTATTTACTTTCTCCACACCAGTCATGATATTATAGACCTCTATCATCTCCACTTAGTCTCTTTTCCAAGCTGAAAAGTCCCAGTCTTATTAAAAGACCTGTCTGGAGGCTGGACAAAGTAGTGGCCAGTCTGTTCGGGCCTATAAAGCTTCCTAGATGCCGCTTGAGTTTACAGCCTCAGGGATTTCAAGGTCGCCTTAGATTCTTTAAGCCCATGGAGCCTAGCATCAGTTTGCACCAAAAAGAGGGAGGACCCTTCCAAGGGGAGATCTTGAAGGGTCTGTTGTACCTCCTGGGGAAAGCCAGATGATGGCAACCATGAGCTTCTGCCACATGATCACTGCTGTGACCATAGATCTGGCCGCAGAATTGGCCGGATCCAGGACTGCTTGTAAGAAGGCCTTTGCCATCGTTTTCCCTTCCTCGATCAGCAAGGAGAACTTCTGTCTGGTATCCTCAGGGAGCAAGTCCTTAAATTTTTGCATAGCCTCACACATATTGAAGTCCTAGTGACCCAGCAGAGCCTGCTGGTTTGCTATGTGAAGCTCTAGTCCTTGCAGCCAAACAGGTCTAACTTTTTTGGGTCCTTTGCCTTAGACCAGTGGTCCCCAACGCGGCGCCCGCCGGGGCATCTATGTGCGCCCGTGTACTAGCTGGCGGACAAGCATCCGCCAAAATGCTGCCGACGCCTACTGACGTTGCCGCTTCTCGGTGGCATTTCGGCGGATGCTTGTCTGCTGGCCACGGTGGCTTGTCGTCTGGCGCCCGCCAGATGAAAAAGGTTGGGGACCACTGCCTTAGACTTTGTACCCGATTGTCCCTGTTGCTCTCTCTCATTGGCAGCTGCTACCACCAAGGATCCTGGGAGAGGATGCAAGTACAGAAACTTGTAACCTCTGGCTGGTATGAAGTACTTCTGCTCCATATGCTTTGCCGTGGGAGGGAGGGAAGCAGGGGTCTGCCACACCACCGTAACTGGGTTCATGATAGCCTTGTTAAGTGGTAGAGCCACCATCAAAGGACCCACTGCCGACAGAATGTCCAATAGGCTGAGCTGCCTCCTTGATCACCCCGGTCTGTATGCCTAGATTTGAGGACACTTGCTTTAATAAATCTTGGTAGACCTTGTGATCATGTTGCAGAGTGGACACGCCCGCCTCATCTGGGGAAGAAGACGACAGGAACAGCTGAGGGGCCTCCACCTCTTCCTCCGTATTGACCAAGACCTGCAGGGCTTCTTCTTGAGGCTTGGTACCAGAGTCTGGATCCGGGGTGGGGGTGGGGGGAGGGGTGTCGTCACATGGCAAAGCACCACAGGTGCTCTGCTCTCTGAGGCCACTGAGTAGGAGCACCTCAAGAGTGCACCCTGAACTTTGGGGAACCCCCAAAGATTCCCAAAGGGCCACTGCAAGAGTGCTGGCCCCCACGGACCCAGTGGCCAAGCGCTTGGTGGTACCACTGCGCTTGGGGCTCATGGTGAAGTAGGAATGTCCCAGGGAGTAATGTGGGCAGCTGCAATGGCAGGCACAGTAGGATCCCACTTTTGACTCCGACGAAGAGTTCCGGCGTGGCGACCAGGGTGGGGTGAACCCCTTGGTGCCAGTGCCATGGTGAAGCCTGTGATGAGGCTACTGTGTGGGGGTTTCCTGCTAGAGGGCAGTCCTGGTACCAGATGGTGGCTGGTTCTCTGGCACTCAACGGTACTGGTAGTACAGAGTCCTGTATGGCTGGGGATGCAGGAACCAGCAATGAAAGTACATTCCTGGCTGCCACAAATGCCTCCAGAGTTGACAATACTCTGAACTGATTGGCATGCTGTCTGCCTGAGGGCAATGCTACCTATGCAGGAGTCAGTAGAGCCTATGTAGGTATTGGAACCGCTGGTATTGGCTGTTGTGGTGCCGGGGTTGAAGAGTGACCCAACGTGGATCTCACTCTATTCCAGTCCCCATTCCTGCTTGACTTTGGCACTGGGGATTGACACTTCTCTGGCTGCTTCTTATGTTTCTTCTTGGGCATCGGGGGTGGGGACTCATGACCAGTGGGAGGAGCGCTCCACAGCAAACTGAAGTATTTGGTGTGGAGTTTGAGTGTGGTTCTGAAGTGGCTTTCAAGACTGCCTCCATGAGAAAGACTTTCAATTTCACCTCCCGGTCCTTTTTGGTGTGAGGTTTGAAGTCCTTGCAGATCTGGCAGTGGTCCTTTCTATGAGACATACCCAAGAACTTGACACAGCTTGAGTACAGGTTGCTCAGTGGCATCAACTTGCCGCAGGAACCATAGGGATTGAAGCTGGGTGACTGAGGCATGCCTCAGCACTGGGGAGTGGATGAATCTCACTAAGCGCAAAGGAGTCCAACAACTTAATAATAAAATAATAATAATAAAAAAACCCTATTGCTACTATAACAAACTATACACACTGGAAAGAAGAAAAATAGCAGAAAAACTCCTGGAAAGTTAGCCCAAGGCAATGAGAGTAGTTCCAGAAGTTGTAAAGGGCGGTAAGAAGGAACTGAGGGGGTGCAGGGTCCTTTATACTGGTGGTATGAGCATGCAGCACCAGAGGGCACTGGAGCCGACCTGATGGAGACCACTAGGGGAAAAAATTCTGGCAACTGTGCTTGGGGTGTGCACACACCTACATTGGAATGGACATGAGCAAGCACTTGAACAACATACTTTCTGCATTAAGGAAATCAATGTAGGACGGGGTGGGCTAACTATGGCCCGCAGGCCAAATCCGGCCAACCAGCCGTTTTAATCTGGCCCTTGAGCTCCCGCTGGGGAGTGGAGTCTGGGGCTTGCCCCGCTCTGGCGCTCCAACCGGGGAGCAGGGTCGGGAGCTACACCACGTGGATCCCAGAAGCAGCGGCATGGCCCCCTTCTGGTTCCTGTAGGGGAAACCAGGGTGCTCTGCTCTGCACGCTGCCCCCGCCCCAAGCGCCACCCCTGCAGCTCCCATTGGCCAGGAACTGCAGCCAATGGGAGCTGCAGGGGCAGTGCCTGAGAACGGTGCAGCATGCAGAGCTGCCTGGCCGCACCTCCTCGTAGGAGCCGGAGAAGGGACCTGCTGCTGCTTCTGGGAGCTGCTTGAGGTAAGCGCTGCCCAGAGCCTGCACCCCTGAGCCTCTCCTCACACCCCAACCCCCTGCCCCAGCCCTGATCCCCCTCCCATTCTCCAAACCCCTCGATCCCAGCCCAGAGCACCCTCCTGCACCCCAAACCTCTCATCCCCAGCCCCGCCCCAGAGCCCGCACCCCCAGCTGGAGCCCTCATTCCCCCCACCTCACCTCACTCCCCTGCCCCAGCCCAGAGCCCCCTCCCGCACCCTGAACTCCTCATTTCTGGCCCCACCCTGGAGCCTGCACCCCCAACCAGAGCTCTCACCCCCTCCCTCACCCCAATCCCAATTTTGTGAGCATTCATGGCCCGCCATACAATTTCTATTCCCAGATGTGGCCCTCGGGCCAAAATGTTTGCCCACCCCGGATGTAGGATCAAGTTTTCTTTTGGTCCCTTATTTCTCACCATGCTTGGAAGGAATCATTTCCTAACACTTTCACTGGAACCTTAATTTCTCCTAGGAAGACATCTTGCACCAGGTTTCCATTGTTCCATAGGTCAATCCTGAAAGTTAAAACCTTCTTTTTAATCTTCTTGCAAATTATAAGGATAAAAACCACCAGCAAATTTCAGATCATCAACAACCACCTTGCATCACTAATTCAGCATGCATGCAGACAGGAAATATTAGAATTGTCATACCAATCTAGTAAAATCAAGAGGCACTCGAATGGCTTATTAAACCCACAAAAGGCAGCCATGGAAACAAATTTAGACAGTGAAAGTTAGAAATCACAGACTTTACATCAGTAAAACATAGTGATACTGGTTGATGCGTTTTCTATTTTGAACAAAAATATAAAATGAAATTACTGCATTTCCTTTTCAGGTGTTTGCAGTGAACTTTTACCAGTGTACTTATATCCCTATTTTACTGCTGCAAGTAAAACTTGGACAGACTGCCATACCACACTGACACATGCGCTTGTTTTTTCAGACAATGGCTTGAATGTTCAAAACCTAAAGAGCTATCACTCCAAAGACATGCACCTGGCTTGGATTCTATTACTTCTTACCTCTGACATTTCTTTTAGACAGCAGATATGTTAAGAACAAAAAAAAAAAAAAATTAATACTAGAGTTGTTGGGGCATAATTGCTTTTCTATATACATTTTCATCTATAATCCTACACACTGTACAAATTGATGGGTCACATAAGCAAGAACAGACTTAGGCTAGGTCTACACTACCCGCCTGAATCGGCGGGTAGAAATCGATCTCTTGGGGATCGACTTATTGCGTCTCGTCAGGACGCGACAATCGATCCCCGAATCGACGCGCTTACTCCACCAGCGGAGGTGGGAGTAAGCGCCGTCGACTGGGAGCCGCGGCAGTCGATTTTGCCGCCGTCCTCACAACAGGGTAAGTCGGATCTGATACGTCAAATTCAGCTACGCTATTTGCGTAGCTGAATTTGCGTATCTTAAATCGACCCCCCCCGTAGTGAGGATGTAGCCTTAGAAATGAGTGAGAAGTTAGTGCTTTAATGAGAATTAAAATTCACACTAAATTCTTTTTTTTGTGTGCCAGCTATGAAATCATCACTAACTCTCAAGTTGTGCCCTCAATTCCTCTCTGAGGTCGGGCATGTACGTGTGCATGTGCAAAGCTTATAAGGCTAAGTGAGGTGCTCAAACACTGCTTGTGCAGTACAAAGGCAGGCAAACTATCTTAAAGTATGCAGGTGTAGAAAGGGGAAATACGCTGTAAGGTGCTTCTTATATCTGCTAGGGGAAGGTATTATGTGTTCCACCAAACATGCTGCCAGATACTAGCAGACACGTAGGAGAGGCTAGTTCCTGTCCAGGCCCCCAACACAACTTACTATACCCTTGGAGCCCTGTAGTGCCACTGGGTGGACTAGACGCCTCACTTTTCTTGAATTCTTGGTGCTAGGGTCAGCATTCTGATTGCTTTCTGCAAAAGCATGTTGAGAGTGAGGGGCTCTTTGTACCGCTTACAACCCAGTGCAGGGCATCCTGAGTTTAGCTCCAAATGTATATACACTACAGAAAATCCACTGTTCTATGAAGTAATCGGGGACTGAGGAGAGATCAAAAAATTAATAAAATTGGACAGCTCAAAATTACAGTATGTACAGTGTACCAGTTGCAGTATGGCACATCGCATTGCTTTCTTTTTGTCCTTCAAAAAACCCCTGCGATTTTCAATGCGTTGAAGGCATCAGAACGTGAGAAGATATCCACTTGTTCTCCATTGACATCACTTTCGTTATGTAATTCCCTCACCCCCATCATGAAAAATGGTTTGTGTAACTGGTTGTACATAAGATTGGCATTCCTAAAAATGGAGGTTCTGCTGTACTAAGTAAAGAATCTAGGTTCGGAAAAAAAAGGATTTTGTTTTCATTGACAAACAAATATTGTACACTTGCCAGGGAATAAATAGTAAGGAAAATACAACTTTCCATAAGCTAAGCTATCTGAAATTTGAATAAACATTTTAATTACATTAATAATTTTCTCAGATACTCACAATAGTTTACAATTTCACTTTTAGAATCAAACAAGTTTACTCTGAGGATTTTATTTATGAAATTGGATGAATCTTCTTTGTAAACTTGAACACTAGTTTTTTGCAGTCACATTATATCCAAATAAAGAAATGTTATGGCATAAAGATTTTAATGTACTTTATAGAAATTGATATTAAATATATAATCAAGAACATACCTGACTTCCAGCTTCTCTATGTCCTCCTCTTCTACCTGAAACTGGGACTTTTTGGTATAACTACTGGACCTGGTTACCTGTAAGTAAAATTCCTCAATGATTTTTCTCCTTCAACCTGGTTTTTAAATTACAAATCTTCCATATCTACTGTAAAATCTTTGCTTCTTTAATATTATATTAGTCCTGAAAACAAATTTCTGAAAGTTCTAAGATATTAATTATGCATCATAAACTGATATACACTGAGGAGACAACCACAAAAATCCCACCGTTCCCTCCCCCACATCACACAATTGTAACTGCATCTTTTAGAATCTCTTCACTTCCAGATTAATTTTGTGCTCAATTTATTGCATTCCCAGATAGGATACTGTGTAGATTACATGAGTCTAAGCCATAAAATTATGTAATTGCTTTGTAACCACTTTGTTCCAACATCTTAATTCACAGAAAAATGTAATCTGGGATTTCATAAGGTAGAACATGAGAGCCAAAACAAAACTATAGGCCTGATTCTGCAAGCACTCCAATCATCCATTTCTTATTGAAATCAATGGGAGTTTCAAAAGCAGAGTTCTCACAGGATCAGAACCTATATGCAAAGCATTAAATTACATATTACTGTCACAGTATTGATTTTAAAAAGTTCAATACTTTCATATAGCTTGATAACTTGAAAATAAGGGATATATATTTTACTGGCTATTTTATTTTTCACAATATAAAATGAAAAGCAGAACACAAAATGGAAAACAAAGGTAGTGGAACCATCTTAAAGGGCCAAATTTTGGCCCCCTCCACCAAAGCTAAAGTAAGCCAAGCTTGGCATGAGAGTTCTGCAGTGGTCAGAGGAGGAATATCCACCAGTTTCCATGCTTTAGCTCACCCCAAAACTGTGAGAGCGCAGAGGAAGTCATAACAGATTCCTGCTCCCAAGCATGGTATTTACCAGCTCTGTTGCCTTCAGGGGCTTCCAGACTTGTGCGTAGCTAGTGTCAGGATTTGTCCTACAGTAACTCATTTTGTTTACAGAAAAGCACCATTCTACCTAAAGACTCGCTAGAGCCAGAATTCTATTTTGCACATTGCAATGCATTAAAGCAATACGCAGTTTCAGTCTATTTCACCAAGGACTGCATAAAATAACCCACACACCACCAGTGATGCACCTCAATACGGATATTCCAAGCCCAGGACTCTCTAACAGAATGCCAAGAAGTATATTGATCTTCTGACGAAGACAAAGGAGATGAGGCTAGGTACAAAACTTAACGTCATTTGTTTTTGGAGACAGGATTTGATCCCAAGGCTTAAGCAGCAAAAAGTTAAAGCATTCACTTATTCTACCTAGAGAATGACTTAAAAATCACTGATCGCCCTGTTAAATTACTGTACTGACTATACACAGCCAAAACCTGATATTTTTTACTAAGTGCTCTGAAAGATGTTCAAATTAAGAGCCACATATATATTCATACTTCAGTCCATATCAGAACTGCAACTGATGGCAGCCAATCAAGGGCAATAAATAGCCCTTACATTTGTGACTATGAAACTAACACCTCTCACTAGGTAGTAGTTGAATGGGATTGCTGTGGTCTTTCAGCCTGTTACAAATAAAGAACAGGGGTACTTGTGGCACCATAGAGACTAACAAATTTGTTTCAGCATAAGCTTTCGTGGGCTACAGCTCACTTCATCAGATGCATAGAATGGAACACACAGACAGAAGATATTTATACATACAGAGAACATGAAAAGGTGGAAGTACCCGAATGGGTACTTGCATTTACTTCAAGAGACCCTCTTGTGGCAAACAAACAAACAAACAAACAAACAAACAAACAAACAAACAAACAAACAAACAAACAAACAAACAAACAAACAAACAAACAAACAAACAAACAAACAAACAAACAAACAAACAAACAAACAAACAAACAAACAAACAAACAAACAAACAAACAAACAACAGTTTAAATTAAGAGAAGTTAGTTACCTCAAAATAAAATGTTTCATTAAACTGTGGATTGCTCGTTTTCTTCTTTACTTTTGTCTTCTTTTGGTCATTCCTGTTTCAATGTGGTACAGTTTTACCATATAGAATTTAAACACACAATTATTAAAACATTCTATTGTCAAGAAAGGGCCATCCATTTAACTCTCAGGCCCAGAACCTCAAACATATTTAGGTGCCTAACTCCCATTAATTTCAATGGAAGATAGGTCCCTAAATACCTTTGAGATCTGTAGATATACTGGGTGATTATGTAAGTATTGAGGTCATTTAAGATGTCACTTGATATAATGGAAAAATATTGAAGAGAAAAAGTTAATACACATTCACAGCATGGTTTGAAAAGCTAAATGGTGATCTTCAAAAGCTGTACCTATTTACATATACACGTGCACCTGGGAGGTGGTCATATTTAGTTTACCATTTATATTTTAGTTCACAAACAAGTGCAACATGAAATGGATAGAGGTTGATGCAGATTAAAACAGGGTGGATTTGATTTAAATCACTAGTTAGGAAGACTCGATTTAATCATGGCTTTCTACATAAAAGTGCATTCTTGTTGGTTTTTATAACCTTAAAACATATTCTTCACAACTCAGAGGTAGATGTAGGTTTCATTTTTAGAAGTACACACTATACTTTTTTAAACAGTGAATTATTCTGAAAACTTTTCAGATTAGTTTTACAGCTACATCAGAAAATGAATGATTGTTTGGTTATTTCATTTATCAAAGGTAACTGAAGCAGATATTTATGAAGTCATTGGGAGGTGAACTATCTCCAATTCAACAGGTTAATCATTAATATTTGGGAGGATTTTCTTGCCATGTTGTATTAGGAAGAGAACATCACCAGACAGACATTTAAATTGTTTTATTTAACTAAAACAACAACGTTAAGTATTCTGGATTTTTTTCTTCAACAGCAAACATAATATTTTAACAAAACAAGCATATGTCCCTCGAGTCTCACATTTATCTCCAGACTTCTTCTCCTGTCCAGATCTATTCCGTCCCCAACAATCTTCTATTTGTTGAACTTTTTGAAACTTTGCACTTTTAGAGAGAGGTAAGGGATTGACTCTTGTCCCTCTGCAAATTTGTGTACACATAGAGTTGAGGTCTGTTATTTCTCACCTCTGTGTATTATTTATTTTAAAACATTTTTGCTGTTAACAAGCATGTTACCTCTGGAGACACAAATCCGCAGTTTGAGAACTGCGAAACTAAGCATCTCTGATTGTATCCTCTAGACTGAGCATTGAGTCCCATTGGGTAACTAGAAAGATTAACCTAAATAATCTATACAGAAGCCTATGGAACCCCATAAGATTGGGTCCCTAATGAACTATTGGAACTCATTTACAAAACATTACATGAATATAGTGTCTCATACTATAGAATTAATAATTCCTATTCCATGATGAGATATCTTTGAGCTATAATGTATCTATCTTTAGATAAAATGCTTTTTGAGGGAAAAAAATTATCAAAAAAATCAGATTTAAATTAAAAAAAAAAATCTGATTTATTTATTTATTTTTTTAAATAACTGATTTTTATCCACGCTGGATTAAAATTTGGAATGGATAGAATGGATTGGAACAATTTTCACTCCTGAAAACAGCATATTTGTGCATCTGCCTCCACAAATGAAATGCTCAGTGTTCCTTCTCCATCCCCTCCTCTTGCTCCACTCCTGTTTTCTATTTTAAGTGGTGGTGTACATGGTTATTATAACCACATAATATTGCCTCCTTTCTTCCCAGAGACAGAACATGTCACTTTCAAGAACTGCTCAGATACTAAGTATTACCTTAAAAAAAATAAAAAATAAAAAGCCCTTGCTAATTCTAAACTAAGGCAGACTGATAGAAAAAAATCACTAAAAATAAATCACTAAAAATACTTTATGTAAATAAGCATTCTATTTATTTCTCATCCCATCTAGCAATTCCTGCTCAACACAGTGCTCAGTGAGAAACACAGCAAATATGAAAACTACTATTTTTTGCTTTTAAATAGGTTTTATATGGTCTTAACAGACACAAAGGTACATGACTTATAACATACATAGCATATGTTCTTATACCATGGACAACCTTAGCCTGTAAAGAGATTTTCAGTGTAAGCAAAATTAACAGAGAAAAAGTTTTGTTACATGAGACTATGTACCTATATATCGTTCAGTGCTGTTTCTATACTAACAGAAGTTTGTGTAGAACACGTACACTACATCGTAAGAAACTGTTGGGGGAAAATAAAGATTATTCTCTTCAACACTAAAATCCATCCATCCAATTAATTATTTAACAACTATATATTTGAATTCTTTGGTTCAGAGGACATAGCTATCTCTTTCCTAATTTAGAACAGCATTTAGAAATACTGAATTTGCAATATAATTCAACAAATGTTACCTAGAAGGACCCATAAGAGACACCGTTGCATAAGGGTCACAATTCTGTCCATTTACAAGAGGCAACCCATGGCATTCCTTTATGCTAAAATGAAAAGAGAAACAAAGAGTTAGTGAATCAATGTATCATTAACAATTTGACCAGCTGAAAAATTATTCTGTCCTTTTAAAGCAAAGAAGACACTTCAAATCAAACCAATAAAGAGTTATCGTGAGCCAGTACATTGTTTCAGCACAGCAACGATTAATAGATCTGAAGCATATTGGATTCCACATGGTTGTACTATATATCCACACCACATACAACAAGTGGACTCCACCACCAGACTATCCAATCCAGTTTTCTAGGCATAACTTAATGCTAGATGACAGTCAGGTGTACAATTAGTCTGAAGCAGGTTAGTGGGTCTTAAGGACCCTTGGGGGCGATTAGATACCATGAAGTAGTCAAATACCAGTCATGTGTTTAGGGTAAATAAAACCCAACAACTTAGAAATGATACACAGAAAGTTACTGTGAATGAGAAGACTAGATTTACTTGTTAATTTGACTTAAGAAGGACAAGAAGACTTGCCAGTAGACCTCATCTACACTGGGCCAGCAGCAGTGTTCAGAAGCCATCTGAATGGGGTTTAAACCTTGTTCCACCTAAGCTAGTTACTAACTTGGGTTGGTTGATCAATCCAGTAGGGTCAAATTGTGCTGGATTCATGTTTTAAAGTGCATGTCCAAACATTTTAAATACATTTGTAACATGGTTTATATGCATCTACTCTAATGGCCAGATGAGAGAAATCTGTTTACCTCGAAGAAGTCAAACTATTTCTAGGACAGTAAAACACAATCTACCCTTAAGTCTTCAAAGGCACAAACCTGCAATATGTGGTGGTATATTTCAGCAGGCGATCCCAAAGACATTGGGCCAGATCCTCAACTTGTCATGATCCATAGATTATAAGCACAAAAGGGACCACTGTGATCATTTTGACCTTCTGATTTAATTCATGTTTGAACTAGAGGATATCTTTTAGAAAAAAAATAATCTTGGTTTAAAAATTCCCAGTGATCGAGAATCCACCACAAACCTTGGTAAATTGAGCCAATGGTAAATTATCCTCACTTAAAATACCAGTCTGAATTTGTCTAGCTTCAACTTCCAGCCACAGACTCGTGTTATATTTTTGTCTACTAGAGTGAAGATCCCATTATCAATATTTTGTTCCCCATGTAGGTACTCTGAGCATGATCAACACACCCCTTAATCTTCTCTTTGTTAAGAAAAATAGGTTAAGCGCCTTAAGTCTATCACTATAAGGCATGCTTTTCAGTCCTTTAAATTATTCTCCTGGCTCTTCTCTGAATCCTCTGCAATTTATCAACATCCTTCTGGAAGCATGGACACCAAAACTGAATACAGTATTCCATTAGTGATCACACCAGTGCCAAGTACAGAGGTAAAATAACCTCCCTATTCCTAATCAATATTCCCTTTTATATACCTAAGGACTGCATTAGACCTTTTGATCACAGAATCACACTAGGAGCTTCTGCTCAGCTAATTATCCACCACAATCCTCAAGTCTTTTTCAGAGTCACTTGCTCCCAGGATAGAGTACTGCATCCTATAAGTACAGCCTTCAGTTTGATCCTTGATATATAGCTTCTTATTCAGCTGTATTAAAATGTATATTGTTTTCTTTCCCGCAGCTTACCGACTCATCCAGATCGCTCTGTACACTTCATTATTTACCACTTCCCCTATCTTTGGGTCATCCAAAAACTTCAGTGACGATTTTGTGTTTTCTTCCACATCATTTGGGGGGTGGGGAAGGCTACATAGCATTGGGCCAAGAATCCATCTCTGTAGAACCTCACTAGAAAAACACCTGCTTGACAAGAATACCTCCTTTACTGCTACATTTTGAGATCTGACTGCCAGTTTTTGATCCATTTAATGTGTGCCATGTTAATTTTTTATCATTTGTAGGTCTTGGTTTGTTTTTCTTAAAAAAAAAAAAAAAAAAAAAAAAAAAAACACAAAACAAAACAAAAAATACCAAGATATCCAAGTATATCAAATCAACACTATTACCTTTATCAGCAAAACTTGCAATCTCATCAAAACAAGATACCAAATTACCCTCCTTTAATTCTTTACTAATCGAGTCCCCTATCAGCCATTCCGTTATTTGCCATCCTGCTTCCTAGTGTGATTTGGTATCTGTAGCAGACATTAACTAGTTCCTCATCTTGTGCTTATGTTAGAACACTGATCCATAAGCATGCAAGACCATTTTCTTCCAAGTTGTCAGTTACTCAAACAGGTAATATTTTTGACAGTGCTATTCATCCTCCCCTTTTGACCACTCGATCTTTCCTAAGTAGAATATACCCATTGACTTTAACATCCCACTCATGTGACTCATTCCACCAGATTTCAGTAATACCAACTAGACTGAATTTATTATTATAAATGAGCAATTCCAATTCCCCCTGTTTGTTACCCAGACTCCTAGCACTGGTGTAAAGACAATTAAAGAATTAATTCTCCTTGCACACTTTGGTTCCTTGATTAACTTTGTTCCCAACATCATGATTTTCAGCTAAATGAGTGCTCATTTGTTCCCATTTTTACCTTCCCCTTTTGTTATTAGCTTAATGCACTGCTCACTTCTCTGGCCAGCCTGTTTCTGGGAAGTTTGGCTCCCTTTCTACAGAAATGGCAGCCATCTAACTGTACACCCTCCACTCTCCTAGCAGGTGGACCAATGTTCCACACCAAAACCCTCTACTTTACATCAGATATCAAGCCAGGGATTCACTTCCAGATCTTCTGCCTTCATTCTTTCACAGGATAGGAAGGATCTCCAAGGAGATCACTCAGACACTGTTCTTCAGCACCCTACCAAGTTCCTGAAATCATCTCCAATTTGCGAGACATCACACGATGCAATGTCATTAGAGCAGGTATGTACCATCACCAGTGGATCCTTGCCTATAAACTTCAGAAGCCCATACAATCTTAAAGTGACATCTCACACCTTGGTTCCAGGATGACAGCACATTGTCCTGTTGTCTGCTTGTCCCTTGAAGAACGTTCTTTCCTTTCTTCTTAGCATAGAATCCCTGAAAAGGATCATTTATCTTCTTTGGATAGTTTAAGTCCTCTTTGTGGGTATGCTTGATTTTCTTATGGGTTGGGCTGAGCAGCCATCCACAGGTGTGTCCCATACACCTCTCCAGTCCATTCAACCAGATGGATCTTCAGAGAGATCTTTTGCAGTTTCCATGCTAAAGGACCCTGTATCAATCGGGAACTTCTATCTGTGTGGAATTCCTCATGATTCTCTCCTCTCTGATGCTCACAGCCTGCCCATCCTGGTCTGCCTCCAGTAGCATAGAAAACCGGCTTGTCCTCTTGCCTCTGGTGGTTACAAGCTGCCACGCCTCTGATTTTCCTCCCCCCTCCCATTCCTTGGTGGCCACTTCCTTTCTTTCTTGAATCTGGGGTAATGAAGCTTCCTGAATCTGGTTGTCCAAGAAGCCCTCTCTGATGCCGCATAGGGTCTATACTTGTCCTTCCATTCCAAGAATCTTTTCTTCCAGCACAGCCACCAAATTGCACTTCATACTCAGGGAGTTCCTTCTGGCATCAGACAGGAAAGAAAACATGGCCCATCCACTGCAGGTCACAACCACTGATCCATCACTAGCTATCACAATACCGAATGTAGAACTGTACTAAGAAGGAAAACCTCTTTTAGTCCCTCTCCAAACCCCTTCAAAATTCACCTGTTTGCTGCTCACAGGTTCACCAAGCAAATGACTTTTATTCTAAGCTTCCCTGCTCAGCTCTACCCCCTCACTACCAGGGAGAAATTAACCACTCTGACTTCAAACAGTGGGGCTAATCAAAGGTCGTCAGACCACAGCCACATGGGCCTTCCACGACATGAACAAACAGATGTCTCATCTGCCTACCCAGGGGCTCACAGCCCAGCCACACACCCTTTACACAGAGAACAATCAAACAATCAACAGACCAAATGCCAAAGATAGATGCAGCTCCACTGACTTCAACATTACTCCAGAAACTCTGGGAACCTTTAGATCCATTGCACAGACCTCAGCCACTTGAGCTAACAGAGTGTTTAGGTAGGTTGCCCCATTTGAGACCCTTTTCTAGCCCCCTGCCCCCCACACCGTGCACCCCTTTCAAGTGTCAGTCCCATGCCTCCACTGCAAGTGGGAGGCCTATGATAATATAAAATATTAGGTGAATGTATGGTCTTAACCCGAGGATTACCCCCCACCATTCCCCCCACCAAAAAAAAAAAAAAAAAAAAAAAAATGAAATGCCTAACACAGGAATCACTATTTCCTTGCTGCACCCAGAAAAAAACATCCCTTCTTCAATTAGGGAAATAAAATGAGCATGGGTTTATGTCTGCACTTCCAGCTCTACAAAGGCCTGTTCTTAATTGAGCTTGCAGGTTTGCCTCATATACTGTACTCCTGTCACGATTCATCTGACACAATCAAATCCCACCCTACCATCATCACTTCCCAGCATGGCTTGTTCTCAGTTTAGTCACATGATCCTTTTGGGGAACAAACTCTAGAATGTGTTCTGAAAGGACCAAGCTTGAAACAAGGCTGGCTGAACTCATGCCACAGCTACCCTTAGAGGGGAGAGTGTGGCCTGTGCCATTTCCTTTGTTCTGGAAAACGTCTCAGGAAGACTGCTTCCAAAGCTGAAAATACTTCAGCCTTTATTTCAAAATTCTTAAAGGTAACAAATACATTTCCCCTGCATTTGCCAGTTGACAGGGAGTGTGTATAAAAACAAAACAAATGAAAAAAACCAAACACGTGTAATTCTGGTTCAATGACATTTTGAACTTTATGACAGGGATAGCTGGAATGTCAAGTCTAGATACTCAGGAAATAGAAATGGCTATCAAAGTTTTACTCTTTCATATCCAGGTTCGTCATTCCTTATAGTGGGAATTTTATAGCTGTGAAATCCCAAATGTTGACCTTTAACAAATGGATTTACAGACTGCAGTATTCAGCTATGGTCACCCAGGTATCAGTGTGAAGTTTTCTCCTGCTAGGCATCCAGAGATGCCTAGCCATATGATTTGTAGCGTCTGACTAACAGATGAACAGTTTAGTCTCCACCTTGTAGATTTCATCATATGATAAATATTTTCTATCAGGCCATGAACCTGCTACTTTTCTGGTCCAGTGAACTTTAGTTTTATCTGAAAGTTTCAGACCTTTCAACTGGTAGGATATTTTGATAAAACTTCCAATCACTCATCTACTCATGCTTTGTTACCTTTTAGTGCTCAGAGCTGTTTTACAGACACTCTATAAGACTATTATGTTTTTAGTCACTCTGTGACTACCATGTCTACTGTCTTTCTTTTCAAGTATTTTGAGTCAATGCACAATGAGGGAAGGGCTACTTAATGAGTTGCAAGAAAGACAATTAAAACTTCCAGAATGAGAGCCAATGTTGGAATACCCCACTTTATTAGTGAGGAGTATACAATACTGACTATACAGAAAGTGCTGTCTGATCTAAAATTTTGTTTGACAAAAAGAGGCTGCCATCAGGAATGCAGCTTTAAGGAAGGATGTGTAGCAAAACTGATGGTGTTTAGGGAGGTGGTCCAACATGCACCTGAGTTCCAAGGGGTCATTTGGTGTATTTCTGGAGAATTAATTACATGGTATCAGATATAGAAGATACCTACCACAGCTTGTTCACCCCTATTATGGGGGAGGTAGTTTATTAATGCTTTCTGTAGTTGTATGCCTTCAGATCTGGGGTCAGACTAGCCTGTTCCTAAATTCCAGAATTTAAAGAATTTTGGAGACCTGGCTTGGATTCCCCACCACCCACCCCCAGTCCACACAATAAATAAAACTTGAGCCAAAAATTTTAGCCTATTCCAAGTTTGTTGATTCCTGCCCCAATCTAGGAAGGAATCAGTTTCTGTTCAAGAGTATCCCTTTTTCCTCAGTTGTATCTAGTTAGACCACGCACTCAAGATCACACAGCAAAGCAGTGGAAAAAAATGGAACAAAACAAATAACTCAGGTCGTTTTGCTCCCAGTCCAATACCTTATCCACTGAACTACACTCAATAGCCTTAATTCAATAATTATAAATCAACAAATGGAAACTAGTCTATTGTTTACCAGGTCCTGGATGCAGGAAAGGAGATTAAGTCAGCTACCGAGGCTCGGGGTGGCTGCAGAACTTCACTGTACAGCCCTTTCTGACTACTTCTGTAACCCTACCTAGTGATCTGGAAAGGAGGCATAGCATTGGGTTGAGAATTTGTAGAGCCTTACCCCTCAGGAATTCGATCTGTTCAGATGCATATGTGCACAAGGATTGCATTCATGTGCACAAAATCTGTACAAGAGGAACTTTTGAAAAGGATGGTTTGTTCGTAATTGAAGGTCTAGAATATCTCCTCTGTACAGGGCTCCTCCTCTCTGTTTACCCTCACTGCATACTTTAAGAATGCTATTAGATATTTGGATGTCTGTCGGACACACTTGCCACCTTTAACTTGAGACTATTTTGAGCCTATTTCACTGTGAAGGCAACATTCATTCAAAACAAAAATGAAAGCTACAATTGAAAGTTTGTCAGAGGGTTTATGCTGAAAGTAATTTTTAGGAATCGTCTATCAACCCTGCATCCAACCAAGGCCAGTAAGCCCGTGATCCAAATTCTGCCCCTTCCCTGTTAATTTTAAGATACCCCTAACTAGCTAGTGGTTAGAGGGGAATTACCTGGCCCTCTGCTAATTATGCCAGGGCATCTTCATACTACATCTTGATCAGCAATTGGCCAAGCTACCTCCTCCTTCCCCAAGTTATTACATACATCATCCTAAAAAAAAAAAAAAAAAAAAAGGACTGACTGGCATCTAATGATAAATTGACATAGTTCATATTCACAGGCATGAAGAGCTGGGAAAACCACATTACTCCTCTTCACATATAAGAAGTTTGTAGTTACTTCAAAAAAAAAAAATTAAGGGTCAAAGTTTCCTATTACATTTTTAGCTAGAACTAGATCTATGGATAGGAGTGGTGTTTCCCATTGCTGTCTTTTTGTAAGCTGCTTACTATGCTCTCAAAACTTCATCTGTTCCGGAAGTTAGGGAAACTGTCAAACTTTTAAAAAGTAAAGGGTTGTTTTGCCAGAACAGGGCCCATTGAAGGACATAAGCCAAGAACAAAAATAGTGCTACTGACTATATACAGAATGCTGTGAAAATGCACAAAGTAAACAAACTTCAAACATCGCCCTTTAATTTTTCAGTTACAGTAATAAGAGAAGATAGTTGTCCATGTGAATTTTCTGCTTTTGTTACATGATATTTTCAAGTTGATTGTATCCCTTTAAAATAAGAAACTTAAAGCGCCTCCACACAAATAAATAAAAAGGTAATCTTCTAGGCTCTTCCATAAATTCTACAATCTCAGAGAATCAATTATTGTTTTATGTGTAGATATATAGGTGTATGTTTAGTACATAAAAATATATATTATGCATAGAACATAAAAATGCATTTGTTACTCTGAGACTACCAGCAGGTTGCAGAGCATTAACAAATGTGTCAAGTTTTAAAGGTACTTCTCCCTCCCCCATTTCATAATCTCAGATGAAGACAAAAAAATGCTGACGTAACACTGGACTGATTAACGCACACGTTTCTACCACATCAGTCACTGGATGACTACAGCGACCACGAGAGAACCCTAATTTCCTTTAGATCATTTCCCTCTCAAAGACATCCGAAAAGAAGGTACAGTGCAGTAACCCACTTCCTATTGACAACTGCACTCTGCAATAGTAACTTTCTAAAGCAACTTCCCCCCCCCCATCATGAAGTCAAAATAAAACAAAATTTTAACTGTAAAAACATCTTAAAATAGTTAAGTACTGTTAATTTGTATATCTGTGCATGCTAAGTGCAAAAACTGACTGTGCAAAGTTAGGGTTGGAGAGAAACTACAAAATGTTAGGAAATTCCAAACATTCAGCTTTTGTTTTTTTGCTGAATCCACGTGAGGGAAGCTGTTCTAGTTCTCCCTCATATGGCACTTGTACATATTCCAATAGGGGACACTGAAAAAGGGGCAGCAAGACATCACTGATCAGACTGTCAGCCAGTGTGTTTAACTTATGAGTATGTGTAGTTAAAGCAAGCTGCAGTACCCTACACCTAGACTCTTTTAACCTAAAAAGAAACCATTGATGTATTCCCAGTCTGACTCGATTACTTTTGGGACAAAAATAAGTTGTTACTAATTTTGCTCCTATCAACAGTGCAATGGAAGAGTCAGCTAAATTCCTTTTCTAGCTCCTGCACCAACTGAACTGGTCAGCCAAATTCAGATGGCATAGTTCCACTTCTTTTGTTCTTTATTATATTAGAAACTAAGAATTTAAAAAAGCAATTCAATTAGTCTTATTGCCCCTCAGTGTTTTGTCTTAGCCTTTGTCTCCAGGGCTTCACAGTCCTTACAGCCCTCCCTGCTGAGGCTTTTCCTCCATCCAAATCTTGCTCTCTACAGACTTCTCCATCTCAGGCCTTCCACTTGATCTGAACGGAGATTGCTCCTCCCAGGTCCTTCCACAATTCTCGGTCTCTTGACCCGCTCTCCTGCACGAAAGGCAAGCAGCCTTATATGCAATTTCAGAGAGAACATATAAGTAGGAACAAGAATGTGACTTACAACTACAGCTCCCAGTTTTAAAAGGCTTACTCAGGGGTGTGCGCGGAGGGGTGGGGAGGCGCAAGCAGGGGCAGCTTCCCCCCCCCCCCAAATAGTGGTCAGGGGCACAGAACTTCTCCAGCCCCGGGGCCATGGAGGCAGGGAAGATCAAGCTCCTGCCCGGGGCTGGGTGGAGCGAGGGAAGATTGAGCTCCTCCTGGGACCAGGGGAGGCAGTGAGCTTCTGTGCTCCCTCCCACCCCCAAAAAAAGGGGTCAAAATTAAAATTCCTGAGCACACCCCTGGCCACTTACATGTCCCAAACCCAGTGCCTATTTCTAAATGGTATGCGTAACAGGATAGCAAGATATACAAAAAGTCACTGCAAACACACAGTAGCCTACTTCCACAATTTTATGTAGTTGGTTAGCATTACGAATTTACTATTTGTGCATTCACAGGATATCACAGCTCCTTTATGCAGATTAAACAAAACAAGAGCATCTACCATGAATTGAGTCAAGTGACAATATCCAAAAGAGCCTCAAATCCCAGAAAGCATCCTGCACTTTCCACATCCAATAGTTAAATAAAGTGGAAATCTAAAAAAATGTTAAGATTTGAAATCTGAAAGAACAGGGATTTCAAAATGTTAAGATTCCATCCTTTAGAAGTTCCACATCTGGACACACAGAGCTAAAAAATGTACATACTACATATTCAGCACTTGATAAGTCTGGATGTCTGAATTCAGAGACAAGTAAAGCGTTCATACCAAAACCAAAGTACCACCAACTCTCAGCCGCTAAAAAGGATTAAGTGGAAAGATCTAGCAATGGACAGAAAGAAAGCATTCTGTTCCTCCTCCTGCAGTTCTGAAGGATTGAAATGCAGAAGTAGGCTTCCGGTTCCCTTGAAACCTACTAAGGATAGAGGGACAAGAGATGAGTCACAAGAGTACTTTGACACAAATCTACTTCCCAAAAATGTGTTTAAAAGTGACTGATCCTGTACCTCCACCATCCTTCCCAAAAAAGTCAAACTGGCTCCCAGAAGCAAACAGAAGAATTTATAGCCTTTTATATCTCCAAAAGACAAAAGGAAAACAAGGTGAAAGACAAAAAAGTTGCTATTTTCATGAAGACATTTCACTAGGATCTTTTGGTTTTTAGGTAAACCCTCAATTCCATGCAATCTTGATTTTAATAAGAGCCAAAATATATGATTTTTTGCACAGCTTTACCTGCAGAAAGCTCAGTTATAGCTGACTATATTAAATGTATCTTCAAAAGCAATAAGTAGTGCTGGGGAGGAAATAATGAACTGGGAAACAACCACCAGATGCATATTGAATTTTGATCCTTTGTAAGAGAAACACCTTTAAACTGTGCACTTGTATTCTCCTTTGCAAATACGTTTTCTAAATTACTTAGCATTATTCTAATCAGAGCTAATAGCGACAGCTCAAGATAAGACTGCTTAATACTTCCCCTTATAAAGCCATTTTTCAATTGCTTATAACTTTGTTAAACTGTTTGGTGGAAGTTTTTCATGCTTGCTCTCTGCCCCAGGCAAAGCTTTCTTTTCTAAAAATTTCAGTGAAAACCATCCAGCTATTTTGAAGAATTCGGTTTTGCAAAGCTATTTTTATCTATATTAAAATTTCCATCAATTTCGGTGAAGAACACAGTGCCTCTGTGCTTTGGAGCAGAAATGTAAGTTTAGCATATAGACAGTCCTGGTGACAAAGGTATCTTTTGCTGTCATGATAATCCATCCACATTTGGCAGTTATGTCTCTGGAAATGGCAATCTGCATATGCTCATTGTTTGTCAGAGACCTATTGCTAAAATTTCAGAACATGCCAATTCCGCTGAGCATGCTCCAGTCCCACTACAAGAGTGAGAGTTAGAGCTTTAGGTGGGGAGATGAAACAACATCAGTCACAGTTATTCTTCCCTTTAAGTCAAAGGTGCATTGAGTTGGGAGCCAGGAAACCATCATAAATCCTAGTGTCAGTTCTTATACCAACTAGTGTTAATTCTGTGCACTTCACAGCTGTTACAATTAAGCAAGGTCTTAAACCCTTATGTTAGGGTATGTCTACACTGAAACACTGGATTTTTCACACTCCTGAGAGATGTAGCTATGCCGATGTAAATTCCCAGTGTAGACCAGCCCTTAGGAGATACCTTACTTGTAGAATAAAGAATAGCTAATGGACATTGTACAAAGTTACTTCTAACAAAGCTTGAGCATAGCCCAGCCCAGCCACACTGCCTTTCAGAATGTGTGTACCAAATTTATGCCCTTGCTGTGCTGCCTAACTAAACACTAGACCACATTGCTCTGCAGAGCAAGACAAAGCAGGCACTCCCAACTTTCAACATTCTCTTGGTACTTAGCAACTAGCTATTTAAGCTACTTGCAAAAAGTAATGCCTGTTGGGACTAGGGGCTGGTTCTAACAGAGACTAATAGTTCTCTGCTGCCAATTACTCCATTAGCTCTTTAGAAGTGTGTGCTGTGTATTTAAAGGTGGTGGGTTCCAAACTTGCTAGTGACACATGCAAGGGTTAATGTGGTTCCACATGATGGAATTTGTTTTTTCAGTTTGCTCTTTTAAAAATCTAGGAGATTAGTGTTCTTGGGACATAGAAAAATATTATGTAAAGTTGCTTGACTTTGCAATCAAAAGCTAGGAAAATCCAGTATTATGGTTATATGTGCAACCTTAATCCAGCCCCATCATTTTTATCCAAGCACCACATTCTTTAGTTACATCATCACATAACACTTCTGATTTTGCATAACATGCTCAGTGAATGAGGTGGAGGGTTGCAAGTAGGAAAAGAAGGTTCTCTTGTGTTTAAGGCACTAGACTGGGACCTGAGATAGCTGAGTTCTATCCTTGGCTTTAAAGAAACCTACTATGGATGCTGAACAAGTGCATCATAATGCATACACACTGAAGGGAGCCAGATTAAGGCAACCCTAAATCTGGCATTTCCAATTTGAGCACTTGACACTGCAATATTAGCATTCTTTAATTTATAGTCTTTTGTATACAATATTGAAAGACATCTAGCAGTTAGGGCACTGGATCACATGTCAGGAGACCTGGATTCTATTTAACTTCACCACTGAGTTGCTGCGTGTTCTTGGACAACTCACTTTTCCGTTTTAGGACAGTGTCCCCTTCTGGAGATTATACTTACCTGCACTCTCCTTGGTAAAGCACTGAGATCTACAAGTGAAAAGCACTTATACCAGAGTTATCAAGCTGTATTCTGTTTTATGACATAACCTGAAGCTAAACTGAAGTCTCTGTACCCTTATCCAACTAGTTGATGGTCAGGTCACAGCCATTCCAAAAGTATCTAATAGATGTACAATGTAAGACACTCCCCCACCATACACACCCCTTATTTAAGTCTAAAATTTGCTGCCAACCTTGCTCCCATTTTCATCTACTGCCCCAATCCGTCTGGCATGGCTATGTACTTCAGCACTGTCCATTAAAGTTTTCATTTTAACTTTTAAAATACGTATTGTGTACTCAATATTCCAAGTTTTACTTTTCATTATGTTGGGAGAGCCAAGAGACAGAGGAAGAAGCACTACTGTAAACTGTAACAGTAGTTACAGCTAAGCAGAAAACTATGAAAATCAAATTGCTATTCCCACCTAAGTAGTCTCCTGCTAAAGGACATGCTGGGCCAGGAGAAAGTCATTTTGAAATTAAACCAAAGCTGAGCCTCCCAGATAACTGAAAGTAAGTCCACACAGTCTCAAAAGTGCCTGAGGCAACTGACTAGGGCTTGAACTGCGAGGTTAAAAATAGCAGGTTAGATGTTTGGGCACTGAGACCCTCCTCCCTTGCCAGGTTTCAGAGCCAAGGCTCCACCCCAAGCCTGAACACCTACACTGCTATTCTTTGCCCCACAAGCCCTAGTCAATTGACCCAGGTGGAGACTTGCCTTTGCAAGGGTTTTTGTTGTTGTTTTTTAGTTTGTTTGCTGTGTAGTTGCTGTGTACCCAAAACAGACCACAAGTATTGGGTTATGTACAGTAGGGAAATTTTGGGAAGTTCCCACCAATGCCAACATCAGTTCAGCTCTGCCAGTGGTTGCAATGTTTGAAGTCCTAGCTACTGGCTGCCACTGGAACTTTCAGCCCTGTCAACCAGACCTGCTTTGAGCAGGATTAGAAGACATTGTGCTTAGACACCAACACCCAGTTTACATTAGGGCTCCTGACATGGATGGCACTCATGCAGCTTTAAAAAAAAAAAAAAATCTGTTTGCAATGCTGAAAAACTTTTGTGAAGTCTCCCTAGTGTACATATTGCCCCTACAATTAGGCAAATTCCAACACAGGCATTTAAAAAAAGTTTTGGTGCAGCATTGTGTAGAAAATTACAACACAACCTTACTGGTTCTTTTAACAGTAAAATCAAGCTCCTTTTAATGATTCATAAATATTCTTACTGTACTACTAGTTGCTGGCACACAGATCCATTATCTGTTATCAGTTCATTCAGTTTTAATTCAAGGTGAACTTTTCCCTGCAAAAAATAAAAATATCACATGTAAATATTTTTGAAATCCTTTATTTCAAAAGTAGTAACAGCACATAGGAAAGTAACGTGCACATACTTTTAAAATATAATTTATCCCTCTATATAAGATGTAGAACGTACTCATTTAAAAAAAAAAAAAAAATCAGACATGCTAGCAGAAAATGGAGGTAAATCAATGGCATACTAATGTTAAGGGGAACATTTCTGGGTAAAGAGCTCACTCCTGCTCCCACTGACTTTAATGAAACCTATTGTCAATCTTGCTAGAGCCAACTAGTAATTTAGGGCCCCATCCTGAGCTAGCAAAAAATGAGACAAGCAAGTCTTGATATGCAATATATGACCAAACACTACTATACCCAGCAATATGGGACTCTAGAACCTTCATTGTTGCCTGTTCTAACTAGGCTTAGGAGGATGAGAGGCTGCTAGAAATATTTATGAGTGAAAACTGAGAAACAAGTTATTACTGTTTAATACATGCACAGCTCTAGCAATGTGCTAAGTGCTTTCCAGACTGAGGAAGTGACCTCTTCTCATTATCTAAGTGTTTGATCTAAATGACAGAAAGTAGTGAAGAGCAGCGAGAGTGAACTTTACTTATTTCCATGATACATGTCTCATGATTCAGTCTAGCGTAACAGTTCTCTGCAGTGACAGCTAGGGTTTATAAAACAATACTCAAAATATTTATATGCTGTTTGATACAACGAGAGATACCATTTGATTTCAAACAGATTTTGAAAATGATGCATGGGAGTTCTGTTATTTGTTAATAGACTTTGTGCAGTAGTCACCCAAATAAGTGTACTTAATGTAGAATCTCATTCATACAAACAAAAACAGCAATTGTTTCAGTTACAGCTCTGTGAGGACAAAGAGTTCATCATTTACAGAGGGTATGGGGAAAAATGGCTATGTATCTAATCAACTTTGGGACAACACTGCAAAATTAACATACATACATCTTTGGGCTCTTCCTCTCTACATCTCAATGAGAACACATTTGACCTGGATACAAAACCAGAATGGTTACTTATTCTACAGTAACTGTAGTTCTTCTAAATGTTGTAGTTAGTGTGGATTCTACTGTAGGGGGTATACACCTCATACACATAAGTTTGGATTTTTTTTCCTTTTCACTAGCAGTGTATCAGGGCTGCACACATGCCCTATGCCTCTTTGTGCTCTGACATGAGATCTTAAAGGCAGGGCAGCCATGACCTACCATCAGTTCCCTTGCAAGTCAAACCCCATGTTGCTAAAGCCTCCAAATAATGGTGATGGAGGACAGACTGTGGAATTCACACGGACTATAACAGCTTCACGAACCACAGTTTTTGTAGGGTATGCAACTATTTTCTCTCCTTCATGTACATGTCAGTGTGGATCCCATGGTAGGAAACTGACAAGCAGTATCGTCACTGGACAGTGATAGCAAGGAGTTTCAGCTGTCATTTAAACAGATTGAAATATTGCTCTTCTGAATTTGGCATCCAACCTGGCTACCATTCAAGTGCATAAAATATTTTAACAAAAAGTTAGAGGGCTGCTTCCCATAGTTGCCTGGTAGATCTTGGAGATTTGTGTGTTTGGAAGCAGGCAGACAATGCCACCTGTATCCTGGTAGAGTGTGCCTGGCCATTTGAAGGGAGAGGCTTGCCTACTTGACAGCAGATGGAAATTCACTGTGTGATCCACTTTAAAATGCTCTGCAATGAGATAGCCTGGCCTTTTGATATACCAGATGTCACAGAAGACCAGACCTCGTGGAATAGGGCACAGCAGCTTTTGAAGGTGGTGTTCTCTAGACTGGGTCCAACATGGGTCTCAATCTTGTCAAATTCACAGATGTATCAAAGGACCAGTGTGCACTGCCAAAGAAAAGCAAGTCCTCAGTCATAACCTGTATCTCTTTAGGGATGGTCCAATGGAGCTTAGAGCCATGATGCTCGGTGCATGGTTACTACGGTAGCTAAAGACCTGATCATGGCGTCGTAGGCATCCATCACTGCTTACAAAGCCATCTTAACAGCATAATTAAGGAAGGTCAGCTGGTGGTCAAGCTCTTTTCTACGGTCATAAGGGAACTTTACAAGGAAGGCTGTCATCCTGTCTCACGTTAGAAAGTTATACTTGGCCAGGAAGGCCTGGCAGCAGCCATACACCGATATAGTGACACTAAAGAGTACAACTTCCTCCCAAACAGGAAGAGGCATTTGGGGTCTTCATCTCCAGCATATTTTTGTTCTCTCTACTTTTCTTTTTCACACAACTAACAAGTCTAGGTTTATGTGACTGCACAAGTACTCAAATCCTGAATGGGGTACCAAGCACCTCTACATGTTTTGCCATTGATGGCTGGTGTCTGCCCCAGGGCTTCAGGTGGGACTAGTTTTCCCCTATTAATGGGGAGGGTGATCCTGGCTGGACCATAAACTGACAAGGTGTCAAGCTTGTGAGACTTCTGAAATCTCCATCAGCAGAGTCTAGGGAATCCGTACAAGGCACTCCTGCAAAGCTGTGAAGTTACCTGATGCCAAGGATACTGCTTCATCCAGTGTCAAGGAGGAGAGATCCTTTGATGTTGGCAAGGGATACTAATGTTGCTCAGCCCCTGGATCTGCCTCCTCTTGATATTCCCCCATTGGTTGTCTGGCCAGAAATGCCCCTTGGGAGAGAGATCTCTTGCTCTTCCTCTGTGGTGGAAACTGGCTCCTCAGTAAAAAGGTGGGCCCCAGTGTTCTCAAGAGGGCCATGGTGGCATATTGTATGGGTACAGATAACTCAAAGGCTGTTGGCTGGACCAGTGCCAGTCTTGGTGGGACAGTGGTTGCTAGGGCCTGTAGGAGAAACCTGCAGCTGTCTCAGTAATACTGATCACAGACCTTGGTTGGGGGGGGGGGGGGGGGAGGGAGATGGACGTTCTTTGCTAGATGATGGTTAGAACATACACCACAGCATTGGTGAATAGAACTCTAGGAGTAACAAGAGATGCACCAATACAGAGACAACAGACCTGGTCTGCTGGAGTCCAGGGTCGATGCCATGAGGATAGTCAGTGTTGGTGAAGTATGCTGCCTCACAGTGTGCTTCTTCTCTCCACCCAACAGTCCATAAGGCTGTTCTCCAGAAGCTGTCTTTGCACCTATGGGAGGACACTGAGCTCCTTCTTGAATTCCTGTCTCATTCATAGAGGTCCCTTTCGTTGCCTGACTTCAAATCCAGAGGCACAGATCAACATCAAAACTAGGGTTAAGCGGACTTTGTTGTCAGTGCCGGGTCTTCCACTGGCTCTATCTTCTTTGCAGCAATCTTAGAAATTGCCAGTCTGCTTAATAGATGGTGGCTTGTCCATTAACAGGATTCTGGTGCTTGTTTCCTCCAGGTCTGATGAGACCTTCATGGACTACTCCAGAAGGTGGAGTTTCAGCTTTGCATCTCAATATGGGAATCCTCACAGAGGGATAAGCATACAGGGAATCAGGGTGACCAGACAGCAAATGTGAAAAAATCAGGACAGGGGTGGGGGGTAATAGGAGCCTATATAAGAAAAAGGCCCAAAAATCAGGACTGTCCCTATAAAATCAGGACATCTGGTCACCCTAGGTTATCTACTTGTAATGTGCAATTCCCCCAGGCAGAAGAGCCACCTATATTGCCTGTCCTTCAGGGAGGGATTAGTCCCTGGCAGGATGGACAGGGCTTGAAGCCCACAGGTTTCAAAGCCACTACTTGAGAAGCCCTGTATGGGGGGGGGGGGGGGGGGAGGAGGGGAGAGGAGGCCTGACCAAAAAAGTACAGTCCAGACCATTAATAATCAGTTCATGGCATTCAAAACAGGAGATCTGAAGATTTGTAGAACATTTTGAAGTTCAATCCGAGTTGAAAACTAGAGGGTTGAACACTCACCAGGATCCGTCTTGCTGCCACAGGCAATAAGGAAACTGAGGAATGATCATGGCCAGCCCACCATTCACTCCCTCAAATGGGATCCTGAGGAATCAAAGGGCAATGTGCAGCCCTGATGGACACTGCTATTAAAAAAAAAAAAATCCAGTCTTGCATGCACGAGGCACATGTGCACCTAGAGTGGGATCCACAATGACATAGCCAAAGACTATCCAGTTTTGTCAGCATAACAGCTTAAACAAAAGCCACAACACCAAGTGGAAAATGAGTTTGTGCCATACCTGCTATTCTATGTAGCCATGTCTATCTGTGGATTCTGGGGGCTTGTCTACACTTACTGGGGGAATTGATGCGCAGCGATCAATGCTTCAGCAGTTGATTTAGTGGGTCTAGTGAAGACCTGCTAAATAGACTGCAAATCACTCTCCCGTCAACTCCTGTACTCCACCGGATTGAAAAGAGTAAGGGGAGTCAACGGGAGAGTGTCTCCTGTTGACATCGTGTAGTGTAGACCCTGCGAGAAATAGATCTAAGCTACATCCATTTGACTTACGCTATTCATGTAACGCAAATTGCATAGCTTAGATCGACTTTTCACTGTTGTCGAGACAAGGCCTGGGAAAATCTGGGCTGCTATTCTAAGGTGCCTCAGCAAGGGACAGAGTGTCCACAGGTCATACACATCGGGTGGGGGGAGCACAGCAGAAAACATACAGGGCACTGCACTTTGGGATGTATATTACTGCAGAGCCAGGAAGAAGGAAAAATCAGCCAAACAACCAAAAACCCCACAACCCTTTACCTGGTTTGGTTTTGGGGGTTTGTGTGCTTTTTGGGGGGGAGGAGGTCATGGAAAAAGCCTTCTGTAGGGCTTGCTGGATCCCTAGGGATAGCTAACACTGTGAACCAAAGTAGGCCTTGTCAGAATAGTAACACTTAGGTAGCAGCTAACCATAGGGTAACCAGATAGCAAGTGTGAAAAATCGGGATGGGGGTGGGGGGTAATAGAAGCCCATATTAAAAAAAGCCTCAAATATCGGGACTGTCCCTATAAAAATTGGGTCATCTGGTCACCCTAGCTAACCAAGTAAGCACCTTCCTTACTAGAGAGGATGGTACAAGAACACACCGACCTCTCAAGAGATGTTACAAGGACACAGACCCTGTGTAAGATAGGGATGGAAGGTGTATAATGAATGAGGCAGGGAATTGCAAGAAGAGAAAGGATTGTTTCCTGGTTAAGGTAGTTGAGTTTAGCCCTGGAGAGCTGGATTGTGTCCCTGCCTGTACTACAAAATTCCTTTGTGATGCTAGGCAAGTCATGTGAAAAAAAAGTTTTTCACAGGTGATGACTAACTGCATGTCCTTCATTTTCTGGGTAAACCACTTTAGACTCGAGTCTGATTTGCAGAAGTGGTGAGCATTCACAGCTACCGCTGAAGTCAACAGGAGTTGTGTTCTGGATGTATAAAATGCTATACAGTAAGAACTCTAAAAAAAAATTGGATCCTAGGCATCTCCAATTGGACACCCTAAAAATTAGTGTATACTTTTGACTTCAATCTCTCTGTGCCTCAGCTCCCCAGTTGTAAAATGGGGATAATACTCCAACTCACATGGGTGTGAGTGAAAATTAATGAATGTTTGTGAAGCACTCAGATTCTATAGTGGCAGAACCACAGAAATACTCATGAGGAAATTAGTAAGTCTGCCTTTAGAGTACTGTTTGGATGGTGTGCAGTAAATAAGGCCTGGAGCCACATAATGAATCATCAGGATAAACACTGAACTTCTACCAATTCTGTAAGAACCATCCATCCATCATGGGCTCTGAATGAGGCAGAGGTCCTGTGGAAAAAATAATGTGATTCTGTAATTAGACTGTATCAGTGACTATACATAAAGGGGCCAAATCAAATGTTTCACAGGCAACCTTAAATTTGGCATTTTCTAATCCTGAGTGCATAATTTTGTGGTAACATTCCTTTAGTGTATTTTTATGTAATTTACTACATTGTCTAGGAAAGCAAACTAGAACACACAAATTCCATAACGTGGAATCATACTGACTACTCATGTGGGTCATTGAAAGGATAAGAACTTTCAGATCTACAGCAAGGACCTCTACCACTTGAACTAGTGGAGTAATTGGTAATTGTAAGAGGCTGTTATCCTCTAATGTAGATAAGCCACTTTGCCAGTGTGTTTCACAGCTATTTGTTGGCAGCAGAGACTCAAGAAATCTGGGTTCAATTCCCAATTATTGAAGAGAATGTTCTTTAGTGGTTATAAACTTTTCTGCCTTTGTCCCTTCCTCTGCTCCTGCCTACTCCTTCCCAATCCTTACTCCACAGTCCTCCTTGTGCTGCTTCTGACCCCCCCTGCCTCTGTGTCAGGCTGCTTCTTCCTCCTCCACATTATCTGGGAGCCAGAAGTGAGGGGAAAGTGTCTGTGCTTTAAGTTCAGAAAAAACAATTGCAAGGGAAGTCCTGTTTTACCCCTTGCAGCCCAGGGAAGGAGCATGTCCAGAGATCTTTGAAGAATTTAGCTCTAACAAGTTTCTACTTGGCAGTGTGAACTGTTATTTTAAGAGGCTCAAAACTTGGCCAAATGAGGGCTGATTTTTACAGGGGTGGCAAAAGGCACTTCCCTGTTGTTAAGGCTGCACTCCTGCCATTTCAAATCCCTGATACAAAGCATGGAGGTGCTAGAGCTTTGAGGAAACTCTTGCAAGCATTTAACAAAAACCACCATGGACAAAATAAGCAATTCCCTCCAATCTCATGATTGGAAACAGCTGAACCATTTTAGCCGAAACTTTGAAAAAATAATTCAGCCTATAAAGTTTCAACCCTGACAACTAAAGGAAACTGAAAACAGTCTTATAATCGAAAGTGTTGGGCAACCTTAATTATAACCATCACTACCAGTTCTGCCTATAACAGGTAAGTGGATGCAATACATGCACACACAGAGAGGAAATGGAGACAATATTGGTCAGCATGATACACAGTGGCAGCAAATGATATTTTATTAAAATTTTGTGACACCATATTGAGCATCTGACGAATTGTCAAATCAGCTGCACATCACATCACTCCTCCTCCCTCTCCAACTACAGAGAAAGGTAGCATCATTTCCCTCTTTAAAGGAGGGGGCACCACTTTTCTTTCCCAGTGGTGAGAAGCAAGCATCTGCTCCCTGTTACTTTTCCCACACACCCCACCCAAACCAGCTTGTCCCCGGCAGGGTCTTTTACGGGAACTTTCTCAGCAGTTCAGTTTCCCAGTTTGGGGTGGGAGTGGTTGTTACTATCCTGCCACCCAGAGGAAGACCCAGCTGCTCCCCATCAATGAGTCCATTCTACTGTAAGCTCTGAAACATTTGATACTTCTGAAACATTGAGGAAGTTCATCATCTCCTAGACTTTTCCAGGTCTAGTTGTGCACCATCCATCTTCAACATTCACAGTGCAAGTTATATTCCCTTCCCTTTATATTATGCTCCAGTTTACATAAAAATGAACCAGCTACCCACTACATGCTAGTCACTTATCCAACTGTTAATTCTCCTCCAATTCACACTTTTGAGTAAGGCACAACTGCTCTCCTTTTTACTCTTGTACAGAGAAGACCTGTCCGCTGCACTGGTTCAAGTCACAGTTTATACCAGCACACCACATATACACTAGGGTTTGCACCAGCGCAGCTAAACAATGCTGACAGGCCTAGTGATCTCTCCACTTTTGAAAGCACACAAACTTCTCACGAGTTATTTAAAACAATAAAAAAAAAAAAAAAAAGAGCTCAAGCTTGGCAAAGCAGAATATAAACTGTTCTCAAAATTTTTATGTTGAAATTATTAACGAGACAATAACTGGTTCTTTTAACATAGTCCATTAACAGGTTTATCTAAAGACTTATGGTGATTAAATATGTGTAAGTTTAGATTACCTAAAAGTTTGCTAACAGATTCTATGGTGAGACACCACAAGTAAAGATTCATAAAGAACGGACTGCTCTGAGGAATTTGAGGAGTGGGTGGGAAGATACAAGATTGATTTTTACTAACTGAAACAAGCTACAACTTGACCTATAAAACACTGCTACTGTTGCTGCCCTATAATGACGATAAAACCCTTAGCTGAGCTTTTCCATACTTACATCAAAACATGTATACGTCAAATGTTTCATTTTTCTATGTTCTAAATCCTTTGGGGCAAAGGCTGTTTTCTGCTGTGTACATCATTGGACACATGGGAGAAGGAGAGGAGAGGTGGAGACTTAGAAGTTTCTTTCATAAGGAAGTTTCAATGGCAACTATTTTGGGATCACTGCCAAATATTTTGTAAACTTAATGTATTTGTCATTCAGTGCATGTAGTAAGAAAATATTTGTTGAGCCTTGTGTAAGCACAGAAATTATGTCATAAAAAACATTTACAGGGTGAAACAATGAGATATGAAAGACAATGCCAGTAATCTTAGAAAGAGCTCTTGAATGCCCAGTTAAGAGCCATCATTAATAGCGTTACTGTAACATTGTTAGGTTAAAGCTATCTGCAAACATTTTTATTATATATTATCCCGATTACTGATACAAGGGACTACACAACTTATGTGAAGTTTTTTGTTTTAAAACCATAGTGAATGGCTTACGGAACAAGCTAGTTAAGCAAACCGTAACTGGCTTAGTGGAAAACTTCGATTCAGAACCATACTAGCTGTATCCATACACCTACCTGCAGCTAACAAGATTTTATAGAATCACAGAAATGTAGGGCTGAAAGGGACCATTAGAGGTCATCTATTCCAGCCCCCAGAACCAAGTATACCTAGAACTTCTTGTTAAAAACCTCTAAGGATGGGGATTCCAAAGTCTCCTTGGTAACCTATTCCAGTGCGTAAATATTTACAGTTAGAAAGTTTTTCCCAATATCTAACCTAAATCTTCCTTGCTACAGGAAGGAAGGAAGGTTTACTTCTTGTCGTACTTTCAGTTGACATGGAAAACAATTGATCACGGTCCTCTTTATAACAGCCCTTAACATATTTGAAGACTTATTAGGTTCCCCTTCAGTCTTCTTTTCTCAAGGCTACAAATTCCCAGTTTGTTTGTTTTTAAACCTTTCTTTATAGGTTAAGTTTTCTAAGCCTTTTTATCACTTTTAGTGCTCTCCTGTGCTGAGCAGAGTGCAACAAATTACCTCTCATGTCTTGTCAAGAACAAAATCATGCCAGATCAACTTAATTTCCTTTTCTTGAAAAATTACTTGGCTTGTGAATAGGGGGGGAAATTGTAGAGGTGATATATCTCAATTTTTGTAAGGCTAATATACAGTCCCAGACAACATGCTCATAAGCAAACTAGGGAAATGTGGTCTAGGTGAAATTACTATAGAGTGGGTGCAAAGCTGGTTAAAAAAAACTTTACTCAAAGAGTCGTTATCAATGGTTCACTATCAAACTGGGAAGACTTATCTACTGGAGTCATGCACGGGTCTGTCCTGGGTTTGGTACTATTCAATATGTTCACTAATGAGTTATATAATGGAGTGGAAAGTACGCTTAAAATTTGTAGATGACAAACTGGGAAGGGTTGCAAGCATTTTGGAAGACAAGAAGGGAGTGAGAAACTGAAACAATGTGATCTGGGGTGTTCTGTCCTTTACAAGGCAGTCAGACTGCTTGGGATTTCCATATTGCCTCGAAGAATCTGCTGTGGAAGAAAACTGAGGATATGGAGGTCTCCTCCTGTGGTTTCTTCCCCTTGTTTTGGGATTGTCAAGCTACCTAGGCAGAAGAGTGGATATCTCTGGAGAAACTGAGGGTGGAATTGTTTCCTTTTAGGAAGAAATGTATATTTCCAATTATTTCAAAGTGGCCCTTGAATCTTTGATCCTGTGGAGCTTCTCATCTGTTTTTTGGCAGAAGAACATAGGATACTCAAAGGAGAGATCCTCAATTGTCTGCTGGACCTCCTGTGGTAGACCTGACAATGGAAGCCAGGAACATCTGCACATAAATTATTGCAGATGCCATAGCTCTGGCTGCCAAATCTGCCCCATCTAAGGCAGCTGGCAGAGGCTCTAGCCACCAGTTTGCCTTCTTCTAAGACAGTCTGAAATTCCTGCCCAACATCCTCTGGCAACTTGTCTGAGAACGTCGTTACATGTTCCAGAAGGAGAAGTCATATCTGGCCAGTAAGACTTGCTTGTTAGAGATACAACACTGTAGGCCTGCTTTTGAATAAATATTTCTACTGAAAAGGTCAAGTCTCTTTGCATCTTTGTCCTTCAGGGTAGAAGAAGCCAGTCCCTGATTCACACCTTCTTCATTTACTGCAGAGACAACAAAGGAACCTGGCAACGGATGGTAATAAAAAATGCTCATAGCCTTGAAAGGACATGGTACCTTCTCTCGGTTCTCTTGGCTGTCAGAGGCAGAGAGGATGGTGTCGCTAAAGGAACTTGTACGCTCCAGAATGGCCTCCTGACTGAGAGAGCCATTCTAAAAGGGCCTTTGGAATCCAGCATGTCCATGATACTATGTGAACTCTCCTGGACTACCTCAACAGGGATATCAAGAGAGGCAGCTACTCTCTTTAAAAGGTCTTGGTAAGCCCTGTAGTCATCTTGGACCAGTGAGGTAACTCTGAGCTACACTCTCATCAGGTGATGACAACGATGAACGTAAAAGAGGCTGAGTCTGATCCTCCTGCAGTGTACTGGGTAGAAATTCCAAAGGTTGAAGGCCTTGAGGATTTTGCTCCGTACTGAGGTTTGGTACCAATGACATCCTCCTGGTATCTGGTAGGGATCTAAAAGTTGAGGAACTGGAAACAGGAGATATTCACCATGGGTTTCAATAGGGCCATGGGTATGGCATAGAACCCCCCCCCCAATCATGAGTGCTCCGAGATATTCTCTTTCATGTTGTCTCCGGACATGCAGTCCCTAACAGTAACGAAACTGTCTCAGTGAAGAAGGGGAATGCTGTCACCTCTCTCAAGAGGGCGGGGCATAAGAGCCTACCTCAGACTCGGAGAAAGAGCCTGAGTCCACTGTCCAGAGAGGTGCTGTATCAGGGGATATCAAGGTAGGTTTACCCTAGACTGCAACAGTAGAGAAAACACCAGATGGTCTGATACTTTATCACCCTACAGTACCAAGCCACTAGACTGAAGTAAGCCCATAGCTGGTGTTTGTGCATGCATTGGTACCAGGCGAGCTGTCTCCTATACCACTGGGAACTCCCACATCAAAGGCAGATTAGGTCTCACGTTGCTGCACACGCCTCTGAAATGGTTAGTACCAACAGACTCTTATTGCTGATCTTGTTGCACAGAAGTAGCTGGCACCATGGTGGGGGTCAGTCCAGATGGCCCCGGTTCTGGAGCTGGAGCCAAGGACCCCTGATATGAAGAGGTTGGTAGCAGGGATCATCTCATGCCAGAGGACCCCTTCCCTGGCCCTTCTGAACACTTATTGTTGGATGACACCAGGGACCTAGATTGTCTAGTGGACCTAAATCTCGGCTCCTTGGATAAATCCAACCTCTTGTGCTTCTTCTTTGACATCAGGGAAGGGGACTGGTGCCAGTGTCCCAAGGCAATATCTGGAGGGGCACTCCGCACTGATGCTGAAGCAGTCAATGTATTTCCCAAGCAGGAAGGGTGAACACAGGGCAGGATGTGATGCAGCCTCGCTTCTCTGCCTTTCAGTGCTTATAGTTTCTGCAAGTTTGGCAGCAGTCCCTAACGTAGTCTTAATTTTAAGGAAGTGGGACAAGATTCCCTCAACAGCACAGATATTTTGCAGCTGGCAAAAGGCTTAAATCTTGGAGACCAAGGCATAATCTGGTACCAGGAGTCAGCGACCCGTAACAAAAGGGAACAGACACTCCAATAAAATAATTTATGTCAATCTAAAAACTAACAAGTACCAACTATTTATAGAAAGATAGGATAAAGTTCCATGTAATGAGAGAAAGCTTGCTGAAGCAAGCCAACACGCTCCTACCTCTAACAACAGCTGGGGCTTCGGACAAGGCAGCGAAGGGCACATGCACTGCCCTGATGGAGATTTTTCACTTAGCATAGTACTGAACTCTGGTGCACTGGGAGTACACATAACTGAAGTGGAATGTACATGTATAATCAAAGAACTCCTCTAATGTGTAATCTTGCTAACAGCCTGTGTCCTCTCCCTCCCCTCAAACTCTTTGAAGGAAAAATATTCATGACAGTTCAACTGTTAGGTCTTTATGGATGTGAAGGTTAATTTACATAACATGCATATCGGAGACACTAAGCACACAAGTATAAAATAATCTGAACATTGTCAAAAATACTAGAGAACCCCCATAGAGTTAAAGCAAAAACCTCAAACACACAACGCTACTTATCAGCTCAAAAAAAGCAGTAAGTAAAACACACACACCTTTCAACATGCTTGGAAAGTGTTCTGGGGCTCCAAGACAAGTTATGTAATATTCTTATGGCATTATGGCATGTATTAAAAATAGTCCTATGTTTATTTCAGAGTCACTGTACACACACCTCCCCATCAAGTTGGGGAGATTCCATCTCACAGTGGCAGCTTCCCTCTAAATTTTCAACTATACTTAAGAAAATAAGAATGTTCACACTGTCAGATCAAAGGTCCATCTAGCCCAGTATCCTGTCTTCTGACAGTGGCCAACAACAGGTGCTTCAGAGGGAATGAACAGAACCATCAAGTGATTCATCTCTTGTAGCCCATTCCCAGCTTCTGGCAAACAGAAGCTAAGGACACCATCCCTTCCCATCCTGGCTAATAACCATTGATGGATCTATCCTTCATGAATTTATCTAGGTCTTTTTGAATCCTATTAGAGTCCAATGCAAATTCACACCACTGGCTTATTCCAGCTTCTCGGCACATTTCAGTCTTCTCTAGCTCAAATTCTAACCTTTTTCCTTACTGTCCCCTACATTTTGCTTCCACAGTAGCCAGAATGTCATCCACTGCAACCTGGAAATATTTGTGAGCGCACAAACCCAAACCACCAGGATCTGGTTAACTTGGGGATTCCCACTACTTGACACTATTAGAAGACATGAGTATCATTTTAAGAGTTCAAGGTCATCTTTTCTTGGCAGCAGGGTATGCAGGCTAGAGGTATGGGTTTGCTCCCACAAAGAGGATCCTCAGAATAGATGTGCAGCCAATCATTTTTCTGTAGTGCTATACAGTAGATTTTCAGAGTTATAAATACCTGAGGAATGGAGGTTGTTCATAACTCTGAAATGTTCTTAACTCTGAACAAAACATTATACTTTTTTCAAAAGTTTACAATTGAACATTCACCTAATACAGCTTTGGAACTTTACTATGCAGAAGAAAAATGCTGCTTTCCCTTTATTTATTTATTTTTAGTAGTTTAGGTTTAAACACAGTACTGTACTGGCTTTTTTTGTCTCTGCTGCTGACTGATTGCATACTTCTGGTTCTAAACGAGGTGTGTGGCAGATTGGTCATTTCATAACTCTGGTGTTCGTAACGGAGGTTCTTCTGTACATCCAAGCCAGGCTTGCAAGCCGACTTGGGGCATATGTTCAAACTTCCCTTTCTCCAGGAGAGATCTAAGCACTGTATGTGAAGGCTAGTGAACTTCACTCAGAAGCACAATGTTTCAGTTGCGCTGCATTCTAGCAAATTTGTTTCTGAGTGAGGGTACGGGAAGAACCTAAGAAAATTTTTATACTACTACTTCCCATCTGCAGAACTTTGACAAGGTAAAAATCTGGACCCTTCCCAATGTCTTTGACACTTGACTCTCAGTACATGCAAGACGGTTGAGACTATGAATTGTGTAGCAGGGGCCATCTCCACTTCATCTAAAATACAGCCATTCAAATTAGTTAAATAGAGATAGTAAAGGAAAAATAATTAAAACTTTGAAATTGTTTCCATTTCACAGTGCTCACAATGGGGCAACAAGTTGTTGGGGGTTTTTTTCAAATTTTTGAAGATGCAGGTTAGTGTGGTTCCCCCCCCCTTTTTTTTCCCCTCTCTTTTTGGCCACTGACAGCAGTAAATGAGCAGTGTATCCAGGGTTCCCCCACCCCAACACACTTTTTATTCCCTTCTGCTTTCATTTTTCCTTTTTCCACGGTAACATTTCAAAGTGTTTCCACCTTTTTAAAAAGTTTTTTTCACTTTTTAAAGTAGAAAGAAGAAAAAAAACAAACATCAATTCACTATTAAATTCAGTGGCAAAAAAAAAAAAAAAAAAAAAAAAAAAAAAAAAAAAAAGGAAAAATTCTGAAAAGGTTAGTGACCAAAAACTGGAAAAAATGCTGCTTATATTTTTTAATTGCTCATCAAAAATGACATTTTCCCTTATGAAAATGTACTTTAACAAGAAATTTAGAATTTCCAGTTCTAAGTCAGTCATGTTCTTAACGTTAACTGAAAAGGAATCAGAGGCCTGATATCAGTTCAGAAACTCTGTAAATAATTGTCAGTTAGGGGTACTTTTTCCACCAGTGTAGTTATACCAGTATACAAAACACCTTTATATCAGAATAACTGGATCCATATTACAGAAGGTTATAATGTTTTAATTATACTGGTATAGTACAGCTTTTGTCTGTAGACAAGCCCTAAAATTAGAAGAAAATTTAAATGGTAACTAAAGCAAACTTGCAAAGGTGTTTCAAGACTAACTTGGACTGTCCACCAAACTTTTAATGTGTGGGCTAAAACCAAAGCCTTGTTAATAGTTCAAAACCCAAGATAGATATTGCCTTTATTTTTATGAGCTTTTACCTTCCTGTGCTCCAAATTGCCACTGTGGCCCAAATAGCATAGAGCTATTGGAACCACAGGTTTGCAGATAGGTCTACCGTCTCTATCTTAACAGCATCACCTAGCTTCTTGCCTTAGAGAAGTCTTATTAACCCCTCTGAGGGCAAATTTAAGAACTTTTTACTTCATAAAGATATTTGCTATGCATTACCATGTGGTTCTCTTCTCTGATTTATCTTTCTACTGAATATTTATCAGGATTCAGTGATATTTCCAATTCTAGTTTATATTCAATATTTTTGAGCTGTTCTAGAAATTGTCAAAATTTGCTGAAATACTGTGATGTTTTGCATAGTTATTTTCACTTATCTAAAAACCATGTGGCAAACAATGCACTCCCCACAGAAATGGTAAAATGCACTGCTGGTAGTATAGTGCAAAAGAAATCAAGATATTTTTTTTCTTATTAACAAGCTTAAGTACTTCATGGCTCCATCTAGTTTTTCTGCATCTGCAAATTGTATGCCAGAACACAGAACATCTCTATAGTTAATTAGAATTAGCATCTCTATTGCTGACATTTCCTAAATAGGTGTTAATGTTATATTAGTGATGGCCAACATTTTGCCTATGTATGAAATTTAGGTTATTCATCAGGCATATGGTAAGCACAGCTTCACTAAATTAATAAAGGTAGAAGAGAAAAAAAAGCCCAAGAGCAAAAGTGTATCCTGAATACACCAAAGGAACATATGCTACTTCAGTGCCATGTCATCCAGCTGCACTCAGAATTAGGGATGGGAGTCAGGTGGAAAACAGCAGAGAACAGATGGCTAAGTGCATAGTCTGAAGAGTGGATGGTATAGAAAAAGCGGCATTTACAAGCCGCTTTTGGAAGAAGTGAACATTTCCTGCATTGTTATTTGAGAGAGCAAAGTTTGCTATTTTTCTGTATCTAGAACACTATACACTAAAGTTGTTTATGAACAGCTTCATATTTGCTTAATACATGTAGAGTATACAGCTAAAAGCAAGCTACTGTTCCACGTATTTCTTTGCAAATAAGAATCAAGTGCGATACCCACTTAAACCAAAGAAGGAATGACATTTCCACATTCTGAATGGCTTTCTGGGAGAAGGGTATGGTTGATTAGCACTCACATGGTACTGGGGGGAAGAATGAAACACTAAATTAAGCAATGTTTTGATTTGTTCTAATAGTATACGATATTAATTCAGATGTTTCTTTGAACAAAGACAGATTTTTCCAACAAGTTTGGGCACACAACTCTGTGCCTACCTGCATGCCCAGGTAATGTAATTCTACATGTGTAAAATTACAATGCACAAGTGGATAATTCTGGGTATTAACATGCCTACCTTATTTGAAAATCTCACCCATAGATCCCCCTTTTACAGAAAGTTTAATCCTCCTGACCAGATTAACTGAAGGGTTGTGGGTCCTGTCCTTGTGTAAGTTTGAGAAAATCTTACTAAGTTTTTTTTAATATATAAAAATAACCACAGCAGCAACATTCTAAAGGAGGTTCTCAAGAGCCTCCTGTTGAATGTTCTCCATCAAATTGAAAGGAGGACTAATGCAATTTCCCTGCTTACAGTAGAATTCAACTCATCTCTAGGTGCTGCTAAGACAACGCTGCCAGCGGAACTTAACTCATAGGCTCAAGAAGAGAAAAATTATTTTTGGAATGTACCCAGTGTCAGGTATTTAAAAAAAACACTCCACAGGAAGGGCACCCCAGAATACTCCAACCCGGAGGTCCTTCAAACACCATTTCAAATTACATATATCAAACACTGTGCTATACTACCAAGACACTTAAATGGAAAAAACAAAACAAGTTTGTATATTTCCCAGTTCTTCACCCCTCCTCTCTGCAAGCACATGCCTTTTGCACAATGTTTTTAAGTCAATATATATTTGTAATGTAAAGAAATACACTATCTTTTTCTGGCACACACACACACACACACACACACACACACACACACTCTTACTATAATTTTCCTACCAAGATTGCTCTCTCAGTCACGTTACTTCTTGAAAAGCTGTCATGAGAAACAATACAACATATCCATTTTAGAAATGCATGGATATTACTATTAGAAATGAAGCAGGCACTTAAACACAAAAAAATATTTTTGGAATGTACCCAGTGTCAGGTATTTAAAGTTACAGAAATCACCCAGGTGCTCCCCAAATCTGTAATTCCTAAAAATACTTATCTTACTGCAACTAGAACTTTTACCATGTATGTAACATTTTTTCTTTAATTTTGACATTAATAGTTACCTGGACCTCTGAATTAGAATCAACAGGCTGAAGCAAAAACCATGTCTCTTTGCTGGTATATTTGCATAAGTCCTCTTTTTTGATTGCTACCTTTCCTACAGAGAAAAAAAAAAAAAAAAGAGTGTGATAATGTAAGAAACTGACTTTCCCATGGAAGCATTAGATATTGCTTTTAATAAGAGATGACTTCAATTTAAAATCTAATCTTTAAAAAATTCAAGTTAACATTGTAAGACACAAAAAGTGGCAAATGTACTATAATTTTTAAAATTCTTTGCTCTCCTTTGATGCTGTACGAAAGACCCAAACAAATAAGGGAAATTACCCTTGTAGGGAAAACAGTGAAAAAGGACTATACAAAAACAGTAAACAAACTGGAGGAAGAAATATCTCTTTAATTGCACTCATTACCTTGGATGTGACAAGTAACAATACTAGGTAAAATTAAACTTCTGCTTGAAAACAAGTTAATATGTCCCTTTAAATGCTAAACAAAATTAATGTTTAAGAGAACAATAAAGGTGCTGAAGAAGGTTTAAAAAATAGAAAATTAAAGGTAGATCGCTTTTGCACTGGATTGCTATTTGAAAAGCGATTATACCAAATTATCTGGCACAAAGTATTTCCTTCCTCAGTTCAAGTAATGTGAAGTAACTATTTCCACTGAACACTTAACTAGAGTTTTTAAAAGAACTATTTATCCAAAGAGTCTTCACAAAAGCAGTGGCAAAAGGGCAATTATACAGTGAAAACAGTTCATTTCCTTTCATTTTATCAGGTAAGCCTACTCATGTAAAACATTTTGCAGCATATGTACCTTTTAGCCATTTCATGACAAAACTAAAATGTCTTAGGAAGTCTTCAGCAAATTAAAAAAGTCAGTACTTCCACTACATATCTCCAAATACAAACAATGATCCAAATATTTTGTTGGCATGGAGTTGTAGAAACCAAAGGGCAAATTACATATTTTTTCTGAAATGCACTGAATATGGTGAGTAATTATATTAAGTTGTTCTATCACCCTCCAAAAGGGCCAAGTTAGAATAGGACAAAATTAAGCAGACTCCTGTACCCAATATAGAATAGTACTGTATTTTAATTATTTTAAACTGTGTGCGGAGATAAAAATTGTCTGTACAACCCCCCAAAAAAACAAAAACAAAAACCCCACACTGCATCTTTAGACCATGGGCGGGCAAACTATTTGGCCCGAGGGCCACATCTGGGAATAGAAATTGTATGGCGGGCCATGAATGCTCACAAAATTGGGGTTGGGGTGTGGGCTCTCGGGGGGGGGGCAGAAATGAGGAGTTCTGGGGGTCGGAGGGGGCTCAGGGCTGGGACCGAGAGGTTCGGAGGGCAGGATGAGGATCAGGGCTGGGATGGGGCTGAGGAGTTTGGGGTGTAGGAGGGCGCTCTGGGCTGGGAACGAGTGGTTGGGGTGCGGAAAGGGGTACAGGCTCTGGCTGGGGGTGTGGGCTCTGGGGTGGGGCTAGGGATGAGATTTTTTTTTGCCCCAGATCCCTAAATGGCCCCCCTTAAAAGGACTGAACTCACCTGGGTTTAGCAGGCCAATGCTCAAACCACTGAGCTACCCCTCCCTCCCAGGATTGGTCCTGCTTTGAGCAGGGGGTTGGACTAGATGACCTCCTGAGGTCCCTTCCAACCCTGATATTTCATAATTCTATGATTCTATGAGTGGTTTGGGGTGCAGGAGGGTGCTCCGGGCTGGGACTGAGGGGTTTGGAAGGCAGGAGGGGGATCAGGGCTGGGGTAGGAGGTTGGGGCACGGGGGGAGGCTCCAGGAGTGCAGGCTCAGGGCAGCACTTACCTCAAGCGGCTCCCAGAAGCACTGGCATGTCCCTTCTCTGGCTCCTACGCAGAGGCACGACCAGGCAGCTCTACACGCTGCCCTGTCCACAGGCACTGCCCCTGAAGCTCCCATTGGCTGTGGTTCCCGGCCAATAGGAGCTGCAGGGGCGGTGCTTGGGGCGGGAGCAGCATGTAGAGCGGAGCCCCCTGGCTGCCTCTACATGTAGGATCCAGAGGGTGGCCATGCTGCTGCTTTCAGGAGCCACATGGAGCAGTCCCTGACCCTGCTTCCCCACTGGAGAGGGGCAAGCCCCAGACCCCGCTCCCCACTGGGCGCTCGAGGGCCAGATTAAAATGGCCTGCAGGCCGTAGTTTGCCCACCCCTGCTTTATACTAGAGACATCTTTTACACAATTTCAACAGTAAAGGTTATTTTCAGAATATACTAGTTCTTACCTATACGCAGGTCTCTTTGTAAAACGCTCTTATCATAAATATAGAAGGACAAACACTGGAATGTTCTTGGAATCTCGAAGTAAAACTCTTCGCCAAAGAAAGGACTGGGGGGGGGGGGGAAAGAGGGGGAAAAGAAACTGTAAATAGCAACATATTTTGTTGTAGAATTTATAGAAGATGACAGTTGCTAAAATGTAGCGAGTTTACATCTGGGTTAAAAGTTATGTTGCACAAAAAAATAAGTTACATGCAGGAGAGATTTTTCTCTTCCCCAGAGTTCAAGAATCCCATTTTCCAAAATGTTCGCGTTATGAAGGGAAATCTCACTCCTTCCCAGTTCCCTGTCCCAGTTCACCAAATAACTTTGAGGTGCTCCAGAGTTTTTATGTTTTGTTTACTCATTTGTTTCTGTGGCCACAATATTCTAGTGATATATTACACTAGAAACTACTGAGACAGATGTTCAGGTCTATGACGACAAAGATTCAAGTGTTAAAACAAAGCCATTTGTAAATTTAAGTGATTAAAAGAAATTAAGTCAAGCACTAAAATTTCAGAGGAATTATTTCGGTTCTTTCAACATATTTATTCACATCTTTCCAGAAAAGAAAGCCTGTACCCTAAAAGACTTATTTCTAAAAAAATGGAACCCAGATTTCTTCAAACTTGTGTAGCTGATCCCTGTGGCAGAACGTGATCCTTTCTTTGTCTGCTAGATCAGAATGTCATTGTTCTGTTCTGTGCACCGATTTACTTTTCCAACTCTCAGAAACCACGAACCCCACGTACTGATAAGCCCAAATTCACAGGTAAATATCCTAATATGTAGTTCTTGACTGATTTTTGAAGGTTCCAAAAATCACCTTAATTCTAGTGTCAACTTCTTTCCAGAGATGTTTAACCAGAGGACATTTCCACAACATAAATTTATATTAGTTGTTACTACTACAGTAGGACCTCAATTTGGACAAGTGCCTGTGAGACATATTTAATGATGTATCAAGCAAATAAAGTAGTAGTATCATGTAATTAATATATTTTCTTTGAAAACTGTCATTTAGGTTTAATTATCATCTGTAAAATAATCAGTAAAATATACTGAAGTACTGTTTGTAAAATTAACAATATGACTTTAATACACCATTTATTATCATCTATGCCAGAGGCTGCGGGCCACATCCGGCCTGCAGGACCGTTCTCCCCGGCCCCTGAGCTCGTGGCCCGGGAGGCTAGCCCCCGGCCCCTCCCCTGCTGTTCCCCCTCCCCCACAGCCTCAGCTCACTGTGCCACTGGCGTAATGCTCTGGGTGGCGAGCTCCTGGGGCAGAGCAGCTGCAGAGCCTGGCCTGACCCGGTGCTCTGTGCTGCACGGTGTGTGGCTGGTTCCAGCCGGGCGGCACGGCTGCCTGTCATGGTGCAGCGGCACCGCCAGCTACCGGTGCTCCAGGCAGCACGGTAAGGGGGCAGGGAGCGGCGGAGGGTGGTTGGGTAGAGGGCAGGGGAGTTCGACAGGTGGTCAGAGGGTGGAGAACAGGAAGTAGTGGGAGGGTTGGAGGGGGCAGCTGGGGGCAGTCAGGGGTGGGGATTCCGGGGGCGGTCAGGGAGAAGGGGTGGTTGGATGGGGCAGGGGTCCCGGGAGGGGGGCAGTCAGGAAGGAGGGAGAGGGTTGGATGGGGCGGCAGGGGGCAGTTAGGGGCAGGGGTCCGGGGGCAGTCAGGGGACAGGGAGCAGCTGGGTGGATGGGGCAGGGGTCCGGTAGGGGGCCCGTCAGGGGCGAGAAGCGGGGGCGGGCGGATAGGGGGTGGGGTCTGGGCCACGCCTGCCTGTTGGGGAGGCACAGCCTCCCCTAACCGGCCCTCCATACAATTTCTGAAACCTGATGCGGCCCTCAGGCCAAAAAGTTTGCCCGCCCCAAACTATGCTGAGAATTGGGAAGAGTTAGGTCAATTAATAAATACTAGTACAACACAGAATGGCAAGTTTCCCTTTTTCTGATTTAATTTGGTATTCTAAATTAGCATAGCAATAAGCCACAATAGGGTGTGCATTAGTAGATTATTGGGGCAAGCTTCAAGAGTGTAGACTTTTTGCCTAAAGCTTCACACCATGCACCCATAGTCTAACAATGTACATCCCACTTTGGCTCATTTGCTGCTAGAACATAGCTTGTTTTATGGCATTTCATAGATTTGTACAGACTACAAACAGACACCAAAAACCAATGTTAGACTCCACTGAAACAGTAACCATCTTAACTCTTTAGTGAAGTTTTTCCATTTTATGAATACAAGTTGTGTGTTGGAGAAATACTCAGTGGGTATCCAAGATCCTAAGTTCTTCCTCAAGAAAAAAATTAAATGAAAATTATATTACAATGTTATACATCAATAAGATTTAAGTGCCAATTGCTATTAATCTAGTTAAGAGTCATTTGGTTTCAGTACCATTATGAATTTAAGTGTGTATGTGTATGTGTGTACATATATATACACACACACACATACACACACACACACACACACACATATACACACACACACACTTACTTAAATGAATTTTATGGATATTGTTGTGATGGAGTGTTCAGATGGGCCAATTTACCTATTGGGCTGCAAGCTGGGAAAATTAAGGCTGAGAGGAAATCCCTAATTAGAGGAAGCTCACCTGTGTAGGAACAGGCAGGGCTTCTATAAAGCCATTGAGTGATAGAGAGGGGCTGCAGTGACTCCCTGGGAGAAGGGAGGAGTGTTTGGGGCTACCAAGACAAGTAGCCTGCAGTTGCTCCCTGGGAGGGAATAGTAAGGTTGGCAAACCCAGAGACGGGAAGGGTGCCGGATGGTAAGGAAAGGGCTCAGGGAAAGGCAGTAAGGTCTAGAAGGGAACAAATGTTGGCTGCTGATTAGAAGGTCCCTCAGCCAGAAGAGAGAGCGGGGCCAGGTTCCCCTGCCAGCTACCGAGGAAGTGGCACTCTGAAGCAGTGAAGGGAAAAGACTGCCTGGGATGAGAAGACAGACTTTGGTATCCCAGAAGGGGAAAATGCATACAGTGACCTGGCTGTAGGGCTGAAACATGAAGAGTAGTAACTCATGGACCAAGAGAGGGGCTGCAGACAGAGAGACCGAGTACAACAGCAGGAAGGGGAGTTGACCTTGCGACACTAATCCCCAGAATGACCAGGAGGAGGTGTCATCCAGCAGTGAGTAGAGTGCTCCATCACAACTGTACTATGGAACTAATGGTCTCATTAATGTAGTTATATTAAGAGGTTAAAAAGGAGAACCCTCTTTTTACTAAAGAGATACTTACAAGATTCGGATACCACCATATAAATGTTCTTCTAAAAGTTCACATGGAAAAGCTCTGTTTTTAAGTGCACTGAATCTGTAAAGGTTTTGATATGGCCAATAGAGCTGAACTCTTACAGTTCCAGTGGACTTAAAAAGAATGGCTATAAACCTTTATTGTATATGTGTATATATAAACAAATAGAAATGTGCACATTCACTATGTTTCAACATTGGTGACAAGATTTCAGAAGCTTATTTCCAGCATATATAGCAACTAGGAGAACTTTACCTAGGCCTGGTCTACTCTATAAAATTAGGTCAACGTAAGCTGCTTTAGGTCGACCTAGTTGTGCATGTGTCTACACTTAAATGCGTCTCCCATCAATGTAAGCTCTCCATTATGCTGACAAAGTAACCCCACCTCTGAGTGGCGTTGAGCCATGGTCGATATATTGAGGTCGATGAAGCGCAAACGTAGGGTTGATAGAGGTAACACCGTGCCTAATAGTCCTCCAGCAGTTTTCCCACAATGCCTCACACTGACTGCTCTGGTCACAATTGTGACCTTGACTGCCAGGGGTCACAGAGACCAGAAGGTGCCTCCCCCCTTTAAAGCTCTGCGAATTTTTGAAGTGCCTTTTTTGTGATTATCCAGCTTGGCAAGCACACCTAGCAATTCTCCATTGTTGTGCACAACTGCCCAGCTGACACACTCCAGATGGGCAGGTTGGGGTAGACAGGAGATATTGGATCTCCTGGGCCTGTCTGAAGAGGCTATGCAACAACTACAGAACAAACAGATATCCACAGAAATGCAGAAATCTATGAGCAAACTGCACAAGAGATGAAGGAGAAGGGATATGACAGGGATCATCATGGCACCACCATGTGAAAGCAAAGGAACTGTGGCAGCATTCCAGAAGGCCAGTAAAGCCAACAGTTGATCAAGTGCCAAGCTGCAGATCTGCCATTTTTACAAAGAACTACATGCCATATTGGCAGAAAGCCTGCATGTGGTTGTGGGTACCTCCAAGAAGCCTAAGTCACAGGCCCCTGATGTGAACAGCAAAGAAGAAGAGGCAGTGGGACATGCGACTGGGGGAAGAGGAAAACCCAGCCATGCCATGAACCAGGACCTATTTGAGACTCCACTGCAGTTCAGTCAGTCCCAGCAGTCATGCACACTGCTTGTCATCCCAAGCCTGCATTACGATGCAAACCCACCAGTCAGTGTTCGTGTCTCGGGCCCAGAAGCAGTGCTCCACTGTTCACAGGTGCTCCATGAATGCCATCAACAATCATGAATTGGTCCTCGCTTTGTCTCACAGCAATCTGACCTCCAGGAAATGGTCATGTTCCCCGTGGCTCTTCTTGCAGCTCTCCAAATACCAGCCGATCATGTGTCCTATGCTTGCAATACTCAGGACAAGAGTGCAGAGCTGTGCAATCTCCATGCTTCTGTGAGAAATGGCAAAGGGTGACAAGTCCTTCACAGGTTTGTGGGATTTTCGAAATACACGTGAAAATTATGGGATAGAGATGGTATTATGGGGTGGAGAAAGCTGCATGTTGGGAACTTTACCCCATTGTCCTAGTCACCTCTACACAACTTGTTTCTGCCCCACCGTGCATTGCCAAAAGAGGGTGCTGCATGGTGGCAAGTTGTACACTAGGATATCAACTCATAGTGCACTACACTGTGCATCAAAACAAACTACTGGTGAGTATGCAGCGTGCTGATGAAAGAAGCCAAGTACGTATGCACACAAGTGATATACTAACCACAGCAGCTTTATGCCAATGTAACTTTTGTCAGGAAAAGTGGCTGGTCTAGCCACTAAAGAACTATACTATGTTAGCATAAGTTACACGTCCAAGAAACAAGATTTTCAAGAGTGATCTCAATATCAAATCAGGAGATATCACAAAAAAACTGAAGACTGAGTGGGAAAATTTGAACTCCTGTACTCTAGAAACAGGTTCTGCAGGATTCAGATACTATTGTTAGAATTCTACTTTGAAGGCTGAATAATGAATACAGAAGGCAGAAATAGTAAAAGAAGAGACCAAAGAACAAGTGTGGCCCTCTTTCTCTTGAAAATATCCTGAAGAAGAATGTTCAGTTAACCAAAAGAAGTTGGTTGTGCAAGGATTTTTAGAATATAGTAGGCATTTCTTTATTTTAAATACATGTGTAGTGCTTTTGAACCAGTTGTTTTCATTTTAGTTACTCTCAAGTTTTACAAGTCAGACAGTTTTGTCCAGATCACAGCCCTCAACTCATTAAAAAACACAATACACCACACACACAGTAGATGGGATACTACTCAGCAAACAAGAAGAATGAAAAACAGAGCTAGGCAAATATTTTGTATTATGTAGAGAAGAGAGGGGCACATAAGAACTATAGTTTAAAAAAAAAAAAAAAAAAAACCCCGCACAAGACAATCTATCCATCTCGTACAACGCTGAAATTATTTCACAGAAACTTAAGTCTAAAAATGTAGATGTACCTTAAAGACTTTTCAACCACCTGTGTACGAAAAACTTCTTCTTGGTCCAAGTTTATGGTACAGAAACAGTCTCTCATTTTGTTGGGTCCAGAGTATGGCACTAAATTTTTGGCTTCACCTGTTAATAAGCAATGAAGTAATTTTAAACAGAGAAAAAAAATAAGGTTACCAGCCACTAAAATCTTAGACTTACCATTTGTAACACTCTACCCCAGAGCAGCACCCTAGAACCTCCATATTCACCACTGTCAATTATATTTTGTACAAAGTCTTTTTTTTTTTTTTTTTTTAAAGTCTTGATCTGTTGAACATTAATATCCTGGTGGATTGTATGTACTATCATTGTATGTGAAGTTATGAAGTTTTGCTATGTGTGTGTTACTGAAATATGTTGTGAGGTTGGGAACACCCACAACCAGCCTTTCAGGTACAACAATGGAGTAGCCAGACAGTGGTTAATGGCTCAGCTCATCAATACGCATCAAGGAAAGAATCCACTATCCCAGGAACTGTGTACAATGGAGACTTCTCAGAGAGAACACAAACAATGGAGACTGCTTGACCAAAGGGGAATTGACTGGCCCCCATGTCACAGCAAAAAGGTCTTTCCAGTAAGCTGGAAGCAACTATAAAAGAGAGGGGAAGTGACATCATCACCGGACCTCACTCCCTCCACAACACAACACCTGGAAACACATCTGGAGGAAAAAGACTTTGAACTGGAGAATGGTGGTCCCATGCTGGAAGGCAATCCCAGCCTGTGTATTGAGGATCTGTGACCTATTTGTATTATCTGTCAGGATGAGAATTTATTCTTGTTTCTTAAATAACCAACTCTGATTTCTATGCCTGCTCCTTATAATCACTTAATAAATCTGTTTTATATTTAACCTAAATCAGCGTGTTTTGGTTGAAGTGCTTGGAAAATCTCAGCTCAGTTTACAAGAGCGAATGGCGTGTCCTCTCCACATCAAGGGAGGGACAGACTGGGTAATGAACTTGCACTGGCCAGGCTTCTGACCAGTGCAAGACAGTATAGTTCTGGGATGCAAAGTTGGGGAGCTAGGGGGAATTGGCTGCAGCTTCTCTGTTGGTTCATGAATGGCTGAGAGTAACTCAGTTGGGTGTGTTCCTGCCTATGAATGTCTGTGTAAGTGCAGTACCTGCAAGAGGTTTGAGGCCTGACACAGCATCAGAGAGAGAGAGAGAGAGAGAGAGAGAGAGGGGGATATCCCAGGTTGGTGGGACAGAGGCCTATGTGGTCCCACAGTCCAGGTTTCACCCCAGAAACCCTGTCACACCATTAGACAAGTAATTTTTTATGCAATTAATATCCAGCCATTTACAAATTTATAGCACTTTTCATCCAAAATGAGCACAAGATCTTATACACACACACACAAATTACTTCACCCACTACTATAACGGAGTTACCTATGGATGGCACAAGGCAACTGTTTAGCAGCACACAGCAGTTTTGTTAAAAAAAAATTAATATAGCATTATATATTACACACACACTACTGAGGAGTTGGGGGTGAATATATAAAGAAATCAATTAACCATTCCCTACTGTTGCAAAAATTGGTTAAGATAATTAATCACAAGTAGACAGGACTTCTGTGCTGTATTTTATCCAGAAGAAGGAAACTACCAGAAAAGCACACTATACTAAAGAAATGGTTCACTACTGACTCAGGAAAAAAATATAACACTGATTCATTAACACACTGCTTCAATACCACCACTTCCTGCAACATGTGCACTTTCCCTAGAGAAGTCTCATCTTAGTTATGATTTGGCTGCAAGTCATAAGACAAATATACGATTTGGCTGAAACTTTGACAGCATTTTTGTTTTTTAAAATATACACTGGTTTAAGTTGGTTCATTATAGAAGATCTTAATCACTGAAGCTCCATTTGGTATGCAACCATGAACCATTTTTACTTAACAGTATCAATGTATTCTCAGTAAGAAACAATAGTTTATTTTCCTAGTATTGTTTTTTTCTCTTCCCCCAATAGCCTTCTGAAAGAGGGCAACAGAAAAATAAGCAAGAGAGCAAGTAGCCTGGAAAGATAATCAAGGACAGGATTTTTAGTCAATGGGGTCAAAAGGTTGAAGAACTCAGCAGAGGCTCTGGGATTTGGCCAGGGGAAAAGGTCATTCAAGATTTCAGTTAAGTGGAAAGGTCATAAAAGACTTTGATTTCTGTCAATTCTCCTTACGGCTAACTGGCTTGGTTCCATCCTGGTCAATTTGTTGCTGGTTGTCTTGTCTCCCTCTTGGCACTGAAACTGAGACATTTTCACCCCCCAACTCCCCAATAGTTGTCCCTCCCCCCGCCCAAAAGTTCTTCAAACCCACACATGCCCCCAAACCCTATAAACTAATCAGATTATTTTCCCTACAATATCTATCTTCCTTCAAGTCTATAATTTCTAGGGTTACCATATTTTAATTTTAAAAAAGGAGGACACTCCACGGGCCCTGGCCCCGCCCCAACTCCGCCCCTTCCCCAAAGTCCCCGCCCCAACTCTGCCCCCTCCCCTGAACGCTCCGCCCCCTGCTCCTCCCCCTCCCCGTGAATCAAATGTTCGCGGGAAGCCTGAAACAGGGAGGCAGCAGGTAAGCTGGGGCTGGGGTGCGGCACGGCCCAGTCCGGCCCCCCAGCCGAGTGGCTCCTTCCGGCAGCCGGCCGGCCCAGGCCAAGAGGCTCTGGCGTCTCCCGCCCAGCTCGCCTCGGCCCCCGGCCGAGCACCCCCGGCCCCTGCCCGGCCCGAGCACCCCCGGCCCCCAGCCCTGCCCTGCCGGCCTCCCTATTTTCCCGGACATGTCCCGCTTTTTGGGATTTCCTCCCAGACGGGGATTTGAGGCCCAAAAATCCGGACATGTCCAGTAAAATCCGGACGTATGGTAACCCTAGTAATTTCTACCTATTTTAAAAATCCTTGAGATACAGTCACTACTGTGAGGTCCATGCAAGTAAAAGTGCCTACCCATACTGGGAGGGTTGGAAGATTTTGTAAGGGTTATTGCTTGTCTTAGTCCAGTTGCAAGTTGACAAAATGTCTGCATCCTGAAAGACTGCAACTTGCTGTCTTGCAGTGATCACTAACTAGGAACACAAAGTGATCTATCCAAGTCAGGATTCAGATACAGCAATGATGGTACGTGCTTTCCCAGCAATGCACTTGTTCTGTAGCTGTCCCCAGGAATGTCAATGACATTTAAAATAAATAAATAAATAAATAAACAAACACAACATACGCAGATATGTCCCTTAACCTAAACCACCATAAAGAGAATTGTTAAGGAGTTATAAGTTTTAACAAAACCCCAAAAAGTAATACTGAACACAAGGTTACAGTCAACTGATGTGGAAAGCCCTAGAAAGCAGCATTAGGGACAGAATGTCACTTGATATACAGCATCATAACTAACTTTTTAGAACTGTTTGAAGGAAAGAAAGATTCTCCTATGAAATTGAAACTAGTAATCAATCCCTACAGTGCCTTTATTGAGACGTGATATAAATTTTATGTAGTTTCCAATAAACATACATGCATGAGTAGACCAGTTAGAGCAAGTTATGCAGGTCATCCTAAGTACCACTAAAAGCTTTATATAAAAGCCAGTCTCAATATGCCACATGTTATTGAAAAATTAATATACATATTATTAAAAAAATTATAGATCTATATTATAGTATTATTGGCACTATTTTAACTTCTGTTTTTTTTCTTTTTTTAAAGTACATGGACATTTTGAAATTGCATAGTTTTAGAACATTAGATGTAGCTATGCCAGAGGTAGACAAATGAGCACAGGGCAAACAAAGGCACGATACATGTGATTCATCACATAGCTAGTGCAACCACTCCATTTATGGCAGTGACGTCTATCTATGCCTGTGAGGTGTGTGTACATATATGTATATACCCATGAAGGAATAAAAATCAAGGTATGTTGGAAAATCTACTTTAAATAATTTAATGGTTTTTAAGATGTATGATTTTCTTATCTCTCTGCAAGTTTCGTACAGCTACTCATAGTAATGAAAGCAGCCTGGTTTTACAATAGGGCAGGGTACAGTGGGGGGGGGGGGCGGTAGGGAGTGTTTTTTGTTTTTTTTAAGTTAACATTTCTAATCTGGGTACACAATGTAGTACACAGGTTTTATACTCATTGGGATGACTTGCACAACTCCACTCATGAGTAACAAAATGACACCAAACTCAAAGAATAAAACAAACAAAAAAGTCTCAGCTTCCTTTAAAGAATCTCTAGCTGTTATACTTGCAAAAGACACCCTAAAAATAAGACAGACACCCCAAACTTCAAAATGTGAAGCAAGTACAACCAATGCAGAGATCTTCATTCATTCAATGAATACAACTTAGGATGGCTGTGATAGTACTTCAAAAGTTTACATGGTTACCTATTTTATTGCCCAAAATATGTAAGGAGAGAAAGTATATTATGAAGATCTACACCAGCATTTCTTAAGGATCAAAGAATTAGCTTTTGGGGATGGAGGGGATCAGAAGACGTGAGATGTACAAAATAACATCGGTAGTAGGCCTTTAAGACCATTTGATGAGGTTTCCACAGGGAGGGGATGCAATTGTTTTTCTGAAGCAAAGTTTTCAAAAGTTTGGGATATGCTGAGCTGAAGTGTGTTTCCATGCTGAAATGTACCGTAATTGTAAAAATGTCACATCCAAATTTACATCCAAAATGCTAAATTTATCATTCAAATTTGTGAAAAATACTACAATGATCCAAATAGTGAAAAATAAAATGCATAGTATAGTAACATTTTATTTATTTTGGTTGTTTTGATTTGTCTAATATCAATTCATCAGTCAGGTTGGTCTGGTGCCTGAAATTAACTATTGAGGACAAATAATGTGTGTAACATACTGCTTTTCTGGTGAATTTAGATTAATGTTTTTAGTGATATATTTCACACGAATATCAAAATAAAATTGTGTCCAAACCTGCCTTTCATTGCTTTTCAAAATAAGGTGCAATTTTATAATTCTCAGGAAATTGAAACTTGCTTCATTGCCACCAAGGTGGGTTGATTTAAATTAAGGTGATTTAAATCACCAATTTTAATAGAAATTTAAAGCAGCAAGTAGCAACCTCGATTTAAATCCTCAATTTTAATCTTGTTTTGGATTTGTACTTTTTAGTTATTTTCTTAAAGAAAGATTAATTATTATTGGTTGGAAACCATTAAAATGTGTCGATTTGCAGCCTGCCACACATACATACACTTAAATAATTACAAATTTAAGACTAAATATACCTATGGGGTTTTTTACATTTTTTTATTATGCTGGAAAATGGTGAATCACATTTATCTAGTGGATCTTTATTTTTTATTCAAGGGGTGTGTCAAGTTACATTTGGATGGAACCTGGACTTCAATTAAAATGCACAAAACCAGCATTTTGAAATTATTAAATAAAATTACCTGAAAATATGCTAGATACATAAGAAAATTTTAAATATAAAACATGTCCTGATAAACTAACGAATTTATTAAACCAAAATATTCTCTGCCGTTTAGTGAATTGAATTAATAATTTCTAGTCACCATGTCCTTCAACATTTTAGAACTAGCAGATCTCATTCTCTAACACCTAATTTTTATTCATAGATTGGAAGAGGAAAACAAGCTTTCCTACTTTTTCAATTCCCAATAAGTTTCTCAACTTTGAATGAACTAGTTGAACAAACTGAAATGAAGAAAATTCTGCACCTGCAGAGGTTACTGCTGCCAAAATCTCGTTTAGCATTTTAACACTCTGGCTCCAGCTGTTTGCAGCAATTGAGTGGCTAGTTTTCCTTAAAACTTCAGAAGCAGACATGTAGAGATTGAATTTTTTTTAATTTAAAGTATTTTAATAGATTTAGTACATTTAGACCTTAAAATACATTTGAAATTATGACAGACTAACTTTAATTGGTTTATTTTTAAAAAGAAAAAAATTACTTGATTGAAATAAACATTTTCCTATTTTTTTTTTTTAAAATATATATATATATATATATATATATATATATATATATAAAAATAAAAAAAAAAATTTTTATTCACCCTGATAACCACTCAAGTTTTCAGTTCAGGGAAAATACTGAATATAAAAAAAATCAAGACTAATTATGTATGCTATAATGGGCTTGCATTCTGGATAAAAGCAATATTAGGTTTTGCTCCTACACAGTAGCTAAAGCTGTCCCACTTCATAATGTACTTTTTATATAAAACAGATTAAATAAAATTAAGGGAAAGCTTGGAACACTGATCAAGCAACAATTTTTACATTTAAATATAATTCAAAATCCCCATACTAGTGTCAGGTTGCAAGAGTTAGTAGTATTAGCATTGTGACAAAGTATCAGAAATAACAGTCGTTACTAGCACCCCATTATCTATAAATTTCCAGGATTATTGCACTGTCACTCTAAAGTCTAAAATGTCTGTACAGTTAGTGAAACAAGATGGGTGAGGTAATATATTTTATGGACCAACTTCTTTTGGTAAGAGAAACTTTTGAGCTTACACAGAGTTCTTCTTCTGAAGTTGCTCCAGTAAAATATTTAACTTTGCCCACCTTGTCTCTCCAATAGCCTGAGAACAACACAGCTACAACACCACTGTATGTGCAGTCAGTGTGAAGCAATGGAAACAGCTACAAAGCTGTAGGTTGAGAGCTTTTTTGGTTCAGACTATCACCAGGCTGAATCATCACTAGGTTTCATGGTCTGATACCATCCAATTATTAATTTTTCAGCCATTTTGACTTTATGATTACACTCAAGGTATACAGCTACAGTAAGGTCTGCATTTATGCCATGCCAAGAGTCCTAGACCATAGAAGTAACACAACCAATCAACACCCTTACTCTCCAGCTAATTTACATGCAACAATTTCATTGGTTGCCAGAGGGAGACTCCACAGATGGTGGATTATATGGCCCAACTGCCATAGTTCTTCAAAACCACCACAACCAGCACACAAAATAACCCCAAACACACACTGCCCCTCACAACATCACACACCCTTCATTTGCCACCCACACACCAACACAAATCTTATGGGATTCTCTCTGTGTGTTACTCTGAAACCTGCAACGTCTACTGAGTCAGCATGAAGCGATGGAAACAGCTACAATCATGGTTAAGACCAGGTTCAGCCATCACTGGGCCGTACAGGAATCAGGCGGAATGTTAGAGTCCAAAGGTTCTGTGGCAATTGAAATGTGACAGCTGGTCAGAGAAGAGGAGAACAACAGCTATGTGGGTTAACAAACAAGTGGCTGTGCCTCCAGTTTGTGCACAGAGTTGCCATCTGACAGCAACATTGCTCCCTACAACATAGCACATGGAAACAAGAGCCCCAAAATACTAGCTCTCTATATTATTTCCTGTTCACTAATACGCACTGCTTTGCACAGTGTTAGCATATTTAACATTACTGTGGTTTGTGAACGTCTTTGTGAATGAGTTTCCTGCTATGGTGTTTGGTGCAATAGTACACAGGCACAGTGGTGTGAAGGTACAATAAGTACTGGAGTTATCTGATTCCAAGCCACACAGAATGTGCAAAAGTGAAAAGAAGTTCCCATACATACTGCTATACAGTGGCACTGTTACCAGTACGACTCTAAGCTTTGACCACGGAAAACACCAAGAAAGCAAGCTACCCTCACCAGCCACATAGGGTATGTCTACACTGCAATTAAACACCTGCAGCTAGCTCATGTAAGCTGACTTGGGCTGGGGGGGCCATAAACCTGCAGGTCACGAACATCTACACCACAGTTTTACAGTCCTACCGCTCAAGCCGGAGTCATGGGCCAGCTGCAGGTGTTTAATTGCAGTGCAGACATACCCAGAGGCTGCTTTCAAACAAAACAAAAACAAAAACACAGGACACAGAGGGTGGATTACATAGCCAAACTGCAACATCCATGAGACAGTACATGCTTTCATCTACTAGTTCCTTAACCTGTTAAATGTAGGTATTGCAGCAAAACAACCAACAAGTCTGTACTCGGCACCTAATGAGCCATCTTAGCCAAGCAGAATGATGGAATCCTTTTATCAAGTGACATGCATTTGCAATGGATCAAGCAGAGGAAGATAAGGAATGACTACTAATAAGTAAGACAGACCAGAATTATAAAATTACAATCAGTTTCACTCAGCAGAAAGTATTGTGGGTAGCGTTCATACATGCAATGCTCAATGCTTCCTCTAAACACGGCAGCTTGAATTAGAGATTTAAATGAATTAATATTTAAACATAACACCTTTCATTCCAAAGAATCCAAAAGCACTGAACTAGCCATACAGGAACAAACTACATCCACTACTGAAATGTAGTCTCGTCTGAGGTAATGCAGTGACCCAGGCCTCAGCCAGGCTATCGCTACTGTGAAGAGAGGCAGACAGGGCTGGCACAACCCATTTGGCGACCTAGGCAGTTGCCTAGGGCACTACAATTTGGGGGGCGGCGACTGCAGTGGTATTTCAGCGGCAGGACTTTCCGCTGCCTCTGTGGGGGGTGGCATTTCGGGGTGGGACCTTCTGCCGCCTAGGACGGCAGAAAAGCTGCCGGCGCTCCTGGAGGCAGACATGAGCCAAGACAACAGAGATAACCTTAAAATGTATATTATTGTTCCTGCTAAATTTCTGGTCCCCCTCTCCCTTTAATAATATAAACAGCATAGTAGTAATAATACTCGCTTAGGAAAACAAACTGTAAATCATCACAATAAAAGAAGTTTTTCAGCAACAAACTGACACCCCAAGAGAGAATCAACTCCTCCTCTCCAGGGCTGCAAAATCCAGCTTCACCCCAGCTGTCCCACCTTCACCTCTCTCCAGCTTACAATGCTCCTTTGCTTGGACGCTGCAATGACAGCACTTCTTTCTAGCAGGTCCACCTGTGAATGATAGTTTCTGACCCGGGGCGCCCAAACTGTATTCCCTCTGTCAGCATCCTAATGGTCAACTTCACCAGTCAGATGCTCTGTTCCCCAATTATAATCGGATTAATTTTTTCACACATTTGTCTGCAGAATATGCGGTTTTCATTTTATGACTGCCATAAAGTATCCAACCACTCACCACACAAAGGGGCAGCTTCCTCTAGGACACAACTGACTTCCTCCACCAACTCTGCAATATTAACAGCCTCCCTCAGAACACTGTCCTCACCACCATGGATGTTACTTCCCTATACACCAACATCCCTCACAATGATGGCATAGCTTCCTGCCTCAGATATTTACAAGACACTGTACAACCCTCAGATATCCACCCCAAACACACTGCCAAACTCATCCATTTCATCCTCACCCACAACAATCTTACATTCAACAAACACATACTTTTTCCAAACCATGGGAACAGCCATGGGAACTAGGGCAGCTACCCAATACACCAATCTCTTCATAGGCCACCTTGAAGAATTTCTGGACAAAATGTGTTACAAAACCAATTATATACCTGAGACACATAGATGTTATTTTAATACTCCTCTGGACAGACTGCCTAAACTCAATCATAGATTTCCACCACAACTTCAACAAGCACCACCCATCCATTAAACTCTCTCTGGAATTCTCCCATCCTAGCATCAACTTCCTGGACACCAAAATCAGCTTCAACAATGGAACCCCACAGACAACCATATACAAGAAACTCATGGCTCACTGCACCTACCTTTACAGATCCAATAACCACCCCAATTTACAGCCAGATACTCAGGGTATGTCTTCACCAGCAAAATTAAAGTGCTGCCGCGGCAGCACTTTAACGTAGCTGTGTAGTCGCAGCACCAGCGCTGGGAGAGCTCTCCCAGCACAGTAAAAAAAAAAAAAAAAAAAATTCATCCCCATGAGGGGAATAGCTCCCAGCGCTGCTGCACTGTCTACACAGCCACTTTACAGTGCTGAGACTTGCAGCACTCAGGGACGGTGTTTTTTTCACAGCCCTGAGTGAGACAGTTGCAGTGCTGTAAAGTATCAGTGTAGACAAGGCCTCAGATACCACAGAATATGCTCTCAGGACAAAGTCCAAGATATACACCTTAACACACTTAAAACTGCATTGACCAAACAAGGACACTCCACTACAACAGTAGATCAGGTCACAGAACAGGCCACGCAAATACCCCAAAAGAACTTGCTTCAATACAGAAATAAAACCCTGAACACACACCCCTAGATGTCGCCTACACCTCACACTGGAACCCATACTGGGCATCAAACAACTACAACCCATACTTGATGGGGACCTATTCCTGAAGCCCCTCTTCCAGCCTTAAAAAAAAAAAAAAAAAAAGAACCCAACCTTTCCAAGTTCATCATCAGAAGCAAGCTTCCCACAGACCAGGACACACCAACTCAAAGGGGCACCAGACCCTGCCTGAACAAATATAAAACCTGCAAACATATTTCCACTGCTACAATGATCAACACCCCTCCCCCCACCCACATCTTTCAAAATCCATGAGACCTACATATGCCTATCACAACATGTGGTATACCTCATCCAGTGCACTAAATCCAGAAATAATTATGTGGCGGAAACCAAACAATCACTACACTCTTATATAAGCTCAAGCAGGAAAATGATAAAAGACAAAAACACCTTATCACCTGTGGGTGAACACTTTTCACAAAGCAATCACTCTATATCTGACCTACCAGTTATCCTCAAAGGAACCCTGCACAACACTTTCAAAAGTTGAACCCAAGAGCTTAAATTCATTACCCTGCTAAACACCAAAAACCCTGGACTGAACAGGGACACTGGATTTATAGCTTATTACTAAGGCTACAATTTAATCACAGGTATTTTTAGTAAAAGTCATTGACAGGTCACGGGAAAGAAACAAAATCACGGTCCATTACTTATGCCATAAATACCCAATTGAATCTTAGGGGGGAGGCGTTGTGGGTGGGGTGAGGAGGGGAGGCAGAACCACAGCTGCAGGGCAAGCCTGGGGGCTACTCCAGCCCCTGCCAGGGGGGAGGAGGCCTGGGGGAGCCAGCTGCTGCTCCAGCCTGAGCCCAGAAGTCTACACAGCAACGAAACAGCCCTGCATCCAACCCCCATGAAGCGGAGTTGGCTGACGCAGGCCAGCCGCAGGTGTCTTGCTGCTGTGTAGTCACATCCTCTCTCACCAACAGAAGTTGGCCCAAAAGAAGATATCACCTCACCCATCTTGCCTCTCTAATAAAGTGTACAATGTTCTTTAACAACTGGGACTCAAACCCAGCTCCCTGACTCTCAACATTTCTGTTGTGTACCATAAAGCCTTGCAAAATAGATTCAGAAGGCCTGGGCTATACTCTGAGCAGACAAATCCTTCACAGGTACCTCCACCACAAATTTCAGTCATGATAAGCACATACGTAACTCCATCCCATCCAATTTTAAATAATCTAATGCTACCAATTCCAATAGACCATTGCTATCAATAGGATGCAAGCAAGCTCCATCAAAACTGCCAACTTTATTTTTCAGGTTGCAAGTTTCACAGTTCTGACACCACTAGATGATGTCTTCCTTCATCCTAATCCAAAAGAAACTCTTAATGGTCTATTGCAGGGGTGGGCAAACTTTTTGGGCCGAAGGCCACATCTGGATGGGGAAATTGTATACAGGGCTGGGGCAGGGGGTTGGGGTGAGGGAGGGAGTGTGGGGTGTGGGAGGGGGTGTGGTGTGCAGGAAGGGGCTCAGGGCAAGGGATTGGGGCAGAGGAGGGGTGCAGGGTGTATGAGGGGGCTCAGGGAAGGGGGTTGGGGTGCAGGAGGGGTGCGGACTGCGGAGGGGGCTCAGTTCAGGGGTTGGGGTCCAGGAGGGGTGCAACAGGGGGCTCAGGGCAGGGGGTTGGGGGGCGGGGTGCAGGAGGGGTTCGGGCTCCAGGGTAGCAGTGGCGCGCACTGGGGCCAGGGCAGGCTCCCTGCATGCCTGCCCTGTCCCCGGCCCCGCACCGCTCCAGGAAGCGCCATGGTTCCTAGGGGTGTGGGGGCGGAGGACTCCGCGTGCACTGCCCTTGCGGCGCCTCCAGGTACCTCTTCCGAAGCTCCCATTGGCCACGGTTCCCCATTCCCGGCCAATGGGAGCTGCGAGGGGCGGTGCCTGGAGGTAAGGGCAACACACAGAGCCCTCTGCCCCCCTCGCCTGGGGGCCGCAAGGAAGTGGTGTCAGAGTGGCGCGGGGCCCGCAGTGCCACGGTGGGCAATCCTGCGGCCAGATCCAAAGCCCTGAGGGGCTGGATCTGGCCCACGGGCCATAGTTTGCCCACCCCAGGTCTATTGGAATTGGTAGCATTGGGTATCTGATGGGCGAAGGTTGGGAAGATATCTTGGGGTCCAAGGAACAGGTTGGGGAGGTAGGACACCTGCAGACAAGAGATCCAGGATGGTGGGATACATCTGTACACCTGGACAAAGGACACAGACTTGGGAATGGCTTCAGCACCTGCAGAGCAGATAGAAAGATCAGTACAATTGATTAAGAAACATGAAAAAGCGCTCTCACAACATCATCCGGATTTTTGGTGTGCCACCCAGATACAGTACACCATACCACTGGGATACATCCTCAAACTAGGGAACAATTTCAACCAATTGCTCCAAGATGTCTTCCTAATCTATGTGCATCAGATGCCCAACCACCTGATTTCTGCATAGTGTCATAGGTCTGACTCCATAATTCAGAATCTTAACAGGTACTGATTATTTTTTCACTGTGAAAAGACTTCCACCATGGCATCTCCTTTACCCAAACAAGGCTTCTGTAAAGCAATACAATCTGACCTTGTAGACCAACTTTTGTTTTACAAATTAGAATGGTTTCTGTATTTGGGTGCTGCTTGATGGGATGCAGATATTCTAGTCTCACTTTCCCCATACTGACTGGCAAAACTTTGATAACTTGGTATAGGTCTAATATGCTTCAAGATTTTGTTTTGATGAGGGAAGCTGCTAACCCTGATCCTTTAATACAGTGGTCTCCAACACGGTGCCCGCGGGTGCCATGGCGCCCGCCGGGGCATTTATGTGCACCTGCCTAGTGCCCAGCAGGGGAGAGAAGCCGCGGCCCCGCGCCTGACGGGGACAGAGAACTCCGGGGCTGTGGGCGCCAGTGTTCTCTGTCCTTGCGGCTTCTCTCTGGATTCATATATTATGCAATATTAAATATGATGTTTTTCGTATTATTTAATGTACAAATACAAATAAGACTTGAAAAATTGTTGGCGCCTGCCACACTCTTCTGGAAACATTAATGTGCTACTGGCCACAAAAAGGTTGAGGACCACTGCTTTAATACTTGCAACACTCCTCGTAACAATGTTGCAGTCGATTCATATCAACGATTACTGCGAGTAAACAATCACTGTTGACATTGCTACCAAAAAACAAAAACAAAAAACACACACACACAAAAACTTGATCTGATATTTACTAGTTCCAATTTGAATTTCAGCTTCTATATAGCTGACACGTGCGATAGCCAAACCATTTCCTGCTACCAATTTCACCCTGTTCCTGCTACTCAACCAATTGAGAGTCCAATGTTTCTTAAAACATTAGCTGTGTAAGGTGGTAACTTGAGACCCAGCATCCAGCAAGGCCCATATTTCTATCCCATTATTCTTAACCAACACAGTCAGACAGCTCCCCATAGCAGTAGCCTGCCCTGTGTGTCATTCAGGTCTATTCTCTGTCTCCCTGAGATCTGACCCCTCCCCTGCCGAGGCATTGTGTTTCAAGAGATGGCATTAGAATTTTGAGACATGCCCGTCCTTTCTATATGTCTCACCTCACTGCATCTTCCGCAAATAGGACTGCCAACATGATCAAACTTATCTGTTGTCCTATATCCATTTTGACTCCCCATGTCCTGCATCTGTATTGTCTAGGTGCTAGGAACTCCTATTTCAAATCCAGTGTCATATGCTGAATTTCTCTCCTTAAGTGGAGTGCTTTCTTCAAATCCTCTATATCCCTTTTAAAAATTCTCTCTGAAAAAGTGTCTTCCATTCCAGAATTACCATCCTCTGATTTCTGGCTAGCCTGCACCACACAGCACCCACCATCTCCAAGCCACAAGGCAATGACACATTGGTATCCATGCTGTGGACACACTTCAACTGTCCCGTGTGGGTTCTCTACATCCTATAAATTTTATAGCATCCTTAAAGTCTAGAAAGAAATTTCTGGATTCTGTCTTAGTTATAGTTCCCTCCATCAAGTATCATTATATTAGTCCCTCAACAAATTTGCTCTTCAGCATTTAATCAGTATCTTGGACTTCACGTAGTTCTAACTTTTCTATTGCTTGCAAAGCATCTTGTAATTCCAACGTGTATTCGCTTACACTTTCTGCTGGACTCTGGATTGTGCAGAACAACCTCTGCTTCAGTTCTGACAAGGTATGAATGTCAAACATACAGCCTAGCCTTCCAAATACCTGTTCTACAGTCCCTTTTACATTTTCCGGCCATGTTCGCACTTCCCTTTTAGCTACATCCTCTAATTGCCCCAGCAGAATCTCTATTTTCTGTCTTTCTGGCAGCTTATGCAATCTGAACATCAGCTGAAGCAGCCTTAAATTACCCAATAGTCTTCTCTAGAAAAATCTAGGCAACAAGGATGCTCCAAAGAAATGTGGCATGGTTAGGAGTGCCGGTATCAACTGCCCTCCTGTCGACCTTTCCCGTGACTCCTGTTGTTCTAAGATGGTTATCTCCTGCTTTGAACTCTTCCTATCCTGTTCATGGTGCCAACTGCAGTGACCCAGGCCTCAGCTAGGATATGCCAACTGTGAAGAGAGGCAGACGCAAGCCAACACAATAAATAACCTTAAATTTCAAACTTTATAAAGGAAAAACCCAGAAATGTGGAAGGAACAACAACAATGTATACAAAAGAGTAATAATATAATAAACATCCAGTACTCACTTAGGGAAAAAAAATGTAAGTTACCATCACAATATGAAGTTTTTCCAACAACACACTATCATCTCAACTCTTCCTCTCCCTGGTTGCAAAGTCCAGCTTCACCCCAGTTATCCCGCCTTCACCTCTTTCTAGCTTACAATGCTCCTTCCACGCTGCAATGTCCGCACCTCTTTCCATCAGGTTCACCTGCAAACAACACCTCTTCTCGCAAAGGGCTACACCTGTTGACCCATAATCCCAAACTGTATTCCCTGTATTGTGTGAATCCTGCAGAAGTCATAATACTGAGTTTATTTGCCATGTAAATGACTGCCATTAAATTCAGTTACATCATCACTGTGGGGTGAATTAAGAACATATGGTCTGAGAGGAAACAAACTCATTTCAACACCAATTTTAAGGAATTTCACGTATTACTTTCTAATCATCAAATATATGTCAGAGGTAATTGGATTTATTGTGTTAAGGAAGAAATAGCCGCAAGTCTTCCATGGCGTAAAGCCCTTCTAACTATGGTGTTATTAGTTGCAAGTAAAATCTGGGGGGTAATCATCAGGAATAAATATATTGGTTACAATAAAATAAAAGCCACACTCTGTTTTCCATCCCACAAAGACTCAAACGTGATCCTGTGAGGCTCAAGAGAATTAAATGCTTAACTGCTTTTCCATTTCGCATCCTTACCAGGACTGGTGGTACCAAAGTATCACAAGAAAAGCTGTTTTTACCTTACTTCTGAATCAATTTACATACACCTGAAATCTCGAGAGAAAAATACTAAAACCTAACCAAACCTTAAGATTTTGCCTCTTGAGCATGCAAAACTAGGCAACAGCTTTTCAGTAATACTATCTCCTCCCTTTTCTCCCCCACTCCAGTCACACAGGACACTGTCCTATCCTCATGACCTGGTCTTCCATTGACAAAGGTCAAATTCAGACATTAATATCAAGTTTGGGAATGCACTTGGGTTCTTTCAAAGTATGCTCTTTACTCAAAATTTAAATTTAATAGGAAATGATCTCTCAAATATTTACTGAAAAAAATCAGTTAAACTGCCAAGATATCACAATTTATGTTTATGTATTACAACTAATTTGCAGAATGAAATACAGAAATCAAAAGCTAAGAGAAGGGTCTACCCCATATGGTGCTTATAAACCATGGAGATGCATATTTCATATCATAGAATCATAGGACCGGAAGGGACCTCGAGAGGTCATCTAGTCCAGTTCCCTGCACTCATGGCAGGACTAAATATTATCTAAACCATCCCTGACAGGTGTTTGTCTAACCTGCTTTTAAAACCACCAGTGATGGAGATTCCACAACCTCCCTAGGCAATTTATTCCAGTGCTTAACCATCCTGACAGTTAGGAAGTTTTTCCTAATGTCCAACCTAAACCTCCCTTGCTGCAATTTAAGCCCATTACTTCTTGTACTATCCTCAGAGGTTAAGAAGAACAATTTTTCTCCCGCCTCCTTGTAACAACCTTTTATGTACTTGAAAACTGTAATGTCCCCTCTCAGTCATAACCCAATTTTCTCAATCTTCCCTCATAGGTCATGTTTTCTAGACCTTTAATCATTTTTTTTTTTGCTCTTCTCTGGACTCTCCGATTTGCCCACATCTTTCCTGAAAGGTGTGTCCAGTTCTGGGCGCCAATACTCCAGTTGAGGCCTAATCAGCGCGGAGTAGAGCAGAAGAATTACTTCTTGTGAGAATATAAAACTCCTAAACAGATAAAATAAATCAAGAACCCTCTGTGTAATAACAGTTCTAGCCCTCTACATGCATCTTTTAAGTAAATACAAATACGTTTTGTACAGCGAAGTGAATTTTAATACAGTATAACATTTTCCCTGGGGGAAAAAATATTAAATGATTTTGCAGAATTGGATGTTACATTGTAGAATTCTTCTCTAAATTTTTGTTGTTTGTATTTTACCATTTGAGTTAACACTGATAAATCCAAACATATTTATAATAGATCCATAATTCTACTCCATTGCCAAATTTAATTATACTGCATTTCATTCTCATTAATTACTGTATGAAAAAGATTGATTAAATGCGTGAGAAAGGAAATAAATGGGTTACATTTGAGTTGTATGAATGCATTTTGATAACCCCTCAGGAAGCCACCACACATCCTGTTTCTTCTCTTAGCTGCTTTGAAGTCCTTGTCGGTCGCATCACACATTATCTGTCTCCCTCTTCACCCTCCCCCCACGTCTTAGGACATTCATCATTTGGTTTTCCAGGTTACTGAATTCACGCCGTTTTAGCTATGACAGCCCTTCCTCATCCACCAACAAAAATCTGACTATCTTTTTCTCTCTCTCTCCCCCCTCCCACCCGACATTAACACAAGTTACTGTTTCCAGAGTAGCCTTGTACCAACTTCCTGCTACATCAATAATTTCGCAAGATTTGCTTGACAAATAGACTCTTATGCCTAGGGTTTTGTGGAGCTGAGTTTTTGTTTGTTGGCATAAAAAAAAATGCTTCACTGAAACGTGCACTCATTGCAGCATCTCAACTCCAACTGTTCAATAGCACCCTCAACTACACCCTCAATTTCCTCTGCATGTGTCATTTCTGCTCCCAATAACTAATTCTCTGCCCTCAAACAGAAATCCATTCCTCCCAAGAACAACTTCCACAGTGCCAATTGACTCTGCATGTGTCAGTCATGCTCCTCATCACCAAGTCCCTCTGTCTCAACTGCATACAGGCCCTTACCTCAATAACTCACTCACTCTCTCCTACTGCCAGCTTCCTCTACACATATCCACCCAGCTCACAGCCTCAGTAACTCCTTTGCCAGAGATGCATCCAGACAGCAGCCCGTCGGAACACTTAATCCACCACCTCCAGACAGAAATGCTGATCTCCTACTCATGCTTGCCCTACCCTCCAACACACCCAGAGCCCTCCACCCATACCCAGAGTGAACCCCAGTACCACCCCCATCCATACCAACCCTACCCCCATATTCCCAAGCCCTCCACTCATACCCCACTACAACCCCCATGTATGCCCACCCTGCCCCACCACAACCCTATGTCCTCTACCTATGCCCCAGTGCCACCCCTACCCATGCCCCCCACAAACCCGAGAGCCCATAACCCATAGCTCCCACATACACCCAGACCACCCCAACCCCACAGAACTGCCCATGCTCATGCCCACCCTTCACACCCCAGAGGCCTCCACACCTCCCACACACACCCATAGCACCCCAACCCCACAGAGCTGCCTGTGCCCATGCCCACCCCAGAGAGGCCTCCACACCTCCCACACACACCCGTGCCACCCCATGCCCACACCCAAAGAGCTGCCCATCCCCTACCGTACCTCGTTAGCGCCTCCATTAAGATACCAGTTGCCTGTAGCCTTCACACCCCTTGCCCTCCGGAGCAGAGCAAAAGCCGCCCACCCCGAGTCGCCTCCTCTCCCCCTTCGCAGCCACCGCCGCCCCACACGCCGGGGCAGGAGCCGGCCCCAAGAGGCAGGAAGAGGGCGCGGACAGAAGGGAAACCTGGAAGAAAGGACAGCTCCCGCACAGGGAGGACCGAGGGAGAGAGGTCCAGGGCAACAGCGGTGACTCAGTGCGGCAGCCCAGGGCAGAAAGGCCCCCGTAGTGTCCGTGCCGGGCCGGCCCCTCCCCAGGCCCCGCTCCCCTCCCCGCTCTCTCACTCACAGATCTTCCCCCGCAGGTTCTGGAGCACTCGGACCCCTTCGCCGTCACCATCCTCGGCCGCCATAGTGCCGCCGCCGCCACCTGCGCTGCGCGCTAACAAGGAGGAGAGGAGGCGGCTGCCCCTTCCCTCTATAGCCCTGTCCCTTGTGCGGCAGGGAGCAGAGGCCCCGGCAGGCGGCACCTCGCCGCGCCGCCCCGCCCACTCCGCTTCTCCCATTGGCCAGCAGAGCGGCAGACGCATACGCATTTCCTTCTGTCGCGCGGGCGATTCAGCACTGCTGCTGCCGCTGCCCTTTTGATGCCGAGGTTCGAGCCGGGTGGGGCAGTTCCTGTCTCTTCGCCACGCTGGGCCTCCCCGTGCAATGACGCCCGCGGCCCGTGACAGCCCCGCCCTGAGGAGAGCTGGGCGGGGCTTCTATCCATGCCCAAAGCCAGCGCGCGCGGGCTAGCGGGGCCGCCAGCCGGCCGGTTAGAGCGCAGTGCTGGGGGCTGAGGGTGGGCGCTGGACGGGCTTGTACCGAGAAGGCGAGTGGGAGGCCTGTGGGCAGGACGGGGGGCTTCTAGTGGAAACCGTGGGGGAAGTTTATGGTTTTCACTCCGAAATAAAAGTCTGTAGTGGGTTGGGCTGGGTTTTGCCTTGAGTTGGCCCCGAGGTTGCACGTTGAATGGGCGCCTTGTAAACAAATTGGATAAAATAATCCCATTATTTCCTTGGCTTGTCGCACCCTCCCCCAGCAGTTGTTGCTCATAGATTTAGATTGTAATCGTTTCAGGGCAGGGACCATCTGGCTATGTGGGTACAGTGCCAACTAAGCACAATGGGGATGGGGCCTCTGGGCACTACTGCAATACAAAGAATAATAGGTGCAAAGAGCTTCTTCAGCCATAGAGCGCCAACCACTTTGCAAAGACAGAATTTGTAGTTTTATTTAATCACCAATCTAACAGTGGAAAAAAATACCCAAGAAATCTGGCATTAACCCCTGCAAATGCTCAAGGCAATGTTTTGCATGACGTTAGTCAGGACTTTCTTGGGGCTCCCTGGCTGCTTTTTGAAGGACAGTGCTTCTTTTTTACTATCTGTTGCAGCAGCCTATGGCTATATCTACACTGGAATAAAATACACCTCTACCCCGATATAATGTGACCCAATATAACATGAATTTGGATATAACGTGGCAAAGCAGTGCTCGGGGGGCTGCGTGCTCCGGCGGATCAAAGCAAGTTTGATATAACGCGGTTTCACCTATAACACGGTAAGATTTTTTGGCTCCCGAGGACAGCATTATATCAGGGTAGAGGTGTACTTGTGGCTGGCCAGGGTGAGCTGACTTAGGCTCATGGGGCTTGGGCTTGGGCTGTGGAGCTAAAAATTGCTATGTAGACATTCAGACTTGTGCTGGAGCCCAGGTGCTGGGACCCTCCCCTCTCATGGGGTCCCAGAGCTCAAATCAGCCTGTGTCCAAATGTCTAGACAGCAGTTTTATAACCTGAATCAGGCCAGCTGTGTTGTTTAATTGCTGTACACTATGAAGCCTAGATGGTGCTGCAGAATGCCACAACTAAATGCAAGAGTTCAGCTAACTATGATGGGATAATAATCTCACCACTGACATTTTTGCTGCAAGTGTGAGGCCAGAAGAAAGCTGACATGGGTCTGTGCCAGGAAAGCTGAAAAAACTGCCACCTGTGAACCAGGCTTAAAAAAATATATGGAGATGTACCTATCTCATAGAACTGGAAGGGACCCTGAAAGGTTATTGAATCCAGCCCCCTGCCTTCACTAGCAGGACCAAGTACTGATTTTGCATCAGATCCCTAAGTGGTCCCCTCAGGGATTAAGCTCATAACCCTGGGTTTAGTAATCCAATGCTGGAACCACTGAGCTATCCCTCCCCTCTCAGGTTATAGGTGAAGTAATATTATTTTCTTCTCTACTATGGTCTAAAGATGAAGCAGAATTGTATTGGATGATATGCCATTAGGAAAAGAGGTGGGATGATGTAAGCAGAAGGTTTCAGAAGACTCAATGGCAGTTGGACATGATAGTAGTTGGATGCAAAGCTCTCTTTAAGGATGGAATATTGAAAAAATTCAGTGGCAGTTGGAAATTACAGTTGTCAGGACTCTTTAAATGTAGAACAGCGGTTCTCAAACTGGGGGTCGGGACCCCAAAGTGGGTCACAAACCCTTTTTAATGGGGTCACCAGAGCTGGCGTTAGACTTGCTGGGGCCTGGGGCGGAAGCCGAAGCCTGAGCCCCACCGGCGAGGGCTGAAGCTGAAGCTCAAGCCTCACCACCCAGGGCTGAAGCCTAAGGACTTCAGCCTTGGTTGGCAGGGTTACAGGCATCCCGTCTGGGGCTGAAGCCCTTGGGCTTCAGCTTTGATTTCCCCACCCAGGATAGTGGGGCACAGGCTTTGGCTTTGCCCCCTCCACCCAGAGCGGCAGGGCTCAGGCAGGCTCAGGCTAAGGTCCCCCCTCTTGGGGTCATGTAATAATTTTTGTCAGAAGAGGGTTGGGGTGCAATGAAGTTTGAGAACCGCTGATGTAGAATGTTTGACAGGGCAAGTTTCTATCAGTTTCTGTGGCAGTTATGAATGAACAAGAGTTGGAATTAGTTCTTTCTGGTAGATGTTTTTAAAACAAAAGCCCCATCTGAATTCAGAAATTGCTGCATTGCATAGCCAAAGTTGTGAACATCAGTTCTTCTTGGACTGGTGCTGAAAATGGTTTACATGGTAGACTCAATAGGACATAGCAATTTGCAGCACCTATAAGAAAATATAAAATTGCTTCCTCCAAATCTCAGACTTTCTGTAACTCTGTCTGAAAACATTTTTCTGACCTACATTATTATTTTTGGCAGCAGTTCAGGGCACCAATTGCTATCAAACAACTTCAGCAACCTGTAAGAACAGGTCTTTCTTTCATAGGCACCATTTCTACACTGTATTTTGGCAGAACAGAAAAGATATTGGTATTAGGATTACAAAGTAGTAAGAATAAGTAACCAGTGTTTTGTAAAACTGTGTCTTGTAACCGGTGATGGGAGTTTTATTTTGTTTCCGTTTCCAAGAGAACATTAACAGTGATAGAATCATAGAAATGTAAAGCTGGAAGATAGCTTAAGAGGCCATGTTGAGAGACTATGATTACTAGTTTGAGTTTTTGTTGCCTTGAAAGTGGCTTGACTTCAATGCTTCTCAGTCAGAGGACTGAATAGTGCACAGAAACAGATGATCTGAAGGTGGTAGAGAGAGAGATTCATGCAACATCACACCCTGACGCAAGGGAGCACTCTAATGGCGAATGTGTACCACAACAGGGAAATTTGACAACCTCCATTAGAAGCCTATTTCAATACTTAACTATCCTTATAGTTAAAAAAAAATCCTAATAGCTAACCTAAATCTCCCTTGCAACAGATTACGCCCATTTTTTCTTGTTCTACCATCAGTGGGCATGGAGAACAATTGATCACTGTCCTCTTTGTAACAGCCCCTAAAATATTTAAAGAGTGTTATCAGGTTCCCCGCTCAGTCTTCTTTGCTGATGACTAAATATGCCCAGCTTTTTAAACATTTCCTCATTGACCACGTTGTCTAACCCTTTTATCATTTTTGTTGCTCTCCCCTGGACTCTTTCCAATTTGTCCACTCTTTCCTAAAACGTGGCACCCAGAACTGGACACAGTACTCCAGCTGAGGTCTCACCAGTGCTGAGGAGAGTACCACCTTTGCCTTAGATACAAAACTCATGGGCATATACCCCAAAATTACATTAACCCTTTTCTTAACTCATCATATTGTTGACTCCTGTTCAATTGGTGATCCATTATAACACCTAGATCTTTTCCAGTAGTACTACCATCTAAGCAGTTATTCCCCATTTTGTAGTTGTGCGTTTGATTTTTTTACCTTTCTCAGTATAGCACTTTGCATTTGTCTGTATTGAATTTAATCTTGTTGATTTCAGATCAATTTTCTAATTCCTCAAAGTCACTTTGAATCCTGTCCTCCAAAGTTCTTGCAACTCCTTCATGCTTGGTGTCATCCATAAATTTTATAAACAGGGTGTCTGCTCAATTCTCAAAGTCATGAATGAAAACATTGAATAATCCTGGACCCAGGACAGACCCTTGCAGGATTTCACTAGATAAGTCTTCCCAGTTTGACAGTGAACCATTGAGTATGGTTTTCAGCCAGCCATGCACCACCTCATAGTAGTTTAATCTAGACCAAATTTCTCTAGTTTGCTTAAGAAAATATGATGCGGGACTGTGTTGAAGTGTCAAAAGCCTTACTAAAATCAAGATATATCATGTCTACTGCTTGTCCTCCTTATCCACTAAGCCAGTATCTCAGTCAAAGAAGGAAAATAAGTTGGTCTGGCATGATTTGTTCTTGACAAATCCATGTTGGCTGATCTTTATTACCCTATTTATTGTGGTCTACGTGCTTAATTGATTGTTTAATAACTGATTCCAATATTTTTCCAGGTATCCAAGTTACACTGACTGATCTATAATTCTCTGGGTCCTCTTTGTTCCCCTCTTTATATTTGCCCTCCTGCAATCCCCTGGGACCTGACCCATCATCCATGAGTTTTCAAAGATAATTGCTAATGGTTCCAAGATTGTTTCAGTTAGTTCCTTAAGTACCCTAGGATGAATTTCATCAGGCTGTGCTACCTCGACTACATTTAACTTATCTAAATATTCTTTAACGTGTTCCTTCCCCCTGGTTGTTAATATTAACTAAGTTAAGCATCTGGTTAACATTAACCTTTTTAGTGAAGACTGATGCAAAATAACCATGAAGCACATACACCTTCTTGTTGTCATCTGTCATTATCTCTCCTCCCTGCCAAGTAGTAGGCCTACACTTTCTTTTGTCTTTCTTTTGCTCCTAAGTATTAAGAGACAAGAAGAAGAGGTTCTATCATGTCCCTTGCTAGATGTAATTCATTTTGTACCTTGGCCTTTCTAATTTTGTCCCTACATGCTTGTGCTATTTTTCTGTCTCATCCGTTTCTACTTTTTGTAGGATTCCTTTTTGATTTTTCAGGTAATTAAAGCGCACCTGATGAAGCCATAGTGGCCTTTCACTATTCTTCCTATTTTGCCTTTGCATATGGATAGTTTGCTGTTCTACCTTTAATATTGTCTCTGAGAAACTGCCACCTCTCCTGAACTCCTTTTTCCCTGAGATTTTCTTCCCAGAGGACCTTACCTACCAGTTCTCTGAGTTTGTTGAAGTGTCCTTTTTTGAAGTACATTGTCCTTTTGCTTCTCTCACTTCTTCCTTTTCTTATAATCATGAAATCTGTCATTTCTTGATCATGTTCACCCAAATTGCCTTCCACCTTTGGAGTCACAAGTAATTCCTCCGTTAGAATCAAGTGTAAAATGGTTGACCCCCCCCCCCCCCCGTTTAAAAAGCCATATATGAAGCCTGCTCAAGATAGTTAAGACCAAAGCAGACTGTGAAGAACTTCAAAAAGATCTCACAAAACTAAGTGATTGGGAAACAAAATGGCAAATGAAATTTAATGTGGATAAATGTAAAGTAATGCACATTGGAAAAAATAACCCCAACTATACATACAATATGATGGGGGCTAATTTAGCTACAACGAGTCATGAAAAAGATCTTGGAGTCATCGTGGATAGTTCTCTGAAGATGTCCACGCAGTGTGCAGAGGCGGTCAATAAAGCAAACAGGATGTTAGGAATCATTAAAAAGGGGATAGAGAATAAGACTGAGACTATATTATTGCCCTTATATAAATCAATGGTACGCCCACATCTCGAATACTGCGTACAGATGTGGTCTCATCTGAAAAAAGATATACTGGCACTAGAAAAGGTTCAGAAAAGGGCAACTAAAATGATTAGGGGTTTGGAACGGGTCCCATATGAGGAGAGATTAAAGAAGCTAGGACTCTTCAGCTTGGAAAAGAGGAGACTAAGGGGGGATATGATAAAGGTATATAAAATCATGAGTGATGTGGAGAAAGTGGATAAAAGTTATTTACTTATTCCCATAATACAAGAACTAGGGGTCACCAAATGAAATTAATAGGCAGCAGGTTTAAAACAAATAAAAGGAAGTTCTTCTTCACGCAGCGCACAGTCAACTTGTGGAACTCCTTACCTGAGGAGGTTATGAAGGCTAGGACTATAACAGCGTTTAAAAGAGAACTGGATAAATTCATGGTGGTTAAGTCCATTAATGGCTATTAGCCAAGATGGGCAAGGAATGGTGTCCCTAGCCTCTGTTTGTCAGAGGATGCAGATGGATGGCAGGAGAGAGATCACTTGATCATTGCCTGTTAGGTTCACTCCCTCTGGGGCATCTGGCATTGGCCACTGTCGGTAGACAGGATACTGGGCTAGATGGACCTTTGGTCTGACCCGGTACGGCCGTTCTTATGTTCCATACAGTGAACAGAAGAATTGACTTTGGAGAGATTCTAACCCACAATATTTGAATGACTGATCCTTACTAACCCAAGCAGGGTATTTTTGGCTGTTAGACATCTAATATATTCTCCATTGGGCCACACAAGCCCCAAGGGAGAACCAAGAAAAAATAATTATTTAAATGTAGTTTTTTTCTCAAAAGAAAAATAGAATATTTATTTTCATATGAATGAGAATGTTATAGGAAGTGCCATGTGATTCTAGAGACATGGAAGTAGGTTCCCACAGCATTTCCAGGTTTCAGACTTATTCACAATAGGCAGGTGTAAACATGCAGTTGCCCAGTCTCTGGGCAGCCTTAAATCAAGAGGATAGGTAACCTAATTGTCCTTGAAGAATGAGTCTTAATGGTAAACAGGGGATAAAATGGAGTTTCAGAAGTCACCTTTAGACAAGAGTGAAGGCTTTGCCAGCTAACTAGTAAAGTAGTTTGCATTTCTGTTTACTTTCTACTTGTCATTAATAAGAAGTGATAACATTTTTGGGGTTTGAATCTTCATTGGTCTTATTTCTGTTTTATCTACCTTTGCAGGGAAGGTTGGTTTGGAATACACTATCATTGTCCCAGAACACTTACAGTTACAGCAGTGGTGCTTTATACTAGGAGGTTTCAATTATCCCTGCTAAATCATATGTTGCTTCATTTAGGGCTGAATTGTAAGCCACCTTGCACAGGCTATCCACATCATGGGTAGCAGTGCAAGAGGGAGAACACCCTCCATTGCATGACTACCACCTCTCCCCAGGAAAACATAAATAATACCTGCAATTGGGAGCTGATCGTGCAAGGTGTGGAGTGCCCTCAACTTGAGTTTTCTCTGAAATTGAAAGCACTTAGGACTTAGCCCTGCAAGGTGCTGAGTGACTGGGATCACCCCGATTCTTTGAATCAGTCTTCAGAAGTGGAGTGGGCTATGGAGAGGAAAAAACTTGTTCATTCAATCTATGTAGAAATGATGAAGCAGAGTTTTTATGATTAATTCATGTTCTCTACATATGTGGCATATATATAACACTGGCTTACCTGACTTCCTCCTTAACATCAGGCTTTCAAGAAAACGTCAGTAATCCCACACAAATGTTTTTCTTGCAGAACATTTTCCATAATATTTCAGCCATTGGCAAACTGGCAACCTGTTTATTAACTTCTTCAAGCTGGGAATAAATTGAATCTGTCACCTCAATGACATGCAGATTCTATGTAGGTTTACTTTGTAGCACTGGTGGGCCCATACTAGACTGAGAATTTATTAAGATACCCCAGTAGTTAGAATGAAAACAATCTGATGACAGAGAAAAAGGAACTTTGGAGTACTTCTCATTTATATTAGCTTCAGTTCCTTGCAGTAGAGACACATTGTAGTTTGTGTGTGTTGACACTACACGTCTCAGTTGCATCAGATCTGTTATGGAACAAATACACGTCAAGAAGGTGGAAAGGAATATTTAGAAATGTGCTATTCATATCTGTTTCCTTAGAGCCATATAGTCCCTTTTTTGAAGAATAAGGCATGGAAATGTCCAAAAATATGCAAGAAGTAGTCACAGTAATATGAATACCATTGGATCTGGAGGAAAACTGTCTAGCAAACCACAAGTGGCTTGACTTGAAGTCCTCTTGTAGAAAGCTAAAACCCAACAATTCTGTTTTGAGGATGATTTGTAGCAATCTGACCTTTCATGTGTGATTGCAAAGGGGTACAGTGCTAAGTATACCAGAGAGGTATGCAGTGATCGCTTCCAAGCTCATTGTTGGAGATAAGGATTACATCTAATTGCAGATGCTTGGACTCCACTAGCAATTTGTTATGAAGTAACGAGCTGTGGAATATTTGTTGATAGTATGTTACTGTTGCTCAAGTGCTAATTTCCCCCTCCCCCCCAAGTCAGTTATTTTGCTGGCATTGTACTTCTCACTGAGGCTTGGTCTACACTTAGAACTTATACCAGCATAGCTATGTCAGTCAGGAATATGAAAAATCCACACCCCCAGCGATGCCAACTTGCATTGTAGACGCATCTATGCTGACAGAAGAGTGCTTCTGTTGGCATAATTAATGCTGTTTGAAGTGGTGGTTTTCCTACACTGGCAGAAAAACTCCTTCTGTTGGTGTAGGCTACATCTACTCTAGGGGATATGCTGGCTTAACCATGCTGATACTCCTGGGGGAATTCTGCACCAAAAAAATTCTGTACACAATATTTTAAAATTCTCCATATTTTGTCAAAATAACACAATATAATCATGCCAGTTTCAATTATTTGGTACTTTATTTAAAATACCTGTTAGTATGTCTGTAACAAACAAAAAAGATTCAGGAATTTTTTTTTTAACAAATAGATTCCTTACTAGGCATTTTAATACAGAACTTTGAGTAATAATTCATTTATGCTATAATAGAGAAACGTATTCCCCGTATCTCTCAGCAGCGGTGCAAAGGCTTGGGGGTATCAGGGGTAACAGAGGAGCTGAGGGAGAGGAAAATAACTGCTGGGAAGGAGTCTGCGAGTGAACCTGGAGGGTTGCTGGGTGTGGGAAGTATGTAACACTTTTTTGGGGGGGAATTGTTAGGAAGTTGGGGAGCCTCCCCCATGCAGACCCTGACTTACCCCTTGCCTCTCCCATTCAGACACATCTGCCCCTGTCTCTGTGTGTCCTTGCATCCCCACTCTCCATTCAGACAAGCATATCTGCACATGTCCCCATGTAGCCCTGCCTCCCATGTGGCCTTGTCTCCCACTCCCCTCTGTCCCATGTGACCCTGCACCCGCACTCAGCCAGGCATAGCTGCCCATCTCCATGTGTCCCTGCACCCCCATTCAGCTACCACCACTCCCCACATCCCTATGTGGCCCTGCACCCCCACTCCCATTCAGCCCCTGGCTCAATGTTATCACCCTAGTAGCTTCTGTGCCTCCACTCCAGTCTGTCCCCCCTCATTTGCCCTTCTGAACTCCAGTCTGTGTGACCACCCCCAGCAGTCTTGTGTGCCCCACTCTGTCCAGTCCTCCATATCCCGTGCCTCCTCACCTGGCTGCGCAGATAGGGCGCTGTGAGGAAGGCAGCCTCTGCCCCCTCCCTCGCCATGGCTGGCTGCTCCGGCCCATGAGCCAGCCACCTTCTCTTCTGGCACCACATCAGCTCCTGCTGGGCAAAAGGTGTGATTGCAGCTTCCTTTCACCTCCCATCAGAATCAGTTATTCTACGGGGGGGAAATAAATGTGCAGGGATATTAATTCTGCACTTGCGCAGTGGTGCAGAATTCCCCCAGGAGTAATGCTGCCATAGGCTCTGTAGCATAGACACAGCCTCAGGCTTTTCACCAGTTCCAAACACTACATCCTGTAGATCTTCTGTGTATTATACCAGAGTAGGAGGTTTTAGCTACTTCTTCAGTTTTTGAGGCAGGTTGTGGAGTAAATTGCTCCAATTTCTTGCACACAGTTGTACAGAACCCCCTGGACTATGACAGAGATACAACAAGGATCTGGAGTTTTCTAGGATTTTTGCTGTTATTTCTTATGAGATTGAAAACAATATAAAACAGGCAGAAAATGGCTGAACATTAGCTCTCAGAGTAATGATTCAGCCAATTGCATATGAAGTGAATCTGAGGTGAATTACTGTAAACCAGGGGTTCTCAAACTTCTTTGCACCACGACCCCCTTCTGACAACAAAAATTGCTACACAACCCCAGAGGGGGGAACCGAAGCCTGAGCCCTGCCACCCAAGGCAGGGGGGCTAGGGCCAAAGCCAGAGCTTCAGTCCTAGATGGGGGGGGCCTGTAACCTGAGCCCTCCCCCCAACACACACACTCAGGGCTGAAGCTCTTTGGTCCTGGGCAGTGGGGCTCAGGCTTCGTCCCTGGGCCCCAGCAAGGCTAATACCAGCCCTTGGCAACACCATTAAAATGGGATCACGACCCATTTTGGGGTCCCAACCCACAGTTTGAGAATCGCTGCTGTATATAGTTCTTCATTAACTCAAGGCCTAATTCAGCAATCAACAAAGTGGTGCAGCTTAACCCCACCACATTCTCTTGCCACTGCACCAAGAGGTGGACCCCAGTATGAAGTTATTTTCGGCCTTGCTTTATACTTGGGATTAACCCTGATTCAGAAGTCATCCAGTAACTGGCATATCCTGCACCAATGCAAACTCTAAGTGTAGACAAGAAAATCTTCAATTTGCACCAGCTGAGCTTCTTCCTGCTTTAAACCAGAGTAAGATCAACCAGTATATGTCTACACTTAAGGCTTACACTAGTGCAATTACACTGGTTGCTGGCCTCCAGTGGGTGAATTGGGGCTAATCCCAAGCATAGTCAAGTCCTTTGACTAAGGGCTTGTCTATGCAGTGAGGTAATGTGCACTACAGCGGTGTGACTTCTAAAGCACACTAATATGTTGTGTATTAATTAGTCCTGGTAGACCCTGCTGATGCACACTAAATGTTCCCAAATGTGCTTTAACATAGTGCTGTTTCAAACACTTCTGAGGCTGATATGCAGCAATCTGACCTTGTGTGACTGCAAATGGAACAAATGATTGAGCAGAGTCACAGGAGAATATGTAATGGAAGAAATATTGAAGTAGCTGGAAGAAGACTGTGACACTTTTGTGACTAAGTTTGTATATGCCCTTTCTATATGTTTCAGTGAAATGGATGTCTGCTAGATCTTTATCATATTTTTCACAGATGGCAGCAATTCGTTCCAGGGGTGATAATTTGTTTTAATTTTTGCACATCTGCTAACTGAGGATTGACTAGCATATTTTAAGTCTGAATAAATAAACTAGTAGAATGACCATAAACTTCTTGGTATTAGCAATATGAAATGGGGAAGGAAGAATATTTTATTGTATGCTCCGTATATTTCTAAACTTCCTTGTTTTGGTTAGACATCTGTTTTCAGTGCTGTCCCACAAATGACCTGAATCACTGCATTTCTATTACTGTAGGTTAATTTATTTTTTATGCATGTTGCAGACTAGTGGCACACAGCTGGAGGGAAAAATATTTTAATTTGCATTTTTCCTTATGCTGTATATATTTGCACATTTCTGTATACAAATTAGACATTTTGCATTCTGGACTGTGTGTCCCTGCCATAGTCCCAAAAGAATTGAAAAGTACAGTGTGGAAAACTCACATTCATACTACATATGCATGATTAGAATTTAGATTAATTACATTTTTAATTTGATATTTTAGCACAACTTATTAAAACAGAGAAATGTGCCTTTTTAAAGCATATGAAAAATTAAAAGCATATGAAAACCAGTCCTATCAGGTACTAAGCAGTCAATTTTTATTCATCTGAGCATTTATATAAACACATTTCATCCTCAAATGTCTGATCCCATGAAATGTTGAGCACTTCCTCTGAGGTGCTGCGTGCTCTCACCTCATTGTCTCAGCCCCTCAAAGGAAGCACTTGCTATCTCATAGGGATGGACCTTAAGGATGAAGTGTTTGTAGACCTTCTTCTCTTGGACAAAAAATGGAATTGTGAGCTTTGCTACTCCAGGGAGAAAGGTACAGTCTAATTGTATGAACAGCAGCTACTAATGTTAGACATTTTAAAATCAGCAGTTCTGGATAACTTACATCCATAAATTTTAAAAGATCTGGCTGAGGAGCTCACTGGACCGTTAATGTTCATTGTCAATAAGTCTTGGAACACTGGCCAAGTTCCAGAAGACTGAAAGAAAGCTAATGTTGTGCCAATATTTAAAAAGGGTAAACAGGATGACCCGGATAATTATAGGTGTGTCAGTCTGACATTGATTGTGGGCAAGATAAAGGAATGGCTGATACAGGACTCTATTAATAAAAAATTAAAGGAGGGTAATGTAACTAATACCAATCAACATGGGTTAATGGAAAATAGATTCAAATAAATTGGATATTTTTGTGAGATTACGGTAATATTGTTGATGAAGGTAATAGTGTTGATGCAATATACTTAGCCTTCGGTGAGGTGTTTGACTTGGTACTGATTAAAAACTAGAATATAAAATTAATATGGCACACATTAAATGGATTAAAAACTGTAATTGTAAATGGAGAGCCATCTTTGAACAGGGTCTGTTTCTAATGGTGTCCTGCTTGAAGCGGGTCTTGGCCCTACACGATTTAACATTTTTATTAATGACCTGGAAGAAAATGTAAAATCATCACTGATAAGTTTGCAGATGTCACAAAAATTGGAGGATTTTTTCTGGATCACATGGTAAGCTGGGTACAAGCAAACAATACGTGTTTTAATACAGAAAAATGTAAATGCGTACATCTAGGAACAAAGAATGTAGGATGGGGGACTTTATCCTGGGAAGCAGTGAGTCTGAAAAAGATTTGCGGGTTATGTGAGCATGGACCTCCTGATGCCAACTGGCAGCGGGGCATACAGGGATGCATAAGGGTACAGGAATCCTGAACATTTTCGTTCACCAAATGGGGACCTGTGATGTCTCAGACAAAAGCCTGTATCAAACTGGTGGTCATCAATATCATTCAAAACACATGTATGGATGTTGTGTAAAGAGTTATGTATATAAAATTAAAATTATGTTCTGAAGGGCTGTGTCTAGGGACTGGTCACCAGCAAATGTGAAAAACAGGTTTACTTTCAGGCAAGAAATGTTTGTCTGTTTATATGTAAATTAAGTATTGTATGGTTCACAGTGGGCCTCCACTCACCAGTCTAATCCGAATGCTAATAAAGGGTTGTGAAATCTTCAAATAGAAGAAAATAACAGGAAGAGGTAAACTGGGGAAGGGGTGGAGGGAAATCCTATTTTGAGGTGCACATCGAAAGGTCTGTGCTGGTATATTTAGGGTTGCAAAAAGACATCCTAGCATCCTTCACCTACGAAGTAAACGGACAGCGAGTTTGCTTCATGAAAAAGGGATATCAACCAGGGTGTGCTGAAAAGGCCGGAGAGAACTTTGGGTGAGATAAGCTTCTTTAGACAGGAGGATAACTTGTTAGTTAAGTTTAGTCTCTAGAAAGTGTGTTATGATTTTGTTTTATATTAACAATTTGTTTCCAATATTCTTACTATCACTTGAATCTCTGGTCTTTGATAATAAACTTATTTCTGTTTTCACTATAAATATATCTAAGTGCTGCATGTTCAGCAGTAAGCTGCTGTGTGTTGTTCCTTTAGGAACAGCAGGCCTAGTAATTCTGTGAGTGTTCAGTGGGTAAGGGGTTGCACACTACAGGGAACACTCAAAGGATTTGGGGGGTGCTGTGTGGCTATTGCTAACCTGTACTGAGAGAGAGTCTGCAGAAGCTTAGAAGCTAGTGCTTGTGTTGCCAGAATCTGGTAGTTTCAGGGAGCTGATCCACAGCAGGCACAAACAAGACTTCCTCACATTAAGGGCAGGTGGTAGGGAAGTACTCACAATCCTCAGTACTCCTGGGAAGCGTCACAGGGGTTGTGGTACATAATCAGCTGAACATGAGCTCTCAGTGCAATTCTGTAGTCAAAAAGGCCAAAGCAATCCTTGGATGTATAAACAGGGTAATCTAGAGTAGGAGTAGACAGATTATTTTACCTTTGTATTTGGCAATGGTGATGACCACTGCTGCAATACTGTGTCCAGTTCTGGTGTTCACAAATCGAGAAGGATGTTGATAAAGTAGAGAGGGTTCACAGAAGAGCCACAAGAATGATTAAAGTATTCGAAAACATGCCTTTTAGTAATAGACTCAAGGAGCTCAATCTAATTAGCTTGACAAAGAGAAGGTTAAAGTGTGATTTAATTACAATCTATACATATCTACATGAGGAACAAATATTTAATAATGGACTCTTCAATGTAATAAAGGTTTCAGATTGTAAATAAGGCATAAATTTTTAACAATGAGAGTAATTAACCATTAGAACAATTTACTATGTGTTGTGGTAGATTCTCCATCAACAATTTTTAAATTAAGACTGGATGTGTTTCTAAAATAAATGGTGTAGGATTTATTTTGGGGAAGTCTTATAGCCTGTATTATACACGAGGTCAGACTAGATGATCAGAACGATCCCTTCTGGCATTGGAATCTATGAGCAAAAGACTACAAGCCAGACACTCCTTTGGTCTTCAGGATAACCCTGAGTGAAATCCTGGCTCCATTGAAGACAATGCGAGTTTTGCCACTGACTTAAGTGGGACCAGGACTTCACCCCGTCTTTTCCAAGTCCTATAAAATGTCCTTATCTTAAAAGAACTTTTCAAATGTTTATTAATAAATAACTATTAAACCTACATTTAGAGAACACTAAGGTTGCATGCACTGTTGGGTAAAATCTGTTTCTGACCTGTTCTATGTAATGTCCATCTTGGATTTGTAAAAGGACAGCTAAGCCTCCATTTTGGATACCCTTCTCCTCAGATGATTTAGTGCCCTTTCAGCCTTTTTCAAATTAAGGTGGAAAAAGGTCAGGGCAGTTAGAGTCATGTGACAGCCATAATCTGCCTAGCAACCGCAGGTTATTTGCCGCTTTGCCGCCCGCTGCTCGGGACTATCTCGACCGGGTCCTGCGAGAGGGCACGCCCCGTCCACCCTCCACTCCGAGCCCTCCAGACTTTTTCATCGGGCCTCTGCCCCGTGGACCCAACCAGCCCCCTCCCCGTCCATTCGCCATGAGCCGGCTGCACCATCTGCAGCCGGTTCTGTTCCGGACCGCGCCAAGGAAACATCTATACACGCTCGTGCTCCATGTTCTTCATGTCCTCACCCTCGCGTCCTGCCCTGATACGAAGTGGCGGGACCTTCTGCCACTTCTGGAGGGTGAGGAGCCCTGGTGGGCCAGCCTTTATTCTGCTCTGATCCCGAAGCCCACCGGGGACATCAGTTGGCGGCTCCTTCATGGAGCCGTGAGCACGGGCGTGTACTTGGCGCGGTTTACCCCTATCCCAGACACCTGCCCCCTTTTGCGGCGTGAGGGAGACCCTGGCGCATGTTTACCTGGAGTGCGCCAGGCTGCAGCCCCTATTCTGGCTCCTCACGGATATTTTGTTAAGATTTTGGTTGCACTTTTCTCCTCACCTTTTTATTTATGCACTCCCTATCCGTCGCCCCACAAAGTCGCGGGACCTCCTGGTCAACCTCCTTCTGGCCCTAGCGAAACTGGCCATCTATAAAACCAGAGTGAGGAGGTTGGCCGATGGAGTTTCCTGTGACTGTGAGGCGTATTTCAGGTCCTCCGTTCTTTCACGTATCCGGGCAGAGTTCCTCTGGGCGGCGTCCACTGGCTCCCTTGACGCCTTTGAGGAGCAGTGGGCGCTGTCCGGGGTTCTCTGCTCGGTGTCCCCGTCTGGTTCGCTTCGTTTGACCCTTTGACCTCACTCCTGTCCCTGTTCTTTTATTAGTTGTCCCCCGTAAAAAACAACAACAACAACAACAACAACAAAAACGCAGGTTATTTAGTGAGTGGCACGCCTGACACTCAGGGCTGTCCATCTGAGTGGCAGCCAGTGTCCCAGTTCAGCTAGCTGCGAGGAGCCCCAGAGGGGCCAGGACTCATAGGACTTTGGATTCTTAGTCTCTATTAACATACTTGCACTCAACTGCTACACACCATTAGTGAGCGCATACTTGCACTGGACTACGAGGTTAAGCACTGAAGACCTACCTGAGGGAGAAGATCTGCCCAAGAGGGAGAAGACCTGCCCAGAGGACCTGTCCAGAGGGAGAAGAATACCCAGTTCCTGAGTTCCTGTTTGGTGTCCAGCGCCCCTGATTTTCACCACTATCCTTGTCGGTATCCTGAGTTTTTGTCATTGTGTCCCTGTCTTCAGGATATGGTATTGTAATACTCATTGTGGTTTCCTCTGTTTTACATCCATAGGTTAAGAGTGTTTAAGGGCTCTGAGCTTCACACTCTGGTAACTGTTAACAACCATGTGTGTCTTGCTTATGTTGTTTATTGTCTGAAGGGGGGTCCTTGTCTAGTTTACTGACTAGTGGCATAATAAATATTTGTGTGTTACATCTTATTCTGCCTCTATCTTAATAAATCACCCAATGATAGATGCGGGAGGGGGTGGGAGCTGCAGACAGCCCATCTTCTGATCTGTGTAGACCATAGTTAAAATGTTTTGGGCTAACAATACAAGCATACAAAAGCTAGGAAATGACCATTAAAGGTTGCACAACCTTAAAACTGTACAACTGTGCATATGTATTATAGTGTACATCTATGCATATGCATTATATATAGTCTTTAAGTACACAATCGATCATATGCTGTTTCTCCAATAATATTATATAATATTAGTTCAGGTTGGTAGAAATGTTACAAGCTAATTCAGCAATTAGTTGGTGCTTTTATTCCAATTCCTAGTGGGCCAATATCCATATCACAAAAGCTATCATCCCAGTTGGCCTGGAACTGAATGAGGATGGAGACTGAATTACCCTTTTTAATTTTTGGAGGTGGACCCTGTAGAACAGTTTTGACGTTGTTGTAGGGAAGCTTGCAGTACTGCTGCCCAGCTTGTTTTCTGTGCATAAAGTAAGCATTTCTGTATCCAAGGCTTTCCACCTTTTATGAAACATCAACTTAAATTAACTTTAGAAAAAAAAATTCAAAATGGTATTATTTTCAGTTTATAAATATGGTAGCTACTGTGTTGTCATTCCTTCATATTTAAGAAAAAATTTATATTGAAATAAAAAATATTAAATATAGCAAATGTGTAAAATAGGAGATACAAATCTGTTGACCATGTAAATTATAAAAATAAGTCAATATTAAAATCATTTAAAAAAATGGAGAGACTTATAAAAATAGGAACAGGTTATTTTAATCAAACACAAGCAGAATTATAATCACTCTTTCTAAAAATAAAATAGACTTTTCCCCAACCCTTAATATCTGCATTTAATAGTATTTTCTAAACAAAAATTCAAATGCAATTATGTAACAAATTACATTCTTTTACACTGTACAATATTTCCATCTTTTACACTTATTTTAATTCCAGTTTGGTCATTAGTACTTGACTCATTACTTCAACATGTTACTCGCGATAAAAGTCCTACAATTAAATATAAACATGACATGGCCATCTTAATAATTGCTTTGCTATAAACTGTAGAGAATACACAGAATTATAAAGTCGTGTTTTTATCAAAATATGCAACCCCACCAAACCTAACATGAGCTATCAATATTTTTCTTATGAACCATACAGTTATATAAAATATTTGTAAAATTATCTTTTATGTATAAATATTCTACCTGATTTGCTTTGGTCTAGAATGATCAGCATATAAATCCACTTAGAAAATATCCCCATGTATTTTGTCACATTTGTATTGTATTTATTTCATAATCCCAGTTGTCTGGACCTAAAGCTACTATGGAACCAAAACTCTCATTGATTCATATCATTCATCCCTGGCAGAATAAATAAGTGGATGACACTATTATTTAATTGAGTACTGCACTATCAGTTCAAGTGTAGTTTTATCATACCCAAGATATCACTTCCTTTACAATGTACAATAAAAAACCAAATAAGTAAACAAATAGTGTATCATATTTTTATGTAGAATGAAGCTGAGGTTCACCAATCTTTGTCCTGTCCTTTATTTTATAATACTGTATACAGATGAAAATACACGAAGAATAGATAATACAGATGCAGTATTATGGATACTTATTAGATCAGCCCTATGGTATAAAATGAGGATCACAGTCATCTACCTTCCTTGACCATTTTTAAAAAGTATTTTCTCCATCTTCTTCAAAATTAGATCCTTTGTTCCAGTCAGCAAAACAATATTCACTGTAAAACTCTGGTCTTACTGGATGTCTCTTTTGAGCTGACCTCTGCCAGCCTTAGTAATGTAGGACCTTATAGAGTTCTAAGGGTCACCAAATGAATATTCATGGCTTCTGGCTGTTGGAGGATGACTATGGCTGAGGAGCCATCATCTAGCAATCTAGGGTTATCAGCTGACAGTCTCTGCACTACCAGCCATCCCCACAGGACATTGGATGCTACACAGCAGCCTGACTGGGGGAATAGGATGGAATTTCCCAGTTGGAGAACAAGGGGCAAAAAGGGACAACTGTATTTAAGTGGGGTAGGGGGGCTTCCATTGTCACAAGCCAGAAGACCAAGCTGGAGCAAGAGAGAAGGCAGGAGTGTCTGCCTCGCCTGAAACAATGCTCAGATCTCAGGCTCACAGAAGGGGTTAGATCACACTAAAAGGAGGGCATCTCAAGGAGTGCTGTAACTCTTTAGTGCTTTCTTAAGTGACTGTGGTTAAGAAATTTCTTTGCTGAGCCTGTATTTTTTGCTTGCCTGCCATTTTGTAGAAGCTCAGAGCTCCCACACTGAGGGGACACATATAAGCCACTGCGGGGTTGGGAGTGCTGAGGCACTGGCTTCAGGGTTCAAGGCAGGTCAGGCTGCAGTGTCCCACATCCCAAGGAAGAATGGCAGACATGGGGATCTGTAGTTAGGGGTGCACCTTAGGGCTTGTCTACACGAACAATTAGTTCACAGCAAGCTGGGGTGTGAATCTACTCTGCACTAGCCTGCCACAGATTAACTGTCTATGTGGACTCTGCTGACACACATTAACAATTCATTGATGCAGTCTGATATGCGTCAGCAGGATCCAAGTGGACAGTTAGTCTGTGGCAGGCTAGTTCAAGGTATTTTTGCTGAGGCATTGGTGGAAGAGATCACGCTTATTCGATCCGTGAGTGTCTCTGGGCTGATTTTCTGTTTGCATCATTTTGGAGATAAATCCAACTGGAAATTATAGAGGAATCTTTCTGTTAGCAACTGCAGGAAAGGTCCTTGCAAGACTTCTCCTGAACCGTCGTCTTGCTCTTGCCAAAGACATTCTTCCTAAATCTCAGTGTGGGTTTAGACCATCTAGAGGCACTAATGACACTGCTTGCCAGCTGCAGGAAAAATGCAGAGAACTCCACAGACCACTGTACATGGCGTTCACTAACCTGACGAAAGCCTTTGATTCCATTAACAGGGAAGCGTTGTGGAAAATCCTTCTGATGTATGGTTGTCCACTGAAATTTTTCATCATCTTTCATCTCCTTCACGATGACATACAAGCAGTGATCCTCCATAATGGGTCTACTATGGCTCCTTATAAGGTTAAGACAGGTGTCAATCAGGGCTGTGTCATTACCCGCCCGCACTTCTCCATCTTCCTTGCTACGATGCTTTATTTGATCACAGATAAGATCCTGGTAGGAGTGCAGCTAATCTACCAAATGGATTGCAAGCTGTTCAATCTTAGCTGCTTCCAATCCAGAATTAAAACATCGCTGACTTCAGTCATCGAGCTTTAGTATGCTGATGACACTGTAGTGTGTGTTCACTCAGAAATAGATCTTCAGGTGATCATCAACATCTTCGCTGAAGCATAGCAGAAAATGGGATTGATGCTTAACATCCAGAAGACAAAGGTCCTCCGTCAGCAAGCTCCTGGTGCACAATTCCCAGCACCAGCAATACAGATCCACAATAACCCTCTAAAGAATGTTGCGCACTTTCCATATCTCGGAAGCCACCTTTCACAGACAGTTGATATTGATGAAGAAATCCAATACCGGCTCAAATGTGCAAGCCGAACTTTTGGTCATCTGAGAAAGAGGGTGTTTCAAGATTGCAACATCAGAACCAAAACCAAATTCATGGTCTATAAAGCTGTTGTGATCTCCACCCTACTAAGCTGAAATGTGGACAACATATAGGAGACATCGTAAGGCATGGGAAAAGTATCAATGCTGTATGCATAAGATTCTCCGAATCAAATGGGATAATAGGCACTCTAACATGAGCGTTCTCTCACAAGCCAATATTACGAGCATCCAGGTGATGGTTATTTATCATCAACTTCGCTGGGAAAACTATGTTGTCCAGATGCCTGATTCCAGACTGCCAAAAACAAGTCTTCTATTCTCAATTCAACCAAGGCAAATGCACCAGAGGAGGGCAGAAAAAATGCTATAGGGACATCCTCAAGGCTAATATGAGGAAATGCAATATTGACATCAACTTGTGGGAACACATAACCCAGGACTGACAAGAATGGAGGAACTGCTTGAGGCAGAGAACTCAGCACTTTGAGAATCAGATGCAACTACATGTAACAGAAAAATGGAAGCAACAGAAAGACTGTGCTATGGCCCGAACCAATATCCCAGGTTCACCTGCCCTGCTCAGAAACACATGTCTGCAATGTGGCAGAGTCTGCGGTTCCAGAATAGGCCTTACAAGCCATCAGCGGCCCCACAGATCATTTGAAATGGACAATCCATGAAAGACAATCATCCTTGACTTCAAGAGATTCATGCTGATGAGTGCAGGGTAGATTCACACCCCAACTTGCCACAAACTAAACGTTCCTGGAGAGAAAAACTCAGAGACCCAGAGCTCGGAACACTGACCCAGCTCTAATCAGACCCAGGGGATGTGGGATCCAGCAATTGTGTTTACCATAGAAGACTGCTGTCTGTCCAGAGAAGAACACTGAGCCAGGTTGTGAGCATGCAGCCTCAGAGACTAATCCTTAATCAGAGAGGAGTTGTACTCCCTTTCTAACAGTCTCAGAATACTGGCTCCTTTCTTACTGAAACAGAATCTGCATCTCTACCAAGACTGATCAGCATATATATAGAAATCAGGCTCATGGCATGAAGTTTGGTGGGGGGTACTCTTCCGTGGATGCACATTCTTCATCTAGGGAAGAACCTTAAAGACGCTGCAATGCAAAGCATATGATTAGCTCTCTATTTAGTTGTCAGAGAGAGAATTGGGCCAGCATGTGGCCCAATGGTTAATACACCATACTCTAAGAAACAGCAACTGGATTATGGGCAAGGGCAAGCCCCTATCCCCACTAAATTAAAAAGCCTGCCAGGGCAGGAGGCCACTCCTCCTCCACAGTAAACTGGCTTATGCCCCAGTTCCACAGGGGACTGTCTCAAATGTGTGTATGGATGAAAGTGTGTAGAGGCAATGACACAACCCTGATTGACGTATGGATGAAAGAAACTAAATATTCCCCACCCCTACCACTCAAAAAAGCAAAACAAAAGGGTAATTTTTTATTTGTTGGTTTTAGCCCACTCATTCGAAGACCAAGAGCTAGTCCAACTTCTGCTTATGGCATGTGTGGAATTATTCCAGCTGGAGGAACTCTCATGGACTAAGCATCCCACAATGAGAAGCGAGATGGTTCCAAAAATTCAAGAGTTGCAGAGCCACTGGAAGGTGGGAAATGTATTTACACAAGGTCTTTACACTGGACAGTTCCACAACTCCTTGACCATGAAGCTGGAGTGTGTTTCATTTGGCTTCTACAACAATAAATCTGGACTTGCCCCTGGATTAATTGGCCTGACATACAGTTGATAGCTGGACTTTCCGGGACTAATGCAGCTTGGAAGACTTAATATTTAAGATGAACATTTATTGAATGCCACAGGAGTATCATGAATCAGGGTTTCCAATCCTCATTGACACTCAGATACCCACTGCTTATCAATGTAATTGTAAAATTGAATATAGATAGTGTAAAATGTAATAATCATACAACAGTATAAACTAAGGTTTGAGATACAGAAAAGTTTTCCAAAACTGAACTATACTTCATACTCACATTCAATAAACATTTTCTATCTTTACCAGATTATTTTAAGATACTGTATACATTAGGCCATGATCTTTTACATTTTGTTTTTCATTTATAAACACAATACCATGAAAGTTTGAGTATAAATGCATCACATCATCTTCTGTAGCACAAATTCTTCATAGTGAATGTACTCTGAACCCATATATTTGGCCTTTATTATGTCCAGAGTGATTCAGAATCAAATACAGTATTGTACATTTAAGACAGTTCAGTGGCTAGTTGCTTGTAACTCCGACTAAAAAGGTTCTGACTGGACCTACTGTTTTCTTCTGTGTATGTATTACAGCCATTTACTGTTGCAGAACTATTTTGGATCAGGCTTTTATTCTCCCTCATGCTATGTTTAGACTATTGCAAATATTCCTAGCTTTTCTGTTGCAGTGTATTTTTTGCATATACTGTACTAATATATGAAAGTTATTTGGATGAAGAAATGTTATCTACACTTTTTGAACCTGCCTAAATCAGGAGTTTCCTTTGCATTCCACGCTTCTATATATTTTTCTCCAGTGCTCTTTTCTTGTTTTTGACAACTGTCACTCAAAGTATAACTTTTGGAGTCATACTCTGTATACTATTAACTTCGTTCCCATCTGAGTCAATGAAATGTTGATTTTCCAAATGTTTAGAGCTTTCATTACACAAATACTCTTTTCTATCCTGTTGACTTGGGCTTTTGAATAGATGTTTCTTCTGGTGCATTCCAAGAGCAGCTGCTGTCTTGCAAATTTTGGGGCACTGAAGACAAGCATATCCTTTTCCATTGTGTTCATGTACATGTCTTTGCTCATGATTCCTTTTGGTAGAAAGATATAAAAAACTCTGTAAGCAGAATTGACAGTGGTAGCGTTTTTCTCCAGTATGTATTCTTTCATGTATTTTGAGCGTTTCATTTAAAGTGAATGCCTTACTACAATATTGACAGACAAAATCCTTGACACCCAAGTGAATACGTTCATGTTTCTGTAGGTTTCCTGGAACTGAAAAACACTTACCACAGGTTTTACAAGTATACGGCTTTTCTCCAGTATGACATCTCATATGCATTTTTAGTGTGGATGGGCTCTGGAACTGCTTTTGGCATAATTCACAAATATAAGGCTTTGAAGTAGGTACATGCCAATGTATAGGTTCCTGGATTTCTTCAGTGGAAGATTTCTCTCTCTCACAGAGCTCACAATGAAGATTAGGCATTTCTGAGTTTCCTTCTTTATTGATGCCCTTTTCTTCAGGAATTTTTCTAAGTGCATACTCTCTATTGCATGTATTTTCACTTTCACTACTGGAGTTCTTGTTTCCATGATTCTTCCTCCATTTGACTTTTCTCATTTTTCTTAGCTGTTTAGATTTCTTTTTTGGTTTGTAATTATAATAAGGTCTCCAAGGTTTGTCATTGGAATCCTGATCACTTACATCATCGCACATTTCAGTCAGTTCCATACATTCTGATTTGCAAAGCCTAGTTGGGCTTCTTTCTTTTCTCTCTGTTTCAGTCTCCTGAGGCTGATTGTCCTGTTCAGATTCACATTTAGACCTTCTTCCTCTTTTATAAAACAGTTTGGAACCTAAAATATGTCTTTTTACAATAGCCTCATTCCCAATTTTTACTGTTATTTGACAAAGAGGAGCAACATTACTATCAGTAGATGTTCCAGGTAAGGCAGGCTTTGCAATGTAGGTTTCAGTTTTACTTGATTCTTGAACAGTATCTGTAGTCTTGTTAGATGAACCTCCAGATCCTGTAATATACTGTAACTCCTCGAGTGTTTCTCCTCTATTGTACAGAAGTGTTTTCTTTTTTTCTTTAATAGTTTTTGCTTTAGTAATGCCTTTGCCATAATTATCTGACCCATGTTTACAGTCATCTTTTATGGACTGAGTGGCTGTATTATTGGAGGATATTGTCTTACTGCTTCCCATAGAAGTGACTGCATTACTGTGCATTATTACTGATGAAACTCTACTACTGTGCATTATAACCGAGGGTGCTGAGCTGCTATAGTTAATAACAGAGGTTGAATTTTCACTTACATTACTGAAAGACAGAACGGAGGAATCACATTCCTGAGAACCAGAACTAAGTTCATTTGCAGCTTGGGGCACTGATTTTTCTGCAGTAAAAAAGTCACTTTGTAGGTCAGAATTTAACATTCCTACTGCCCAAGGTGAAACATTCTGAATATTCATAGATGATGTTGCATCATTGCACGAAGATGTATTCAAGGAAATAGTGGTATTGTTTGTTAATATATTATTTTGAAAATTCAGCGAAGGTAGTTCAGAGTTGAGAGAATTCTGAATAATGCAGGTACCAGAAGTTGCTTCATTAACTTGGTTGCTTGCTTGTACATTTTCATACGAAGAATTCTGGTAGGACTTATAAGGTAGCCTTCTGCATTTCATAGGTAAAAGCCTATAAAGTTTGTAAGGATACATGCTAGGCTTTAAGCCTCCATTAGCTGTTTTTTTATTTACTGCAAGTCGATGGTCAATTGCATGGAAAGATTTCTGATGATTTTTTAGTATATAATAGGTCATGAAAGTCTCAAGGCAGAAAATGCACTGATAACGCCTTTCCCCTGTGTGCCAGATTTCATGTCTGGTACGATATTCAGCTAATGCAAACACTTTGTTGCAGTAATGGCAAGGATAAGTTCTTCTCCATGAATGCACATTTGCATGTCTTCGAAGGCTAGACAGTGTTACATAGCTACGTTTGCAAACTATGCATGTATATAATATCTGCCCATCAACAACTTTAACCAAATGATCTGTTTCTGGCAAGGTGCAGTTTGCACTGGAGTAATCAGTAATATTGTTTTCAGACAACAGAGGCTCTGTGTTTCCATGTGAGCTTCCATTTCTTTCATCAGTAGTAGTATAGTTATCTAACATTTTTTGTTCATTTCCACTCTGAACAGATATGCTGCCTGAACTCCTGCAGACTTGTTCATGATTCTCCAGTCTGTTAAGATTTGCAAATTGTTTGCTGCAGTATTTGCATATTAAAGGTTCCTGATGATTTGTGTGAAGCTGAAGATGGGTACTGAGTAAAGCTCTGTCATCAAATGATCTGGTACAACAGTTACATCTGTAAACAGGTGGAATAACTGTTGCTATGGGTCCAGGGATGTTAGCAGATTTATTTTCCTCTTCTGTGGAAAAAAGTAAGTCTCCTGCCTTATCATGAGGAAAAGGAATAATCGCTTTATCTGTAACTGCTTCTTGTTGAACCTCTGTATTGGTTACTTTGGGGGCTGATATTTTTGTTATAGCCAAACCAGTACACTGGGGTTTAAAGGCCATCTTTGGTGTACCACATGCTTGTTTTATTGGTTGAAGTAGAGGTGTTGTCTGAAGAGTTTCATAATTGTCTTCGCTCATTTTATACAGAGGGCTGCTGTCATGTTCTAAAAAAGGAGTTCCTTGAAAAGCATCACCTCCAGAAGAAACTGCATAGGAGTGTTCAGCTAACGTACTGGCTGGCTCAGCATCTTTTCCAACGTCATCCCTATCAAGGCCAACATTGGTTGCTTTAATTGTCTCAGATACCTTTTTAAAACTTGCTCTCAAGTCAAGTGGAGAAAACAAATTGTTATTATTTTCAGTTTCAAAAATTGAAAAAGCATTTGTGATTCTTGGCCCGTTTGTGATAGCTGAATCTTCATGTCTTTTTTCATTTTTTTCTTCTTTGACCACCCCTTTTTCAGTTATACAAAATGCATATGGACAAGGGGAATTTGAAAAATTAATGTCTGTAAGATCTTCCAGAAACGATATTCCCAGTTTTTTCCCTGCAGCTGCAAGGTCTGTTACAGTCTCCTGTCTCTTAACAACTACTGTGGAACTGTAGATATAATTAAGTATTTCAGTAAACACTTCAGCCTTAAGATCATCTAACTCCAGGACATGTCCAGAAATACAGATCGTATGACTCCAAAAAATATTTTTGAAATAAAGGCTTGAAGCTGCTAGTACATTACTGTGGGCTTTAAATTTAGTATCTTCCACAATTATAGTGACATCACATAAAATACCCCGAATGCGCTGTTCATTTAAAATGGAGAGTACCGTGTCACTATGAAAGTCATCCTTGAGATCCTTTGAATGGGACATGACTGTCATCTACAACAAAAAAAACAGTTAACAGTTAAATTTGCTTTTAAAAGCTATTACAAAAAATCAGCTCTGTAATTGGGGACTTTTTTCAGGTTTGTTTTGTTTGGTTTTTAATTCAGGTAAAAAGGGAGGGTGAAGTTATGCAATAGCATTTTCAGGTAAAAAAAACTTGGGTTTGATCCTGCAAACAATATTGATGGTAATAGGGTGACTTGTCAGGGAAGTAACTACAATTCTTACTAGTAAAAGTTTACAGGGTGAGGCCCTGTATTTCAGAATTAATTTTAAAGGGTCCCCTCTACCCCCCACTCAATTTTCATACAAAAGTTGACCCATTCTGTAGAAATGGGTAAATTATCCAAGGAGCTAAAAAAAATAACATTCATTTGTAACTCAAATGCATTTATATACATCATAAGTTATATATTCAAAGTATGTTCTGTCATAATGTTTCATTCAAGGTCTACACAAATCTTTAAATAATATTTACAAACAGATTAGGGATGGAGGAGCTCTGGCAGCTCCTCGGTAGCAGGGACAGGAGAACAAGCATCTCTCTCTCTTGTTCCTCAATAGCCAGATCAATTCTTTATATTTGCAATCTGGCTGATATCCAGTATTTAAAATCAGAGCCTCCAGCCTTCTGAATGGCCAGAGGTGCAAGTGATGAAGTTTAGCCTGAATGAACAAAGAAACTGAACTCAACCCTAGAGATGGTCCCTCCAAGGTCAGGGTTGAGACATATTGAAGTGGCAGTGTGAGGAAAGTTGAACTGCTGCTACCCATATTGTATCTGTTCCATGGATAACAGAGGACTTAGAGCTCCAGGACTGTGTTTATCAGATAATCACATTTAACATTTGATCCCATTATAGAAAAATTAGAGGTTCCAAAAATTAAAAAGCTCCAATGACAAAATACTGTTTTAAAAACCAAATGATAAAACACATAAATCATGATTTTAACATCAACGGATGTTCTTTTATATAAGAATTCTTTTATATAATTCATTAAAATTAATATTTAAATTAGTTGTTGGGCTTTATTAGATAGAACCTCATTAATAATGACTGGAAGTTTCATTGTGAATTACTGAATTTTGTGAATTAAAAATACAATAATAATAAAAATCCAGGGTAATGATAACAAAATGTATTTTGTTTATTTTGTCATTTTGGGTTTTTTTGTAATAGCAGTTCACAGTATCCTAATAACTATGCTTGACTTTGTTTTTAATTATACCAATAATGAGAGCTCATTGCAATACTCTGCTGTTTAATGTTTGCTGAGTGATGTTAAAATGCCTCCATTTTATTTTATTGAGGATTACAAAGTGTTCAGACTAGCAAGGCACTATTGTATAAAGTTTCTTATATTTCACTTCAATAAGAAGGAAGGATGCCAAGATTCTCAGAATGAAACAGTATATTAATGGAAATAAAATAAGGAAAAGAGAAAACAGTTAATGGGTGGAACTGACTGAATATATGCTGCAGAAATCTCTCTGATTTTTACCAAATACTGGGTTCTGTTCAAATTTAGACCTGTTCTGCAGCATAACATGAATCCCCTTCTTTTTTCTCCCTACTTTGAGCTCTGCTTTCAAGTCATCAGAGTAAGAAGTAACAGTTCCATATTCAGTTAGCAATCACCAGAGCCAAAGATCTGCAAGACTACTAATCAGGGCCGGCCCATCACATTTTGGCACGTGAGGCGGGGAAATCAAATGACGCCCCCATATCCCCTCGCTTGGGCCAAAACTTTGAAAGGTCTCAATTCTGCCTTCTTCCTGTTGTACTCCTCTCATGGTACTGCTCTGCTACCTACCCCAATAAAGGAGAACTAACAACTTAAAATGCCTTGTTCAAAAATTTTAAGTAACACTTAACTTTGAAACGCCTGAACAGCAAATGTAACTTTTCTTGTCTGCATAATAAACACTGGCCTTTTTATCTGTTTGAATAATCAAAGTGGTGCTTTCTGTGCCTTCTTGGTTGCAAAGATTTGAACTGCTTCCTGAAGGTCCACAGTCTGGGCCAACTCATGCTCTATTGAGATGGTTGCAAGGCTGACCAGCGTCTCCTGTGTCATTGTGGAGCATAGATATGTTTTTATTAACTTCAGCTTGGAGAAGCTGCGTTCTCCACTGGCAACTGTTACAAGAAGTGTTAGAAGTATGCGCAGAGCAACAAAAGCATTTGGAAAGAGGGTGGTCATCTTATTTGTGCACATATATTCCAGAACTGCCTTTGGAGTTGATCCTGCTGAAATGTATCTTGAAAGGGCTTTCAGTTCATCACCTAAATCACTCACATCAATATCGCACATGTCATCATGTGTCAATACTGTCTCTAGTGCCCTGCATTGCTGGTGTAGGTCTTCTTCAGGTATAGTGAGGAGTTTTGGAATATCATACAACATCCCAAATATACTGCTGTGTTCCTTGAGCTGCAGTAAACGTTCTTCAACTGACTATATTGCACAATCTAGCACCTGGTTAAAGAATTCAACTTTGAATTGTTGTTTGGGTCTCTTATGGGATTATCCCGTGCCTCATAATCAAAATAATGTCTTCTTCGAGGACTCTTGTATTCTTGAATGGGTGGGAAAATAGCTTCAGTGTGAAGTTCCTCTGCCAACTTCTGTGCACTCTTCAGAATGTTTTAAAATCCCTCATCTGACCGGTAAGACTGTAGGTATGACTTTGCTTTGTCCAGTTGTTCCATTGCTCCAGATATATCAAAGTCAACACCTTGGAGTCTCTTGCTTACAACATTTATTTCAAACAGTGTGTCATGCCACAACACTAAGTCACACAGAAATTTGAAGTTATGTATGTTTCTGGTGATTCCATTTTCCTCTGCCACTGTTCCCCTACGAACAGTTCCTGTCATAGCATTATCCTCCATAATGGCAACTATGGCATCATCTATCTTCCCAATTTGGTGTTTGATAGGGTTTATAGCCTCCACTCGACTTTCCCATCATGTGGCACTCAGTGGTTTCAGTGTCAGAGAGGATGTTCCCAGATGTTGCTTCAAAATTTGCCATCAATGAGTTGATGCAGAGAAAAATACATAGATGCTTTGAATTACATTAAAAAATTCAGCAGCCTCACTAGAAGCTGATGCTGCATCACTGACCACCAAGTTCAATGAATGAGAACTGCATGGGACAAAAAAAGCTCAAGGGTTTAACTCTCGGATCCAAGTCTGCTCTCCTCTGTTCTTCCCTCTCATGTTGGCACCATTATCGTAGCCCTGATCTCTCATGTCAGCTATCGCAATTCCCGTATCTTCCAGTTTTTAAGAAGCACATTTGTCATACCAGCTCCCATAGTATCATCAATGTCAATAAATTCTAGAAAATGCTCTCTGACCGTGACCATTGCAGGGACATTTTCACTAGGTTCTGTTGTTGTTACAAAACACACCATTAAAGTCATTTGTTTCGTATGGCTGATATCAGGTGTGCAGTCCAGAATAACAGAGTAATATCTTGCTGACTTCAGATCTGCCACAATCTTTTGTTTGACTTTTGTTGCCAGTAACTGTATGATCTCATTTTGAATTGTTTTTTTCAAGGTAGTGGTATATGTACATTTCTTGGGTGGTGACTCTTCTTAGATGCTCCTGGAGTACAGCATCAAACTCAGCCATCAGCTCCACAATTTTAAGGACGTTTCCATTGTTTGGCACATACAGCTGATCTGAAGTGCCACGCAGTGCTAGGTTTTGGGTAGCAAGCATTCTCACAATGGCAATGAGCCTTTTCAGAACATTTTGCCAGTAAAGAGACTCTGATGCAATCTTCTCTTGATGCAGATCATCTATGGTGGCCTTTAACCTTAGTCTCATCTCAAGCTCTTTCCACCTATGGAATGCTCTCTGGTGATTTGCTGCCTTCTCATGGCATGCTAGATTTCTAGCCTGATTTTTCCAATCCTTTGTTCCTGTAGAACCCAATGTGGCTGGAACATTAGACTGGAAGAGTTTGCAACAAAAACAGTATGCAGCATTCTGGGTTTTTGAGTACATAAGCCATGGCCTCTCCACTTTATCACCATTGGAGATTTCACGCCAGTAATGCGTTGGATGGAAACTTCTATTTTCATTGTCTTTGGGGAACATGAAGTTTTTCACTTGCTGTGGCCCATGCAGTACAAGGAAGTCCCTCAGGCTACTGCTCAAGTGGGTCCACAGTCCTGGATCATCTAGATTTAAGGAACTAAACTCAGCAGCAGCTGTTTCTTGCACCTCCACCACACTCTTCTCTTATCTACACTTTTCTTCAGGAATGTGCATGGTTACATCCATTTGAGATGGAGATATGGATGCTGCAGTAGCTGCCAGGTCACCTGCACTCTGACTAACTGGAAGATCATGCATCTCCTCACCACTCACATCCTCACTGGGGCCGAAGGCTCACCGTGAACTTTTGTGTCTATGTATCTCAGGAGAGCTCCTTCCTGCTTAGATAGAAAAGCTTCCTTTGCTTTCTTTCTTTTTCTGAATGCTGCCCCAGAGGGGCGTTTTCTTCTTTCACTCATGACTGCTGTTCTGTGCCAGCTATAGTGGCTCTCAACACTCAATTGAAGGGGACAAATAAGCAGGCTGGTAGCAGGGCCTGAGTGAGGGAAGATATCAGCATCTTAAGGGCCTAACTGGCTCCTACTACTTCAGTTGACTGCCTGTTCTCCTCAAATGGGTTCAGGGAAGCAGCAGGAAACAGGAAGCTCCCTGAGAAGCTGGTGTTAATCAGTCCAGGCTCCTGGGGGTGGTAGAGAGGTACATACGAGGCTCCTCCTCCTCTCTCTCCCTGCAGCTCCTGCTGCTTTCTGTTATTCCCTCTCACTTTTTCTCCTGCCTGCCTGTTATGTCTCTTGTGCCCTCCTTCCTCCAGCACAACACTCCATCATCTCTGTGCATCTAGAGCAGAGACACAATTTTCTACATCAGTGGTTCCCAAACTTTAACAACCTGAGAACCCCTTTCACTAAAATGTCAAGTCTCGCGAATCCCCTCCTAAAAATGAATATTTCCAGGGATTTTCTCCTTTACCTGAGTATAAATTATAAAAGCAGTGATCTTGGAAATATAAAATTTGTTTTTATGACATGCTTATTACTCACTACTGATTAATTACTATTTATCATTACAGTATTTTTATTACATTATGAAAACGGCAACACTCTTCCAAGATCTCACTTTTGTAGCTTGTATCACTTTGAATAAGCCTGTTATAAGACAAGGCTCCTATGTTTCATCAAGAAGTATCAGATGTGACACAGCATGAAGGTATTTAAGAAGCCAACTCAAAGAGTTCCTCCTACACAAGCATTCAGGTCTTGAGCAGTCCAGGCAAGCAATGCATGTTACAACAAAGCTTAAACTTGTTCTTCATAATAATTTTAAAAACAATACTAGCTGCCTATTTAATTTTAAAAACATCAAAAAATATCCACCTCCCTTTCCATTTCTTATAAGGAGTGTTGAAGTTTAAATCTCCTTAGTGTGATAGATATGCTTGCTTTGATCTGCTTAGCTCTTGGAAGTCCAGGGGCTCCAGGCTGTTGGCCCCGTGCTGCCTGGAGTCCCTAGCGACAGCTCTTTCTGCCATTAGGGAATTTTTTCCTGAGAACCCTCTGTAACATTTCATGAACCCCCAGGGGTTCACGAACCCCAGTTAGGGAACCACTGTTCTACACTCTGGGTCCTAGTGGTGCCCCCCCACAGTCTGGCACCTGAGGCGGCCGCCTCAGTTCGCCTCATGGTAAGGCCAGCCCTGCTACTAATTTATGACACTTCATTAGTTTAAACTACAATGGATCCAAAAGAGAATGACTAAATATGTACACTTTTATGATTTGTAATCAGGGTCAAATTATACCACTATCTGGTGAGTGAGCCAGTACTGTTTTCTGCAGCAACTTGTGTGCTAAATGTAAGCTTTCAGTTTAAAAAAATTAAGCCACTAGCCCTATCATCACAAAGATTATGTCCAAAAATCAAATATATATCAATAGAGTGATGTCTTCTGGAATCTATGGCCAGCCTAAAACAAAAGTTCTGAAAGAGGTGTGAATTACCCCGTTCCTCTCACTGCAGCGTTAGCTCTGAACTCTAATGACAGTTTAAAAAAGGGAACTTTAATTACTTCACTGCTAATCAAAGCAGATAAGAAAGACAATCCATATTATGACAACATGCACAATATATTGAGAGAGACATCTTATTTAGGTATCACAAGTGGAACTTGAGAATAAAATCACTTATTTTTACAATCTGGCTCGGGGCTCCTGTTTGTAATAGGGAAGTTTTAGCTATTCGATGCACAAAAGTTGTGCATAGTTGAGAATTTAAAATGCACAGAACACAAGAAGTTCAAAGTTATGGTTCACATAGCAAATAATATACAGACGCTCCCCGAGTTACGTAAACCCGACATACGCAAATCCGAGTTTACGGAAAAAGTTCCGTAAGCTAGATATAGGAGTTTGGGGTTTGGGGTTTTTTTTTGCGCAATGGTTGGAGATACGTTTCCAACTTTCGCAAAATTCAAGTTACGCAAGGCGTTCCAGAACGGAACGCTTGTGTAAGTCGGGGAGCGTCTGTATGTAATGAATCAGAGTTACAGAAATGAATTCAGTAGTATATACTGTGAGATAAAATACTACATATGCACATAAGCAGGGTATTGAGCAACAGTGCCCTAAGAAAGTCAAATTGATTGTGGCTGGCCCAGATCCTCAGCTGGTGAAAGATGGAAGTCAACGGCGAGATGCCCACTTGTACAAGCTGAGAATCTAAATCACACCATCATGCATATACTTTTTAAATGATGTTGCATTATGTAGTTTTTTCATTAAATTTGCATAGGTTATAATAAGAGATATTAAACATTAATTCACTTTAATTAGAATACTGACCTGAAATTTATTTTACTTTAAGACTGCTATCTCTTTTGGCCCACTATCTGAAAACCCAGACATAATTAGTTTCTAGTACATGAGACTATCTTCTACATAAAGAGTACTGATAAAAATATGTTCCTTCAGCCAAGCAGCCACAATCCCATAGAGATACTGTATTAACAATTATTTTTTCATAGACAATGGCTGATAATACATCAGACTTGCTTATGTGATATGGTATTAGAAACACAAGCATTAGATGTCAAAAATAAGATCTCACGAAAGAAGCTATTGAATTACTTTCTGTGTAAGAAACAAAATACTGTCAACTCTACCTCCCAGTGACCAAGGTAAGAGAAGCTTGCCAGTATTTTTTTAAAATCATTCTTTGTAATAGCATAGTTAGTGTTAGTCTGAAAGGACAGATCATCTGACACTGTTGCTAAGTACATCAGATGGCTATTTCTACACTAAAATTAATTTATACACAAAGCCCATAATCAGTGAACTGAAATGTTCGTAATAGAAAGATTGGCTGATTCTTCAGCCAGTTACTTCAGCATATCATCTTTAGGAGAAAATACTCATGATTTAGACTTGTACCTGCATGCACACAGATTACAAGCCTTTGTAGTCTCTGAATCATGGATGTTGCACTCTGCTTAGTACAATACCTTTTTGCATAGCTTCTTTGGAGAAAGCAGAAGTTATGATTTGTTATTTGGGTATTAATCTTGTACTATACTCTACACCATCTGAAAAACTACATGAAAAAACTCCAATATGGAGCAAGCTGTTTTTCACATATAATACTTTTTGCTTCCCTTTGTCTTGGCTAGTACAATTCCAAAAGAGTTTGCCTGCATAGGCGCTGACTCCGTGGGTGCTCTGGGGCTGGAGCACTCACAGGGGAAAAAAAACAGTGGGTGCTCAGCACCCACTGGCAACACTGCAGATCAGCTCCTTCCCTTCCTCCCCAACCCTCCTGCCACCTACGGGCCCTGCCGATCAGCTCCTCCATCTCCCTCCCAGCGCCTCCCGCGGATCAGTGGTTCAGGAGGCACTGGGTGGGGGGGAAGAAGCAGGGGCAGGAAGAAGCGAGCGGGAGGAGATGGAACAGCGATCTGGGATCGATTTATTGCGTCTACGCTACACGTGATAAATCGATCCCTGATAGATTGATCGCTACCTGCCGATCCGGCGGGTAGTGTAGACGTACCCTTACTGAGTGATCAGAGAGATTGAAATGTTCTCCTACTGGTTTTTGAATGTTATGATTCCTGATATCAGAATGGAGGTTGTTCTGAAATGATCATAGTTGAACAAAATGTTATGGTTGTTCTTTCAAAAGTTTACGATGAACATTGACTTAATACAGCTGTGGAACTTAACTATGCATAAGAAAAATGCTGGTTTTCAACCATCTTAATTTAAATGAAACAAGCACAGAAACAGTTTCTTTGTCAATTTTTTTTTAAAACTTTCCCTTTACTTTTTTAGTAGTTTACATATAACACAGTACTGTACTGTATTTGCCTCCCCCCTCCACCCCGCTGCTGTCTGATGTACTTCCGGTTCCAAATTAGGTGTGTGGTGGACCGGTCAGTTCGTACCTCTGGTGTTCGTAACTCTAAGGTTCTACTGTAGTTAGGTTGTTCACCTCCACTATTCCTATTGGGAGGCTATTCCAGAACCTCACTCCTCTGATCATTATAAACTTTCTTCTAGTTTCCAGCCTAAATTTATACATGGCCAGTTTATACCCATTTGTTGTGCCAAGACTGTCCTTTAGATTAGATTAAATAGCTCTTCTCCCTCCCTGGTGTTTATCCGCTTGATGTATTTATAGAGCAATATCTGTTCTCAGCCAAGCTCTCTAGTCTCCTCTCATAAAATAGGCTCTTCATTCCCTGATCATCCCGGTAGCCCTTTTCGGCACCTGTTCCAGTTTGAATTAATCTTTCTTCAACATGAGCGACTGGAACTGTGCACAGTATTCCAGATGAGGTCTGATCAATGCCTTCTACAACGGCATTAGTACTTACCTATCTCTACTAGAAATACCCTGCCTGATACACCTAAGATTGCATTTGACTTTCTTACATCTGCATTACATTGTTGGCTCATAGTCATCCTGTGATTGACGAATACACCCTGGTCTTCCTCCTCCATCATTTCCAACATAATAACTCCAGTTTATAGCAGAAATTTTTATTAGTTCCTCAGTGCAAGACAATGCACTTTGTACTCTTAAATATAATCCCATTTCTATTATTCCAGCCAAACCTGAGTGGTACTGTGGCCACAATGTACCAGGTCGCAATGCCATTCACTCAGTTTTGGCCCCACAGCCCTCCCATCATGACAGAGGTTAAGTGGGGCCAAATCTGAGTGGGCAGTGGGGCAGCCAGTGCTGCTCCTTCTCAACTGCCAGTGGTACGCACTGAGTGTAACGTGTGTGTGGTTGCAGGTGCCACTGCATGTAGGAAGTTATTACGCTATCCTCTACAGAGGAGTAAAGCTGTTGACACAGTTTCATAAACATTTCTCACACATCAAGGACCTTAAGCACAATGTTCAATAAGACAAAAATTACTGGGTTGCCAATTTTGGCAGCAAATGAAGATCAGTCCAGGCTGATACTTTTACCTGGAAACGGTGACCATCACTATAAATAATCTCAATATTAAAGATAAATAAAAAGACTGAAAATTGTGAAATATAAGTACAAATCTGACTAATCATACTTCAGGGAGGTATAGATAATTATATAATAACATACCACACCACAGGCACCTTATGGGTGTGTGTGTTTGAAGATGTGGACTGGTTGTAAAGTGAAGAAGCTATTGGTGACCCGTCATCATTTTGAACTTTGATGTATGGGCTGGGGGAAAGCAGACAGGTGCAAGGGAGCACACGGTTTGGGTAGAGACATCCCACTGGGAAAGCTCTATTAACAGGTATTCTCTATATCCTAATAAAGAGGAGAGGATACAAGTTGATAAAGTACAAGTAGGAACTGAAGAGAAACGGTCAAAAGAAAAAGAGTCCCATTCAATTACATCACATGAAGGCAGACAACTAAAAAGTGACACATTTTATAAGTGCTTGTATATAAATGCTAGAACTCTAAATACTAAAATGGGTGAACTTGAGTGCCGATATTAAAATGTGGATACAGATATAATAGGTATCACAGAAGCTTGGTGGAATGATGATAATCCATGGAACATGGTAATACCAGCATATAAAATATGACAGAATAGGATGTGCTGGTGAGGGAGTGGCACTATATGCGAAAGAAAGCATAGAGTCAAATATAGTAAAAAATTTAAATAAATCAAACTATACCATAGAATCTATATGGATAGAAATTCTATGATGGAATAATAATAGTATAGCAGTAAGAATATACTACCAACTATCTGACCGTGATGGTGATTGTGAAATGCTCAGGGAGATTAGAGAGCCTATAATAGAAAACTCAATAACAATAGGGAATTCAACTATCCCCATTTTGACTGTGTACATATCATCTCAGGATGGGATGCTGAGATAAAGTTTCTAGACACCATTAATGATTGCTTCTTGGAGCAGCTAGTCCTGGAACCTACAAGGTGAGAGGCAATTCTTGATTTAGTCTTAAATGGAGCACAGGATCTGGTCCAAGGGGGAATATATCTAAACTGCTCAGTAATAGCGACCATAATGATATTAAATTTAATATTCTTGTGGAAGGGAAAATATCAAAGAAGCCCACCACAGTAGCATTTAATTTCAGAAAGGAGAACACCACAAATATGAGGAAGCTAGTTAAAAAACAAAAATTAAAAGGTAATCACAAGAGCAAAATGCCTGCAAGCTGCATGGAAACTTTTAAAAACACTGTAATAGAGGCTCAAATTAAATGTATACCCCAAATTAAAAAATGTAGTAAGAGGGCCAAAAAAATACCACCATAGCTAAGCAATAGAGTGAAAAAAGTAGTTAGAGGCAAAAAGGCATTCTTTAAAAACTGGAAGTCAAATCCTACCGAGGAAAATAGAAAGGCGCATAAACTCTGGCAAGTCAAGTGTAGAAATATAATTAGGCAGACCAAAAAAGGAACACTCTAAGAAGACCAGGCTATTGTGGAGAAGCTAAATGTATTCTTCGCATTGGTCTTCACTGCAGAGGATAAAAGGGAGAGTCCTACATTTGAGCCATTCCTTTTTGGTGACAAACCTGAGGAAGTGTCCCAGATTGAGATGCCAGGAGAGGTGAGTTTGGAATAAATAGATAAACAGTAATAAGTCCCCAGGACCAGATGGTATTCACCCAAGAGTTCTGAAGGAATTCAAATATGAAAATGCAAAACTACTAACTGTGGAATGTAACCTATCACTTAAATCAGCTTCCATACAAGATGACTGGAGAATAACTAATGTGACACCAATTTTAAAAAAAGGCTTCAGAGGCAATCCTGGGATTACAGGCCAGTAAACTTAATTTCAGCATCAGGCAAGTTGGTTGAAACTACAGTAAAGAACAGAATTACCAGACACATAAATGAACACGATTTGTTGGGGAAGGGCCAACACAGCTTGTGTAAGGGGAAATCATGCTTCACCAATTTATTAGAATTCTTGGATGGGGGGAGGGTGGTCAACAAGCATGTGGACAAGAGTGATCCAGTTGATATAGTGTACTTGAACTTTCAGAAAGCCTTTGACAAAGTCCCTCAACAAAGGCTCTTAAGCAAAGTAAGCAGTCATGGAATAAGAGAGAAGGTCATCTCATGGATCAGTGACTGGTTAAAAGACAGTAAACAAAGGATAGAAATAAATGGTCAGTTTTTAGAATGGAGAGAGATAAATAGCGGTGTCCCCAAGGGATCCGTACTGGGACCAGTGCTGTTCAACATATTCATAAATGATCTGTAAAAAGGGATAAACTGTGAAGTGGCACAATTTGCAGATGATACAATCATAGGTGCTGACTTCTACTGGCACCAGTGGGTGCTCGACCCCCCTCTGCCCCCAGCCCCGCCCCGACTCCACCCCTGCCTTGCCCCCTCCCACCCCCATTCCAACCCCTTCCCCAAAGTCCCCGCCCCAACTCCGCTCCCTCCCTGCCCCTATTCCGACTCCTTCCCCAAAACCCCGCCCCAGCCCCGCCTCTTCCCTGCCTCCTCCCCTGAGCGCACCACGTTCCCACTCCTCCCCCCTCCCTCCCAGAGCTTGCTACAGCTGTTTGGCAGCGGCAAGCGTTGGGACGTACGTGGAGGAGCAGGGACGCAGTGCTCTCAGGGGAGGAGGCAGAGGCGGAGGTGAGGCAGGGTGGGGAGCTTGGCTGCCAGTGCGTGCAGAGCATCCACTAATTTTTCCCCATGGGTGCTCCAGCCCCGGAGCACCCACGGAGTCGGTGCCTATGGACACAATATTACTCCAGATAGTTAAGTCCAAAGCACGCTACAAAGAGTTACAAAGGGTTCTCACAAAACCGGGTAACAAAATGGCAGATAAAATTCAGTGTTTACAAATGCAAACTAACGCGCACTGGAAAACATAATCCCAACTATACATACAAAATGATGGAGTCTAAATTAGCTGTTACCACTCAAGAAATATCTTGGAATCATCGTGGATAGTTCTCTGAAAGCCTCTGCTCAATATGCAGCAGCAGTCAAACAAGCCAACAGAATGTTAGGAACCAATCAGAAAGGGACAGATAACAAGACAGAAAACATCACAATGCCTCTATATAAATCCATGGTACACCCACAGCTTGAATCTTGCCTGTAGTTCTGGTCATCCCTTCTCAAATAAAGATACATTAGAATAGGAAAAGGTACACAGAAGGGCAACAAAAATGATTAGGGGTATGGAACAGCTTCCATATGAGGAAAATTAAAAACACTGGGACTTTTCAGCTTGGAAAATGTGTCTAAGGGGGGATACAATAAAGGTCCACAAAATCATGAATGGTGTAAAGGAAGTGAATAAGGAAGCGTTATTTAGTCCTTCACATAAACACAAGAACTAGGGATCACCCAATGAAATTAATAGGCAGCAAGTTTAAAGCAAACAAAAGGAAGTATTACTTCACACAACACACAGTCAACCTGTAGAACTCATTGCCAGGAGATGTTGTGAAGGCCAAAAGTATAACTGGGTTCAAAAAATAATTAGATAAGTTCATGGAGGACAAATCTTCAATGGCTATTAGCCAAGATGATCAGGAATGCAACCCCATTCTCTGGATGTCCTAAGCCTTTAATTGCCAGAAGCTGGGAGTGGATGACAGGGGATGGATCACTAGATAATTGCCTTGTTCTGTTCATTCCCTCTGAAGCATCTGGTATTAGCTACTGTCAGAAGACAGGACACTGGGATAGATAGACAGACCATTGGTCTCACCTAGTGTGGCCATTATGTTCTCATACAAGCAGATCAAAGAGTGTCCGCCAGGCCTGCCAATGGCAGATAAAAATGCATACCAAAATATCTGCTACTGAAGAAAAATGTTATGATTTAATGAATTAGTTCATCTCTCCCTCTGTTAAACTTTTGGAAACCACTGCCAGGTAAGTGCCAGATGCTCAAATACTCTTTGTTGTGTTTCACTGAAGATCTTGTAACCCATGTCTGAAGCCTGGAGTAGAAGCAGGGTGGGAATCAGTGAACAAAACAGAGAAGTTACAGTTGTCTATCACTATCCAAAATAATAAACTACAACATTCTTGACAAAATGGTCAGAACTATTCTTTTTTCATTTTCTTACTACATTTCTACCTTTCCTTATTAAAAGCAAAACTTTGAAAGAGGTGCTGGTATCGCCTGTTACTTATCTGCATCAGACTGGTATTTATCTTTGCACTTTCTATTCACCCCCTTTTTAGGAGGGTATGCACAATTTTGTAAATGCTTATTCAATTATTTTTAAGAATGCCTCATATGAACTACAGCATTTTATATCTCAACTCTTGTTCACCTTAGCTCATTAAAAGAAAAAAAGGTGGCGATTCAACAATCTCCCTTTGTAGTTTATTGCCTAGTGGACTATAGTCAACATAGTTATATATTATTTCTACAATTCCACTTACATTTCCTGTTTTAGATTCTTGCTTCTTGTGCGCGCCACTGTAAACATAGCATACTACTTCCCTTTTATAGCCTCAGCAACATTTATAGGCTCTTAATCATATTTCTCAGTCATCTCTTTTCTGGAATGTTTTTTCCTACATTTTAATTCAGACAGGAGTGCCATAATAGGGGAACTTAAATATAAAAATATTATGTTAACACTGTCAGATCTCTCAGGTATATGAGTGTGAACAGCTTCTCACTCACTGTTAAATTGTGGGGGTTCTATTTTCTCCGTTTTGTGGTTCATCACTTCCAATTCACCCTTCACTGCTTGTTGTGAAGTTTCAATGTAAAATTTTCCCATGCAGGTGGGAAGAATCACTAAAACCCATCATCAATGTCCCTGAGGCAACTTTAGTATAAGAGGGTACCACTGACACTTTCTCATACAGATTACGGATATGTCTATCACAATAAAACACCTGCAGCTGGCTTGGGGCAGCTGACTCAGGCTGCAGGGCTATAAAATTGGAGTGTAGAGTTAAGCGTTGGGCTGGAGCCCGAGCTCTGGGACTCTTCCGCTTCGCAAGCCTGAATCTCTACACTGCAAATTTATAGCCCCACAGCCCCAGCCCAAATCAGTTGAAACACACCAGCTGTGGGTGTTTTATTGCAGTGTAGACATACCCTTGCCATCTCACCTATAAAGTCAAAGTCTTGTCAGTGTGTCCTAGATAGCTACAGAAAGTACAAGTGCCACCTCAGTGGGCCTGCTCAAAAGTCCAAAGTGTAAAAACCTTTTCAAATATATTTTCCAATGCACGCAATATTTCTGGTACCAAGAGGTTAAAATATGTCTTTGCTGAAACTCTAGAATTACTTGAAATTGTAAAGTTTTCAAAATTCTTCCCATAAAGGTTCTCATGCTAAACCGATTCTGCTGAATCTAGTACAGTTTCCCTCTGTGTGTTGCCCACAAGGTGGAGCTGGATTCACACAAAGGAAGCACTGTATTCTTTTGTGTTACAACTAGTGAAATAATGGAGTATACAATTTCAAGAATGGTCTGAATAAACTATGCCTGCCAGATTGAATAAAGTTATGTATCCTTGTTTATGTAACTAACCTCTCATCTTTAGTGTAGTTACTTCCAATGAATCTATTTGTTACACTTGAAATGGAGCCTCTCAATCCAACAGAATCTTTGACAGCATTCTAATTATCTAGATCAGTGGTTTTCAACCTGTGATCCGCAGACCTCTGGGGATCGATGAAAAATTGTCGTTACCATAGAACAGTGATTTTCAACCTGTGGACTGCTGGGGGTCCGCAGACTACATCTAAGATTGCCAATGCAATCCACAATGCCTTTCAACATTTTTTAGGAGTCTGCAAATGAAAAATGGTTGAAAACCACCGATCTAGATGATAACTTGAGAATGCTTCTTGTTTAGAGGGTTAGAACTATATCCTGGTCTAAATTAAGGCTGTGGCTGAAGGCTGAGGTGTTTATTAGCCTAGAATATGTTTATTACTGGTGTTAACAGAAATCACCCTCAAGTTATTATTATACTGAACTCTCAAATAGTCCACTATATTTCAGAGATAGTGAGACTAAAGTAATTATTCTTTAAATGGAAGAAAAGCGGAAACATTTTGGAACTGCATAAAAGGTCACTGGATGAAATGCTAAACTTTGGTGGCCATATTTGTTGTTGGCATAAGGGTGATAGGGTCCTAGGGCAGTAGTGAATCTGAGTGCAGGGATTTCCATACGGTATGGGCAGTGACAACTACCATGCAGCAGCGAGTCAGGAGCAGCATAACAGCCATTGTGCTCTGACTGGCTGAGATTTCAGAATAATCCCTGATAATCAGATTGCTCTGTGGCTAGTCAGCTGCAGGTCGATCTCATATCAGCTCCTTGTCCTCTTCTTTTCTCCTACTTATTACTGTACTCCTTGAATATATTTATGTTAGCCCAAGTCCTTTGAACTGAGTATACACACCATCCTATTGTTTTCAAAACCTTAAACAGGGTGTTGCAAATGTGTTCCACAAGGTTGGGGAGCAAAGGAATCCCCACCCCTCCTGTATGGTCACTAATGCAGCCTCAGGTTGCATTAGGCCCTCTCTGTATTGTGCCCCTTCTGGGCATAAAGGGTTGGCCAGTAGAGCTACCTCATCTCTCCCTCCAAACCTCACTTTGTGCTGGCAGCAGGGAGCAGCACAACATGCAAGTAGTGCTGCATCCAGGATCCATTGCACAGAGGAAGAGCCAGATGGGTCCCTAAAATGCTCATGTCCTAGCTAAATGTAGCTCTGATCTTCACACTGGCCCCAAGCCCATCTTCCTTTCCTAGTCTGAACACACTGGTTATCTTAGTTTTAAGCAAATCCAGAATAACATCCATAAAAATATAATTAGGCTATTTTTCTTAGCTGTAATTCTATTCCCTATTCTTGGTCTCATCAGACTACTTACTGCCTCAGAAAAGAGTGCAATGCTACTACTAGCACTATGAAAGGCAGACAAGTGTCTGCCCCAATGAAGAAGGGATAGGGGAAAGAAAGTCATATAATTTAGGTTGGCTATGTTCTTTCAGCTCCAGGATAAAGTAATGGTTATCTTCTTCCTGTACAAGGTATAATGCTCTTTAGTCTGAAATAATCCGTATTTACTGACCTTCAATGCAGAGATCTTTCTGAGAAACCTGTTTTCCCAGACACTCTGGATTGTAAGGCCTGGGGAGAATGGAGCTTTGCATCAGAATAGACGGTTGTTTATTCTGTTCTTCTGAATGAATGTTTTGCTTTGGCTACTGCAGTGGGCTGACTGGACAGTATGTTGTTATTTTGTATGTGATGAACAAGATCCTATTGGACAGATACTTTTTGTTTCACAATCTAAACAAATGTAATTTGTTAGTGCAGGCTGCTAGCAGGAAATGATTTATTGTATATACATATTTTTCAAAAACATAAGCAAGGTCCTCATCTTCATCCTCCAAAGGCTAGTAGCTTCAGTTTTTGGACTACTTGGGCTATGAATGTTAGTTGACCAACATTCAGATCTGTGGTCTGTTGTATCAATTCCCTTCCAGCATGTGGAATATTATCAGAGCCCTCCACATGATAACCACTGCTTAATGTCCATCTGACTAGCTCAACTTCTTTGTATCTCATGGTCCGGTGCTCTTATTACAGCATACTGTCTTGTGGCTATGTACTTAAAATACATATACAATAGTAAACATGTTTTTTATGGGATTATCGGAGTCCCTACTGACATCCTTCAATTTTCACTTGCTTCACAAGACCAACCTTAAAAGTTCAATGTTCCAGCCAAGAAACAATGAACAAGGCTCCCTGTGGAGCTCATCAGTTTCACCCTTTGATCACCCAGAGAGATTCCATTGTAGAAGTTCTCTGTTCACTGAAGCAAGGCACTTCCTCCAAACAAGGACTCACTCCTACAAAGAGCTGCTTCCTTCCCCTTAGTAATTAGCTATTTTACCACAAACTGAGCTTCTGCTGTCAGAAACAGATGGTAATGAATGCTGGCGCAGAGGTTGAATTAGGTGGGAAAAAATTGTTATGGCCCTTAAAAGCAAGAGCATGCTCTGCCTTCTCTTATTTTTTTCAACCTGCAACAATGAGAAATGGGGTTTCATAACTTCATATATCCTTCCACCAATTCAAGCCTCATGCAGGACAACCATCATCTAAAAATATATATATCAGCTCATCTTTTGATCAGGTATAAATGAGCCAAGTTTTCAAAAGCCACAGGATTGTGCTGACACAATTATTTGTATAGACAAATTGTCATTACCATAGAACAGTGATTTTCAACCTGTGGACTGCTGTATAGACAAAGGCTTTTCTTACCATCATATTTGAGAAGGGAAATTGTGCAGCTAGTTGTTTAACTGTGCAATTTGTGTATGTAGGCTGGGATTTTCAAAGAAACCTAAGGGAGTTAGGTACCAAATTCTCATTGAATTTTAATGGGATTGAGGTGCCTAACATCCTCAATTTGCTTTGATAATCCCAGTCAATTTCAATTTATATGCATAAATATTCACATGCCCCAATTTGATGGCAGAAGTGTAGATAGCTTCTTGACAATTTGATTCCCCTGAGAGTCTTAATATTCCTATATGCCTACAGCTAACATAATTGAGGGTTAGACAAAAGCATGTTTTTTTTTTTAATTGATAGTTTATTTTTTAGAGCAACTTTAGCTCAACCAACTTCAAAAAGTCTTCTCCAACAGATGCTAGTGCTGTGCCTGAAGTTGCTGATTTCAATATGTAAACTCAAGGTCTCAAGATCTTTAGCCCTTTTTTGTATTTAAAATACATTTCAAATGAACAAGAAGCCAACAGAGGACTATCTTTTCAATGGGGCTTCAACTAAGCTTTTAAATTCTCATGAGCAATTTGCATGCATAATCATTTACATGCAGAGATAAAAGAGGCTCCAGTCCTGCAATCATATCTGCATGGATGGACACTTGAGTCTGCACTGAACCCTATTAACTTCAGTGGGGAGCTGCACAAGCAGAAAGGTCTGACCCTATGCAAATGATGTCAGGATGTGAGCCACAATCTGCATACACAGATTGTATTTGTACATATGAACAGAGGAGTCAGAGGTTCAACCAGTATAGTGTGCATCAATTCTATTATTTGGTCATAGAAATTACTTTGCATACAACACTGCGTGAACAAATCTTTTTGACATATAGTCCCATGGTATTTTAGAAGTAGATTACTTTTAAATGGTATAACTACACTGTAAAAAATAGTTTGCAAATTTATATTATATATGTTATAAGGAGGACACCACAGTCCCATGCCTGCTAATATTGAGAAATAGTGGTACATTTTGGATGCTTTCTTATGCATCTGAGAATCTTGCTTCTGAGGTCTGAGAATCTCACATCTGGAAATTATGCCATGTGGTACTTTAAGACTATTTTAAACTGCATAGGCCTAAAGACTCGAATACAGTCGAGCAGTTTCAATCTTAAAGCAGAGTGGGAAACAATATATAAGCTCAATATACACAGAATGCAGTACAACTATATGTGGTTATTCATACCTGTACATTCAGAGTGTTTGCTAGCCAATCACTGCCTTTCATAATGCATAGATGCATGCCTGTGGTGGGGCGGGAGCCCCACCCCCTGAGAAAAGGGCTGGAACAAGCCTTTGAGGCTTGCAGGCTGGCAGCCAATCAACAGAGGCCTGTTGGGAGGCAATCAAAGCAGGGCAGAGGCAGCCAATTAGGGCCGAGTGAGGCCCTATATAAAGGCTGCCTAGCAGGAGGAGAGGCACTCTCCCCCCGACTGGCAAGGGAGGAGGACTGGCTCCTGAGCGGAAAGGTAGCACCTTGGACAGAGCAGTGTTGGGGAGGGCAAAAGGAGCTGGGGAGCTCTGCCAAGGAAAACCCCAGGCTGCAGGCCTTGTTACAAAGGGCCGAGCAGGTGCACAGGGCCGAAGGGGAAGCAGCCCAGGGACAACAGTCTGACAAGGGGAGAGAAGGAGGGCAGAGAGGCTGCTGCTAGAGGGTCCCTGGGTCGGGACCTAGAGTAGCGGGTGGGCCCCTCCTTCCCCCGTGTACTACACCTGGCTGAGGAGGAGTGTGGCCAGATACAGGCTGTGGCTGGCCCCTACAACGAAGGGGCTAGACTTTGAGGCTGCAGTCGACCACTAGAACAGGTGCAGACGGAGGACTGCTGATAACACCAGACCCATGGAAGGGGGTGAGACCTGAGCAGTGGGCACTGCCGGAGGGCAGTGTCCTGAAGAGGAGGGCCGCCAAGCGGGGAGCAACGTGGGTCCGGATACCAACAGGGGAGCAGACGACGGACAGGACACCACTGGCAGAGGGCGCTCCGCAGAGGACAGAGCTAATTCCCAGACGTGCCAGCGGGAGGTACCGCAGTAGTGAGTCCCAACCCTGTCACAATGCCCCATAAGTCATGACTCAGGGGAAGGGAGAAACCACATCAGACAACTTTTGTGCCATTGCCCCCATCCTATGATGGAGTTCAGACTCCACAGATTCTCTACTGCCAGATCCAGGAAGGAGGCATTCCAAATATGGACCTCAGTGATAGTACACACATTACAGATAGGGTGACCAGATGTCCCAATTTTATAGGGATAGTCCTGATATTTGGTGCTTTTTCTTATATAGGCTCCTATTACCCTCCCCACCCCGTCCCAATTTTTTACACTTGCTGTCTGGTCACCCTAATTACAGAACATAACTCCAATGCACTCTATACCTTCCTCTCCTAGAATAAGCCATGCTGTAAGTAATCTCTAGTTAACTCTCTGGGGACTGTGTATCCACTCCTGAGCTCTCTACAGCTGAGGCCTACATTGTTTTTACCACATTAATGTCTGCACTTGTTCATCCTAAAAAGGCTTAAAGGCCTAACAGGGGACAGTGGAAAATATTGCTTTAGGCATAGAACACAGAATAATTTACCAACTTTTGCTAACATTATTAGAACTAATATACTGTTCATATAGATAATATAATACAACTAATTAAGATAGGGCCAAGCCACAACATTTGAAAGCAGATCTCAACTCTTCCAGTATTTGAGAAAGTTCAGATCAAACATTTTGATTTGGGCCCTTCAGAAACAAGTAAACAGGAGGCCATGAATAATTTCTAAATTTAAATGCAGAATGTGGCTCAAAGATTGAAAGGGGTTTGAGTCAATCTTCTATTTATTAGGCAAATGGTGCTCCTATCTCAACTTCTGGTATTACAAAATAACCAAAGACAACATTCCAGTATTCCAGAACAATTAGCCTTTGTCTCTTCATCTGCCTGAAAAAGAAAGTCAAGCAACTTCATTAAATGACATAAATCCACATTTTCTCCTAAACAAAAAATTAAAAGATATGCAACCTGCTGTACTGCTAATAGAAACACAGCAGATCTTGCATTTTACTGTCTCTGCTGAATGGTTTCAATATTATTTCCATCTTTGTTTTGTTATAAAGTTTTCTTTGTTTTCTTTGTTTTTTTCCCCCCTGTTCTTGTTTGGCAATTGATACATCTGCCCGGCTTTCAATAAAAACAGTCATACTGAATTCTGTTACACATTCAACTGTCAGAAGGCAAGATAAAAGTAGTCTAATCTAATCTGTCCTTTTCCAATTTCAGATTAAACAAACATTCTCTGAATATCTGAGCCAATTTATGTCTAATGATCTTTAAAATTACAAATAAGCTGATAATTTTACTCAAATCAAATTTATTTTACAGGTAAAAAGATTGCACAAAGTGATACTTTTAATCTATGTTAACATGCATAATAAGGATAATTGTGTATTTTGCCTCTTGTGATTCTATGCAGTAGTTATATTTCTATCAGTATTTACATTATACACTTTTAAACTATGGCCAGTGGAACAAAGCGGAAACAAAAAAACCCCCATATTTTCCAACTGATTGTGATGGTCACTAGCAGTCTCCTTTTCTAAACCAATCACTATAATATACGTTTCTCTCTCAAGGCAAAATTCAATTCTGCATAGTAACAGCTCGGGCTCTGCATAGTCAGGACATACTGCAGACTTGATGAGCGTATTTTAGACCTGGGCTCTGGGTCAAATTCTGCCCTCAGATACAGAAGTCAATCGGAGTCAGCACCATGGATAGAGTGACCAGACATCCCGATATTAGGGGCTTTGTCTTATATAGGCAACTATTACCCACCTCTGTCCCACCTGATTTTTCACACTTGCTATCTGGTCACCCTAACCATCAATGCAGTCCTGAAGTCCTAACTCAGGCAAAACTGCCACTGACCTCAGTCTTAGGTAAAGACATAAGGATTGAGCCCTGTGCCCTGATCTCCTCTCCCTTACACCAGTTTTATATATTGATTTCTGTGGAGCTACTCATGATTTACACTGGTGCAAGTGAGAGAAGACTCAGGCCTTATGCAAACAAATAAGTATAGACATTGCTCAGGTGTCCTTAGGCTTTGTCTTCACTACCCGCCGATCCGGCGGGTAGCAATCGGTTTATCGGGGATCGACTTACCGCGTCTAGTGAAGACGCGGTAAAATCGATCCCTGATCGCTCTGCCGTCGACTCCGGAAATCCACCTCGGCAGGAGGCGGCAGCGGAGTCGGCGGCAGCGGTCGACTTTCCCGCGTCCTCACCGCTAGGTAAGCCGACCTAAAATACGCAACTTCAGCTACGGTATTCACGTAGCTGAAGTTGCGTATCTTAGGTCGGACCCCCGCTGCAGTGTAGACCTAGCTCAAAGCTTGGTCTCAGGAGTAGGCTGAGGCCTCATATCTCCACAGCACTGTTGCGCACACATTGCAAAGGCACAGTTTGAGAGACTATGTCAATGTACTGTTAGAATTTGCTACAGTTAGACCCAATATCAAACATGATCTTAAGCTAATTTATAAACTGTATATGAACATAGCAGAACATGGATACACCCCTTCTAATTCTACAAGTTAAAATAAAATAATGCAGAAACAGGATATACTGTAGTACTTTGTTTTCTTTAAAAATCACATACTTTTGATTATTATGCCTATCTTTATGTTTGGTCTCATTCTATCAAAGAATAACACTGTACAAAAGTGAATGATAGTCATGATAAATACCATATATTTGACAGCCTGCTGAGAATTATGAACATGTTCACCATGTTTAAGGTCCTTTTTTTTTTTTTTTTTTTTTTTTTTTAATTAATGTTACATACTGTAGCATCTCTCATAGGACTTGATCAATAAGAATCTTTCCATTTTTATTCAATAGATTATTAATGTATCATTAAAATGTGTCACAGGCCTATGTTTTGTCAATGGAGGCTCTGGCATGATATTAGTCTTTGTTCTGAAGAAGCAGTACAAGGTAATTCTCAGACTTCTCATCAAAAATGTGACTAGAGGCGCCAGCCTGTTTCTTCAATCCTCTTTCCAACCTCTCCTCCTGAGAAACTGCCACTTTCATCCCTTCCAAAATTTATTTTTAAAACAGAAGAAAAAAGTACTTTATTGCCACAACTCCCAGCTCTGGTGCTTTGGGCAGAGACAGCATGTCACAAGCAATGGGGTGTCATGTGAGACCCACATGTGTCTAGGGCTGACTCTTAGTCAGATATATGATCCTACTTATAACTGAACTCTGGCTCTAAGCTTGATCCTGGACTGAGCAGCTTCTGAATACTTCAACTTCCACTGTCTTCAATGGGAGCTGTAGGCACTTACAGGAGGGGGTTCAGCCCTTTGCAGTATCAAGCTCTCAGAGAATGCTTTTGTGTGTCAGTTTTGCCTAGGAATTCTGGATCTAATCTGAAACCCACTGAAGTCAATAAACTTTGGATCAGGCCCTTTGAGAATTTAAAATCCACTTCTGGGCATGCTCAGTAAGCTGTTTTCATAGCAATTTTCACTAGGCATGTGTTACTATGAGCACATACTATGCAAATGCATTCTGCTGGTTAATATGCATTCATCAATGCACATCTGCAGCTTTGTTAATGCACCTTTTATTAGTATGTGGTTGCTAAGGAAATCGGTTATGGTCCAGTATTAATTCTAGCAAAAAATATAATTGAGCAGTTGTTCTATGACCATTTATTTAAAATAAGGAAGATTTAGGTTTTACAATATACGGCATCCCCCACATTATATATCCAGTGTAACCTGAAATAACTTAATTTTAGTGTTCCACTGATATTTGGTTTAAACTACCAATGTCATCTATTTTATTCTTTTTTTGAAAATGAACTGCAGCTTTCCTTCTGTACATCATATAGAACTGTCTAGTAAAAGTGTATTTATTTTCAGCTATTACAGAGCACATTTCAAGATTATTTTTTGGCATTTAAAGTATTTTTTCATTTCTTTTGTATCATGTTTTTCCCCTGTAACTGCCCCATCATTGCTATTTTAAACTATATGCCACCAACCACATCAACGAGTGGGGGAAATTGATGGGGCTGGAGGTGAAAGGGGGGACAGTCCCAGCAGCAAGGGAGGGAGACACTTGCCAAGGGGCAATGGATGGCTCCTTCCCTGGGAGTCTCTGGCACCCATTGGGCAGCTGGGGAAAGAGGGTGCTGATTGGCCAGAATTCCCCAGCTCCCACGATTTAGCCCTCCATGTGGAGCCTCTTTCTGCTCCATTCCAGCAGCCCACCCAACCCACCTGAACTAGGAATGGGAACCCAGCCTGACAAATGCTGTGAGTCTAGCTGTTCACCTGTTTATAGGGTCAGGAAAGAATTTCTTCTCCCATGAGCCAAATTGGCAGAGAACCACAGAGTTTTTTGCCTTCCACACAGCACCTGCAAGCCGCAGTGGGTTAAGCAGGAACGCGGTTACTACTTACCTGAGGTACTGGGGTGGAGTTGTTTATTCATCATCACTTCTGGCCAGTTTCCAGTGCAATTAAGATAATAAAATGAATGGTTCCCAGAAGTAAAAGACCTGAGATTTTGATGATGGGCCTTGGGCTCATGGGATAGGGTGAAACCTTGTTGCCTTTGCAGGCCAAGGTCAGACCTTGTTGACCTCACGGGCTGAGGTCACCACCCTGCTGCACCATCTTTCCTCCTTGTGGGGGCAGGTGCTAGGACTCTGAGAGAAGCGAGTCCTGGGGGGTAGGCTTAGGAGAGCCTACCCCACGTTATGGGTTATATGGTAAAGAGCCCAATAACCCTGTCACCAGTTACAGGTTATATGGTAAGGACCCCTGGAACCTCTGCACTGGAATCAATTAAATGCCCAGTATAGAACAATAGGGATGATAGGTGGGTAGCGCCTCTTCCTTGTGTTAAAATTTATTAAAAGTTGCAGCCTGCCACTTAATTCCATGCATGAGTAGGTCCTCATTTTACCACAGTGTCCACATCAATTCAACATGACTACAAGTATGATCCTGCAAAAGCATATATATGCACGTACAAACAAATATGCACACACACAAAGTAACACCATTAAAGTCAGTGGAACAACTCCCTTGTTTCAAGATTATCTGTTTAAAGGTGTGAAGGATCAGGTCCTAAATTAACAAATTCTCAGGATTTTCAAAGATTATTTTGTTTTAAATAAACAGGGCTCTGCCCAAAGCATATAGCAGTTATTCTAATTTCACATTGTTCCAACTTCACAATAAGGGGGCAGGTGGCAAAAGTATATCTGCCATGCAAAATTTAAATTTAACTAAAAAAATCCAGTAACTTATCATAATATATCTCAGTTTTGTATGCCATCTACCTTTCATCTCAAATTACATCCAGTGCATGTAAAAAAATGTTATATACTGTACAAAGGATTCGCTTTAGCCATTACTGAGATACAGTCACACATAAAAGGCAGAATGCAGCAGCTATTCAGTATCACACAGCAATGCTATAAGTAGTTTAGGCTGGTATGAGATGAACAATACAGAATCCAATTGAAACTGCAAGAGCAGTTTTAGATAAATACAATGTATAAATTACCCATATTAGAATCTGGCCAGGACATTGGGTTAATTCCTTTACCTTTGCCAAAAGTGCCATGGGATTTTTTTAATCATCACTAGTGATCAGGACCTCTGTTTTATGGATAAGGTCATCCTCTACGAGGAAAAAATCCATCCCAGAGGACAGGAGATCCAACTGGTAGAGACTTCTGCATACCACTTTGTCAAGAGCAAAGGGGCTTGCCCCGTGTCCATGGATCTGAATGTCGTTCGTATGGATCTTGGATATTTCATAAAGGGTACAGCCATCTGCATGGAGGACCTATGCCTCCGTACTGCTTAAGTGGCAAACCCAAGAAAAGGAGCTGAACTAAGGACAAGACACCAGTACTATTTTCTCACCATACTTGCAATTCCCCTAAACATCATCTGGAATTCTGTGCACAGAACAAGAGAAACAGACAGTTCTAAATCTATGTCTGTAAGGCCCCGTGCACATTTTCATTGCCAAAGTGTTAACCAAACCATTTTAAAACACTACTCATGCTTGCCGGGTTTCAATGTGGTTTGCCTGTTTTGCATAAAGTAGGCATAAGTATTTTACTAGCTGTGTTCTAGATTGAAATGTAGGACTTCATCTAGGGTAGAGAATGTTATTTAAAATAGATATGCTTTTTCTTCAATGACGAGACAAGCTACTTTTAAACAGGACTTAGCTAACATAGTATGCCAGCGTAGATACGACCCAAGAGATTGGGGACTGCAAAATATTTTCATTACAACATATATTTACATTATCAGACAACTCCATGGACTCCCATGGAAGCCAATTCAAAATTGTCCTTGATTTTTAAAACCTTCCATGTACCTGCTCCAACCTCTCACAGAGCCCTTTTCTCTCCCTTCTCCACATCCTGTCTCCTCTGTTCTGGCCTCCTTTTTCCACACATTCATACATCACTGCTGGTGAAAGTCCCTTCTCCTAGGCAGCTTCTCCCCTCAGGAACATACTCCCTTTCTGCCTCTGATCAGCTGACTCTTCATCTTTTTCCAAATATTATCTAGTTTCTCTCTCCCTCTGCTATTATTTAACACTTAAAACATTTTGGGATAAGGTTTTGTATAAAAGATGCTAAACAAAATGAAATTGTTTTGTATAGTGACTGATAAATCCAAGGGGTAAGGTGTAGGCCTTGTGAGTCACGTGATCTGTACAGCAGTAGTGTTACAACAGTTAAGAATAAAAGAGTTAGATGCCAAAGATTCTGATGAGGATGAAGCTTAAAAACACAACTTTAAGGAATCCTACAGCTATCTGGTATAAGGTCATATGAAAGCTAAAAACAAAACATGGCAGTGCTGGGAGGCAGAAGACGCATATCAGGTAATGCAGTGCTAAAAGATCCACTAGATGTTCAAGATGGGGCACAAGGATTCCATGATCATCAGAACCTGTATCAAAAGCTGTGATACCATGGCAAAATCAATTGAACATAGATGGCTTCTCACTGTAAGGAGTGCGATTTCAATGCAAAGACAAGGTTTACAGCCTGACGTAACCTTACTGAAAAGTAGATGGGACTGCAGATAGTATAGCTGGGGGAACAATTTTTGTTTTATTTCCTTTGTACTCAAGATTTGCTTAGTTTTTCTGCTAGGCAGAAATTGGAATTCATAGGCTTAAAAATAGTTTTCAGTTATAAAAGTTGGGGGTTAAATATCAGAGATTTGGCACCCAAAGCAGAACTGGCAAAAGTCAACATCTGACTGGTTGTACTTTGGGAATGAAAATCTATACCTGCTCCAATGTACCTCTTTCAGACACCAAAGCCAGAGAGAGTAAAATGTATGTGGTTTACATAAGATTTACATATGGTGCCCATCGTGATAGCATCTGGGCACCTCCCATTTATAGAAGCAGACCATTAAAAACACACACAGCAATCCATGTAGGACGTTTAAACTCAGAACAGCTTCATAATTAATAGAATCCCCCTTAACAAGTGATTCATCTTGTTCAGCACAATAACAAATGCTGCTCTCAGGCTGACAATGAATTTTCACAGAAGCCAGGGAAGCAGCTTTTATTAGCTCAGTAATATCAATTAAAAAAGGATCCACATCCTGACAAAAGAGAAAATTCGCAAATGGAGTCAAAACAACCAGACTGAAAAATACTAATGTAACCAAGAATTAGGTTTTCATTCTTTAAACATTGTGGGTATGTTAATTTGAACCACAGAGACAAAATAAAATAATAAAAAAAAAAATTTATTTGTACAGTGGCTCCACCCTCCCGCTGAGACATGATACAATATACTAAAAATATTTTAAAACATAATACATAGATTGCCATTGCTCAGCTTTAGCTCCATAGCAATTAGAATTTCCTTGAAAATAATACCATGCAAGGAAAAAAACAACAGTATTAATAACAGCACTGAGGAACCAGCTGTAAAGTACATTCCAAGGATAAAATGTACATCAAATCCTTGCAACCAGAGAGAATGAAATTATGACTATAATAAAAATTCTACTTTAAAATGTCATTTGAAACATACACTGGTAAATCTATCAAGTTTTCACCTGAGTTTCTTTAAATGGAATGGGGAAATAATGACTGTACTGCATCAAACTAATCTAGTAAATAAATCAAATGGGTTTGGAATGATTATTCAGCATTGGCCTATCAAAACAGGAAGATGACTTCTATCATCTGAACAGTAATATTTATTGGGAATGCACTGAACTCATGATCTGTTTAGAAATAAATTAAAATTAGCTATATCGCACTGAAAACTGTTAATGCTATTTTTATTAACATGAACGGTGGGTAGAACCAAGCTTGTAATATTTTTTTTTATTGTGATTATGGTTCTGTGCTTGAGCCTCTTTCAAACAAAATGTATTTAAAGTCAAGGACATGAAAGGAAAATGGCTACCGTGCTGCAAAAATATCTTTGCACTAAGTATTTCTCAAATCATACACCAAGGAGATTCATAAGGAGATACACCAGGCTATAAGCTAAATGGAGACATTTAGCAGAATTTAATACTGCCTAAGCAATTTCCTCTAGCACAGATGGGGTTTGATTTTACAGATACTGTTAAAAATGTTAGACAAGCTGTTTTACCTAAGCAATTATTTACTCAAACTGTGCAGAATCTCTGGGATCCGTACATTACAGCAAACCACAAATGAGCTTTGCTGATATCCCAACACATACAAGTACTTTTCGAGAATGGTTAAACATTGTGTTTTGGTTGGACTTCAGAATGGGTTCTGTTTAGTGAAAAGTCCGCAGCTCTATTGTTGCGAAGTTCAGTGATTGTGAAAGAAGGTTTAAAGACATTTTCGATTCTCTACATTTCTCAGCTGTCTATCGTTTTAGTGATACTTGTACAGTAGTAATAATGAAACTTCTGTTTTATACAAATACTGCACAAACCTTGAACTACATTTCATACTATGCTTAAAATAAAAAGGTACTTAGGTACATTTCTGGAAGCAATCAATGAAAAACAGGAAAAAGCAGTTTTCTGATATGCACAGTTTTACAAACATGGCGTCGTTTAAGAAATGATAATCGCATGGAAACATAAAATGAGATCAGTTTCTCATTTAGAACCAAAAAGTAACTTAACAGCAAAATTTACATTTGCATCATGGTATTAAACAAGAATAACTTTCCTTGCATCTCTACTATTGCACTTTTTAACAGGATTTGGTTGCCAAGGAAACAGGTTCTGGCCCAGTATTAATCTGAAATAAATTTATTTCAGAAGATGGTCTCTGAAGTACAATACTGATAATTTATTTTTTAAAATTGCTCAAATTCAGGATTTTGTATCTAGAGCTGTTTGGTTTTAATTTCTGAACCACTTTTGTTTGAAATAAACCATACTGCATTGAACTGATGTTCAGTTTAAGCTGACACGGCCATCTATATATATCTCTAAAAACCTTACACATTAAAATAAAAAGAAATACTGTAGGGTTTTTTTCTGGTACCTGATATAGAAAAATATCTGTAACAAAGCAAATTAATCTTTATTTAAGCTTTCACAGAGCACGTTGAAAGACCGCTTCCTATGTTAGAATTTAAATTTTTTCATTTTTCTTACCCACCTTAACTTTTATTTTTGCACTTTAACTACAAATCCAATAATTTTCAAAATCAATTTTAAAATGCAATTGAATCAATAGGCTTTTCAAAAATTATTTTGTTGCATAAACGTTGCCACGCCCTTATTACATATGATTATTTTAACAGACATGATTGCTTCACTTTCACAATAGATTCTTTTATCAGGTGAAAACCAATGTCATGCCAATATGTGAAGCCATACAATTTAGTATTAGGTTGTTGTTTTTTAATTAAGTGTTCAATACATTTTTATACTGAAAGCTTCATTTTAAAACTCATTTTGTCTTTGCAGCACTGAATGAGAATCTACAAAACATGCAAATCTCAACCTACCTGTGTGTACCTCCTAATGCAGTGTTAACACGGCAATATACCCAGCCATTTTTATGTAAAGCGATGGAGATCAACTGAATTCTCGGTCTTCTCGATAAATTTTTAGAAGCAGTTGTCAAAAATCAGATGGGAAGCAGCTTGAATAGACTGTGATCATGAGAACTGAATTTATCAATAGGGAAAGCAGGAGTGGGGGAAAAAGAAAAAAAAAAAAGATGTCCACATCCAAGGTTTTCTGAAACTGCAACACAACGTTGTCTCCCCCCACCCTCAGAGGGTTCAAAGAGTAAAGCTGACCACTGAAAAGGCCACTTGTCACATATGCTGAAAATCAGCCTATTGATATTACTGCTGAAAATATAAACTCGACAACCAAAGCCCATTGCACAACGTGGACTGCGTAAGAGTTAAAAATAGATTTGACGTGCCTCCTACCTGCATAATAAATATGTACGTTTCAAGTGCTTTAATTTGATATTCACATTAATTAACAATACAACATACATTATTTAAACTACAGTAAATGCAAGAAGAAAAAGGGTGACACCATCTGGAAGCAGAATTTGCTTTTTTTTTTAAGGGCTAATACTGTATTTTGAATGTGATGACAAGCTAACAGCTCACTACACTGCAAAGGAAAGAGAATTCTAAAGGTGATGCTTAAATATCTAAGCCTGTAATGAAGCACAAACAAGTCTTCACTACCGCATGATATGGTACACAGAGCATTTACATACTCACATTTGACATACTAGGCATGATATAATGAATTCTATACACAGCATGCACACAGCACAAGCAACGTTAATCCTGCCTGCCATTTTAGGCTTGTAGAAGTAAGATACATACTGCAGCACGGCTCTGGTAAGGGTGGAGGCAAGGGACAGCTCACCTTAAATGCAGTATCTGATTAATGTTGTAAGTGACACTGCACATCAGCTACAGTCTTGGTTCAACTGCGTGGGAGGGAACAAAGAAAAATGTCATCAACTAGTGATGCAAGATGAGCCCCAGTCACTAAACAGCGTTCAGCAAACGCCAAATTCTGCAGTAATACAGTAGTAGGTATTTCAAACTCTTATCAAAACCTGCCTCTACAGTGACTGCATCCTTCTGCGGAGGAAAATAAACCAATCTTTATCTTACTGTAGCCATTCCAGCATTTCTTCAGTAAGCAGACTCTGGATGAAGAAAGATTTCATACAGTATGTATTAGGTTCTGGATGCATTTGCTATTCTCTCTTAATTTTTAAGCCTTAGAATATTTTATTTAATTAATAAAAGACAATACCAGAAAAAAATACCCATCAATGCTAAAGATTAAATTTTGATGCAACATATAGCACTTCTTTTTTTTTTTTTTTTTTTTTTTACAGCTTTCAAAATCCTGAGCAGTATTGACAAAACCACAAGAGCACAGGGTCTGACTGCACGATCAGCTGTCTGTGTCTATGCTACACCCTGTTAACCACAAGCCATGTTAGAGCTAAATATATCTGCAATGCAGAAATGGCAGATACTTTGTTGTTTAGAATTTCGATTAATTACAACATGTTCTTCCACCCTTAGAAGTAATAAAATAAAAGAGATAATATACAAAAATTTAATGCTGATTTCCTTAGCATACTGTATATATCAGACGCTACAGACCACGAAAGCCATCATAAGTATACTGACCTAAATAACGCTAAGAAGACTTAAGCAGCATACAAACATACTCACTGTCAAAGCAAGAAAAACAAGACAACGATTGTCTAATCAAACTGAAAGCAACAACTCAATACCACAGTATGAATTCTACGTACTGTATGTGCACATCTTATGTTATGGTGAGATGCAATGCTCCTTTGTTTTTTCTCAGAGGCTTTTCTTAGCTACAGTTGCACGACATTCTGACATCATGGAGGTCAATGCAGCCACTGAAGTGTTGTCAGTTTTTTATGACTAAAATGATTTTAGAAAATTAAATCTCATCTGCAAAAATACAAAATCTTACAAAACATATTTAACATCTTTCCTCTATTTTCTGAAATTAATACTGTGCATCTTGTTTGGCTGCATATATTAAATTGATATCGCCCTCTACAGAGCTTGTGACAGGGTAATCGTGGGAATTAGATTTTTATAAACAAGTAGAGGTACACATTTCAAAGAATGCCTCTCATTTTCCTGAAACACTCAAATTACAGTCAAATGTTTAACACGTGGAACAAAAATATACAGTGGTTTAAAAAAAGCTGCTTATTTGAGGTTTTGAAAAAATGCTTAGTAGGCAAAAGCTGTTCTGCTACATTTCCATTGTCAATGTGTCCCCAAGGGGAGAAGGAGAAAGAAATGGAACAGCTTGCTATGATCAGCATTCCGTTCCCTTAAGGCTGAACTCTCAGGTAAGTAAAGCAAAGCCTAAAATCTACCTGGTTGTAGAAAGAGGATTTCCTTATTTTTGAAAATGTTTTCTATGGCTCATCAACTCTTCTTTCCCTCCCTTCCCCAAACTACATACAACTAATACCTCTTTAAATACTGGGAAACAGACAGTTTATTCCTAAATGTTAAGAAACAATCTGAATATATTTCATCACGGTATTTTTTAAAATGACTCTACTTGCTTAATGCATCATTGAATGTAAATTGTTTCTGCTCTGGTATTGAAATAAATGGATGTTTGTGTGCATTTCTAACTACTTTTCTGTGCAAATTCCAATCTTCCATAAGGGACAACTAATAATAATGATACTATTAATTCAGAAAATAAGTAATAACTAGAGACTGCCATACAAATACATATATATTAAATGTAGGCCTTTCTAATATCTAATAGACTACTTGATTAGATGCTAAGGATTCTTTCTTTCTTTCTGTTTTATTTTGGTTAAAGTGAATATGTTTCTCTGAAATTTGAAGATTTTTCGCTATGAAAATATATCTGGCTTTGGCATTTTGTCCTGTTTGGTTAAAAGGCTGGGCATCAGATGATCCAAACAGTGTGTGCTTTAAAATATGCAGAATCCTCTTCCATTAATAACACATCTGTCACACAGCAATGAAACCAGGCCAGCAACAGAAGAGGCCAGAGTTATAAAAACAGCTGTCATTCTAATATAGGATTACAAAATAACTGAAAGTAACAAAATAACTTTTTGTTAGGATACAAAATAATGTTTTTGTCATACAAATACTGCAATACACAATTTAAATGGTTAGTCCCAGGAACTCTGAATTTTTGAAGCTTCAGGACTTGGCATGAAATTTAAGAAGATACCATAGTCCCAGTCCTGGCCATTTTAAAACCATGGTGAAAGTCCCATTGACTTTAAAGGAAGAGGATTTGGGTCCCATGTCAGTAAAGTATAGTGGGCTTACAGGGAAGTGTGGCAGCATGCTAAATTTCTGAGATTAAACCAATTATCCAACTGCTAGGTTTGCTTTAAGATGAGTAACTGCAGCTGGAGGCAGATTTCAACAGGGTCCTCCAAGTAATCTGTCCCTTGGTTTTTGGGATTACCATTCCCCCTACTAAACTGTAACAGTACTGTCTACTTTGCCTGAGAGAGGGCAAGAAGTGGGGTTCAGGTAATCGGAGGCACCTGCACAGCAATTAGCCCATTCCTGATGTGCAAATGCCTCATCTCCACTGACTGATCAGGGAGCAAGGCTGTTCCTAAACCTGGGTGTGTGTCTCTCTCTAATTTTACAAAGCATGCGCTAATGGACCATTTTCAATGCTTGCATGTATTTGTATTTGCATGATTTAACGTATGGCTCTCTTAACGGTTATTCTCAGTAAAGAAATAAATTTCTGAGGCCTTCCAGAAAGTTTCATCTGTGATGAATGATTTAAATAACCAGTGAGAGCTGATATTGTGATGCGAGCAATTTAGGCATTTCTGAAAATCAACCCTTTAATTCTTAGGCTAAGTTAGAGACTTCAGTCTGGTCTACTCACAGATTTTGTACCGGTATCACAATTTTGGTTAGCGGGTGTGATTTTTTTTTTTATATAAATATTTTAGGGCTGTCGATTAATAGTAGTTAACTCATGCGATTAACTAAATTATTACTAATTAAATCGTGATTAATCACTGTTTTAATCACACTGTTAAACAACAGAATACTAATTGAAATTTTGATATGAAAAAATGAAATATTTTGTTCCACTAGTGTTGAAATGAGACATTTTGACATTACTGTAATACTTCATTTTGTGTTTTTGTTTTTTCCAAAATGAAATGTCAAAATCAACACTTTTAAAAAACATTTTGACTGACAAAAATGAAACAATTTTTTGATTAAAAATGCCAACAAATCATTTCGACCAGCTATAGTAGAAAAGCCTTAGAGAAAAGGCCTGTTTGAATCTGATTCTGTTTCACTCAATAATTCAGGTACTATCTTTGTGGCTTAAAGTCATACCTTTGTTTTTCCCACCACAAACACAATAGATCTCCATCTTTTTAGGGAGCCTATACAGCCTTCCCTCATAACCATGCTCTAGAGGAGGCTTCTCTAGCTCCCGGGATACTCATTTGGTGTTTCAGTGGAAGACCACTTTGTGCTAGATCCCATGTGAATCACACATTAAGGATAAATGGGAAAGTGGGATCTCTGCCTTTTGCATTTTATTTCCCTATGATTTTTGGATGAATTTTCTACTGGCTTTTTAGGCCAGATACCCATTATGTTTGAATAATCCATTAACATCAAAGGCCTTGGGCCACAGCTAATTTCATTCCGTTTTTAATACCATCCATCCAGCAGCCTCTTTATCATGGAACTAATGGGATTAAAAAGACAAATATAACTGACGTAGTTTAGTTCAGAGATTAAAAGGACAAACTGGTCCAAAAATTGCTATGACTAGCTCCCTTACACACTTTTGAAAATCCTACCCTAGAATCTCAGGTATGCCTAATGTCCACTGGGCATAGTTGAGAGGGATGGGACCATACAGGAGCCAATTGTAGTTCCTTTATTATCATTGTCTATTATTTGTATTATCATGGCACCTAGGAGCCTCAGGCATCTACCAGGACCCCACTGTGCTAGGTACTGTACAATCAGAGGACAACCAGACAGTCTCTCCCCATAGATCTTAGTTCCTTGATGCTATGACAGGGTTCCACACTGGGTCTTATGTACTTAAGAACATTTACTTACTTTCCTGGTTGTGCTAATCTACGCCAGCTGGGTACAAACCCTAAAAGCCAGTATTCCAGCCAAGAACACTCTAGCTATTGTTCCTTTCCCTCCTCCATGACCTCTACTCTGGAGGCTACAAGACAGAGCAATGTACAAACCGGTTGTGCCTACTATGCCAGTTGAGATTGCCTGCACACCAGGACAATCCTTAGCTGGGGAGATCTGGTGGCCTTTTTCGCTGGAGGAGCAGTGCAAAGGGGTCAAACTGCAGAATAGAACATGTCCCGCTGTCTGCCTCGTGAATTTATCCATTGAAATCAACTTATTGTCAAAACTGTGGATAGAGAAAATAAGATCTGTTACACAGAATTCACGACCTGTTACATCAGAATTTCAAATGTGATTAAACTAATTTGGCAGAATTTTAGCTTGCTGACTACATGAAATAAATCAATGTACCTGTGTATATGCAGTCTCAGAAAGGACAACCCAATTTATGGCCAGACAGTATCATATGCAAAATTATACTCAATAGTTTAAATTAATCCCTTTCAAATACATTGTAGTGAGACTCTCCCTCATTTTATTAGCAGCATTTTGTCAGATGTGAACTACAGTTATTAGTTGGTATGCCTTTCAGCATTGGTTAAAACAAACACCACCAAGAACAGATAATGACTTAACATCTTTGGTTACTGAGAACGTTCTTGCATTTTAATTTACATATTTATCTGCTGTCATAATGGCTCAGCATTACACAGACAAGTGGTAGCAAGCAAACTATATTCTAAGGATCTTATCCTGCAGAAAGTGTGTGCCATGTAATGGGTATGCATCTTCCATCCAAGTGGAGTTCTGCAGTTGGCAGAGACAGAGGTGGTTGGTGACCAATGTAAGTGGTGGGGATGCAATTAGCAAGGTGTCCCCTCCACTTCCCTGTCCTCAACTCTCTCCTTCCCCTGCAGGTATATTTTGAAAAGGAAAAAAAATGCTGATAATTTCAAGGAATTTTCCTATTTTTTGTGATGGAATCTAGATACCATGGTGATGAGTGTTGTATAAGCATGTTAGAATAGTTTAGACAGATAGGTGTGCTCTACCCCACATCTGCATAATTTTTCCATTACACTGTTGTACACCTTTATTTTGCATCAGACACAGGACTAAATCCTGCTGTATACTGCCTGGGTGCACAAGTGAATAGGTAGAGGAAAAGTGGGCTCACGGAGTCTCTTCTTTCTCTAGTGCACCCACAGAGCAAGACAGCAGGATTCCTAATGCTTGAGGGCGTGAATACTATGGCCAGCTAACATGCTTTCTGGCACTCTGTAGATCCAAAGGGACATGGATTGCCAGCTAAGGGATGTGCACAGGCCAAAACAGGAGGGCCACAGTAGTCACAGGCAACATTGGACAACTTGCTAGCTAGATGGTGTTAATCACATCACACCAATGAGTATACCAGCATATTTACTGAACACCACAACAGGACGCAGAAAACCTGGAGACGCACAGAAAATTGGGTTCACTGCCACTTGCTGGGCTTTGCAAAGGTGTTTGCTGATTCTCCAGGGATAAGGTGTCTACGCCATAGGCTGTAGGTGATATGCCATATTCCAATCACTAATGTAAGAGGGAAGGTCAGAAATAAGGGACAATGCCAAGGATGAGTAGGCATGTAAAACTGCAATGAATCTACTTCCATTTATATATATATATTAATGGAAGTACATTCATTGGAGTGTATATGTATATATATATATATATAAATCAGTGTATAACAGAGGCAAGGAAAGAGCCCATCACGGAATGGTTGGGTAGAGATTAACATTTAAAATAAATACACAGTATGCCTGTATGCTGAGTGATTGTTTCACAGAGTTTTGCTCTTAGCAACAACAGCATTCACATGGTCCGCAATAGGCTATGAAATTAACACCTCAGTGATATGAACAGAGATGAGTTCAGGCCTTTGCTACACTTGTTTAGCAAGGTATTGTTTTCTGAACAGCTGGGTTAGACAGAGCAGCAATTTATTAGCTACACTGAGAAGGCTACTGCTCTTTTTTAAAATGAAAGCTAAGACTCTGCAGAAAACAGTAAAAATTGTAGGATATATAATGTTTTTTGGGAAGGTGTGACCATGCTGAAACTGTGTAGAAGGGGATCCACCTTCAACTTTTGCTTAGGGGGCAATTATATATTGTTATGTCCTTGGTTCAGCCCTATCTTTTTATAAAGAGGGGCTGTACATTGGTGAAACATTCATAACAGACACAAACGCCTGTGCTCTATAGACAAACTACAGAATCATTTTACTATTCCTGAGATTTTATGAAAACAAACTGGTGTTGACTTAAATGCAAATGGAGCCCCTTTAAAAGAAAAGTCCCTTCACAAATTTTATGAAAGATGTGATGGCTCTATTGACCTGTGCAAACACCCCCACAAGTCATTTCTCAATATTCTTCCTGTAACGTGACATCCAAAATTGTCATAATACTCAAGACGAGGCCTCACTGTCTCTTTGAACAGTGCCTGAATGACCTCTTTTGATGTGTGCGTGGGCTAGCCCTCTAGTTCTACACCGGAAAATCCTGTAGCTTTCTAAACTGCTACCAGACATTGCACTGATGCTTTCAAGTATCTACCCACTATCACTCCCATACCCACTAATCTATTGCATTTAAAGACAGAATTCCTTTTTTATTTTTTTACCCTGCACTCATTACTTCAATTTTTTCTCCATGTTAAATTCCACAAATCACTGGTCAGCCCAAATCTAAATATTTCCTAAGTCTTTTAAAATCTAATTTCCTTTCCCTTTGGCTTTTATACACACTTCTACATCCCCTACTTCCTCTCTCCTCTGATCTTAGTGAGAGCCAGCAGCTCCCTGTAACACAGTATCAGACACTCATACGTCTACACTGCAACAAAGACCGGTGATTGGCCAGTGTCTGCTTACTCAGGCTCACGGGGCTCAGGCAGCGGGGCTATAAAATTGCAATGTAGATGTTTGGGCTTGGGCTGGAGCCTGAGCTCTGGCTCTCTCCTCTGCCTCTCCCCCACCCCACTCCTGGCAAGGTCCCAGAGCTCAGGTTTTGGCCTGAGCCTGAATGTCTACACTGCATTTTACAGATTCACAGCTCAAGCCCAAGTCAGCTGACAGAGGCATGCCACAGGTGTTTAATTGCTTTCTAGGCATCCCTACTAAGATCCTGGGTAGAGAGCAGTTCCTCTGAGCACATCAAGTGCTTGCACTCTAGATAGGCATACAGAGGCATATATGCTAAGTCATGCTTATTTATGTCAACCAGTATATAAGAGGAGTTGGTTCTAGAGCAACGGGGAAATAGGGTTGAGACAAAGGAAATCCTGCAGGAAAAAGCTAGGAACTGCCATACGTTTTCTGGGAAGGTTTTTTTTGCTGCTTAAGTTACCAACAAAGGCCTGGTCTACACTAGGAGTTTATGTCGAATTTAGCGCCGTTACATCGAATTAACCCTGCACCCGTCCACACCACGAAGCTATTTAGTTCGACATAGAGCTCTCTTAAATTCGACTTCTGTACTCCTCGAAAACGAGAGGAGTAGCGCTAAATTTGAAATGGCAATATCGAATTAGGCTAGGTGTGGATGGAAATCGACGGTAATAGCTCCGGGAGCTATCCCACAGTGCACCACTCTGTTGACGCTCTGGACAGCAGTTCGATCTCGGATGCTCTGACCAGCCACACAGGAAAAGCCCCGGGAAAATTTGAATTCCTTTTCCTGTCTGGGCAGTTTGAATCTCATTTTCTGTTTGGACAGCGTGGCGAGCTCAGCAGCACTGGCAACGATGCAGAGCTCTCCAGCAGAGATGGCCGTGCAATCTAATAGAAAGAGGGCCCCAGCATGGACTGATCGGGAAGTCTTGGATCTCATCGCTGTGTGGGGCGATGAGTCCGTGCTTTCAGAGCTGCGCTCCAAAAGAAGGAATGCAAAGATCTACGAGAAGATCTCTAAAGCCATGGCAGAGAGAGGATACAGCCGGGATGCAACGCAGTGCCGCGTGAAAATCAAGGAGCTGAGACAAGGCTACCAAAAAACCAAAGAGGCAAACGGACGCTCCGGATCCCAGCCCCACACATCCCGTTTCTACGAGGCACTGCATTCCATCCTAGGTGCGGCCGCCACCACTACCCCACCACTGACCGTGGACTCTGAGGATGGGATATTGTCCACGGCCGGTTCCTCGTCGGAAATGTTAGCGGACGGGGAAGATGAGGAAGGAGATGAGGAGGACGAGGCAGTCGACAGCGCTTGCACCGCTGATTTCCCCGACAGCCAGGAGCTCTTCATCACCCTTACCGAGATCCCCTACCAAACGTCCCCATCCGTTACCCCGGACACCGAATCAGGGGAAGGATCAAGCAGTGAGTGCTTTAAGCATCTAAACATTTATTTTTAACATAACTGGAATATTTATATTGTTAACAATGGGGTTTTCATTCACTCATTTAAACATAGAAACTTTTATTTATAAGACAACAGGAATATTAATAATATCAGCAATTGGGTGTTCATGATTTCTTTGCCTTAGGCAACTATTTAGTCCCAACTATGTAAAAAAAATCAAATAATGTCCGGATTTTCATGATTAGGCAACCACAGGACGCTCCACTCTGTAGTCCCTTCCAGTGCAGTTACACCAAAATACGGTCTATATGTCCGGGAATTGACACAAAGTCCTCATGGGAGAGCTCAGCATAGCTCTCCTGGAGGTACTGCTCAAGCCTGTGCATCAGGTTCCGTGGCAGGGCGATCTTGTTAGGTCCACCGTGGTAGGACACGTTCCCACGCCATGACTCTATCAAGTAGTCCGGGATCATAGCACGGCAGAGCATGGCGGCATACGGCCCTGGCTTCTGCATGCTCTCCCGCAGCATCCGTCCCCTGTCGCTCTCCGAGATCCTCATCAGCGTGATGTCGCACATGACGCCCTGCTTTGAATTAGGGAGGGGAATGTTAGTATTGTGACTGCTTTACAGCCACGCGGTGGAGGCGGCAGAGGGGCAGCATACAGGGACCTTTCCCTGGGACAGCCGCGAGGTGGTGGGACAGGGGCAGAGCTCATGCTTCCCTGATTGCTGCCAGCAGAGAGTGGCATTGCTTTCAGTGAGAAAGGAGCCCAGTGCTACTATTAAAGTTTTAAGCTGCCACAAGCCTACGGCTTACCATGTTTTCCTGCTACAAAAGTAGAGGTGTCCTGCCACGCTTCTCAGATCGCAACTGCAAGACCCCAGGCACTGAAGGCGAGGGCCGAAAATTCGACCTTGTCCTGAGTGCGCATGTGAAAGGTGCAGTGCATGGTGTTGTTCACAGAGAAAGACTATGTTCTTTGTTAGCAACTTCATTTATCTGTCTCAGGAATTCACTCCCTTTTTCCCATTCCCACAGACACATCTGCAACTGTCTCCCAACCCAGCCTGGCATCACACTCCCAGAGGCTAGCGCAGATTAGGAGGAGGAAGAAGAAGACGCGTGAGGACATGTTCTATGAACTTATGGACTGCTCACGAGCGCAGGCAGCCCAGACGACACAGTGGAGGGAGAACTTGTCACAAATGCACCGAGCAGTCATGGAACGGGAGGAGAGGTGGCGCCAGGAAGACCAGCAGGCTACTCAAACCCTGCTTGGACTAATGAGGGAGCAAACGGACACGCTCCGGCGCCTTGTGGATGTTCTGCAAGACCGGAGGCAGGAGGACAGAGCCCCGCTGCAGTCTATCTCTAACCGCCCTCCCCCGCCACAAAGTCCCACACCCCCCTCACCAAAAGTCCAAAGAAGGAGGGGCGGCAAGGGCCGTTAAAACTTTCAGTCAACCCCTGCAGACTGCTGTTGCACTAGAAGGCTCTCGTTCCACAAAGTTTGAAAAGTCCTTTCCTACCCATCTCACACAAGCCCCCGTCCAAGTTTTCTCCCCCCCCTTTTCATGTGCGGTTCATAATAAAATATTTGTTTCTGTTAAGTACTGTTTCCAAGATTTTCTTTTAGAGGAGATTCTGTATGAAGGGGGGGAAGGGGTTTGGTAATTGGACAGGACAGTCACCTTAAGGAGGCTACAGAGGCGGGGGCAGGTCCAGCATCAGGACACATACACAGTGCAGTCACCAGTTATCCTGGTGAGTCTGGGAGGTGGTTTTCATGTTCTGGGGGGCGGGGGGGTTGATCTGTGACTTTGTGGTGGGGGAGGGCAGTTAGAGAACTTATGCCGCGGTCCTTATCCTGGATCACAGAGCCACGCAGCAGGGGGTCTGTAACCCTCCGCCCCCTGCCAGAAAGTCACTTGGCCGACACATACACGCAGTCCCGCCCAGGACTGCTGGCAGGCTCCGTTGAAACAACCAATCCACCACTGCGGAGCCTGTCATTCCCGGAGTTTAGAAGCATCATTTGCATCAGAACACTAAACCCGCCCCCCGCCACAGTCTGCGTCCCCGGTTTAAAACATTCCCGCGAAAACAGTAAGAAAGAGAACGTTGTTCATTAACAAAACGGAACAGATTTTATTTGTTGGGAAGGTGGTGAAGGGGGTATGTAACTTGGAAGGATAGTCAACAGTAACTGGGTAAAGAAAAGGGGGCAGGTTCAGCATCTGTGTCCACAAACTAAACAGTCACTGGAGACCCTGCTCAGTCAGGAACCTAGCTTTCAAAGCCTCCCTGATGCACAGCGCGTCCCGCTGGGATCTTCTAATCACCCGGCTGTCTGGCTGGGCGTAATCAGCAGCCAGGCTACTTGCCTCAACCTCCCACCCCGCCATAAAGGTCTCCCCCTTGCTCTCACACAGATTGTGGAGCACACAGCAAGCAGCTATCACAATGGGGATATTGGTTTCGCTGAGATCACAGCGAGTGAGTAAGCTTCTCCATCTCCCCTTGAGACGGCCAAAGGCACACTCCACCACTATTCTGCACTTGCTCAAACGGTAGTTGAAAAGTTCTTTTTCTGAGTCCAGGGCGCCAGTATAGGGCTTCATGAGCCAGGGCATTAGCGGGTATGCAGGGTCCCCGAGGATCACTGTAGGCATCTCCACATCCCCAAGACTTATTTTGTGCTCCGGGAAGTAAAGACCTTCCTGCAGCCATCTAAACAGACCAGAGTTCCTGAAAACACGAGCGTCATGAACCTTGCCCGGCCATCCGACGTTGATGTTTGTAAAACGTCCCCTGTGGTCCACCAGTGCTTGCAGCACCATAGAAAAGTAGCCCTTTCTGTTAATGTACTGGCTGGCCTGGTTGTCCGGTCCCAGGATAGGGATGTGAGTCCCATCTATAGCCCCACCGCAGTTTGGGAATCCCATCTCGGCAAAGCCATCTATGATGAGCTCCACGTTTCCCAGGGTCACTACCTTTGATAGCAGTACCTTGACGATTGCCTTGGCTACTTGCATGACAGCAACCCCCACGGTAGACTTGCCCACACCAAAGTGGTTCGCGACTGACCGGTAGCTGTCTGGCGTTGCAAGCTTCCAGAGGGCTATGGCCACTCGCTTCTGGACAGTCAGGGCTGCTCGCATCCGGGTGTCCTTTCGCTTCAGGGCAGGGGACAGCAACTCACACAGTTCGAGGAAAGTCCCCTTCCGCATGCGAAAGTTTCGCAGCCACTGGGATTCATCCCAGACCTGCAGCACTATGCGGTCCCACCAGTCCGTGCTTGTTTCCAGGGCCCAGAATCGCCGTTCCACAGTATCCACAAGACCCAGTGACACCGAGATGTCCTGGGCGCAGGGTCTCGTGGTTTCTGAGAGCTCTGAGCTACTCTCCGACTTCATGCCCTCACGGTGGTGCCGTAGCCTCCTCTCCTGATTTCTCTGCAGCTGCCTCTGGTAAAGGTGGATGAGAAGCTGCGAGGCGTTGAGAACTGCCACAACTGCAGCGATGGTCGCAGCGGGATCCATGCTCGCACTGCTGTGGCGTCCGCGCTGTCACTGATCAGAAAAGTGCGCGAACTGATTTCCCGCCGGCGCTTTCAGGGAGGGAGGGAGGGAGGGCGGGAGTGACGGACGGATGACGACAGGCACCCAAAAGCACCCTCGACACATTTTTTTACCCAGAAGGCATTTGGGGCTCGACCCAGAATTCCAATGGGCAGCGGGGACTGCGGGAACTGTGGGATAGCTGCCCACAGTGCACCGCTTCCAATGTCGACGCTTGCCCCGTTAGTGTGGACTGACGACAAAGTCGAATTACTGTCCTTAGTGTGGACACACACGTTCGACTTTGTAATATCGATTCCACATATTCGATTTAACTAAAATCGAACTACTCTCGTAGTGTAGACATACCCAAAGTCAAACTCTAGGAGAGCGTAAATTTGGATTGCATAGTCTGTATGTACTCTGTTCATTGCAGGTGCAGATTCCATAAGCTCTCTCTCTCTATAGTTCAGTGGTCCCCAAACTTTTCATGGTCGCATCCCCCCCTTATCCCTGTCTGCACCCCCCACCCCCATGGGAGCCGGGGCCAGGAGTGGGGCTGCAGCTGGGGGGTGGGGGCCATGGGCAGGGGTAAGGGGCAGGGCCGCCGAGAGCGGGTTTGGGCCCCGGTGAAAAAAATTTTTCGGGCCCCCCAGCAAGGGCGGACCGGCTAAACAGGGCCGACGAGAGTGGGGGGAAGCCAGGCCCCGGGCCCCCTTCCGGACCGCCGGGCCCCGGTAATTTGTACCGGCTTCCCCCCCCCTCGTCGGCCCTGGTAAGGGGGCTGATTAGGCTGGGGCCACAGCTGGGGGCAAATCTGGGGCTGGGAGCGGAAGCCGTGGCCAGGCCACAGTCAGGGGCCACAGCTGGGGGCAGAGCCAGAGCAGAGCTGGGGGCAGACTGGGGCTGGGTGGCACTTCTTCCCTGCCCCCCATGGGGGTTGGCCTGGGCCCCGCCGCACCGCCCTGAATGTTGTCTGTGCCCCCCTGGAAGGAGCATGCCCCACAGTTTGGGGACCTCTGCTATAGTTAAGGTTGCACAACACTCCTTTATACACCCATGTAAGATGCTTCCCCCCCCCCCAATTTGTGCAGAAACTCTTCAACTGTTTGGGAGAATGAGAATGAAAATAATATACTTTCCCTATTATTAAAAACTTTCTTGCAACTTTTTTTTGAACAGCATCAGTGCCAGAACAAGCAGAAGAGAAATGTCTTCAGATGTTCCAGTAGAAACAGCTTTGGATTTGACAGTTCTCATAAAATCAAACATCACTTAAAAAGTCAGAGAGATCCCACCCTTAAAACCTATGTGAACACATAACTCTCTCACCAACTCTAAACCGCAGTCCTCACAACTTGCATAAAGTCAAAACTCACTCTCTTGTTGGAGATCTGACTTACCAACAAAGAAATGAACATTAAGACAGCATAAAGTCCATTGCAAGCCTTCGCCCTCAGGCTTGGATGCCCCTAAGGTTCCTACCACAAGGCTGTTCAGCCCACCTACCCAGCCTACGTCCTCTCTGACTCTGACCCAAGATTCCTTTGATTGTGCAGCCCAGCTCTGAAGCTTGCTTTCCTCCTTTATTCCCTCCTGGCAGATGATTTTGGGTGGGGCTGGCCTCAAACCTGTCTTCATGACTATTAATCATAATATATCAATGACTGGGACTATTAACTGTAAACCCCAGACTTTTAATTTCTCCTTTCCATATTCCAGTCTGAGGTTTGTTCACCCAGCCACACCCCATCTTATCCTGGGCTCATCCTATCACACCCATCGTATACGGGCCTCACTGCCATGTTTAAGAACCATTTTACAGCTCTTCACCCCAAACAGCCAAACTGTACTGGTGTAGCACGAACTGTGTTTAAACTTAGACATGACAACAAGGTCAGTATAGAGGGGGCTCTAGCTGCTCTAAAAAGGATACAGTCCTATATCACCTGACAAATTAAATCATTTTCTCTAAGCACTCAGAACCTTTCTGGCAGCCAAAAAGTGAAACTTCTCCTCCCCTTCCCTGTAGGGTCTGCACAAGGAGGCAAAGGCAGAATGAAACTCTGTTACTTTTAAGAACAAAACTAGTCAGCATCTGCAGCACTAACCTGTTAAAATGAAACTGCAGAAAAGGCTCTATTAATAGCAATGCATTTCTATAGCACATTTTATCCAATGATCTCAATGCTGATTAGATACATTAATTGAGCCTCACTTCAGCCCTGTAAGATGTTATCATCCCAATTTTACACATGGCGAAACAGAGAGGGGTGAAGTGACTTGCCCAAGGTCACACAGTGTTAGTGGGAAAGCCAGGAACAGAACCCAGGACCCTGTGCTCAAGCCACTAATCCTACAGTTGCACTGTATAAAATAAAGAGACTCCGCAGCACTCCTCCCAGCTAAGAAGGATCTTTGTCTGTCACATGAAAAGAGGATATTAACTACAAAAGCTCAAAAAGGGATTCCAAACCATGCTACATTTGCTAGGAGGAAGCAAATTAATTGGCAGTTAATTGTTCTCTGAAATCTGATGGGAACCAAGTGATGCTCTTTCACTTCCTCCTGGAGGATCTGAAAAGCCAATACCCTGAACTACAGTCTTCTTATGTAGAAAGTTCAACATGTGATTAATCAGGCTTTGTCCTGGCAAAATCCCAATACAGCAAGTCCAAAATGGCAAAACTCCCCCACATCTAATCCAACAGCCCTTTTATTTTACTGTAGCCTGTTGGAGATTTCCTCATGGCACCCAGGGTCACCTTCAAGCTACCCTCCCAAAGAATGCATTCCACATCTGTTCTATCTCTGAATAATTGCATTTAATATACTGTAAGGTACTTTTAGTTATTACAGTGACATTACATTTATATTGTAGCTGTCATCCTGAAGGCTGTAACTATCTACATTGGGGTGTTGCCAGGGCAGCAGGGTTAGCAAGTTATTTGTTGTGGAAACTCTACAGTATCTTCAGAACCAATATTTTTTTAAAAGAATACTCAAAGGTATACTAGCACTGTTACAACAACTAAGCATGCAACTCAGGTATTTGCATGGGGAAATGACCATTTAGAGGGATAAGTGGCCATCTGCACATTCAATTGCAATAACTGCATGAGCAAATGTAGGCAGTGAAGTCTCTGGAGAAGTCTCTGCTCAGATGGGAAAGCAAAATGCAGTATTAAATCACAGAACAATTTACATTTAACGACAAATATAGCCTGTTCCTGTCATATTACAAACCTAAAATAATAGAATTTAATAACCTTGTGTTTTTCCTGTCTGTTTATTGTATCCTCATGTTGTCCCCTATCTGAAGCTACGTCTTCACTACGGGGGGGGGGGTCGATTTAAGTTACGCAAATTCAGCTATGCGAATAGCGTAGCTGAATTCGACGTATCCGAGCCGACTTACCCCGCTGTGAGGACGGCAGCAAATCGACCTCCGCGGCTCCCCCGTCGACGGCGCTTACTCCTACCTGCGCTGGTGGAGTACAAGCGTCGATTTGGGGATCGATTGTCGCGTCCCAACGTGACGCGATAATTCGATCCCCGAGAGATCGATTTCTACCCGCCGATTCAGGTGGGTAGTGAAGACGTAGCCTTATATTTAGATTGTAAGCTCTCTGAGGAAGGGACCATCGTTCTGTTATGTGTAAGTAGAGGGCCCCACTGTGTTGGCCACTGTAGATGCTACTACAGTGCAAATAGTTATAATAATACTAACAGAGAATTTTTATCCTTACTTTACGTCTTTGAAACATCCTAAAGACCTCTACAACAGGGTTATAATTTTGATTCATCAACTCTATAGACAGGTTATAGTTTTCTATTAAGTTTTATAGGACTTTTGTATCAGAGATTTCAGCCAGATAGCCAAGACTGTCCATAAACAAAGATAGACATCATTTTACTGAGTCTCAAATGCTGAAAATGTTCTATTAATAAAACTCTCCATCTTTCCTTGTTTTAGGGGAGTACAGTGCTTTTAATACAGAAAAAAACAAACTAAAACCTTTGGCATGCAATGAGTATGTATTAGGAGTTCAAATGGAAAAGTGAAATGGCTCCTTCTCCTCCCAACAAGTATAGAGATGTACTTAAAGAGTGTTTTGCCTTAACTTAAATGGGATCTAACCCTATTTCAGAGATGTGAAATCTTTGCTGGGCAATCTTTGCTAGTGCTTGCTTGCTGAAGAACAGGTAGCTAACAACTCTTAGGTTTGACATGTGGCATTGAATTAAAAAGTGCCCTTACGTTTAACTGTCACTCAATACAAATTATTATTTTCATAATGCAATGCCACCAAAAATAGTGTAAGAAACATCATCTCCCTCTTGGGATTCTTTCCTGATTTAGTTACACACTATTAATAGCCGACAAGCAAGGTATGAAACTATAGCTAAGTGTCTCATGCAACAAAATTTGACTCAAAATAACCAACAGGTGACTTTTTGATCAACATTTCTGACATAAAATCCTGCAATAGCATAATGAAAAGGTAATGCAGGAAAATTTAGTGGGCTAAAGTCAGTGTTCATACTTGTACACAGGTGATAGGCTACTGCTGTAGAATTTATTTTTGGCCTGTAAGAGGATAGAGATGCATAAGAGTCTCCTCTCGACAACCAAAAAGGAGTGAGAGATAACAGACTAATTTCTGTTCTGTTACACCCATGTAACCACTAGACAATGCTGTCTCATCAATGGGGTTGCATGGGTGTAATTGAACAGACTTTGGCTAATGGATTTTTTACCTGGGACAGAATAGTAGGTCCTGTGTGTCCAGCGACAGTACCTCTGCAAAGATGCATTTAAAGACAATATGTGTACTAATTGTGCAACATAACTCAACCAGTTTCTCTGGAGATGCTTGAATTTGTAAATGCTTAATGTGTGGAATGCTAAAATTTCTGCAGCACTTTGACTCTGAGTGACCATGGGAAGGAATCCATCCCCAGTGACTGGCTATCTTTGTATCTACTGAAATAATTCAGTCTTCCAAATGTTCTTACAGGCATAGATTGATGTCTAGAACTTCTTCTGTCCATACACATAAGGAGCCAATGGAGTGGAACATTGCCAAATTGAGTTACCATATTCCAGCACTGAAATGGTGCTGGCTGTGAGGTAACTCGTTTTCCCCTCCTATTGAAAACACATGGGGGAGGAAGGAAGGGAAATAAATCATAGTACCTTGGATCTCAGGCATATCCAAGAATTCAGGTGCAATTCTCACACACAATTAAGGATGGGCAGAGATGCAAAGCTGGGAGGGAATGTTAGCTTGGAGCAGTTGCAGAGACCATGAACCCTGAGAAACCTTGGGCCTAATCCAATGGAACACAGAGATGAAAAAGAGGGCAGCTTGTGCCCCTCCACTTTAGAGGATACTGTGGACTGATGGGGCCTTGGGTGTAAGTTAGTGAAGCCATGAGGGCTGACCTAACCTGAGCTACTGCAGGGATGCTGGAGCATAGGTCTGCCCTGCCCATGCCCTCACCTGCCCCTGATCAGTCTCCTCCCTTGTCTGACCTGCCCATGTGTCATTCTGGAATGCTGCCTGAGGAGGCAGAGCAGAGCTGGTGGACATAATTCTGTACCAGGTACAGGAGCCCCGTGTGTGCCAGGGTATTTTTCCAAGAGGGATTGCACTTGCCTTGTGACCACTTTCCTCCAGCAGTAGCCAAGGCAAATTGGCCATAGGGCAACGCTGAATAAAGTCCAGACAGCTTAATAAGCGAGCAGCTCGGCATTACCCAGCAAATTAGTGTCAGGACCAGGAATGGGTTTCAAACCACTTGACTCCCATGTCTGTGCTTTAACTACTAGACAATGCTCCTGCTTGTCATGCTTCCACCAGCTGCTTAATTTATTTGTGTTTGAGTTTCCTGGGCTCACGTAATCACAAACAATATAAAAACCTACTGAAGTTAAACAGTATTAATCCTGGCCTCATTTATTTACAATGTCGACAGGAAAAATATAATTTAGCAACAAAATATCATGTAATCTCATTTTATACTCCCCTAAGTGAAATACCCAGATCACTCTTAGGTTTCACATGTGCCATCAAATTAAGGAAAAGTCTAAAAGATTGTTGCGAACCAAAAATATCCCTAAGATCACAGATCACCTTGTCTTGGATTTTCTTGGATGGAGACAAAAATCAGAAAGCTATACCAGGTAGCAGGCAATATATGGCTGAGGGTTCTGTCTGAATCCTCTCCACCAGTTGGCAGAAGGTGGGAAGAAGGTGAACTTGGGTTTTCAATTAGTGCAGAATTTTCAGCATAGTTTACCAGAAAGTCTATCTGAAGATTTTTAATAGGTCTTATTTAGCCGAAGACATAATATATTTTTACTGTAACCAGTTTTATTGTGGGTTTAATTCCAATTTAAAGTTATAAATAGCTAATGAAAATAAAATATACTTCTATTTGGCCCACACCTGAAATCTATGTTCATTGGCTAAGGAAATACATCCGTCAGTAAAAGCTTCTGGACTCCATTACACTGCCTAACTCACAACAACATTCTAGATGTGTCGCAAAAGCCAAAAACAACAAAAGTATGCTCATTTAGGGGAGGAAAGATACTCCAGTGGTGGAGATGCTAGCCTTGGAGACCAGGTTCAATTACCTGCTCCACCAACCCATGGACTGCCTGTGTGACCTTGGGCAAGTAACTTTGTCTGTGCCTCAGTGCTCCATCTGTAAAATGGGGATAACAGAATTTCTCCACTTCTCAGTGGTGTTATGGATACATATATTAAAGACTGTAGCCTTAGATTTTTTTTTTAAAAAAAAGACTAAAATCCATACCAGATTAGAAAGTGAACATGAAAAACAAACAAATCAAATCATGGGGGGAAAAAAAACTATCAACCAGCTGTCTCCCCCGCCCATCTCCCCAGCCCCCACCCCGCCTAAAGGGCCTCAGGAATTATTTTCATGATATTTATAAGTACAAGCCAGCAAGCACATTGCCTATGATAAAATGGATTAATGTGGAATAATAGTTATGACTCTGATGGTTTATATCCAGGGAACTCTGACCATTATATTTTTGTCAAAAGGCAGTTTCTATATTGCCTAGCACCCAAACTCATTTACAAATTTAAATTAGCATTGCATCATGTAACCAGATTCTACAACACCAGGGCCTTGACCCTGCATAGAGAACTGCAGGTGCACCCTGGTTGCCAATTACTTCAGTGGGGCTCGGTGTGGACATTAGGGTCTTCTCACTGAGTTCGTCACATAAGGTTGGGGTCCTAGTGATTAGAGTTGGTCAATTTTACAAATGGTTCAAAATTTCAATGAAAAAAGTGGAAAATTTCCAAATTCTTTGCTGAGTTTTTCAGCCTCTTCTTTCTACACACAGACAGAACCTGCTATTTTTCTTTTAAATTACATTTTAGGAGACTATATATATTATTAAAAGTGCAGGTGATGGGCCAGCATTGTACATAGGGGAAGACGATGGATGTCTTCCTTCTGCTCGGAGATGCTGGCACACATCTTAGCCCTTATTGCCCATTCTCCTTTTGGTGATAAAGTAATGACCAACTTTCTTCAGAAGCAGAATCTGTCAATCTAGAGATTGTTTGCAGTGCTGTTGCAGCCGAGGAGATCAGAGAGACAAGGTGGGTGAGATAATATCTTTTGTTCTATCAACTTCCGGCGGTAAAAAAGACAAGCTTTTGACCTACACTAAGCTCTTCTTCACCTTCTGAAAGACATGAAAAAGAGCTCAGTGGAGGTCAAAAGCTTGTCTCTTTCACCACCAGAAGTTGCTCCAGTAAGAGATATTATGTCACCCACCTTGTATTTCAATCTAGAAAGTTCTTTAAGCTTCACCACCCATTACACAAACATGGCAGCTGCTGCTCAACCTTGGCCTAGAAGAATTTGGTATGGAGTGAAGGAAGTCATAACTCTTGGAAATTCACATAACAGACTAGACCCCACACAGAGGTTTCGGACAAACAGAACAGAAGGATGGAGTTTGTGGATAAATTTGTAAAAGAACCACAACAACTGGCTGTCAGGTACCTCCTCTACTAGAGTTGAGATATCTGTAAGCATTGGAGAAAAATAATCAGCAGTCATGTAAAATATATATGAAAATATATTATACAACAATGTTAATGTTAATATATTTATTAATGATTGGATCAGGCAGACTCACATAAATATTTGTACAGTGCTTATGAGCCAGACACCGATCCTGCAGCTATGCTAAAAAAGGGAAAAGCACAAGAATTGTGAAGTAAAGAATAAATGTTTTAGCAATGTACTAACCACAATAACTAATGAATGTTTGAATTAGCAAAATATGATGTACCCACCGAAAAGACATAAGCAAAGAACAGATGTCCAATTATGCAGTTGGAAATTTATTAAATGGAACAAAAAGTTATGAATGATACTAAAAATAAGATCTGTCTGTGTGTGGAAAGGAAGAAATAATGAAAATGAAACTGTAAACAGCTCAGGTATAAGAATGCCAACCTGTAAGCAAATAACAGAATTGGAACGGTATAGAAATCAGACTGTCATTAGCTGCAAGGCTTGATTCTCCAGACTTTGGTAAAGTATTCCTTTCTGTTATTTACTAACAATTGTTTAATAAACTCAGTCAAGTTGTGTTATCTGATATCTCTTTAATTACTAAAATTCCAATCCCTGAAAAACATTACTTATTGATTATTGATTCTTATTATTGATTACAGTACACAAAACCACCAGTCTCTCTCTGTAAAGAACTACTAAGATGCTGAACTTGCAGCCATTGCACCTACAGCACCAAGGCCGGCTCCAGGCACCAGCGCAGCAAGCAGGTGCCTGGGGCGGCCAACAGAGAGAGGTGGCACGTCCGGCTCTTCGGCAGCAAGTCCCCTCAGTCCCTCTCAGAAGATAGGACCCGCTGCCGAATTGCCGCCTAAGAGTGAAGCGGCGGCGGTAGAGCTGCTGCCGATCGCGGCTTCTTTTTTTTTTTTTCCCCCTGCTTGGGGCCTTGTACAGCACAACTGCCTCTTAAGACCAACTTCAAGCATTAATCATCCATTAAACCATTTAAGGAAAAATACCAGATAATATTAATATTCTTAAGACAATGTTATTTTCAGGATATCTGACTGTAGGACACACCTTCCTCCAGGAATTCAGTCTCACTGTTTTTTGTTCTCACAGGCCACGATTATCCCATACTTATGCCAGTTTAAAACTGATGTAGCTCCATTGACTTCAGTGAAGTTACTCCTGATGTACACTAGTGTAACTGAGAGCAGAATCAGGTACCTGAAGCCTCCCATTTGCTTATGCTGCACATTCCCCCTCACTCCCCCCCGCCTTTTTTTTTTTTTTTTTTTGCATTCTGTCTTTATCATATTTGTTTCCTTGGCAGGATTATAAAATCTTCCCTCCCTCTTCATCAGAGAGGCCACTGAGGCCAAATTATTTTTATAAACTAATTTAGAATTATGAAAGCACTGGATACTGAAGCCACAGAACAGGTACAGTGCAGTCAGCACTTCCCCATGAACCCTGCCAGCATGCCTAAACTCAGACCTGGAGAAACTACCCCTAGGAGCAGTTGAATGGCTCAGTCTCCATGCCTAATCACTCATTGATTTCTCTGCTGCGATGACAACAAGGGTACCAGTTGTTACAGAGTGTCTTATGTTGTGGATAGAGCCTTCAGATGCTAACTACTTTTGAGCGCTGCCCAGCTGAACCAGATCTGAACAGGTTTCAGAGTGGTAGCCGTGCTAGTCTGTAGCAGCAAAAAGAACGAGGAGTACTTGTGGCACCTGTTCTTTTTGCAGATCTGAACAGTGACTTAGCAGCGAAAGGCTGTTATTCATGATTTTACCAATGTCCTGAGATGTCTAGGGTCCTCACATAAAATACCTTTAAATCACATGGACCTTTATATTGAACAAAACATAACAATGGAAACATCACATGTCTTAAAACATTAATAATTAAATTGTCATTTAATAGCCACGGCTCCGCACACAAATGGACTAACAAAGCCTAGCACAGAGTTGTTATTAGATCCTGTCAGTTCCTGGTTGCCTGCTGGGGAGATGCTGAATACCTTCAGCTATCATTAGCTTCAATATGAAATGAGTGTGCTCAGAACCTTGCAGGACTGGACCTAGATATTTCTGTTTTCAGCTTTATTACCTATCTGACAAGGACCAAAATGACTTAGAAATGTCACTGCACATAATGTGCCATTAGAAAGAGAAATTGATTTTGCATGTCACACTTCTTTTTCTTCACATAGCTGTGGTAGGTGCTTTGCCAACACATTAGAAGACGGGTCACCACCTCAAAAAGATCATATTCCAGATAAATTTAAAGACAAGGAAAAGTCAGGGCTACGGAGAAGAGATGCAACATTTGTTTAACAAGGGCCTGTTTTCTCTTTCCACACCTACTGTAGTAACCCCTGTAAGGGATCATTTATGTTTCATTAAACGATAGTCATTTGTGTTTCAAATTACACTAGCACAGTAGAAAATTCAAACAAAAATTAAATGTTTTGCAGGGCAGAGGTGCTACCTGGACAAACACTGCCCTGAAAACTGATTGTGTAAGAGCAACACCTTCTCAGTCAACTACATGTGTGCATTCAGTCATATTGACCAAATGCAGTGATACAAATAAGGTTTTACTCATTTTTACTCTTACGGTCACTGAAGAATCAACACAGCTAACAGAGCAGGAGTTGGATCCTTTTCCTTCTTGACCAAAACCAGCAGCAAGATGTACTAAGTTTCAATATGCAACCTCAGTGAAGGTAATATGATTGCTGCTCAAGTGCCACTAAAGGTCTAATCTGCAGGCAGTGGAGTTACACAGGTGTTAATGAGGGCATAATTTCACATGCAGAATCTTTATGTCACTGACAATTCACAAGAAGCATCCTGCTTGACTTCCGGAGCCCATGCTGAGTTTGCTGGTTGCAAATGAGGGGAAAGAAAGCATCTTTTTATCTGTAATCCAAACACGTTTGATCTGGAGTCAATGAGACACAATAATCAGGGAACCCAATGATGCCATTTTCATTTAATTGCTTTTCAGAGTGGAAAAACATTTTAAGGCCCTATGCATACTGCAAAAATTCCTTACTCCTGAAAGTGTGTGAAATCAGCCCTAGAAAACTGTCAGTGAAAGCAGTTATTGTCAGCAGATACCAGTCTGTGAAGAAAGGGCCAAACTTACTAGAGCAATTGTTGAAAGTTGCTCACTTGACTGAAAAACTGTTTTCAACCATTATTTGTAAGAACATCCAGCCCATCATGACAGGTGGGCAAAACCACACTACCTGAGAGCGCTGCCAGGAATTGATGCAGCAAAGTTTTTCAGGTCTGGGGAATGTTTGTAGTGAGGATGGGCTTATTGGGCTATTCCTTGGTGCTTCAATACATCAACCCTCTTCCTTCCTCACCCCCCCCCCCAACATACTAACTGAAGGAACAGTCCCACCAACAGATCATTTTTCCCCAAGGCTGAGCATCACCACTTCAAAACCCTCCGTGAATATTTCAATGCACACCCTCACCACTAAGAGACAAACCACTGTAACCATAATCAGCTGTGTCCCATTCCCCTAATGCAAAGGGATGGGAGGTAGGCTAGGGCAGAGGTTCTCAAACTGTGGTCCACAGACTCCATTCAGATGGTCCACGGATAGTTCCCTCTAAGGTGCACGCTTGGGCGGCCGCACACAAGACAATGAAGGGCCATCCACCTAATTAGTGGAGCAGTGCAGGTGTCCGCGAAAAGAAAGTTTGAGAACCACTGGACTAGGGGACAATGAGTCTTCCTAATGCTTTTTGTTACATCAGATGAAGGGGGACTGGGCTTGGAGACACATTTTCCATCCTTACCAATGAAGGAAGAGTCACAGATAAGCATTTTCCCCTTCCTGAGAGAGAGAAAAGGGTGGGGGGAATCAAACCCCAGTCCCCATCATATTTTCCTTTCTTCTCCAGATACAAAGTGGCAGAAAGGGATGAAACGAGGATTTGATGCCCACCCTCACCCCTTTTTCCCTCAGTATATTTTACAATGAATTTGCTCCTGTGTTTTTTATAAAGTTGCATTTTCTGTCACAATCTTTCATAAAATATTTTTTAAAATGGTAGCTACGGGGGGGGGGGAGCAAAAATACATTGGACACCTTACAGAAGTCTAAAGGTGGGCTTAAGAGACACCACCACCAAATCATACAGGGAAGGGGGGTGGGGCCTTATTTACCTTCTGCTCACCTCCCACTCAGGCAGAGTAGAGGGGCCTAGGAAGGATCCATATTTTTACTTCCTCCTCCAACCTCTTAAACACAGACAGGGTGGGAGGGACCACTGGAAGCCACAATTCCTCTGCCCTTCCCCACCCTCCCAGCTCTTTCCCCCAGACTCTGCCCAGGAGGCAGGAGTATATATCCACATTACCCCTTCCTCCCAAACGTGGAAGGGGGTTTGGAGTCATACTTGCTCTGCCCCTCCACCCCCATTTGGGGCAGTGCTCAGGGGTGGCCAGGAGTTCCAGCTGCATACTGTCAGGCCCACTTTCTTATGGCAGAAGACCCATCTCTTCCCACTCAGGCCCTCCCACTCACTCCCCTCTTCCCAATGGAGACATAACTGTGGGCCTCTAATTTTTCCCACAGGTCCCTATTTATGATATGAATTACTGCCTCTTACTCACCTGGGGACAGCATGATTTCTGCTCCCCCTCACTGGTTGCAGCTACAGAATGGAGCACTAGCTAGAGAAGAACAGGAAGAGAAGTACCACTTCTTAATCTGCCCCCTGCTGGTGGTAGGATCAAAAAGCACAAGAACTCAGCAAAGTTGCATGTATTAAAGACACACTTGCTGTCAAAATCAAGAGGAATAGTGAGAGGCTCAGAATGTATTGTTGTTTACTGTGAAACTTCTTTTTACTTAAATTAAACCTTATGTTACTGTTTCACTATGCAGGAGGGCAAGGCTGTCATCAGGCTCAGACGGGCAGGTGGTGTAGATGTCCCAGGCTCTTCATGTGCCCAGGGAAGGGGCTTGCTCATATGGTCTGTGATCAGCAGGGAGAGTTGAGCTACGTTCTCTTCCCATTCCACTGAGACTTTCTCCAACAAAAAAGCTTCAAAAACAGACTCCAATGAGAAACTGCAGAACTGGAATTAATTTGCAAACTGGACACCATTAAATTAGGCTTGAATAAAGACTGGGTGTGGATGGGTCATTACACAAAGTATAAACTATTTCCCCATGCTAATTTCCCCCCTACTGTTATTCACACCTTCTTGTCAACTGTTTGAAATGGGTCATCCTGATTATCACTACAAAAGTTTTTTTTCTCCTGCTGATAATAGCCCACCTTAATTGATTAGTCTTGTTAGTGTTGGTATAGCAACACCCATTTTTTCATGTTCTCTGTGTATATGTCTTCCTACTGTATTTTCCACTGCATGCATCCAATGAAGTGGGTTTTAGCCCATGAAAGTTTATGCCCAAATAAATTTGTTAGTCTCTAAGGTGCCACAAGTATTCCTCCTTCTTTTTGCTGATACAGACTGATACGGCTACCATGCTAAGAAGTGAGTTAATGATAAAAGGATGGTTTTTACTGGACACATTCAGATCACCAAAACCACAATAATGACTGGCACAACTGGCAATAGCATAGAAGCCATAAATTGAATGGGCACAAGGTATATAACTATCCCTCTCAGTCCTAAAAGTGGCACCTCCAGGTCAGAGCAGAGGCATGTTAGCAAGGCAGTCCTTTACCTTGTCTATGGCTACACAGAGGTTTTCAATTTCCTGGGCTGCCAGATACCATTCTCAAGCACTAGTTCTGTTTTTTCAGAACCACAAAACACAATACAATGGCTCTGCTGATATTCAGACAAGTCATATTATATTTACCATATATACATAGGCTGTGTCAGAAATGAGCATGATGGCCTAAACTTTGAGTCCATCTGTGCAAAGGTTGTTACATCTAATAACAGCTCGGACTCAAACCCAACTGTTTGGCCAAGAGTGGACCACCTATTGCAGAAAATGGGCTAGAGAACTGATGGGACACCTTGCAGGCATATTGAGACCCCTCTTTGCTGCTTGTTGAACCATTCCCAACACTACTTGAGGGATGACTCATTAATTACACTGACAATCAACAAGGAGTCATTTTCTTATGGTAGACAAGGCCACAGTCTCTGGCTATTCACATCTCAAAACCACCATACAATTTGACACTACAACTTGAAGAGATCCCAGAATAAGAATAATATGGGTGTTGTACGTTAAAACAGAAATGCATTAGCAGATCTGTGCAAGGAAGCTTGCATTGTACCTGTATGTCTGTTGTTTGGCTCAAGTCTTCTGGTTCAAAAATGTTTAGGAGATCTAAATTTGCTTTCTGTGCATTATTCTCCAATGTCCACTTCAGATTTGGAGTTGAGAGTGTTAGCCGAATAGGGCCCGTTCTCCCCGGAGCTTACCTAATTACACCAAGGAGGCACGGAGAGACAAGAAGACGGGTACCATGTTCTTTATTGATCGATCAGCTGAGCGGGTGCTCTGATCGGCTAATGCCAGAAGAGAGACACACCTTACATGGCCGAACAGGCCCTTTTTATAACCAGTAACAAACAACTTAGCCTTCATTCTTTTGCGTCATTACGCTGACCTATGGATAATAGGTTACACAGGATACATATATTACTTTTTGGGGAGGGGGATACAAGAGACATTTGTGGCGGATACATTTGTCATTTTGAAGGGAAAACAAGGTACATTTGCTGACCCTTTGCACTAAAAACCTTGGGGAGATATGGGGAAACAGTTGCATATACTTGTGAGCCAAGTGAGCCAATTAAATTGATTAACAAATAGCTAACATGATTAAATACATGGTTAAATGCATGTCCTTAGTTCTACTTAGGTCTTTAGGCCTTTTCCATCAAATCTTTAGGCCTTTTCTATCAGATTTCCCCCCTTAAAAGCATTTTAAGAGCCTTATAGCCTTTGTTCTTCAGTTCCTACTGGCTGGTATAATATCATCATCTGTTGATATGTAACATGATTAGCCAGTCTTCGGACTGCCGCAACCAAGCAAGGGGTAAAGCAAGCGAGAGTTAATAGTGTGGTAACAAAAAATACAAAAAGGAGAAAACCTTTTCGTAGCCATCCCAATTGTGGCAGCCAGGAAGTAAACCGATCCGTGTCCCACCCACCCCAGGTCTGTACTGGGACATGGGCTATTTTTCTCATTTCCTTTGTTAACTGTTTTACTGCCTGGCCATTATCGTCTATTTTTAAGCAGCAGTTAGACTCATTCAGTTTCGCACAGAGTCTTCCTTCCTCTGCTAGCAAGTAGTCAAGAGCTATATGGTGTTGAAGAATTGCATGTCTCATTTGAGTTGATTGATCGGCCAAAAGGTCCAGTGCTGCGGCTGTTTGGTTGGTTAATATTTCCAAGATAGCCTGCAGCCTAATGATTCGGTTTAGATTATAAATTGGTTCCCTGGCCCCTGTTATTAACTCACTAGGGTTCCAGGTGGCCGGTCCATAATGTTTGATGATCCTTTCAGGGGGCCATTCCTGAGCTCCCCAAGTTTGGGAACTCCCGGCAGTCAAAGTGGAGTCCACAAACCGCTTTTCTCTAATTAGATCATCATATACTTTAATTCCCAACTTATTTCCTTGGTTTTGAGGTAGTAGAAAGAATAGAGGTCTAATATATCCTACATAACATATTCCTGACCAGTTTGGAGGCAGTCTGCGATAAGCATAGGATCCACAAATCCAATAATGGCCTTTTAAGGCCCAGGTCCCATTAGCAAAGGGGCCATCCCAGGTTTCAGAATCCATTGGTTGGTCAAAATATAAAGAGTTACCCCGCCTTAAAGGCCCTCCCACAATGGTTGATTCATTGTAAGAATCACAGTAATTGCATTTCCACGCCCCAGCTCCCGTTTTCCAAACACAATTACAGCCCAGTTCTGGTTTATTGGTGGCAGACCAAAATTGTTTGAAACCCCTGATTCGGGTGCCATTATAGTGCTGCCATGCCCATTGAAACCACCGAACCACGTGATCCTTGCTAGTGGTATTGTCTCGTTGGCAACTTAAAAAGAGGGCATCAAAGAACCCGTCCAATCCTACTGCCTTACAACCTTCGCCCGTATGATTCCAGTAGGAACATCTTACCCAGCTATTATTAGTCAGCTTTACATGGGTTTGGTTCCATCGCCCTTGATATCGAGCGCAGTCATACGTGTTGCAATCGTAATCATAACAATCAAGTCCTGGGGAGAGAGTCCACTTACACTTACTTTCTCCCATATACACTCCCTCCCGTCTTGTTCGATTAAGGCAGAGAGAACCCATTCCAGTAGAATAGAGCCGCCAAGGGCCACTATCCTCAGTCCACCTTTCCGTTTCATCATGCACTATGCTTAAGTTACTTAGCCACCATTTGGGCTGTACTGGCTGGGCTACCCAGGGCCACTCATTTAACTCTCCTGGACCGCCACACACCCAACAATTGGTAAGGTTAAAGGAACCTGCTATTATTTCCCCTAATTGCAAAAACCTGTTTTCCCAACCACATGAATAACTGAATATACATAACAGAAACACAAAGGATAACCTCATTGTCCCTTTCTCTTAAACAGTCCCTTTAGTCCCTCTAGTCCTTGGTACTCCCAGGTGGAGTCTTCACCTGTGCCACCCCGGGCTTCCGGAGCCGGAGTCGACAGAGGGCTGTTGTCCTCTTCAGTTGTGTTGCTCTCCGGGTTTGGATTCAGAAACCGCTTTACCCGTGTATGATGTGTCCACTTGTCGCTCCCGAGAACCTTAACGGCGGCCTGGCTGATGAGCGATACAGTGTGCGGGCCGTCCCACCGTGGCGTGAGGGGATCACGCTTCCACTTTTTGATAAGGACTTGATCACCGATCTGGAATGAATGCACGGGTTGATCCAAGGGAAGGGTCTGGAAAGGCGCCGCGTATCGATGTAGCTGTAACAAAACAGATTGTAGCGCAGAAACCTGCTTCCACAAGGAGTCATTCCCTACTTCCCAGTTTACATCCTCTCGGTACCCCGGGATGAGTACTCGGGGAGGGAACCCAAAGACCAGTTCAAAGGGTGAAAGTTTCAGGCCCTTATGCGGGGCCCTCCGAATGCGGGTAAGGGCGAGTGGCAGAGCATCAGGCCACTTTAAACCGGACTCCATACACAGTTTAGTGAGAGTATCTTTGAGAGTTCTATTCATTCTCTCTACTTGGCCCGAGCTCTGCGGTCTCCAAGGTGTATGCAATTTCCATTGGATACCGAGGGCCCGCGACACCTGCTGAACCACCTGGGAGATAAAATGGCTTCCCCGATCTGACTCAATTACTTCGGGGAGATGGAAACGGGGAAGTATTTCATGTAACAGGGCTTTGGTGACTGCCCGTGCCTGACAATGCCGTGTAGGGTAACACTCTACCCACCCAGTAAGTTGGTCAATAAAAACAAGCAAATACTTATAGCCCCTACAAGGGGGAACTTCAGCAAAGTCCACCTGCCACCTTTGAAAAGGATAGGCAGCCCAGGGCCGGCCTCCCATTGGAGCGGGGGGGGGGGGGGCGCACCCCTTTTGGTTTGTTCGCTGGCAAACAGAACAGTTATTAACAATTCTTTGGGCTTCCATATGTATACCCAATCCCCTAAGGGACCGGGTAGCCAAATCGACCATAGCTCCTGATCCCAAATGTCCCTCCTTATGTAAGGATCGGAGAATCTCCTGGAGTACTGGTCTAGGTACGAAAATCTCTCCCCCAGGCAACTTCCACCACCCAGAGGGAACTTGTTGGGCCCCTGCGGCTCGCGCATGGGACACTTCCTCTGCTGTATAGTGGGGAGTTGGGGTTTTAGCTTCTGTATCTTGAACCCAGAGAAGCCATGTGGCTCCTTCTTGTGCGGCTTCTTTCGCGGCCTGATCAGCCAATCGATTATATTTACGCTGTTCAGTTTCAGGGGCTGTCAAGGCTGTATCCCCACTTTGAACTTTAGGGTACAAATGTAGGGGCCTGCATGAAAACTTCTAAGCTTATCTACCAGCTTAGCTCTGGTCCGCTGCCACCATCTCAAGAATTCCCTCCCTGGGAAGCCTTGAGAAACCTTTCACCAATTCCCTGGTGAATACAGATCCAAACTCCTTGGATCTTAAACAAGGAGAAATTGACCCTTCCCCCCTCCTTCCTTTCACCAACTCCTGGTGAATACAGATCCAAACCCCCTTGGACCTTAAAACAAGGAGAAATCAATCAGGTTCTTAAAAAGAAGGCTTTTAATTAAAGAAAAAGGTAAAAATCATCTCTGTAAAATCAGTATGGAAAATAACTTTACAGGGTAATCAAACTTAAAGAGCTCAGAGGACTCCCCTCTGTTTTAGGTTCAAAGTGTAGCAAACAAAGATAAACACTCTAGTAAAAGGTACATTTACAAGTTGAGAAAACAAAGTAAATCTAAGACGCCTTGCCTGGCTTTTACTTACAATTTTGAAATAAGAGAGACTTGTTTAGAAAGATGGGGAGAACCTGGATTGATGTCTGGTCCCTCTCAGTCCCAAGAGCGAACAACCCCTTAAAACAAAGAGCACACACAAAAGCCTTTCCCCCCCCAAGATTTGAAAGTATCTTGTCCCCTTATTGGTCCTCTGGGTCAGGTGTCAGCCAGGTTACCCGAGCTTCTTAACCCTTTACAGGTAAAAGGATTTTGGAGTCTCTGACCAGGAGGGATTTTAGTACTGTACACAGGAGAGCTGTTACCCTTCCCTTTATAGTTATGACAGGGGCCCTCCCATGTGCACGCATGTGTATTACGGCGACCCGGAGGGGGAGCATCAGGGCCTCAAGCAATGACTTAATAAGGGTCCCATGGGCTATTGTTTGGCCTGAAGCCGTAATGAAGCCCCTTTCTTTCCACAGGGTTCCGTGGGCATGCACCACCATATACGCATAACGACTGTCAGTATACAAATTAATAGTTTTCCCAGTTCCTAACCGGAGAGCCTCAATAAGAGCCACCAGCTCCGCCGCCTGGGCAGATAAATTGGGGCTAAGCTTAAACTTGTACACCTCTCCACTCCTAACTACGACGGCTGCTCCTGTAAACCGCTTCCCATCTACTACATAACTAGATCCATCAACGTATCCTTCGATATCGGGATTGGGCCAGGGCAAATCTGAGAGATCAGGGGGAGGTTTAGTCTCTTGTTGCAAGACTTCAATACAATCATGAGTGGGGCGGGTCCTACAGGGAACTTGGGGATCAGGCAGTAAGGTAGCCGGGTTGAGGGAACTAACTGTTTTGAAAGTCAGGTTAGGGGCCAACAAAAGCCCCACCTCATATCTAGTATGCCGACTGGGATTTAGATGCTTTTCCCCGGCTCCTGTTCCCAGTATCTGGGGTACCCCATGGGGCACCACAACCTCAGTATCCCCACCCAAGGTTAATTTTTCAGCCTCCTGCACAAGGAGAGCGGTCGCAGCCACGGCTCGTAAACAAGCCGGCCAGCCTTTGGCAACCGGGTCCAATACCTTTGAGTAGTAACCTACAGGTCGCCAGGTCGGTCCCGACTTTTGGCACAGGACTCCAGATGCCACCCCTCCCCTCTCGTGAACGTATAGGGTGAACGGCTTCCGGGAATCCGGGAAAGCTAAAGCGGGAGGCTGAACTAAGGCTTTTTTAAGCTCTTGAAATGCTTTTTCTTTTTCCTTGGTCCATGACCAATGTAGCAGACCCTCTTTAGTAAGGGACTCGTATAGTGGTTTGGCCTTCCCTCCGTAGTCAGGGATCCAAAGCTGGCAAAAACCGGTTAGTCCCAGGAAAGCTCTCAACTCTCTGGGACTTCGGGGCTGAGGACTCTCAAGTATAACTTGGATCCTGTCTTTACCCAAGCTACGACGTCCCTGACAAAGATGATACCCGAGAAAGGTGACCTGCTGCCTAACCAATTGGGCTTTTTCCCTGGAAACCTTGTACCCCTGAGCCCCAAGAAAATTAAGGAGTTCTATAGTCTGCTCTCTACAAGCTGTTTCCGTCTCAGCACTTAAGAGCAGATCATCACAATACTGAACTATGTTGCACGAGGGGTGTCTAGCCAGGAACGGGGCAAGATCTCTTTTTAGCTGGCTGCCAAAAATCTCGGGTGCACATGTAAGTCCCTGAGGGACAACAGTCCAGAGATACTGAGCCTTGTAATGGGTATCTGGGTCCTCCCATTCAAAGGCAAACAGTTTCTGAGACTCCTGATCAAGGGGTATAGAGAAGAAAGCATCTTTTAAATCTATCACAGAGAACCAGCTGTGGCTCCTGGGGACTTGGCCCAAGATAGTATGAGGGTTTGGGACAACTGGATAAGGGGCCTCTATTAACTTATTAACCTGTCTTAGGTCCTGGACCAATCGATACTGCCCATTAGGCTTAGGCACTCCCATTATCGGAGTATTGTATGGGGAAGTGCCTTCCCTTAGCCAGCCGTACTGCAAAAACTTTTGAATCAGAGGCTTCAACCCGATCCGAGTGGTTAACTTAAGGGGGTATTGTCGAATTTGGACTGGGCGGCTTCCTTCCTTAAGGGAAATATGCACTGGTAGAGCGTTTCGAGCCCGAGCAAAACCTCCCTCCTCAGCCCAGACCTTAGAGTTAACCCCCGGCAGCTGGTCCCTCTCACCCTCCGGCTGCGCCGGGGGGGGATTTTCAGCACTCAGAAGGGCCATTTGATAATTAGAGGTTTGTTGTTTAGGGAGCCTAACTTCCATAGTCCCATTATTATTGAACGAGATTTCCGCCTGTAATTTAGTAAGGACATCTCGTCCTAGCAGCGCAATGGGACAGGAAGGGCTACAAACGAATTGGTGGGCAATATGATGGCCCCCTACTTTCACTAGCAGGGGAAGAGTTTTTTCCAACTTTATGTTTTGTCCCTCTATCCCTTGAACTATAGTACACCCTTGAGCCCTTCCCTGGGGAGCCTCTGCGAGGGGAAGCAAACTAAGGGTAGCCCCTTTATCAATAAGGGCTTCAATTGGGCGGCCCCCTACCTTAATTGTTACCGTGGGATCCAGGCTGGCAGGCTGTGCCGCCAGAAGGGGCCGCTGGGTCCCCCGGCCTCCCTATACAAACGACCCTTCTTCCGCGCCGTTATAAAAGATGGGCGCGGGTGGGACTTTGTTTCTATATCCCTCCCCCATAGTGTGTCGCTGGGGGCATTCGTTCTTCCAGTGTCCCTCCTCTTTACAGATAGCACATTGATTTCGTCCCAAACGGGGGCCCTTTCCCTTCCCCTGTGGTCCTGTTCGCCCCTTAGTCTTGCCCCCCTTTTCCTCACTTCCCTCCCGCAGGGCCATCGCTAGCATGCGGGCCCCCTTTTTCCGTTCCTCATCGTCTCTGCGATCATAAACCTTTAACGCGATCTCCAAGAGCTCCTCTATATTTTTACCCGATGCCCCATCCAATTTCTGCAACTTTTTCCTAATGTCCTCGTAGGACTGTCCAATGAAGAGGGGAATCAACACCCGCTTCCCATTGGCATCCTCCGGATCGAGGTCTGTGTATCTTTTACAGGTGTTACACCGGCGCTCATAAAAGGCGGCTGGATTCTCATTCTTTTCCTGTCGAATATTATACAGCTTGGCCCAATTTGGAGTCTTTCTAATACAACGTTTCATCCCCTGTACTATAGCTACAGCATATCTGCGATGGAGGTCTCGACCCTCCCCAGTTTCATGGGTCCAGTTGGGCGCAGTCTCAGGGAGCTGGTCGGCTAAATCAGCTGCGCTCGCTCCCCCTCCTGCTAGCCCTTCACGGGCTTTTGAGAGGACCAAACGCCTCTCCTCCGCAGTTAGTAGGGTATTTAGAGCAATTCTCATATCGCCCCAAGTAGGATTATGGGCCGAGACCAAGGTTTCAAAGACTGCTGTTAGTGGAGCGGGATCCTCCGAGAACGGGGGGTTCTGGTGCTTCCAATTATATAGGTCACTCGTAGTAAAGGGGACATATATCATAGTGAGCGCACCTCCGGGGGCTACAGTTTCCCTTAGGGGCAGTTGGTGCACTGGGGCTATCTTTGCTGCTACGGGGCTCTTAATAAAAGTGAATTTTGTGTCCCCAGGGCTGTAGTTTTCTGCTAAGTTCCATTCCCCCTGGGCCGTCCCGGAGCCAGTTTTGCTCCTAGTGCGGGTAGACACCGCAGAGCCTGTGGAGCTCGTAGAGGGCTCTGGATCAGAGAAGTCCTGATCGCTGAGATCCTCTCTAGTACTCTCTCCTGATCTTTTCATTGGGGTATCACTTTCAGGTGAAGGGGACTGTTCTGGCAGGATCGGAGGGCCAGGATACAATGGAGGAGGGGGCATAGGATCAGGGGCAGAAGGAATCACAGCTGGTGGACAGGGTTTCTTAACAGGGGGACGACCAAGGTGCCTAACAGGGGCACAGGCCATCAAGGCCCCAATGGCTTGTGCTTTACATTTTCGCAGCCGGGGGGGGGGGGGTTAGCTACAAGATCCTGCCAAATGTCTATATAGGGATACTGGTCCCAATGTCCATCCCCAGTTACAATGTCATGCACAGCTTGCACAGTTTCTAATTTAAGTGTTCCCCCAATGGGCCATTCCACCCCAAATGTCGTCCATTCCACAGTACAGAATTTTATCAGATCATCTTTACATAACACCATTCCATAATCAGCCTGGCGTCTAAACGCCTTCCAATTATTTAACATACATTCCAAGGGTGTCCCAGCATATCTGCCTTGTCCGGACCCCATTATGCTCGTGTTTAATTAAACCTGGTCACGGGTTCGACCGACCCCCCTTGTGATCAAGATATCCTGGTCACGGGGTTTCCCCTCGCAGGAATCTCGGTGCGGCTAGAGTCGGTTTAAGTCCTAGACCTGGTTATCACAATTTTGGCTTCCAGCATATCATTAAAATGAAAAAGAACAGTACCCCTACCAGGAATAAAAGCAAGCCCTGGGGCTTTTCTATGTCCCAGTAATTGTCCAGTACGGCCCACGGACTAGTGAAGTTAGTGAAATTATTCATAAGCCGTTGCCTGGTTTAGTTATCATGACCACAAAACATTTGTTCATTGGACGTTACTCATTCGACGTTAACAACACAGTAACAAGACATTCATAATACTGTCACAGCTTTTAACACTCATATACCCTTCCTGTGCACAGGCTGCCTAAGGGGCTTCCACTGTCCAACCCACACTTCGGGGGCGTTATTCCTCAAAACCCAGGAGGTAAACGCACTTACCGCCCGGAGTGGCTGCGTCCAGCAGTCGGACCTCCCCTTCTTCTGGTACCGTCTCGCTTCCGTGTCCTTTGGAGTTCTCTATAGAGGGGGCGCAGCCGTCCCGGCCGATTGTGGCGACCCGGAGCTCGAGCAAACCAACAGCTCAAGGTGGCCACTCTCCGGAGTCGTCCTCGGCCGGCGGTCAGCGTCCCCTACAGGGAGAGAAGTCCCGGCGGAGTCGCCAATTTGTTAGCCGAATAGGGCCCGTTCTCCCCGGAGCTTACCTAATTACACCAAGGAGGCACGGAGAGACAAGAAGACGGGTACCATGTTCTTTATTGATTGATCAGCTGAGCGGGTGCTCTGATCGGCTAATGCCAGAAGAGAGACACACCTTACATGGCCGAACAGGCCCTTTTTATAACCAGTAACAAACAACTTAGCCTTCATTCTTTTGCGTCATTACGCTGACCTATGGATAATAGGTTACACAGGATACATATATTACTTTTTGGGGAGGGGGATACAAGAGACATCTGTGGCGGATACATTTGTCATTTTGAAGGGAAAACAAGGTACATTTGCTGACCCTTTGCACTAAAAACCTTGGGGAGATATGGGGAAACAGCTGCATATACTTGTGAGCCAAGTGAGCCAATTAAATTGATTAACAAATAGCTAACATGATTAAATACATGGTTAAATGCATGTCCTTAGTTCTACTTAGGTCTTTAGGCCTTTTCCATCAAATCTTTAGGCCTTTTCTATCAAGAGTATTCCTGTCCATAGAAGATTTGCAGAGAGCAGATGCAGCCAAAGCCAGTTCCATTTTTTATAAAAGTGAATTTTTTTTTTTTTAAACCTCAACAATAATTCCTGTACCTTGAAAACCATATTATGGAAAGAAGCAGTGCAGAAGTGCCTTACATGTTTTAAAATATAGTGTACATTTAAAAAAAATTAAATACAGTTATAAGAACCATGTTCAAACTCTGCTTGACTTAAAAACAGCGCTGATGAACCATCTGCAGTAGTGCAGAAAGGTACTTGTTTAGTGCCTTGGGGCAGGGAAGATCTTTTTCTTCTGTGTTTGTACAGCACTTAGCCCAATGGGATCCTGATCTATGGCAAGGACCCCTAAGCGTTATGGTAATATAAATAATAAATGATAATAACAACAACTGCAACTAGTCATCCCAGCAAATTACCACTGTACGGAGAGTGATTGGTGTTTGCAAAGTGGCTACTTCCAAACTAGGAAGTAAACAGGTTTGGAACAAATGCATGTTAGGATATAGATATTCAGGCCTGTCTGCAAAGGCCTATACTTTAAGAATTTAGGTGTATTCTTATCACTTAGCTAGTTATAGAGGTATAAAAGAAAGAATCAAAATCACTGTCTGTCTGTGTAAGGGCCTTCTCTTACTGTGACAGTCTGAGGCCTGGTTCTTAGGCTAAGGAGCAGAGGCCAGCCATAAACTGGGAAGTGTATGGTCACATCCTCACATTCCAAACTAGTCACATTGAAATAAGGTGCTATTGGGCTGTTAGGAATACAATCCTGTCCTGATATTCCTATCATCTCCAGAGAAAGGGAAGAGCCTAAAAGATGTAAAAGGAAAGTTTGATAGCATCCTGTCTGGCAAGAACTCACTTATCACTAGCTGGGATGTGAAATCCTCATTTCTGTATTGTTCTATCACTGTAGTCTCCACTTCCCTACTGTTTGTCTGTATAATCTCTGTCTGGTTCTGTGATTGTTTCTGTCTGCTGTATAATTAATTTTGTTGGGTGTAAACCAATTAAGGTGGTGGGCTATAATTGGTTAAATAATCATGTTAGGTTTGGGAGAGGGGGGCATAGCTCAGTGGTTTGAGCATTGGCCTACTAAACCCAGGGTTGTGAGTTCAATCCTTGAGGGGGGCCACTTAGGGATCTGGGGGAAAATTGGTACTTGGTCTTGCTAGTGAAGGCAGGGGGCTGGACTCAATGACCTTTCAAGGTCCCTTCCAGTTCTCTCTCTCTCTATATATATATAGGATTGGTTAAGGTATAGCTAAGCAGAACTCAAGTTTTACTATATAGTCTGCAGTCAATCAGGAAGTAAGGTGGGGAATTGGAATCATGTTTTGCTAAGGGGGGGGAATGGGAACAGGGAATGGGAGACAGGGACACACGCAAGGCTCTGTGGTGTCAGAGCTGGGAAGGGGGACACTGAGGAAGGAAACTGGAATCATGCTTGCTGGAAGTTCACCCAATAAATATTGAATTGTTTGCACCTTCGGACTTCGGGTATTGTTGCTCTCTGTTCATGTGAGAAGGACCAGGGAAGTAAGAGCGTGAAGGAATAAGCCCCCTAACAATGCATATTTCAATATTTTGTATCTGTGTTAAGGCCCGTTCAAGAATTCCATTTCCATAACCACAATGGCACATATCGGAATGTCCTACATTCACATTACTGCACAAGTGCAATCATTTGCACACTTTTTGTTTTCACAACGTTTTCAAGGGTCTTTGCCATAGCATAATGTAAATGAATAAAAGCAGTGTCAGGAAATATGGTATAGGGGCACTGCCAGCCCACAACAGACAGTGAATGGCCTCGATGCCCCGAGCAGCTGCCACACAAACTAAAACTAGGCCTTCTCTAGACAAAGTTGGACAAAGAAAATTTCTCAGAAACCAATAACAAGTAGAAATGAGGTTTTCTACAACCAAAGCCTTAAGAGGAAAAAAAAATCAGGCTTTTTATTGCCACAACCCCTTAAGATTTAAGGCTCCTACAGTCAGAGGGCCAGATTCACAGCTGGTGTAAATTGGCATATCTCCTCTAAAGTAAATGAGACTATAGAGATTTACATCAGCTGAGATCTGGTCCAGAGTCTTTATTTCTCTCCCGGTCTTAAGAAGTAAGGTTCCTGCAGCAAGTTGATTTCTCATTTGGAAAGATAGTGACTTCTAATCCATTCACACCTTATATTTTCCCTTCTAATGAACAATTATCTCTAATGGATCCCACCCTGTCCCCCACAGTTCCTGGTCTTACTGTAGTCCAGTGAAAGCAGATTCTGGTTCCTCTTCTACTCAGTAAGAGGTTTTCTAGCCCTCTCTTTGCCAAACACTAGTCAGGATCTACACATCCTCTCATACACAATTTTCTACTGTACTTTTTCCATGTATTGCAAACCACATCTGAGAGGGCACTATGGCCACTCTAATAAGGTTAGAAAATGGTTTAAGTTACACAGTTAAATTTCATTTAATCATTGTCATAATGGAATAAGTTTGTGTTAGGAGTATGCAAGGCCTTATTTTACACTGCTGGATCAAATGTTCACTTAGAAAACTAAGGATCAGGAGTGACGCATCTAGTATCAATTAACTCAGAGTCATTCAACTGAGGCTGCTGTACGTCTCTACCATTTATCATGTGGCCAGTACATAAACTAATTCTTTGCCTGTTGAATAGCTTGGTTTGCAGTTCTTTGTTTCGCAGACCATAAACCACAGGGCTAAAGCACTGGGCAAGTAAGAAAACAACAAAAGCTGTTATATTTAAAATAAAATTGGATCTTTTAACAGCGATTATTATCAAAGGTGGAAATAGAAGCAAACTCAAATGCAATCCATGAATAATTATAGTTTTTCTGGCCTTGTTATTTGAGCTATTGAAATGACCAGCATGTTTTCCTTCTCTACATAGGAGACAGTAGCTAACTATGATGATGGCCCCAAGAAATAAAATTAAAATAATTCCCGTTGTTCTGGCAAAAGGACCACCAAAGACAATTGAGCAAGAAGGTACCACTTCAAACATATCTTCTGTAGACTTGTCTATGCCTTCTATCAATAACAAGCACATAGATTTGAACATTGTTATTATCCAAACACAAATCATGACTTTGTGTTTCACTGCATGCACCAAGGATATGTATCTAAAAGGCCAGCAAACAGCAAAGCATCTGTTAAGTGTCATCAAAGTCAAAGTTATTAGTACTCCTTCTCCAATTGCTACTTGAACTCCAAAGATTATCCAGAGTACAATTTTGGGACTTTCCACAGCAAGTGCTCGTATTGTATTGTATGCAACACCAAAACAGGAGAATAAAGAACAACATAGAAGATGATGGCACAGGAGAAAGTATTGAACATTTTTCTTCATTTCAGAGTTCTGCTGCACCGTCTTAAATATAAACAAACCAACTGCAGTAATGAAGATGAAATCAAACAAGCAAAGGGATGCCTTTATTATCTCTAGTTCTTTTCTTTTTGTTGTATCATTCAGTGAATTATTGGGTAAACCCGTCATCTTCAAATCTAGCACTCTGGTCCTGGTGGGGAAAAAACAAAACAAGATGAAGTTTATCACAATGTTTTCCATATTATTTTTTTCTACCATGAGTACAGTTATCAATCAGTATCAGGGTTAGTATTTGATTGTATACATTTATCATCTGTTTAGTAACAGACCTTTACATTAGATGTGTTACTTTTAAAGACTAGAAAAAATGCATACTGGAACCTCTAAAGTATATGCTGGTTTTTTAGTGGCCTACTTAAAAAGAGTTGCCCTTGACAAGTGTCCACGTAACAAAAAATACCACCACACCACAGCTGGTCTAGATGGCCCTCTGCAGTTTAGAAGAGACATCAAAAAGAATAAATGGGCAAGGAGGCTGAACTACCCTCCCCCACCCTTCCTGATCGTCCCTCCACATTAGAGTGAGGGCATGTTGATGATGCAGCGTGGGAAAGGTTGCATTACCACTACTCATATTCTGTGGATAAATACAAAAATTCAGTCTCCAAAACTGAATCTCAAACCTTTCACAAGCACTACATTCTCTAAAAAAACAGATGTAGATCATAGATCCAGTAACTTACTCCCCTAGCCAGACCCTTCAGTATTAGGATTTAAAATTCCCACATATGCATAGGGGCAGCCCTCTGCATTCAATGTCCTCATTACTAGCCATCTCAGAGGGGTTAGTATATTTATTCCTTTATCAGTATTCATTGTATAAGGGGCTTGTTATAAACAGCAATTATATAAAGTGATAAAGAGCAGAATAATAATAATCAATAAGTCTGAGAGGTTTTACTTATAGCTTAGAACATGGAGATTTTTGAGACCTAACAATGCATTCAGGAATTGGCAGGACAGTTTGTAAACGATGGGGAAAGACAGTGAAGGGGCACCTAAGGGGGCATAAGCCCCTCTGAACATTTATTTTAAAATATGTTAACTGGTATGAACTTGGTAATAGCAGTTGTGATCATTCTGAAAAGCATACAAAATATTTTTTGCCAGAAAAAAATTGATTTTTCATTTGTCCAAGTCAGTTTAATTTTGCCAGTTGTCACTGACAGTAACATTAAAATATTCACTTATTGACTAAAAAACCCTTATACAGGAAAAATAAAAATGTTACCTGTGAGCAAAAATCTTTTGAATTTGTCTATTATACACATTTCTCCATTTGTGTGTAGAGGTTTGCATTTCTGACACAGTGTCAAAGGACACTAAAATTAATGTTTTCCTGACCTTATGTGACTGCAGAGTCTTGGTCTCCTCAGGGAAGCTGGCCTTTCCTTACCAAGTCCTGTTGCTGTCTATCTTTGTGCTTACTTTTCAGAGGCCATAAATTAGATGATCCTATCGTCTCAATAAAACACAGAGAAGGATGAAACGAGGATGAGGATGACACTAATACATGAGAATAAGAGACAGAAAGAAGATGCAGCAGAAGGACAGGGCATTACAAAAGGTTCAAATATAAACTGATTTTTCTTTGTGATTGGCACATGAAAGAAAATATTATAGGGACACAAATACATAGTGGATAAAAGTTTCAAAAGCACCAAAGTATCTTCAGAGTCAGTCCCATTTTCAAAAATGACTGGCTTCTAGTTGCCCAAGTCTCTCTGAAAATCAATGGGACCTAGGATCCTAAATCAAATTTTACCTACTATGTTTAGTGGCTGGTAGGGTGACCAGATGTCCCAATTTTATAGGGACAGTCCCGAATTTTGGATCTTTTTCTTATATAGGCTCCTATTACCCCCCACCCCCTGTCCCGATTTTTCACATTTGCTGTCTGGTCACCCTAGTGGCTGGTGAGCTAGATATGGTAGCAACCATTCTAAAGCCCAATATTTTATTGGAACCTTTTCTGCAGGAAACAATGTGCTAAAATAGAGATTTCCTTGATCCATACACAGTCTCACAAATCCCTCACTATGGGGAATTTCACTTTTCTGTGCCCCCTGCAGCACATTCACATGCTTTCAAGGGTAGAAAAAGGTTTTCTACATCACTCATAGTACAGAGAATATTTTCCAACACAGAGAAAAAAGAAACAGATTTGTTGTTTAGATTGTGGTTGTTAAGAGGACAGCTTGATTTGCAGTAGCTAAATAAAAATATACAATGGAATACTAGTGTATAAAACAAAGGTGCATGGTTGTGTAAGGTAGAGGTAAATTGTGTGTTCTGACCAAAAATTAGTTGATAACATTTGCATTGATACATTCTAGGCACTGGGTCTATATTACATACTGAAAGGTGATTGTAACAAGCTAACAGTTGAGATTGAAAGCTAACACTATATTATTACCACCACTAGCCCTAATTAATATAACTGAACTCAGGAATGATGATCATCCTCATTTATGTTTGCTTTTTAAATCCCAGCAAAATGGGATTTTTACAAGTATTTTTTCCATAGAGAATGCTTTCCTACTCAAAGGTTTTTTAAAGCAATTCTTCAATAACCGAGGGACTTCCCATTATGAATACTTATTAGCAGTTGGAGCCCTGTTGCATAACTAACAGTGGTACTAGCTATTTAACAGAATCAACACAGTATTCTAAGCAGCAGACAGAATGGCCTTCAAGTTCCTTCTCTAACGACTGCCTGCAAGTAAACCACATTTATTAGAAAAGCACTTATGCAGGCTTTTACTCTGCTTATAGCTCACTGCTGCTGAGCTGTCAGCCACAGGCAATAAAGTTTCTACATTCCCAAAACTGCTTTGAGCATACAGTGGGACAAAGAGGCAAATTTCCATTGCGCCAGTTGCAAACCTGGGGCTGCTGCTCAGCTGTAGTGAGGCATAGCCATAAGGATATATGTTATCTGCTGTCAATTTTTATTTGCCAAAAGTAGTTTTCATATCAATTTATAGTCATCTTCTTCAAGAATCCTTCCAGATACAGACAGGTTATGTGTGGAGCACGGGCAACATATCCTCACAGCATCTGAGTACTGCAATAAATACCATTGATCACCCGAGACACACTCATTGCAGTATCCTAGCAGGTAGTAGGAATATGGGGCTATATAAGAGCTAAAAATGTGCCTACACGTATCTGAAAGGATATGGTCAAACACTGAGTATGGGAAGTATATTTTGATGAATAAATCACACTTGCAGACACTGTGTGTTTAGGGTGACCAGATAGCATGAGTGAAAAATCATGACAGGGAGTGGGGGGTAATAGGCGCCTATATAAGACAAAGCCCTGCATATCGGGATGTCTGGTCACCTTATGTGTGTTTCCTCTTCACAGAAATAGAAACACAGAAAATACTTTCTTTTTGAGGCAGGTGGAAAGCAGTAGCTGGGCAACACAATGCATCCTTTGCATGAGGCAGAGACACTTTTTCCTCACAGCCTACCAACGGTAATCTATCATCACAGAAGCGATATTATGGCCCCGATCTTCCAAGTTACTTCACACAGGCAGACCTCTGCCTCCAATAAGGCTCCATGCAAGTATAGGGCTCCAGCCCTGTGGACTGGGGATTACATGACTGGGGCCTGTATCTATTTTTAAAATGCATGCCCTTGTGAAACAGCAGCCTTCTCTAAGCTCTGAGAGCAATTTGTGTTCCAACTAAAACATTTATCTCGTTTGACCGTAAAATAAGAAAGCATGTCTTCTTCTATATTATGTAGAGGGACAAGCACACTCAGTGCTCAATACATAAACAAACAAGAAATATTGTCCCTGTTAGAACATACAGAGTACCCCTGATGAAAAACACACTGTCTCCTGTGGTTGTGTCAGGCCCCGTAATCACCCCTTATATGTGCATAGATTAGTGTTTGCTCTGTTCCGGCATTAGTGAATCAGAACGAGTCATTTTCCATATATGGGCATAAAGGAAGCAGTAGCTTAAGGACCATGTCTGGAGCTTAGATTTGAAGTATATTGACAAATTGCAGAATTTTAATCTATGAATATAACATAGGCTCTAGAACAGAGTCACAGAAGCCTGTAAAGAACCTTTCACAAAGTCCCTTTCAACAACTACAGCATTGCTTCAATTCTAGTGTGGACAAAGTCTAGGCGTGTACTCTGTATGGAAATTCTTAGGCTGCTATTTTCATCTGCCATGTATAATTCACTCTTGGTAAAACTGAAAACTCTTTGTAGCATAAATAAAAGAGACAGGGTTTCATAGCCTTCTTGATCCAGTGTTTCAGTTTCGGCAGAATTTGTATTAAAAGTTAAAAACTGAATCACAAATATGGGGCCAAATCTTGCTTGCCTTACGCATGCAAGTTGTCCCATTGGTCCTGACTCTCCTGTCACTTTGAGTACACTGGTTTTACACCAGTGTAACTACATTAACTTCAAAGAAATTATTCCTCATTCATATCAGGGTAAGAGAAACCAAAATCAGGCCCAGTGGGATATGTGTGTGACTGAAGCAAACAGGATTGCCAGGATAGTAAAGATGTAAAAACTCTACTCAAAGTAAATTTCCAACAAACACCAAGGCCCTGATGCTCAGTTATGCCAGAGTTTTAAGCCGTCTTCCTGCTTCGCTGACCCCTGGGGCAGCTGGGGACCAATTCAACACTAAGACTGCTCTAAGTTATATTAGCTCCCTGAGGGATGTTACAAGCTGTTATGCTAGCTAAGGATCATCCTAATGAAGTGTACTCTGTCTCTACCTCCTCCAACCCCCAGTACACAGGGGGGAATTCGCAGCTGCTTGTTTTGGGTATCTTTAAGGTGCTTTTGCTTCATTACCTACTTAAATGGATTTTTATTCTTTGTTACTATTACAATATTTATATTGTGTGTATCTACATATCCCTCAATGGGTGCAGGAGGATGTAATACAAACCAGCCTATACCCGTGGGGATAGCTGGAGCAAGGGGGAAAGCAGTTTCACCACCACCCTCATCTGGTGGGTTCCTCTGGATAAGGCAGCTTTAAACTCTGTCTGGAACTCCTGTGGAGCCACTGGTAGAAGAGATTGCTTGGGAGATGGAGAATCATGGCCCAGTGGCCTCCCAAGCCAGCCCTAACACTTTGTGAGCTTCATCAGCCAACTCCAGGACCCCAACAAAGCAGGAGTTGCAGATGCCTTCTTCCACTGAAGCCCTGGCTCCATGAAAATTTTCTGCTGCCCTCTGGCATAACCCAAGTAGTGAATTTGATCTGTAATTTTTCAATTCTTACTACAGTACTATGTCACTTTGTCAGTTCCATTGCCTGAGACTGTACAAGCACCATACCTGGCATAAAACAAAAGTCTTCATTTTGCACAACAATAATGAGAAAACACACACAAAATGCAGAAGCTGAACATGATGAGAAGTGAAACCAAAGAACATTCAACTCTATGACTTACAGATCAAGGAGAGAATACCCAAATCAGTGGCCAGCCAAATTAAAACAGGCAGACAGAGAAAAGAGCACTTTGAAATACTGCAAAAGAGTGAAGGGTGAGGGTAATCTCTCAGAATGAAAGATAGGGTGAATCAGCATATGATTTTGCCTCATCTTACTGCAGCAGTCTGCAGATGCTGTTGGTCTTCAGAAGTGCTGAAACAGGAAATAGTGTGGTTAATTAAAATTCATATAGCTCTTGAAAGCTATATTTATACTTGAGGCCATAGCTTAAACTTCACTTTACAAATATCACATCTTTCATCCGAAATTGCTGACTGACACTAAAGTGAGTTCTGACCAACCCAGGGGACTTCAATTACGCTTCTGAGATGGCAGATTTTGGTTTCTTTTTTTTAGTTCTTTTGCCAATTTAAAAAAACCCCAAATATTAAAGGCAAAAGCGGTCCAAGCTAAGTAGCAATTATTTTATTCTTTAATACAAATAGGAAGCTCTGAGTGTGACTAAAAGTGAAAGCATTCCCACAATGTTTCTTACATTCTAACTTACGAAACCAGCCCCAAGCTTCTTCCAAATATAATGTAGCTGAAATTTCAACGGGAAACATCTGTACAGAACACATGATGGTTTGCTCAAAGCAGAGTGGAATATAATTCCTGCCCAAATTTTTTCCCAGTACAAATCTACCATTCTATAGCTAGGGGTATTTTATTCTGGATAAATGACAGCCATAAACTTAACATTAGTACTAGCAGGCAGGGGCGGCTCTAGGCACCAGCAAAGCAAGCACGTGCTTGGGGCAGCCCATTTGCACGGGCGGCAGGGATCCAGCATGGGAGCTGAGAACCAACAGGGGGCCCTGGGAGCTGTAGTTCTTTGGTTAGCTCCCTGCCTATAGAGTCAGCCCTGGAGCAGGGAAAGAACTACATTTCCCAGCATTCCCTTGGCCTCTACCAACAGGAAAGGGGGCGGGAGTGAGGAAGCTGAGACCTCATGCTGCAGCCTGCTATGAATGGAGAGCTGCACTGTGAGTAGGGATTCCATATTTTAACATTCAAAAAATAGGACACGTCACGGGGAGGGAGGGTAGCCCCACCCTGCCCCCATCCACTCCCTCCGACTGCCCCCCACAGAAACCCCAACCCATCCAACCCCCCTGCTCACCCCCTCCCGGGACCCCTGCCCCAACTGCCCCCCAGGACCCCACCCCCTATCTAAGCCCCAATGGTCCTTGTCCCCAATTGCCCCCTCCTGAGACCCCCCCAACTTCCCCCCTAGGACTCCACCCCCTACCTGTCCCCTGACAAACCCCTGGGACACCCATGCCTATCCAACTGCTGCCTGTCCCCTGACTGCCCCCCCCGAACCTCTGCCCCATCCAACCCCCCCCCCCCGCTCCCTGTCCCTTGACTGCCCCCCCTGGAACTCCCTACCCCTTCTCCAACCCCCCAGCCCCCTAACCGTGCCACTCAGACCAGTGTGTCTGGCTTCGCGCAGCGCCAGACACGCTACTGCATATATGCTGCCGTGCTCCCCTGCGGAGCCACAGGCCCCCCGCCCCTCCCCCCCAGCACCTGCCTTCCAGATTTGAACACCTCAAAATTCAGGAGTGCTCAGGCTCAGTTTGGGCAGCTGTTACTTCATTTCTCCCAAATCAAATATACTGATGCACTGTAACTTGCTGTAGAAAAAGTAGGATAAATTTGAGCAAGAAATGCTTCCCAGTGGTTATTAGGACGGGAATTGCTATTTTCAACAGCCATTGCCTTTTTGTTTGTTTGTTTGTTTAAAAGGAAGACAGTGATATTGCATTGGCAAATTCCCCATAGAAAGAAAGAGTGGAACAAAAGAATAATAAAGGCACCTCAACTTTTCCTCATTTATGTAGGACAGTCTTATAATATGCATCCAGATATCCTCCAATCACACAAGCTGAAAATTGTTCCACTTTACTGCAGTTCTGTAACCATATGGGAACCAATCCTGTCTGTGTTCTGTGCACATCTAAAATTCCTGCTGAATGACCTGCCGTGGGAGTGAGTTACCAGTGACCCAGGGCTGCGGCGGAAGGAGGGTGCAGGTGTGGGGGGGGTGAGCCCAGGGCTGGGGCGGCAGGAGGTGTGGGGGGGCAATGGTGGGGGGGTGGGGGGTAGGGGGAACCCAGAGCTGGGGCGGAAGGGTGTGTGTGTGTTTGTGGGGGAGAGCCCAGGGCTGGGGCGGCACGGGGGTGCGGTTGGGGGGGTGAGAGCCCAGGGCTGGGGCAGCAGGGGGGTGCAGGTCGGGGGGGTGAGACCCCAGGGCTGGGGAGGCAGGGGGGTGCGGGTCAGGGGGTGAGTGCCCAGGGCTGGGGAGGCAGGGGGGTGCGGGTGGTGGAGAAGAGCCCAGGGCTCGGGCGGCAGGGGGGTGTGGCGAGGAGCCCAGGGCTGGGACGGGGGGCAGCCAAAATTTTGTTTTGCTTGGGGCGGCAAAAAACCTAGAGCCGGCCCTGCTAGCAGGGAAGGATGAATATCTATCAGTAATCAGGGCCTTCGGAGTAGCTATCAATTATATTGTGTTCCATTAAAGGCTTATCCAGAAGAAATTATACGCAACCTTTCGGGGCAGACAAGCCCCAAGAGAACACATGTACTGTGCCTGGAATGGACTGACTGTCCCAAAAGAAAAACTTGAGCGAGTTCTTGAGCTGCTTAGATGGAGACAAGCACATCTAAATGAACCCCTTGCAGCCCCATTAAATCCCTTTCTCAAGTCCAATCTCACTACTGAGTTTGCACAGCTATTGATAGTTACTACAGCCATCGTTGGGGCTGGAATAACCCCATGCACAAACATACTGGAAAACAGGAGGAACAGATGGGTCTAGGCTAGGCTGCTTATTTTTAAATTAAACCCCTCTCCCCACACACGCACCTCTATTAGCATTTAGATGTATATGGGGGAACCACAACCCTATAGCTGGTTTGGGGGGATTCTCTGATTGAAGGGGTTTCTCAACCCTGTTAACAGTCTCAGGGGAAACATTCGTCCAATAATCCTCCACTTTTTGATAGAGATGTTACCCTCAGGATGGATAGTCCCTTTGAAATTTCTTCTCTGACAACCCCACAATGGGACTTGGTATCCCTAGTGTCATTCTCATAAGCCTGAAAGTCTAATATGACTCAATTCCTGGGATCAGCATCAATGTTCATCTACTTTAATGGCTCTGTAATGACAGACAAGATCACTGGGCAAGATCCCCTGACTGTCAGGCTGCCGGGTACTGCTCTGGTTCTGAGGAGCAATTTACAGCAGCCTCGGGATGTTCTAAATTGCTAGGACCCCTAAGGTTGTTTGCAGTATAAGCAGAGCTCTGTGTAAGATCAAAAGCTTGTTTCTTTCACCAACAGACGTTGGTCCAATAAGAGAGATTACCTCACCCACCTGGTCTCTCTAATGATCCCTAATGGGCAGCTCTGGCTACCAGAGATCACTGGAGCACAGCAGCACTCTAGTACTCTGGCCATACCCTCTTTACCAATGCTCATTTCATAGGGGGAGTGGTGGGGAGTCAGCGACTTTGGCTCTGCATTGCTCAGGGACTCCCCTATGCCACAGAATCTCTAGGTAGCAAGTTAAGTAGGTTGTTGGCTGGAGTACTGCACGGCAGCCTCAGGAGGGCTTCTGACGTAGCCTATTTTGCCCAGATGTAAATTACCACTCAGGGTGCAAAGCAATGAAAATCAGGACCAGCATCTAATCCTGATTATTAGTATCATTTATTACTATTACAGTAGAAAACATGATAGCTTTAGTTTGCCTTGGATTTCCCTGGTTTCAACCCAAATGGGTTTGCACCACCCAAAGTCCACCTAACATTCAGGTTTGAATGAACCCAAAATCTTAAAGTGAAGTTCAATCATTGACACAATTTGAGAAAAAAGATATAAACAAGGATCCTCCCCTGAGCTCTGGTGGTACAAAGCAGGAGAAAACATGGCTTTGCCAGCTTCTTGAGTATTCCCCTTGCAAAAGGGAATCCCTGGGTGAGGGGTGTTCCCTCTGGAGGTGTCTATGTTTGTGGGAACTATGCAGTATACTCCCATGCATTCACAGTGGTGCTGGCAGGGAAACAGGAGAGAGTTCCCCCTGCAGCAGAAGTGGTGACTGTAGCAGTGGTAAGTGCACCTTTGCCACTAGAATCACAAAGCCATAAAAACCGCTCTGATTCTTGCCTAAAAATTGGCATAATTTTAAAGTGAGATTGATTCAAAACAAGAAAAAAAATTACAGGCAGAGAAGCAGACTGGGCTCAGCTAGTGAACAGGCCACAATGACACCCAGATAAGAAATTTCTAATCTTTTCTCGGCATCAGGAAGCTGATATGCTCTAGTTGATTATTTATACTTGCATTAAATCTATGGATTCGTTTGCACCTTCATTACATATCATATCTACATTCCCAGGCATTGTGTCTTGTTACAGAACAGTACTACCGCAGCCAGCATGCTATTTAAAAAACAATACACTTTTGAGGAATTTAGACATTTTTAAAGTAATTACGCACTGGTAACCTCTTTCCTTCCAGCAACATTACATATGCTTCCAAAACTGTTTCTTCTTTATGGTTCAATCCAGTGTTTCTCAACTGCGGGGGCCATGAGCAGGTTTCAGGGCATGCGCCAATCAGGGCCAGCTTTAGACTCACCCAAGCAGAAAGCCTGAGCCCGAGCCCTGCTGTGGCGGGGCACAAATAGGGTGACCAGATGTCCTGATTTTATAGGAGCAGTCCCGATTTTGGGGTCTTTTTCTTATATAGGCTCCTATTACCCCCCACCCCCGTCCCGATTTTTCACATTTGCTGTCTGGTCACCCTAGGCACAAAGCTCAAGCCTGAGCAACTTTAGCTTCGCGGGGCCCCTTGTGGCCATGGGAATTGCCCTGCTTGTTACCCCCTAATGCCGGTTCTGGCAGAAAAAGAGTTATTGTGACACAGGTGGACTGTGCAGTTTTTATTGCATGTTGCGGGGGGTGGGAGGTGGGGCTCAGAAAGAAAAAGGTTGAGAATTCCTGCTCTAAACTACATATGCGAAGTAGCCAGAAAAGAGACCAAAGAACTGGTCCCTGGTATCAGAAAAAACACCTGTAATTTCCATTGAAGGAAATGGCCCTTCTCCCATTGAACTCAATGGGAGTTCTGCCATTAATGTCAACTTCAGGGGCAGGATTTGACTTGGCAGGAGTTCTGGATGTTCTAAAGGTATTCTCAAGATTTGTCCCTCACATTTCTTCAGAAATATTGGGTGGGGGGAGGGATGTACAACATGGTTATCATGCTGATTACAGATAAAAGTTAAAATCTAGAAGTCAAGAACTATTTTGTTTTCTAACCAGTAACCTATTAAGAACTTTAGGATTGTCTCTTGAAGAGATTTTAAAAGAGATCTGCATAGGTATTTCTAAACATATTTATTAGGAATATTATTCTGATGCAACTCAGAATGTATTTTTTCCTCTAAGATAGCAAGGTTTCTGAGAAAGAAGAACTAAAAAAAATTGTGGAGGAAAGGGAGAGTTTACATTTATTTTTTAATCATTCGGAATATTTAAAAAAGCATATGTCACAATATTTTAGGGATAAGGTTTATTTTGAGTTTCAGACAAAAGCAATTTTTAAAGCTGATTTTTAAAAAAGAGCCTTATTTTCTGAGATACTGTTTGTGTGGTTCTAATACTCTATGAAAGTAGATTTTCTTTGGCAGAAATTGAACTTCTGGATGAAGAGAACAATGCTCTGGTGGATTCACACTCTTCCCCTCGTCCAACCCCCCAAAAAACAACCTTAGACTTGTGGTAATATTTTAAAGATATTGATTACCCAAACCTTGCCCTTAGGTTCATCTGCGTGTTGTGACTCATTTAATATGGAGCTTCTTCAGAAACTGGCCCCAACATGGACTTTCAAACTCAATGTTGTAAAAAGATGTAATTCTGTCTGCTCCAGTTACACACACTCACACACATGCACTCCTATGCAATGGTAATCAACATTCACCAATTAAAGAAATAATTTTGATTGTAAGAAAAGCTTACCTTACCTTTTATTTTTCCCCAGCTGAAATTAAAGTTGTTTCCTTCTCAGCATTATGAAAATATTGTTCACCAAAAAAAGAAGAAGCAAACAAACCCAGAGAAGTTCAGGACAACATGACGTGTAACCAGGAAAAACAAAAAATAACCTGAGGTTTTGAAAAGCAAAGTGCTTTTATTCAGAAGAGTTTGGAATGTAGTTCATAAATACTATGAAGTTACATTATTGTGAGTAAAGACACTTAATTTTAATATATAAGTAATTTAAAAAAACCCAACATAGTAGTCATCTGACATTTTCAGGAAATTTTTAGTTTTTCTACTGATGCTGATAAGTGATGATCTAATCTGCACTTAGTGGTTATGTGCAAGGTTAATTAAATGCACTGTATGTGGTTGACAAGTAAATGGTGAAAATTTATTACACTGTTTACTTAGTCTAAGCATTTAATCTATGTTTGTTTAGCACCTACCTCGCTTTTATGACACCACATATTCAATCAACAAGATAACAGTAGCAAGGAGAGAGAAAAGTATTGCAATACATTCAGGGCCACCTATGATCACACAGTTGTCAGTATGCTGCACACCATGGACATCTGGAAATTCATAGTGACAGAAATGATAGAACTCATATGCTCCTACTCCAAAGGAAAATCTCTGTTAGCAGTCTAGGGCCTGTGACACACAACTGAGCTAATTATATCTAGCAGAGGGCAGTGGTGTATGTTCCACTGACCAGTTCATTACAGTATGGCTGGAAAGGAAACGTCAACCATCCTTTCAGTGCTCAGAGTTATACATTTGACAAATGCATCTTTCTGCTACAGACGAAGGAAATCCAAAGTTACTTTTTTGTAGTGGAGAGGACTCTTCCTGTTTTGGCTTCCTGTTACAATGACTATACCACTCTAAACATAACAGGCACTTGAACTCAGCGATAGGCCATGCCAAAAAATCTTGATCCAGGCCTCTCGTCGGGGTGGTTTTTTTAGAGCGCTACAACTGCGCAGTTTCTGTGCACAAAGTGGCTCGGCAGTGTGTACACCTCTGGAGATACAGCGCAGAAAGCTGCTTTACTGTGCAGAAACTTGCCAGTGTAGACGGGGCCTTTGTGGTAGTGCTCAGACATTCTACCTGCACAGGACAGAGGCTGATTGAATGTTTCTGAGAGATCTCAAGGCAGCAACACTTACACCTTCTTCTGAAGAGTGATGCAGCATGCATTCCTCTTGAGACTGATTGCGGGTTACTGTTATCTTTGGGACAAGAAGCACTGCTGGATGCCTTGGCTAGCTCAACAGTCCAGTACTCCGGGGAATAATGGATCTGTATTCTGGATGCTTCTTGTATGAGTGTGCTGGGAAGAAAGGTATCCTGTGCCCTCTTCCCTCCCATTGTATCCATGCAAGGGATACATGATTTAGCCTATAGATTTATATTATTTTCCAAGGTCAACACTCAGTAGGTGAAATGTGCAAATATAGGAGTGGATTATGCAGAACACCAGTTTAAAATGTTTTTGTGATATGGCAGAAATCTTATATACAGAGCAAGACATGATCACACTATCTCCCACTGAAATCAAGTGATGGGATGATTAGGCTCATGTATTTCCAACGAGGGGAGACAGTTTAAATTTTTTGTGGATATTTTCACAAATAAAAGAGAGGCATTCTCTGTTTGGGGGGGTTGTGTTATTCATCATGTACAACTATATGAACAGCCACACAGACTTGAGAAAATATTCACAAATCCCAAATGGTGCATGAAAAAATTCATACCTGAAAGTAAGTTTCCTTGATCTTACTCTATGAACTTCATACTGATAATCAGAGAGAGGAAATAATACCTGTAACAGAGGTGACCAACCATACAGCAGAAACAACAAAGCGTGAATAGCACAATTCATAAATAAACCATGAACCAAAAATGTATTCACCCAAACTATCTAGCAACCACTCATGAATAACAGATATATGTGATGGGGTCCACACTTGGAACCAATAGTATTTGTAACAAGTTGTTCGCCCAGCTTTACTGGGGAAGAGACACAAAGAAATGAGGGAGAGATGGAGTTCTGACACAACAGCTCATGGCATCTCTTCATTTGGAGATAACCCCCAGCTTGCTTCTCTTCCCTCCCATCTTTGGGAGGCTCCTACCAGCTCAACTGGTGTATCTGTCAAGTTCTTCTGATTGTTAAGTTTATAAGTAATTTACCTATGAGTCACCCACGGGATGATTAGTAGTTGGATTCAAAGAAAGTTTCTCCCAAAACCTTTTGGTAATAAAATAAATTGTTTGTGAATTGTAAACTTACTGGGCCATGTTCAGCACTATTACAAGTGAGCACAACTCCACTGAATCTGAAGCATACACCAAGGCTGAATCTGACCCCTCCACTCTAATCCTTTTGTAATTCATGATTCTTTCCATATACCAATTGAGCTGATGCGGCTCATCCAATCCATATTTTTAACCAGTCATCCAGCCCGAAAACAAAGCTTTATCTCCATTTGTCATGAGGTTTTTAAATTTCCATAGAAAACACAAAACTCTACAGGTAAACTAAAAGAACTCTTAAATAATAAAAACTAGATGACCAGGAATGGAGGGAAAAGTTAACCAAACATGAATGATGGGTGAGTCTTACAGTGCACCTAAGGTTCAGTTAAGATAAGTTTGGATAAACAAGATGTGCACAGACTGAGTATCCGTTATGGCAATGCTCATCCTGCTGCACCTCAACCACTCCTTACTGCATGCTACACAACTGATTACATCATGTCTAAAATTAGATCAGCTCTTCCCAGGAGGGATTACGTCTTTTCATTTGTAAATTGAATTGAACCCCTATGAAGGCTCCCTCTCTTCTACCTTCTCTTGGGATCCAGCAGACTACTGCCCCATGACCTCTGTGAATGAGATGGCCCTCTCCTGCCTCTGGTAATAAACCCTGTGCAAAGGGGTCATCAGATGGAATTTGGGTGACCCTCTCCCCTTCTTCTCCAGCAGATGATTTTGGGCCTGATTCTCCATTACTTTGTTCCTTGCTTAGTCATTTACACCTGCGGAAGTGGGTGTAGAGCACTACCAAATCAGAATTCTCCACCACACCAAGAGTAGCACTTTACACTCACTTCGTACAGAATCAGGTCTGTGTCTTCAGAAGGATGGATGGCCTCATATCCCCTTCAACAGGTGTTAGTGGAGAAGCAGGGGTAGGCCTTCCTTCACCTTCTATAAATGATTTCACAAAAAAATTTAATCTGCAGCCAGAAGAGTTTATTTCTGACCCGTGACTGTCTCCATCTTGCTCCAGCACTGTTACTCCAGAGGTCTACAGCTTAAATATCGTCCCCTTCTAGTGGCATGGCCCAGTAGCCCCTGTGCTAGGCACCAGTGTAGCATTAGACCCCAAATTTATCTGCATTATGGCACTTCCTTGGTACTTGTGACCCAGAGTGCATTCAACTCTTCTAAAATCACAAATTTGAATGGCCCAAGAATCTCACTTGAATGTAGGATAAAAACCCCTATAACCTGACAAGCATAAGAGGGAAAACAAAAGCAAACATACTCAGACACATGAGCCAAATACTGGCTCCAGGCACTAAAACAGAGTAACTCTTCCTCCACTACCAAATAGCTGCATATTAATGCTGAAAAAAAATGTTAGAGCATGTCCTATTCTGACCAATCTCAGCACCATGAACAGTCCTGCATCTGTGTAATCTGCAGCCAGGAATATGCTATGTGAGAGAGAGATCTGTGTGAGGTCATAGGTAAAACAGGTAGACTGTGCCCCCTGACCCTTAAACCCTGCTTTGCAATGCTCCTCCTTTCCTCTGGTCTCCAAAGGCTTGCAGGGGAGCCAGAAATGGGACAGGCAGTTTCCACTTTGTGATTCCCTTCCTGGTTGCAGCCTTTTGGGGATTTACATATGCAGTCTAACTCAATTTGGCCTATACATTTGTGACCCACTAAATTTCATTAATTTGGGGACTCAAAGAGTTAAAGGTAATCCTGCTTGGTTTAAAGCAGTTCTCTAGAAATCTTTAGCAACCTGCTGCTAGTTATCACTATGAATATCATTTGTAATTAGCAGCTTTCCTATTAATATTAAAGGCTGAAGGGCAGAGAGGAGCAATATCCCAGTGCTGTTCAATTAGTTCCCACAGTATCTGTCAAGTTATCGCTCTGGGAAAGCTTATCAGGAAATTGTTATTGCAGTCCAGTCTCTAGCAGCTGAAGCCAGTGCAGGCCTGGTGCAAAGTCCACCTGAAAAGGGATCTCCACCCTCCCTTCTGCCAGGGCAGCCAATGCAGATATAAAAGTGAACAGTGCAGTGTGAGGAGCAGGCGTAGGCAATGTAAACTGAGTCAGTCAGTGGAGCCATTGGTGGAACTAAAGCTGCTGTCCATCAGGGGTCTTTCATGATAACAAGTTTTCCCTTGGGTGCAGCAAGTTCAGGAAATGCAATTTGCACCTCATGATGCTAGTGGTAGTGAAACTGAGTGAGTCAGCCTCTCAGAGCTTCATTTTTCAGCTTTGTTTCTTACTCCTCATTGTTCTAAGATGAAACTGACATAATCATCTAGTTATAGTAAAAACAATTGCATGCACTTGTTGATGTTGGTGTCACTAGGCATCACCCTAGGTAACTCGGGAGGGTGGAAGGCCACTAGTGTCAATGAAGCCTTCCTGCACTAGGCCCAAAAGAACCAAACTTCTTCCATGTTTAAACTCTAATCGACCTCACAAGCCAGGTGCAATTGGAATATGTAAGCAACCAGTTATCTGTGTGCAACCCCCTGCTCACACCGGTATCAAGCGGTAATAATGAGGCCTGCATGTTTCTGGCTGAAGGGAAAATAACAGTTCAAAGGGAAAAAGGACAAGATAACGGTTTAAAGAAGTTACTAACAAGCTAGGCTTATAGCTGCCAAGATGACGTAACTGCTTAAATGTAATTGCTTGCTACTTGCTTAAAGTAAACTATTATAGGAGAAAGGGGGGTTGGGTGGGTGAAGTGGGGGTGAAGCCTAACTGCAAAAGAATAAAAAGGGAAAACTGTTTGTCTCAGTGTGCTTGATCTGAGACGTGCCTGTCTCCTAGCACCGCTTTGGGATCCCAAATAAACTTTGATTGCTTCTCCACCCTGGTGTGTTTATTGGCGCGAAGCACACCGGGCAACGAACCCCGCTGTTGCTGTCCTCGGGCACTCTGTGCCGGCAACACACTGTACATCATCTAGGAGCTAGTCATAGTCCTACTGACCTCATTGCCAAAACTCACGTTGATTTCTAGAACTGTCAGATAAGTAAATAAATAAGTATATTAAGTGTACAAAAATTAAATGTAATCACATAAACACATGGTATTACTACCAAACAGTCAAAAGTGACTAGTGATTTGGGGTGTCAGTTTTTGGGTGCCCAACTTGAGACACTTTAAGGAGGTCAGATTTGCAGAAAGTGCTGAGCACCTACTGTCAAGAAATCAGGTTTTTTAAAGATGTCTCAAATTGGGCACCCAAAAAAATCAAAACATTCAAAATCTCTAATCCCTTGAATTTTGGACCTAGATGTGTAACATATAAAAAACCCAAATACCCAGAAAAAGTATATTCATCATACAGTTCCTGATGTACAAGCACACTGAAGAACTGGATCATTAGTGTTAAAAAGCTATGGCCCTGATCCTAACAAACATATGCACAAGTGCTGATCCCTGATTTTCATGGGACTTCATGCAGGCAATTACCTGAATTGGCACATACACTTGCAGAATCAGGATCTCTCTTCAATGTATCCTCTCATTTATTATTAGAAAACGTTGATAAAATATTTTATTGATTCTCAATTGGCAGAGGAATAGGAAATTTGCTTTTTTCATGCCTGTTTATAAATAATCTCAAACAAGTGATGAATAAAGTTTTGGGTAAAACTGTTTAAAATCTTCAGCTTTCATGTTTTAGTGACTGTTTCCTTCCATTGTGTTTTCCCACTGAAATCATGGCTTGGTTATCAAAAGATGACTATTTGATTCTTGTTCTGGGATTCTCCTTGCTGCTTCTGGGCAAACCAAGGACCCGATCAGACCCCTGGACAGAAAATGAAGGAAAGTTGAATTCTGCATTCTTGCAAGCCTCATTTAATGACATTTTTTTAGAAACTCTAATATGGCAGATTCTGATCTCACTTACACTGGTATAATTCCACTGATTTCAGTGGAATCACTCCTGATTTACACCATGAGAGAAGAATCAGGCACACTGTATATAGGATACCTTATTGTTGAGTTGCTGTTTCATACATCCAAAATAAAGATGGATGTGTGCCAAATATCAAGGGTATATAACAGAAAAAATTAAAAAGGTAAATCCTTTATCACACTCTACACTATCTGTTGCTTTAATAATTGTGTCCATGCTAGTAAATGACAGTGTATTGCCTGGGACAGTGGGGAGCAGAATTTGGCCTCATTCACACAGAAAACAAGGTGCTGTTTTAAAAATTGATTGTTGCTTTCGTTTCACTCTTCATTTGTCACTGTGCAGAACAGCGCCCTCTGGCGTGGCAACAAAGTAATCTCAATTACACCCTCATTCTTTTTGCTCCATGGGACAAATTAGGTTTTTCTTTTCATTAGCTGCCATCAGGAGAGAAGTATGAAGCATAGTAACAGAGAGAAGGACACTCTGACAATAAGCAACCCACAATGCAGGGCAAAAAAATCTCAATATGGAAAAGATCAAAGGAAGAGCAGTGGCCAGAAGGCTAGAATCCCCCTCCCTTTTTTGCTTTTTAAGAAAGCTTAAAAATGCAGCAACTGCCAATCCCAGGATCTGCCACTGATGTTAATTATGGCTTCTCATTACAAAGCCTGATAAGAAATTAAATGAAGAAATACAAACCTAGGGGACTGGAAGGCCAGAGACAAATTGAACTGAATAGACAGGCTTCACCTCTGCATATATCCTCTTTAATACATTTAGAGAGTAGGGTAGGGCATTGACATTTAAATAGAACCTTGAAAGCTGCAGTTAATGCATTCAAAAGCAAAGGTGGACTGAAATCACCAACACCTGAGAACTCTGAACATGCTAATATTTGGGAAAACCCTTTCTATAAATTAACAAAAAGTGTTTGGATGACAGTGTTTGCAAAGTGGTTTCTCAAGGATAAGAGCCATTTATCCTCTTTTGTCAACATGAAAAGAAAATGTAAAAGAATATTAAAAGTCACATCTGCACTCACTATTATTACAAAAAACACCAGAGATTACTCTAATTGAGTAATATTAGAGAAAGTGAAACAATTTCTCTATTCTTTTTAACTTTGTGCATTTGACAACAACTTTGTGTGTAGCCCATTTCAGTGTTCCCTGTACAGTCAGTCCATTTCTCCTTAAGCTTGTGTGGTTTTGCACACAGCAACATGGGAGAGAAAAACTATTTTAAAAAATAAGAAAATGTGATTGTAAAACCACAAAAAATAGTAAAGGGGACTGAGGAGCAGGAGAAGAATCTGAAACTATTTTTAATGTATCTTTTGAACTTGATGAGCTCTGAAAACAAACGTGCCATGGAAAACCCGGTAACATGGATCTAGAGAGGGGGAAAATGGTCTTGTTACTTCCATCCTATATAGATTTGGAAAATGGAAGTCAAGAAGTTATTTGTATATCTTGAAAAATGTCACCAGTAATGTATTTTAATAACTTCCCAGTACTAATTATGGTCTCACTCAATCCTATAAATCATTACTTATGGAGGTGGTCATTAGGGCTACTCAGCATTTAGTCCCATAGTGTGAAATGAAATGGAAAATTTTCAGATTGACATTTTAAAAATCTGTTTTTCTAGAGATGAATTTGAAGCAAAATCACAGATCCAAATACCTCCAAACTTTGAAGAAACTTGGATCTGCATCTGGGTCCAAATGTCATGGCTGGTTCCATATTTCTATGATCTTGCATCTGAACTCCCCCAAATTTTTAAAAGCTTCAAATCCAGATCAAAACTTTATAACGTGAGCTCATATCTAGTTTATTTAGGCCCCAATCCTGCAAATGCCTGCATGCATGCGTGCTTAACACACGTGAATATTCCCATTGAATTCAGTGGGACTACTCATGTGCCAAATGTTAAGCATGGTTTTCATTTATCTTTATTTGCTGTCATGTGTTTTGTCCTATTTAAATATCTACATACAGAGCAGTGTAATTACATATTTTATAAATCCTGCTATAATGAATGAATTATTTACTTCTGAAAGAATATAGTACTCCTTTAGGATAGTATATTACTTATATTGTATGAATTATATTTAAATATGTATACCTTTATCTTAATATTATTGTAAAATAATCATGTATATAATAGTGTAAATTTACACTATGTTTTCTAAATATAGATTAAGACCCATTCCTTGTCTCAAAGAAATTTCCATCTGTCTGGATCCTTATTACTTGTAGAATTATATATCTGAAGAAAGAAAGAACTAGTTTCCTGTTGTCAGAGAGTCACTTGTTGCTAGGCAGATTATGGTGAAGATTTCTGACAGCTACATTTAAAGGAATACAGTTAGATTTTTAAAATATTATCTACATATATTAAAAATGTAATCTGTGTTACTAATAATATCTTAGTAAATGTGAAAGAATTTTAAATCTAATTTACTTTTGACTATTAATGCTGTTTGGTTACTTTCTAAATGAAAACAGACTAGCCAGCTTCATTTTGTCTAGTCTTGTTCCAGTCAATGTCACATTCACCTTCCATTTACTAGAAAGATATTGCAGTTTTTGGATTACATACACTCACAGGAAATATTTGGGTTCTTCTGAAAAAAAAATCTACAAGAAATAGCAATAGGAACAATAACAATAACATAGAAACATTTCTACTAATTACACAAAATAACCTAGGGTTGTTAGGAGTGTAAGCAGGCTGTGAGCAGTGATGTTATAACTTTCTTACTTATGCCTTATTGTGTTTGCTGCTTGTTTATGTGCCAAAGCTTGAATTCAGGCCTTGCAGACAGAATCATTCTACATTTCAACAGATCAAAGACGTTTGGGCATCATGGTACTCCCTGGATAACTAGGCAGAAAATAAATGATAATACCCTTATGAGTCATGTCCTCAGATACTAAAGTGATGGGCACACTATAAAAACCTATATAGATAGATAAGATATTTCTTGCATATTCAGGCTCTGGAAACATTTCATATACATATACTCACAATAAGGACCATGATGCTCACATGAATACAGTCCATCATCTACAATGTTAGGGAATCCAGCTGCATCAGAGAACCTGGTCTTGATGGTCTGCATCAAGTTCCTCATCTGTGGGAGAAAACTCCACCCAGTTATCTATGTGCAGCACTGTGGAGTCCAAGCACTGAACCAGGTGCCAGGACACAGAAGGCTGAGATAAGCTGGCCAGTTACGGACACCAACTGAACCAGTTCAAAGTCAAGATAGAGAAAGATGCCAATTGTCACAGATCCGGGTACCTTGCTGGCAGGCCATCAGACTGCTGTGAGGGGACCCAACCACTGGATCCTCAGGTGTTTCACACCCATGGGAGTCTGAACAGAATCTGGTCCTGCCTTGGGGTTCCTAGATCTTCTTGGGGTTCAAATCTTCTAGTTAGCACTGTCATGTTCCTGTACAGGTATGAACTGGCTACAGTGCTTCCTTTTTAGTGAGGTACATAGAAGATGTGTTCATCATAAGATACTTTAATGCTCTGCTAGGTTTTAGCTGAGGATACTTTAAATAAGATTTTTACACACAATGCCACCTAGTGACTGAATAATATAATACAATTTAGCATTCCATTACAAGCACCCCTTCCTGAGATCCCAGGGCCCAGCTGCTTAGCCCATGAATTTAGTGCTGACTCCTCAGACTCCCCTGTAGCTTAAGCACTTCTTTCCCAGAATCCAGTCACAGGTCTGAACCTTCTGAGTTACAGTTTCACTCATGTGGTAAGTGTAGCATATAACACACACAGAGACAGACTTTCCACAGCATGCTAACTCCATTGCTCTTTACTTAAGACATAAAGGACGAGAAAGTACAGATCATTTACAAAACAACAACCATCCTAAATGCACTGCCCGTCACTAGCTCATCTTCCATTAGAAGCCGTTGGGATCCATCTGTGTTCCAGAGGGCAGGGCAGGACTCCGCTCCTCTCCCCTTCCCTCCCTTCACACCCCACCATCTCATCCAGCTCCCACAGGAGCTTCCCTCATCTTAAGCTGGTGAAAAATGGCAGATGAACCCAAGTAGAGCATCTTCTACCCTTTTATAATCTTCCAGTCCCTTAGTCAGGTGACTCCCTCCCTGGTCAGCCCCAACATGTTACCACAGTATCATACCAGATGACTTCGGTGTGGTGCTAGGCAACCTCTCCCCTGGCAAACTAGTTCCTCTGGGCAGGAGCAGCCTAGAGTCATTAATTTCAGTGGCTGAGCATTGAAATCAATGACACTCTTTGGTTAGCCCTTTGCCGCCCACCTTTGGAATTCCAGTCCAACATGGAGGCAAATGAACAAGAGAAGGCAAAATGCTGCACATACAAAATGGAGTTTACATTTTGGTAAAGTAAGATACACATGAAGATCCCTCAGTAACAAAAAGAATTCATAAGTTGTACTGACAGATTCCCACATCATTGCACCAACACCTTCTGAAGTCTGGGTGGACCACCTGGTGTTTGTGGCACTACCATCCCAGGCACAGGTCTAAAAGCACTAGCTCAACCAAATGGAAACAGTAGGTACACTCCATAGCCATCAGAGAACGGAAATGAAGAAAGATAGAAAAGAAGTGTCCCGAGAGCCTTACATGCAGATTTTAATAGCAGTAGTGCAGTACTGAGAATTACAATTGACTATGCCTGAAAAGCTGCAAATATTTCTCCTCACACTGAAAAAATGGATGGACTAGGATGTGCAAGGCAACGATTGTTTGTTTTCCATTTGGAGCAATGCCAAGTGAATCTCAAGGGGCCTGTTAACACTGCTCCAGGCATAAGGGAGAAAGGAGGAAAAAAGGCTGGGGGTGAGGGGTTTAGATTCCCACATCATCACAGCAACACCTTCTGGAAGTCTGGTCCCTTGAAATATGTGTTAACTACTTATGCTAAACAATCTGTTCCATCATGTATTTTGCTGACACTCTGATTACATTTCTCAGACCTGAACAAAAGCTCTGTGTAAGCTCAAAAGCTTGTCTCTCATACCGACAGAAGTTGGTTCAATAAAAGATATTACCTTACCCATCTTGCTTCTCTAATTACCTGGGATCAGCCTGGCTATTACAACACTGTATACAGAGTTTGATTTTGACGTTTATTAAATGTTACAATTAAAAAAATAACATTTGTTTTGGATTTAGCTTCCCAAAGAGTCCACAACACTTCATTAATGATCTACAAATGGTGGTACACAAGGATTGCTTTATTTCTCTCTCAAATTCAGCCACTTCTAGTGTGAAGTATGGCCGTTGTAGAAGTTCAACAGCAACTCTACACAGTAGTTTTGAAATAAAAAAATATTAATATAAGCAAGTGACACTGGAATGAAAATTCAGACAGGCAGAAAATATCTACCAATGTTGGAATTCAGCCAGGAGAGCTAACATCTGGTGGTCTACAAATTGTTCTCTTAGATCTCCAATAGCAAGTGGTGCAGGACTGGTGTTATTTATTTCATGCAAAAAATGATATTTTCAGCAGCACCATGCTCCCTAGCATCAGGCTGGTACATTACTGCAGGATGACAGAGAGAACAGCACCAACTATTGAATAGAAAACACCACTTCCTACAGCACCAAGATGCTCGTTGAAAACTTCTGATCCAAGTACTGACCAAGACCAGCTTCTAAGAGCTGATATGATAACAGCATAATGTGATTTAGCCGCAAGCTGAATGTTTCCATGATCATGGCTAAAATGTTATACAGTCTCTGGTTTTATGACATATGTAGTGAGAGTTCCATTGGGTACAGTGGGGGACAGTATACATCCCACACCATGCCCCTGGCCTGGTCACATCCTCTGCCCTCATATATCATAAGCCCACAGCAAACAGGATCTTGGGAAGGAGAGGATGCAGATGAGCCCTTTTTCTGGGCAGGAAGAGGAGATCTTTGTGTGTGTGGAGTCCCTTCCATGCAGGAATCTAAGGAGCATGATTGGTGCCTATGTTTCCATCCATTATGGTTTTGTCGTTAGCATTTAATAAAAACAATCATATTTCATACATCATATTTCCTAAAGAACACAACATTCTGGCAATGGGAGATAGCAAAAACAGCACACCAAATTTACTAGCACCTATGCCCTTCTACAGCACCACACCTGATCTATATGCAGAATATACAACATGAATAGAGGAAGCCCTTCTGTTTCTGAAACTTTGTGAGTGGAATAGATAAAGCAGAGGAGAGAGTGAGCAATATTACCACAATCTACAAAGAGGCACAAAGGGGGATGGATATTTCTGAAAAGACAAAGGGTACACTAAATGCTTATTTCAAACCACAAAGAAATACAGTTTCAGAAGAGTACAAATTCAGACAGCTATTGCAGGTACCTGATGAATACTATGACTCATATGTAAATGCCTTAAGGGCTAAGCCCTGGTCCCACTGAAGTCACTGGAAGTGTAACTGTGAATTTGGTATATCTACATGAAGCATGATCCATGATCAAGTCATAACATGCTCACAAAACATTGGCGGGGTTTGACCCTAGAAAATGCAGTTATCATAGCACAACTACATGAGTCACCACAGGAGGGATCTAATGTTCTTTCTGCTAAGACAGTGGTTTTCAACTTGTGGTCCATGGACCCCTGGAGGTCTGCAGACTATGTCTAAGATTTCCAAAGGGGTCTGCACCTCCATTCAAATTTTGTAGGGGTCTGCAAATGAAAAAAGGTTGAAAACCACTGTGCTGCTAAGACTTTAGAAGTGAGCATTAACCAACTGCAGCCACACCCCAGACCGAACAGGTTTTAAACCAGAAAGTGAGGTTACAGCACGTGCAAAATGTATTAATGTTACTAATGCAGATAATCATTGTGCCTGCTATTGTTGTGAATTGACTACACAAACACCATATAGAAGTAGAGTAAAGAGTACCAATTGCCTCTTCTGTAGAAAAGTGAAACGTGGCTGGAGTTTGGGGAAAGAAAGCAAACAATCAGAAAAACACTGAACACTGAACAGAAAAACACTGGACAGAAAAACTCTGAAACAGTCAATCTCAAAAGGCAGGGAATGGGAGTGCCCCACCTGTTCTGTAGAGTGACTCAGAATTGGATGAGTGTTTATTTTATGTCTTCAAAAGTAAAAGTATCTTTTGCTATTAATGAACAAAGGTTGCCACCTGAAGTAAAAGAAATGTAGCCCCAGTCCTGCAATGAGCTCCACAGGGGCACAGATGTCTTGCTCATGCAAAACTCACTGCAGAATTGGAATCTTAGTGTTACATTTTTTAAAAAGAACAGGAGTACTTGTGGCACCTTAGAGACTAACACATTTATTTGAGCATAAGCTTTCGTGGGCTACAGCCAGGTTTTTTGTTGCAAAATTGCCACGTGGCAATTTTGCAACAAAAAAACTTCAAAAACAGATTCCAAAGAGAGACTGCTGAACTTGAATTAATATGCAAATTAGATACAATTAACTTAGGTCTAAACAGAGACTGGGAATGGTTGGGTCGTTACACTAATTGAATCTATTTCCCCATGTTAAGTATCCTCACACCTTCTATAGGTCATCTCAATTATCACTTCAAAGGTTTTTTTTCTCCTGATGATGATAGCTCATCTCAATTGATTGGCCTCTTACAGTTGGTATGGCTACTTCCACCTTTTCATGTTCTCTGTATGTATAAATATCTTCTTTCTGTGTGTTCCATTCTATGCATCCGTAGCTGTAGCCCACGAAAGCTTATGCTCAAATAAATTTGTTAGTCTCTAAGGTGCCACAAGTACTCCTGTTCTTTTTGCGGATACAGACTAACACGGCTGCTATTCTGAAACCTTAAATTTTTTAATAATCCATTTCCACCTAAACATCCAGAATTAATTCCAAGCATTCAACTTGTTTTGTATAATGTGCAGGCAACACCAATTATGTTACTCAGGATACTGCAAAGAACAGGTTAACTGGAAAACACATGTCGTGTGTGATGACATGTATATATATGCTATTGATTGAAATATCATAACCTTATTAAACAGAAATCTAGTTTTAATTTAACATATACTACAAAAGAGAATCAGATATACAACTGCAAAGTGAATCAAGTACCAAGTCCAAGACACTGATTTGAAAGGTTTTCTCAGAAATCTGACTCGCTATTCAAAGCCCTTAGACAGTATTGGTACAAGGTTGTAATAGAAATTAAAGTCACGCCATTAAGTCACAGTTTGTCACCCAGTCAATATGCCACAATAGAAGTTGTGAATCAGGAAGTGGATAAAATGCTACATAAAGGAATTAATGATGACATGTAGGAAAGAAAAGTATATGTATGAGATCTGTGTGTGTAACAGGGCATCAGATCCTAAGCCAGCTAGCAGTGGCTAATTCAGGTGTGTAGAAAAATAAATACATAAAAACTCAATATATTTAAACATAACAATCAAAAATAGTACTCTTAAATTATTCAAAACCACCATGTTGTGCAAACAGGGAGCCTATGCAACCTCTTAAAGATATTCCTGTTATCCTCTCCACCTTTCCCTTTCCCTGTATTGTTTGTCATGCTTTTCTCTTGGCATGCCATGTCTTGTGAGCATTTGGGGGCATCTTTGTATATGTTCGTTCAATGCCTTTCACAATGGGATGATGATCCTGGTTGGGATCTGTGGGTGTGTGACTGCAATATAAACAATAACATTCATAATAATCTAGGACAATGCATAGATACGCACAGGGCCGGCTCTAGGATTTTTGCCGCCCAAAGCAAAAACAATTTTGGCCGCCCCCCCGCCCGTTTTTTAATTACCCCACCCCCGGCCCCGCCTCAACTCCGCCCCTTCCCCAAATCCCCAGCCCTGCCTCCTCCCCCCAGGCTCTCAAGCCTAGGAAGGAAGGAAGGAGGGAGGGGGAGAAGCGGCGCCCCCGCCGTGGCCACTCGGAGTCTCCCCCTCCCTCCCAGGCTCTCAAGCCTGGGAGGGAGGGGGAGCAGCGGCGCACGAAACGGCCGCTCGGGATCTCCCCCTCCCTCCCAGGTTTGAGAGCCTGGGAGGGAGGGGGAGACCCCGAGCGGCCGCGGCATGCGAAACAGCCGATTCGCACGCCGCTGCTCCCACTCCCTCCCAGGCTTGAGAGCCTGGGAGGGAGGGCGAGAAGCGGCGGCCGGGGCACATTTTTAGGGGTGGCATTCTGGCGCCGGCCATGCCGCCCCTAAAAATGTGCCGCCCCAAGCACCAGCTTGTTTTGCTGGTGCCTAGAGACGGCCCTGGATACGCAAGACTTTTTTGGAGCCATCCTGATATTAGGTGCTTGAATCCTATATAGAAATGCTAATTATTTTTGACTCTCTCTGTAGTGAGTACAGGTGGGTCCTGTTAGCTCTATAATAAGAAATAAAAAGGATTTGAGTGCCTATATAAGGCAGAACAAACTAGGGGTTGGGATTGAGGGCCCTACAGGGAAAACCTTAAGAATACCTAATCCTAGGAGAAAGCTTTGGTTAATGATTATGTATTGTTATTTCTGTTATTTAAGTTAAGAATAAAGGCAGAAATAGGGGACATTTGGACTTTAATCGGTGCGGATATAATTTGTTCAAAGTACGGTGGAAAGTCAACCTGCTTACAGTGTGATTGTAAGCGAGGTTAATAAGGTTGTTTGTTAGGGCAGAGGTTCTCAACCTTTTTCTTTCTGAGGCCCCCCCGTGACGCTCTGTATCTTGGGGGAACACCCAGCACCCCCATGTTCATCCCTGTAAAATGAGTGTGTGGTATCCAATGCAAAGATCGTTATGTCAGGTGTCTTTGGAAGGCTCATGAAGCACTGAGCATTGTTGTTACAGTAATGTTATAGTGATGTTATAGGTTATAATTTCATGTATGTAGTTATGAGGCTGAAAATGTATCCTCATGGCTTAAAATAAGCCCAGGCAAAAACTCTCCAAGAGCAGAGGGGCAGTTCACACCTCATTAGGGCTTGTATGGGACAAACGCAGCCCAGCCTCACAGGAACAAAGGACGCTGGGATAGGCAGCAACAAAAGGATCTGTTGGACTCTCGAGTGAGCCAGCCCCCTTCCTTTGGCCAGTTTGGGACTGCGATGAGGTAATGCTCACCTGACTCTGAAGTGGGGGGGGGGAAGCCAAGTGGGAAGAAAGAACATGATAAAAGGGAGAGACATTTGCCATGCTCTCTCTCTCTTCCACCTACATCTACAGATACCACACCAAGCGACTGAAACGCTGATCAAAGGGGAGAGTCTGGCTGAAGAGCAATCAGCCAGCCTGTGGTGAGAAGCATCAAAGTTTTTAAGGACATTGAAACTGTTAAGATCAGCTTAGAATACATTTTGCTTTTATTTCATTTGACCAAATCTGACTTGTTATGTTTTAACTTATAATTACTTAAAATCTATCTTTATAGCTAATAAATCTGTTTGTTTATTCTACCTGAAGCAGTGCGTTTGGTTTGAAGTGTGTCAGAGGCACCAGTTGGGATAACAAGCTGGTACATATCAATTTCTTTGTTAAATTGATGAACTCATATAAACTTGCAGTGTCCAGCGGGCATAACTGGACACTGCAAGATGGAGGTTCCTAGGGTTGTGTCTGCGACCGGAGATATTGGCTAGTGTCATTCGGCTGCACAATCCAAGAAGCAGCTTACATGCCAGAGGCTGTGCGTGAACAGCCCACGAGTGGGGGTTCTCACAGCAGAGCAGGGTAAGGCTGGCTCCCAGAGTCAAGGATTGGAGTGACTTAGCAGATAACACCAGAGGGGAACATCACGCCCCCAACATGCTATAAAAACTCCATGGCCCACCTGTGCCACAATAAATGGTTTTCTGCATATAAAAGCCAGGGCTGGCGGTAGGGGGTAGCAAGCAGGGTAATTGCCTGGGGCTCCATGCCACAGGGCCCCCCACAAAGTTACATTGCTCAGGCTTCAGTTCAGCCCCGGGTGGCGGGGCTCAGGGACCTGGGCTTCAGCTCCGTGCTGTGGGACTTTGGCTTTCTGCCCTGGGCCCCAGCGAGTCTAATGCTGGGCCCCGCTTGGAGGCCCCCCTGAAACCTGCTCGAGGCCCCCTAGGGGGCCCTGGGGCCCTGGTTGAGAACCACTATGTTAGAGAACATCACCCTGTAACTATAAATTATAAGTTGCTCCAAATTATATAAGGCTTGAACGATTTTGCTGAGCTTAAGGCTAAATTTAATAAACATCTTTAACTGAATCCAGGAATATGATGGCTTTTATCACTCCCTGTAGTTAGTACAGATCTTCCAAATTTCTTTTTTGGTCTTTCTAATGCTCCTCAGGCTTACCAAAAAGCTATGTATTCAGTACCTTGCAGATGACCTGGTACTGTTTGGAATACAGATGTTGTTGGTTTTGCTGCTAATGCAGAGGAGCTAGAAGGAGAATGAGAAAATTTTTGATTGATTTCAAAAGAGGATTAAAATTGGACAGAAATAAATATATTCACTCCTATTTCTCCTCAGATGGTGTTTAGACTGATCAAAAGAAATTGGAAACTGTTCTTAAGGCTCCAAGACTGGAGAATATATAACTAGTGCCTTAAATTCTGGGAATTTGTGGCTTCCTTATGAAGTTTATTCCAAAGTATATAAACATTAGTCAGCAGAGCTGTTCTGAAATCAGGAAAGATATTGAGTAAGAGTGGAATTCTAAAAAAGAATCAGCTTGGGAGCTAAGAAGTGCTATAACCAAAGAACTGTGTGTAGCATAACTGGATTCACCAACATTTGTAGTAGCTGATGATAGCCTTGCTGATTTATGTGCAGTTCTGCTCTAAATACATAATAATAGATCAAAAATCATTGGTATATGCAGTTGCTCGCCAATAAGCAAAAAACAGCCTTTGGCTATGTGTTGGCTATAGAATATTTTCACATGTACCTCTAGGGACATACATTTATTCTAATGACTGATTCACTTTAGTTCGCAACTCCTTTTCCCATTTACATGGGGTCACAGGTGCCCATGATTATTCACTCCTTTTAATCCATAGCACGGGTGCACAGGTCTTGGAGTTCTAGTCCCTTCCTCTTCAAACTTCTCTTGACAGTGTCTTTCCATTGTATCCTCTATCTCCCATGTCCTTTCTTGTGGTCCAGTTCTTCCCATACTTTCCCTGCTGGTTGTTCTTCATGTATTTTCAACATGTCCAGCCCACCTCAAATGTGCACTCTCCAGACTATCTATCAGTGAGAGTCCCAAGTTCATCTTCCCCCAACTTTTTCCATGCACACTGTTCACCCTCTTCTTGCCTGCCATTCTCCTCAATATATTATTTTCTACAACCTTGTGATGGGTTGGATCACAGAAACCCCCTTGGGAGCTGCCACCCAATGTGCAAAGACTACCCCTGCTCCTGTTTTCCCTGCCAGCTCCGGACTCCAGCACCCTGTCTTGCTGAGTCAGACACTCCTGTCTGGCTCCAACACAGACCAAGGGTCTGAATCACTTGTCCTAAAGCTGCAAGTTTACCCAAAAACAGCTCACAGCAGTGTGCTTGTCTTTAGCACTCAGATAAATAAATTAACGGAGATATTCCATCTCCTAGAACTGGAAGGGACCTTGAAAAGTCATCGAGTCCAGCCCCCTGCCTTCACTAGCAGGACCAAGTACTGATTTTGCCCCAGATCCTTAAGTGGCCCCTTCAAGGATTGAACTCACAACCCCGGGTTTAGCAGGCCAATGCTCAAACCACTGAGCTATCCCTCCCCCAACTCCCAAAGGGGTCTAAACCCAGATAAATCCGTTTTACCCTGCATAAAGCTTATGCAGGGCAAACTCATAAATTGTTCGCCCTCTATAACACTGATAGAGAGATATGCACAGTTGTTCGCTCCCCCAGGTATTAATACATACTCTGAGTAAATTACTAAATAAAAAGTGATTTTATTAAATACAGACAGTAGGATTTAAGTGGTTCAAAGTAGTAACAGACAGAACAAAGTAAGTCACAAGCAAAATAAAATAAAATGCGCAAATCTATGCCTAATCAAACTAAATACAGATAAGTTCCTCACCAGTTCCAGAATGCTCCCTTTTACAGGCTAATCTTCCTTTAGCCTGGGTCCAGCAATCTTTCACAACCCCTGTAGTCACTGTCTTTTGTTTCAGTTTCTTTCAAGTATCCTGGGGGGGTGGAGAGGCTCCTTCTTTAGCCAGCTGAAGACAAAATGGAGGGGTCTCCCCCAGGTATAAATAGGCTCTCTCTTGTGGGAGGAGGCCCCCCTCCTCCCTCCTATGCAAAGTCCAGCTCCAAGATGGAGTTTTGGAGACACCTGGGCAAGTCACATGCCCCTGCATGACTCAGTCTTTACAGGCCGACGCCATTGTCCACATGGTATCTTGCATGTCTCCAGGAAGACTTCTTATGTGGATTGGAGCATTCCAAGATGCATTGTTCCCCAAGTGTTTCCCGATCAGGTACTTAACCTGGCAAATTCCTTCCTAAAGAAGCTGACCAAATGCCTCACCAAGCTTACTTAGAAATCAAGCAAGCATACAGCCCATATTCTTAACCTCAAGTAGAAAATGGTATATAAGTACAAAGGATGAATAGATATAGTAGACCATAACCTTTACGGAGATATGTTACATGGCACAGGCAGCACAAAACATATTTCAGTTATATCATACATACATTTATAACCCCCCCCCCCCCATAAAGCCTTATGGGGTACGCTGTCACAAACCTGTATCTCCTTTTCTTGCATCTCCATAAGAGCCACTGTTTCCAAACCATAGAGCAAGCAGGGACAAACACACGTAGCATACACTTTTCCTTTCAGTTTGTTACTTACTTGTCAGTCCCACAGTACTCCTGCCACTTTTTTCATTGCTGTCCATGCACATTGGCTTCTCCTCTTCAATTATCCAGATCTCTCTCAGATGGCACTAAGTGTACTTCCCAAGTACAAATTCTTTCTTCTGATTTGCTTCTCTCCTGAAACATCAATCAACAACTTTTCTTCCACCTTTCCTACTTGCATAACTTCAGTTTTCTTTGTGTTTACCTTCAAAACTTGGCCTTCAAACACAGATGCCCACTCTGATACTATATTCACCACTTCCTCCTTACTGTGATCCAAAAGGGCCAAATTGTCAGCATACATTAGTTTTCTCTTCGTCTCCTCAGGCTTGGTTCTCCTTCTAATTAACTTCATAAGGAAGAAAAACGAAGTGGATTTAGTACACTGCCTTGTCTCAATCCCACCATCATCTCAAAACTTGGAAATTCTATGCATTGTTACCTGTTGACCCTTGCTATAGCTCCTCTATCATCTCCACTTCTTGAAGTCCCCCTCCCATCCATTCCAATACTCCAAACACCAGCTTGGTGGAACCAAGTTATATGTTTTCTCAAGATCAAAAGATGCTACATAGCAGTTACACCCTCCATTTATCATTCTTTCAAACTTCTGTCTCATTGAAAATATTGTGCCAACACTACTCCTTCCCTTCCTAAAGCCACATTCTAATGACTGATCATAACCGTATAACTCACATGCTAAAACCTAACAAATCTATTCTGATTCTACATAGAATCCACTGCCAAGGATGGAGAATTCCACCTATATGATTTTACCATTGAACACATTAGAGGAGAAAGTAATGTGGCTGATGCTTTGTCACATCCTCCTCCTCTAGAACCTGCATCTGATCAGCCAGCAAAAGACTATGTGTGATAGTTTCATATGCATTGCAGATATGGAGGCATCAGAAAGAACGGCGTACAAAAGACCGAATGACTTGAGCAAGTTTCCCAGCTTTCCCCAGTTGTGTGGAGCTGAGAGCAGGACCACAAACGTGGCAGCTGCAGCTCCCTGATTCCAAGGCCAGTTGTACTTACCTAGCCACCTGCCAGTTGGGGATCACAATAATAGCAGAGGCACTCTGGCCATACCCCCTCCCACTTCCAGGAGACACCGAGGGCAACTGGTTCTTTCAGCTCTATGCAACTGGGGTCTCCCTCACACTGGGGAAATTCCCAGCAAGGGAAATAGGACTGTTTTCTGACCTATTTGCATTGCCACAGCAGCTAAAAGGGGCCAGACTGCAACTGAGAATCTGACCTATTGTCTCTATTCTTTGACATTTACACAATGAGCCACAGCTGTACATTGTCAACATCTTCTACCTCTGGAGAGGGAGGAAAATAAAGATTACTCATCTGCTGTACATGTTTCCTTCTGCTGAATTCTCAGCGGATTACTCCTCTCCTGTTCCATTTTTCTTTCCTCTTTATTTGTATCTTCTTTTCACCACAATGAACGGCCTCCCCTCCCCTCTGGGTTTTATATTTAGCTAGAAACCAATTTAAAAAAAACACAGGAAAACAGAAATTGTCAAACTGGATTAGACCTAAGGTCCATCTAGTTCAGTATCCTATCTACAACAGTGACAGTATCAGATGCTTCAAAGGAAGGTGTAAGAACCCTGCAACTTCTCGAGGAAGCAATACCACTCAGCATATCTATATCTATATATATTGCTCAGCCATAATCTGCCCCAGGATTAGGTTTCATTCTTATCTCTAATCATTAGAGACTGGGTTATGCCCTGACGCAGGAAGTTTAATTTCCCCAATAAAATGTGTGTTATCATGAACTATTATAACTCTAGATAGTCTTGTTAAAGTGTTTATTTGCAGAACTACTGACAATCAGCAGAAGGCCCATTTGGGTATAAAGGTGACATTGCTCTCCACAGGCCTCTCTTGTGCGAACATTGTTGAGGAGCTGTGGGTAAGCTTGCCCTGCTGGCTGCTCTTCCTGAACCTATTTTGTGGATAACTGGAAGACTTCTCTTCCCTGGATTGCCAATCGGGTATGTTTCACAAGCACTACATCCACGTAACATTTTTTTAGATAATAAATATTAATTTGAACCCCAGGAAAACAACTAAAATTAAAATAAACCGCCCACATCATTTTTTCATCGTATACTGCAACATTTCAACGCTTTACTTGGCCAACTAACATTGCAAGATCATGGCTATCTTGACAAAAGTTGACCTGGACTCAGTTCTTCATGCCTGCGTCACCTCTAGGCTGGATTACAGCCATACAGTAGACCTGGGCATGAAAACTTCTGCGCTTAGGAAACTCCAACTGGTACAAAATGCGGAAGCACATCTTAGTAACACTGGCTACCACAAACACTTCAAACCTCTCCTCTGTTCTCTGTGCTTCTTCCCAATCCTGCAAGTCTTACTCCTGGAGTGGTTTGAAAATGTGTGCTCTGCCACAGTCTCAGGGAGGGTTACACAGCCAAGTGAAACTGAATGGCCATTAAAATCATGATTACTAGCCGCTTTTATTGGGTTACCTCTTGTAACTCAGAACTAGATGTAAATTTCCAGTGATAACCTGTGCAGCGATAAACTTCATCCAACCACAAGAGTGTGCATGTGAGAGGATTGCAAATCTCTTCTGCCAAACCAGAATTAGCCGGTATGTATCATTGACACATGAGAGAGCGTGTAAATCTGAAATTGCCCTGGATGGATACAGGATCATGCAGAAGACGAGCTGTTCTGGGGGCAAAAGGGCAGCGATCGGCCGCAGCCTCCTATCAAAAATAAGCCCCAGTCCAGCACCCCCCGGGCCAAGGGGAGGGAACCGGCGGGGCTGGCGCGGGGAGGCTGAGCGGAGCCTGGGCTGAGGATGATAGGCAGGACGGCAACAAAGCCAGGGGCTTGGAGGAAAGCAGCAAGTTTCGGCGAGAGCCGGGAATAAAGCCCTGCGAGCTGAGCGGCAGGGCTGGCTCGAGCCCCGAGCGGTGAGTATGGCTGGGACGGCGCGCTCCGGGGGAGGCTGCTCTAGAGGCAGCGTGGACCAGAGGGGCTGAATCGCACCGGGACATGGCGAAGGGGCAGGATCCGTGGCACGGAGCCGCATCGGGAGACAGGGAGGTTCCGGGAAGGGAAGCTCAGCTCAGCTGAGTTGGGAGGCGGCACCGCTTTGTCTGTGGCTCTGGGGGAGAAGCGCTGCTGCAGCAGCAGCGAGGTAACTAGCGGTCATTCTTTGTGCTACCGTCAGGCAGAGGGAGGGTGCAGCCTGCAGGGCTGGTAACCTGCCCGAAAGCATCATCACGGCTCCTCTGCCCCTGGAACTCTCTCCCGCGGACGGCGAAGGAGCAGCTTACTCCGTTTCCTGTTATTTTCCTCCTTTCCCCCACACTCAGGGGCAAGCGTTAACCCCTTTGCATTCAGTGATCTCTAGGGTCTGCCGGCCTCTGTCTGTGTGTCTGTCTGCGGAGGCTGAAGTTCTGAGAAACTTACTATGTGGTATTACTTTCTGAGTCAATGGTCCTGATTTAAATTTGGGGGGGACATAGGATCTGAATCCTGGAAACCTCACATGTACAATCTGGAAAAAATAGGCATCTCCAAGACTATTTTCTAAAACCATTTCCACAACAAACATTTCATTAGATGTAAGGCTCTCCTTTACTGGACTCCAATAGGAGAAAAAAAAATCTGTTCTCAGATCTTAGTTCCATATTCTGCTTCCCCTAATAACCATATTACATGCTCCTAGGGAGAGAATAACATCAGGAACAAGATCCATCATACAGATCCTATAACAACATCAAAGAGTGAGAAAAATAGCCAGAGAGCAAGAAAGATAGTGTTGTAGTTGAGGAGCATGGAGACCTGCGTTCGTGCTCTGATTCTGCCACAGATTTCCTGCATGACCTTGACCAACTCACTTAGCCCAACATTTTCAAAAGAAATCTCCGCACTAGATTTGCCTTTCATGCAAGTGAAGACACCTTAGGCATGATTTATCTAAGGCTTGGTCTACACTAACCCCCCAAATCGAACTAAGGTACGCAACTTCAGCTACGTGAATAACGTAGCTGAAGTTCGAAGTATCTTAGTTCAATCTCACCTCGGTCCACACGCGGCAGGCAGGCTCCCCCGTCGACTCCGCGGTACTCCTCTCGCCGAGCAGGAGTACCGCAGTCGACGGCGAGCACTTCCGGGTTTGACTTATCGCGTCCAGACAAGACGCGATAAGTCGAACCCAGAAGTTCGATTGCCAGCCGCCGAACTAGCGGCTGGGTATAGACGTACCCTAAGTGCTGAATATTCACATTTCCACTGAAGTTAATGAGGTGTTAACCTGAAAATCAGACTAAATGTGTTTCACGCTGGGCAACCAAAAATTAAAGCACCCAAAATTGGAGGCTACTTTGTAAATGTCACCCTTAACTTTTCTGTGCCATGGTAAAATGGGGATATTACTATTTAGGGTACCCAGCTGGGGTGTTGTGAGGCCAAATTCGTTACTATTTATAAAACAAGTAGAGTTCTTTGATGGAAGTTGCTATAGAAGTGCAATAGTCTATAATTTTAACATTAAAGATAATCAACCACTGGAACAGGTTACCTGGGGATATGGTAAATTCTCCATCACTTATTGTGACGTTCCCCTCTGGTGTTGTCTGGACCAGTGATCTGCTAGGCCACTTCAATCCTTGACTGTGGAAGCCAGCCTTACTCTGCTCTGCTGTGAGAACCCGCACTCCTGGGCTGTTCACGCACAGCCTCTGGCGTGTAAGCTGCTCCCAGCTACTTGCAAGCGAATGACACTAGCCAATATCTCCAGTCCCAGAAACAACCCTAGGAACCTCGGTCTTGCAGTGTCCAGTTATGCCCGCTGAACACTGCAAGCTTATATGAGTTTGTCAATTTAACAAAGAAATTGATATGTACCAGGCTTGTTATCCCAACTGGCGCCTCTGACACACTGCAAACAAAACGCACTGCTTCAGGTAGAATAAACAGATTTATTAGCTATAAAGATAGATTTTAAGTAATTATAAGTTAAAACATAACAAGTCAGATTTGGTCAAATGAAATAAAAGCAAAATGTATTATAAGCTGATCTTAACACTCTCAGTGTCCTTAAAAACTTAGATGCTTCTCACCACAGGCTGGCTGGTTACTTTTCAGTCAGGGTCTCCCCTTTGATCAGTGGTTCAGTCGCTTGGTGGTGGTGGTGGTGTCTGTAGATGTAGGTGGAAGAGAGAGAGAGAGCATGGCAAAATGTCTCTCCCTTTTATCATGTCCTTTCTTTCCTCTTGGCTTTGCTCCCCCGCCTTCAGAGTCAGCTGAGCATTACCTCATCACAGTTCCAAACTGACCAAAGGAAGGGGGGTGACTCCCTTTAGAGTCTAACAGATTCTTTTTTTGCTGCCTAAGCCAGTGTCCATTGTTCCTGTGAGGCTGGTCTGGGTTTGTCCCATCCATGCCCTGATGAGGTGTGAATTGCCTCTCTGTTCTTGGAGAGTTTTTGCATGGGCTTGCTTTAAGCCATGAGGATATATTTTCAGCCTCATAACTACATACATGAAATTATAACCTATAACCTTACTATAACATTACTGTAACAATTACTATAACTATACTATAACAACCATGCTCAGTGCATCATGAGCCTTCCGAAGACACCCAACATGGCAAACTTTGCATTGGATAGCACACAAACATTTTATAAAGATGAACATGGGGGTGTAGGGTGTTCCCCCAAGGTACAGAATGTCACACTTATACTCTTTAAATCAAGACTGGATGTCTTTCAAAAATATATGCTTTAGTTCAACCACAAGTTGTAGTGCTAGATGCAGGAATCACTGGATGAAATCTAGGGCCCGAGTTATACAGGAGGTCAGAGTAGATGATGATAATAGTTCTTTCTGGCATTAATATTTATTAAACTATTAATTCACCCGAGAAGGCAGTTAACATCATGCAAAAGTTGCTTCTCATTCTCCTCAATGAGTTAAGTGAGATAGGCAGACACCTGAAAGTCCTGCACGCAGAACTCCCATGAGAGATTATGGGTCCTATCTAGTAGATGACACTGCTATGATGGGTGCACACTGGATGAGGAGCCCTTGAAAATCTAGCCTTGTTTCACAGAGGGAGTTGCAGGGTGCTGAGCACTTTAAAAAATCTGGTCCTTATTAATGTGCCTAAATGGGAGCTGAGCTCTTTTGAAGATTTGGCACCCCTTATGGGCGCTGAGCATTTGAAAACTGATTCTGAGCTCTTCTGACTGGCTCATCCAAACCCAGTCACAGGTGAAGGGAGTCAGGGTGGGGGTATCATGCTTTGTTGTTGTGACTGTGGATCTCACAATCTTGTTTGCTTGGGGGAAATATGTATGGCTTTGCATATAAGCTGTTGGCACTTGTGCTATAATTTCTTTACGATTTTGCAGTTGCAAAGAGTGTCCTCTGCTTTTCTGGCTTCTAAGGTACTACATTCTAGTTAGATACATCCACAATGTAATAGGTCAAGGGTGTGCTGAGTCATGAGTGAGGAGAGCAGCCAAATGTCCAATCCTAGCTCTGTTCAGCATTTGAGAGTTTGCACAAGTATTGCAAGTGACCTTTCCTGCTTGTGGATGTATTTACATACAGATTCTGGACTAAATATAAACATGAAGGGAGGTTAATAGTGCAAAAGTGAGAAAGAATCCAGTTCATACAGGGTAAAAATAAGCATTTCCCTATTACCCAGGGCTAATGGATGTTGTTGCAAGTCTGGCACTAACTCAGATCACTTTGTTATATCAGTTTATTTGTCTGGGGCCATCCTTACTGTTGTTAAGTGAGCAGTTTCTTTGCTATTGTAAATAGGATGAGTATCATTGCTGGACATAAGTCCCACTGAAAAAAATGTTACTGCTTTAAGTTATTTTTGTTTTAAATTATTTAAAAAATATTTAAATATTAAATAAAAATTATATTAAATAATAAATAAAAATTAAATAAAAATATTTAAAAATACACAACATTCATTCCTGTCAAAAAAGAAAAAATGACTATGTACAGTATCAGTATTTAGGAAGTTTGATATAATGTTCAATGAATATATAACCCCCATATAGATAAATCAAGACTACTTTTTCAATGACTAGTGGTTTGGGGTGCCTCAATCTTTGGGCAATCTGAGATAGTTTATAGGACTTGATTGTGAGAGAGTAGGTGCTGAGCATTTCTGAAAACCAGGCCCTTTAAGGTGTTTCAAACTGTGCACTCAAAACTTGAGGCACTGAAATTTATTTTTGAAATTTAGGCCATTAATATCACTATGTGGATTCCATACAAAATCTATGGAAAAGCTGCACAGTTAAGCACTTGAGATCAGGAAATACAAAAACTAGGGTTCCATACTCAACCTTCACAGATTCACACTTATGGGCAATCTTTAGTGACATGATGACATATTATTTCTGAAACAATAGATTATAATGTCAATCATACATTATTTTCTACAACCTTAGACAAACGGTGTAATATATTGCATTTTTTTCATCCTTGTATCCCCCACTATTTTCATTACCATAATCATTCAGTAGATCTCTATTGACTTAGACTTTTTATACAATTAGTTCTCTTCTCTCTTGTGTATGGGCCAGATCCTCAGCTGATGTAAAACAGAATAAATGGAGCTACACTGATTTACATCAGTTGAGGATCTGGCCCAATGAATTTCAATATAGGGATAAACTGAGCCTTTAAGCCAGGGATCTCAAACTCAAATCACCACGAGGGCCACATGAGGACTAGTACATTGGCCCGAGGGCTGCATCACTGACACCTTTTCATATAAAGATACAAAAGCCCCTCTCCCCCGCCCAACCCCACTCCACCCCTTCCATGAGGCCCTGCCTCTTCCCACCCCTTCCCCGCCCCCATTCCAACCCCTTCCCCAAAGTCCTCACCCCAACTCCGCCCCCTCCCTGCCCCTTTTCCAACCCCTTCCCCAAATCCCCGCCCCTGCCCTGCCTCCTCCCCTGAGCACGTGGCTCCCCGCTCTTCCCCCTCCCGCCTGGAAAGCGCTAAGTGCCGCCAAACAGGGAAGCGCCTGGAGATAGGCAGAGAAGTGGGGACGCGGAGCGCTGGGGGCGCGGCGGGTGAGGGGAGCTTGGCAGGCGCAGGAAATAACTCTGGGGGGGTGGGGAGCAGCAAATAACTCTGCGGGCCGCGTATTTGAGACTCCTGCTTTAGGCTCACTGGGCCCTTTGTAAAGGGTAATGTGTAGCTTTACCACCCGGGAAGAACTCCAGGAAGGAACTGTAACTCAGAGGCATAATCCCTCTCTTCTTCCCCTGTTGCTTTGAAGACAAGTGGTTATTAAATCACTTCACTCCTTTTCAGGGTACATCTGCTGGTGCCTGACCATTTCCACTAGCTGGTGTAGTGGAGCACAGCTATGGCACTCCCCAATTCCTCCAGACCATTTGATTGTGAGGGGAAGTATGGAGTCCCTGCTCTCACGCACGTAGTGGTCTTTATTCCTTCCTACTCCCCTATGTGGCCTGGTGAGGACTAGTGACAATCTAACCCATAATCAGCAGCCATGTATTTAGGTTTGTCTTTCAACTAGCAGCGCAAGCTTTTTTACACATAATTCAGTGAATGAGGCATTTCACTGTGGAGTTACCTCAGCTGAACACAGACATGTCCCTGTGTTCCTGAGTTGCAGTGCAGCCGGTGAGGCAGTTAACTATGAAGGTAACTGAGCTACAAACTTAGACAGCTTACATATGCAAGCAATTTTTCACTATTGTTTTGTTATACTTAATCTATAGTATATATTGTGCAAGTCCAGCTTTCTGTATATTTTTCATATAAGTGACTAATTAGCTCTGACTGGCACACACACTAGTATGGTGTACTGCAAGAAGTAAATGATCACATAATTAAAGTCAGTGGCCAAATCTTCTGTTAGTGTAAACCACTCTTAGCTCCACTGACAACACCAATTTACAACACCCAAGGAACTAACCTTATATCATGATGCATATGTAAAAGAGATCAGAGTTAAGGTAGGGCTGAATACTATAACCTTGACGTCTGCATTTTTAAAAATTCTGATTACTTAATCTGCTTAATATAATTTTTATATGGAATTTTCTATGTAGAGGCAAAACATAAAAAAGTTTTGCTTTTGACAACTTTGAAGCTCTGCTGGCTTGCAAATAATTGGCAATAGCATGTGTAAATGCCATAATCTGGAAGTGTTTGGATAGCCACTACCAGAACTCCCTGTCTCACTCATTAGAAGGTCTGCAGGAGGGAACCTCTTTCCTGGGCACTTCAGGAAATTCACAGGAGATAATTTATCTCTTGTAAATCTTTGTGGAACTTTTAAGGTGCATCAGAATGGGCTTCCCTCCTGCACATCTTAAAAAAGTGGGTGAGATCCCTCTTTCAACCCCTGGTAGACTTTATAATAATTTAAAAGCAGGCTTAATCAAAAGTGATACAAGCTACAAAAGTGAGATCTTGGAATAGTGTTGCCGTTTTCATAATATAATAAAAATACTGTAATGATAAATAATAATTAATAAATAGTGTGTAATAAATAGTGTGTCATAAAAACAAATTTTATATTTCTAAGATCACTCTTCCAAGATCTCACTTTTGTAGCTTGTATCATTTTGATTAAGCCTGTTATAAGACAATGGTCCTATCAGAGGCACCAGTAGAAAAAAGGGGTGCAGGGGCAAAGCCCCCATGCACCCCAGGGCCTGGGGGGGCACCACCAGAAAAGTGGGGAGGTCCGCGGGGGCCACTGGAAAAAAGGGGAGGGACCTGCAGGGGGCGGGAGGGGCGCTGACACGGGGATGGCACATGACCCTCGTCGCCCCCCCGTACTGGCGCCTCTGACTCCTATGTTTCATTGAGGAATATCACATGTGAAACAACATGAAGGTATTTAAGAAGCCAGCTCAAATTGTTCCGCCTACTCAAGCATTCAGGTCTTGATCAGTACAGGCAAACAATGCACTTTACAACAAAGCTTAAACTTGTTCTTCATAATAATAAAAAAAAAAAAACACTAGCAGCCTATTTAATTTTAAAAACAGCAAAAAATATCCACCTCCCTTTCTATTTCGTATACGGAGTCGTGAAGTTTAAATCTCCTCAGTGTGATAGATATGCTTGCTTTGCTCTGCTTAGCTCTTGGAAGTCCCCAGGGCGCCGTGCTGGTGGCCCCGTGCTGCCCGGGGTCCCTATGGACAGCTCTGTCTGCCATTAGGGAATTTTTTCCCTGAGAACCCCCATAACAGTTTGTGAACCCCAGTTTGGGAACCACTGCCCTAGTGTAAAATCTTGAGTGATGTCACTGATCTACAAACTGCTGTATTTGAAAACAGAATTTAACCCAGAAGAAGCCCTGATATTGACATAATCTTTTGGCAATGGCCACTTACACTTTTCTTTGTCAAAAGCTTCTTACTAATTTGAAAATAAAATTTAATACATGAAGTCTATAAAGTTTCAACAGTTCTTCCCAGTCACTATAGAAAATATTTTTGTCCCAGGGCAGCTACATTTTTTCGTAGGTTGTCAGATTGCTATAAGTTAGCACAGAGAAGCCCTCTACCAGTGCTCCTCCTAAGATCCATTGGATGGAGAACCACTCTACTTTACCCTGGAGTTTTGATAACCGTTCATGTAGATGATTTAAGTGGGTACCACACATTTTGCTGTGTTACAGTAGACTTCCAAGTGTACCCTGCTAAAAATGGTTACTGCCTGTTCACATTACACTCAGTCCAGCTTCTTGATTGCTTTTAGAAATGGGAGGTGAAATACAATGACAAAACTCACTGCTCTTACTTTATAGATTTTTATTTATTTATTTTTGTAAAATATCATGGCCTGAGGGAAGGAGGGCAGTATACATATTGAAGTTTGCTTTGAGCAGCAAAATGCCTAAGGCCAGTCCTGCTCATAATACTACTGTAATATTTCATTGCCATGAGCACTGCTTCATTATAGTAGCTTGTCCTATCATATTTGCCTATGACCCGTTCATTTTATTTGTTGACTCTTATTTTTTGGCATTAATGAGACACTGTACAAGTTCAGAAACAGTTGCAAACTACTCTTTGCTTTAATGAATGTAGATGTTTTGGACCCAATTTTCCTTTCATTTATAGCAGTGTAAATCCAGAGTAACTTCGCTTATTTTGGTGGAATTACTCTGATTTATACCACTGTGAATCAGAGCAGAATTTTATCTAGTGGGCCAAATTCTGTCCTCCTTTATACCTATATAGCCTTACCAATGTCACCATTCTGTGGGCTTTGTCTTGTTTGTGCCTTGCCTATTATTATGTCTCTGCTGTTGTTGTTTCTGTGTTGACTGTTGTTTGTGTAACGATGTCATTGAGATGTACTAGAAGGCAACATTTGCTCCATTGAATTTAATTTATCATTAGAATTCTGCAGGAATTGGATTTTGTTAGTGATGAATAAGGTCTCTTATTTATTGAAAAATATCACACATATACTTTAAGTTATGCATTTAATCTCTTAAAAGTAGCTATTGTTTCAAGAATCATATTATACTATTAAATGGAGTACGTGGAAGACCACCAGAAATTGTTTCACTGTTTCTAATATATTTTCTTTTGTTTGTTTCTGAAGCCACTTTCTGTTTCCATTTCTTCAGGGTGGAGAGAGAAAAAACACACCTTATCTGGTAACTTGTACCACTAAAGTTCCCAGTCTCCATGGAAACCTCTGTGGTGCTCCATAGTATTGTAATATTTCAATACGTCACAGGATAAATGGAGAGCTGGTTCTGCATCTTGACTCGTTCAGTTAAAAATTGCCTGTGGAGTCACTTGAAATTATTTTTATTATTTCTGGGTTGTGCTCTTCATTTGTGGGGACTAAAGAACAAACCAAACGTCAATTTAATTTATTTGAGACCAAGTCCTCCATACCTTGTGCACCCAAACCTTCCCTCTGTGCTAGATTCTGATCTACACTGACATAAATTTGGAGTAACTCACTGATCTCAGTGGAGTTACTATGGATTTACAACAGCATAACTGAAAGCCTAACAATATAATTATACACCTCTACCCCCATATAACGCGGTCCTCTGGAACCAAAAAATCTTACTGCGCTATAGGTGAGACCGCGTTATATCGAACTTGCTTTGGCCCCCCTGCTCCTTGTCCCCTGACCGCCCCCTCCACAGACCCCCATCCCTAATCACCCCCAGGACCCCACCCCCATCCAAGGCCCCTGCTCCCTATCCCCTGACTGCCCCGCCCCCTGACAGGCACTCACCGGCAGCAGCGGGAAGCGGAGCAGCCCGGCCCCAGGCCGCTCCACTCCGCCAGCTCCCAGCCGCGGCGCTCCGCTTCCCGCCTCAGGTGAGTACGGGGGGCCTCCTTTCCCCAACCTCCCCGCACTCACCGGTGGCGGGAAGAGGAGCGCCCCGGGGCTGGGAGCTAATGCGCTGATCCGCAGGAGCGCTGCTTTACCGCGTTGCATGCGAACCCGTGTTATAATCGGGTCACGTTATATCGGGGTAGAGGTGTATATCATACTGACTTTAATCGGACCTTGAGTTATGCAAGGAAGGTAAGATCAGGCCCCTGCTCTATAATTTATGTAAGCAAAACATCTCGAAGATCACGGAATCTAAATATTTTTTCATTATTTTCTTCTTTCACCCTTGTCCCATCAATACGAAAAATAATAAATCCCAAGATTACCATTCTTTCTGCAGAGAAAAGCAATAGTAATCTGATTTATCTTTTTTTATTTCCTTTTTATTAAAAGCTTTATAATTTTGAACACAAAGACACAATCTACTTGTGGATCTGGGCCAAAGTGACAAACAAGGCAAATTATAGTCAACACACATACATTGCATAGATAAGTACAAAAACCAGAAAGATACAAGCAATACACACACAGAGTGTATGGTTTTCCATGCATTTTATATATAAACTTATTGAAATGCTGTTATTTTACTGAAAACCACATGAAGGACACATTGAAACGCAATTGTGAAAATATGGCTATGGTCCAAATTTGTTATAAAACTGTTTCACTTTTAAAAAAATCATGATCTAAATCGTGCCCCAAGCCCTCCATGTGTAGCTCTCATCCCTCCCACATGGGAGAAAGGGGTACCATTCACCTCTGCAATACCATCCCTGCTTCCTGAAACCCAGGAATGTGTGGGGGAGTGGAGTAGGCAGGGCTATCCTGAGCCTGGCTAAGAGAGATGAACATCATAATCCCACAGATTTTCTCATGGAAAAGCAGTACGTAGAGGTGGTCAAAAAAAAATTAGAGCTTCAAAAATGTAAATTTTCAAAATATTTCAATAAAAAAAATAAAGAAGAAACTTTGAAAAAAATGTTTGTAAAATCCCCCTCCCCCATTTTTGGAACTATAGAGCTGGTTGACACTTTGTGACTTTTCAAAATGTTGAAAATGCAAAACAAATTCAGAAATATTTGTGCAACATTTTTTCATTTTTTTACCAGCTCTAGCAACATAGATCTAGCCGGAGGCTCTCTTACCTATTTACTTGTAGAAGTGGAGTTAAGTTTGTGGCTGAATAATACTGCCCTGTGGTCCCCATACTGTTCCTGTATGCAGAAACCCCAACAAATGCTGGAAAATAGGTTGGGGAACTAGTTTCATCTAAACTGTTAAAAAATAAAAACTATTACAAAGCTGTACCTGTTTTCTGTGCATACTGAAAGCATTTATTTTGTTTGTTTCAGAATACTGTGGGGAAAATGTGCACCACTCAAGAAGATATTGGATATGATTTTGAAGATGATTCAAAAGATAAGACGAAGACACTTAAGCCTAATCCAAACATTGATGGCGGATGGGCTTGGATGATTGTGCTTTCTTCCTTCCTTGTACATATACTCATCATGGGGTCACAAATGGCCCTTGGAATACTTAACATGGAATGGCTTGAAGAATTCAGTCAAAGTCGAGGCTTGACTGCATGGGTTAGCTCCCTTAGCATGGGTATTACATTGATCGTAGGTATGTTCCAATATAATTATATTGCAAAACTGTATAGGTTTAACATAGTATTCTCCCCCCATGCCAAGTATTTTCTTGCACTATTCAAATATGGTAACTGAGTAGGCCATAGTGTTCTTGGACTGTAGTTTTAAAGTCACGAGGCCAAATTCAGTTGTCTACCATAGCAACTGATTTGGGCTGTGGGGCTAAAAATAGCCCCGTAGACATTCCCACTCGGGTTGGAGTCCAGGCTTCAAGCCCCTTCTTCTGGAACTTGGGCTCCAGGCCGAGCTCTAAGGTCTTCACTGCTACTCTTAGCCCTGCAGCCCAAGCCACGCAAGCCTGAGTCAATTGACCTTGGGTCTAAGACTTGGCACCACCGGCTTTTCTTTGCAGTGTAGACATACGCTGGCATGTGAGCCATGTAGTCAGAGGGAGGGAGGGAGTAGCAGTGAATCTGGGGGGAAACAACAGTGAGGCGAGGAGGAAGAGCAGTAGGCAGTCATGTAACATATATCTGAGTGGTGCCAGCTAACTGCCTGTTGGGTTGGTCTGGGCTGAATCAGTTGGCAGAAGGATCAGGAGTGGGAGAAAAATAATAGTCCCTCCAAAAAGCTTGGAATCTGTCTTAGAGTCTACTTGGGAGGTCGAGAGGTAAGGCTGGAAGGAACAGAATTAGGGACTGATTCTTCACTATCTGATGCTTTGTGCTGTCATTTACACATGTGCAAAGTCTTATACCCACTTTACACAAGTGTAAAAGTTAGCACAAGGTGCAAGGCAGTGTAGAATCATATTTAGAGTCTGTCTGAGGTGTGTACCACTAGAAAGAACAACCTGCCTGGAAGAGGGGAGGCTTGGAGAAGATGGAAGAGTCCCTAAAAGACCCCAAAATATTAGTGTAGCTGGGTCCCATTAAGTCTTAGTTCAACCCAGAAAAAACTGGTATATTCTCTGCTCGACGTAAGGTGAAATGTCTGTCGATATTGTTGGAGTTAGGTGTACACATCCTACATGATTAAACTCTGTGCAATCTCAGTTACTTCAATGGGGTGCCAAGGAGTCCAAGTCAAGGCAGGATTTGACCAAACCCCACAGAGGGCAAGGTAAATCTTGAATCATGGTAGGACAGTCCACATTTCCCTGTATCTTCCTAATACTCAGAAACTGTAGTTTATTTTTGGTCTTCAAGAATGAAAGGCAAACAAGTAACTAAAATATCTTTTAGTTGAAATATTGTCAATCATTAATAATTAACAATGAAGATAATTTGGGATAAAATTAAGTTCCAAAGTCACAAAGGCTTATAATAGTTAAAATGTCATTAAAATCACTAACGCTCTCAGAGCAGCTTCAACCACTTATCCTCTGTGCTTATTTACATATTTCTTTGTCAGAGTTTTACAGACAGGCCTCTTATTTTCAGCTGAGTGGTGGGATGCACCACCTGCCTCTGCAAAAGTTGATACCATCACTAATACTTAAATCAGTGCAGGGAATGCTGCTCTCTTTGCTATTTAAAGGATAGATAGATAGATAGATATTGACTTTCAGAGATCTGTACAGTGACTAAGCTAATCTAGATCAACAGGGTTGCAGAAGCATTTCCAGTCCTTCTCTACCTGCCAGGTGTATTTGTCTGTTGCATGTATGCCTGAGAGAGAGCTTTCCAGATCTGCACTCCCAGGGATATAAGGTGCCATATTTTGGCTGTTAAACAGACCACATTTATTTGTTCCCCCTTCACCTGAGTGTAAATAGATTATCCTGTAATACCTGTCACAGGCTCTGTGACACATTTATAAGGGTGGTTAAATAACAGCATCAAATGGGATCAACAGGACAAAGTGCCATGATAGATTAAACAGAAAGTTCTATGTAATCACAATCCATAACTAGCAGTGCAGCGCCATCCACTGAGTCTGAATCACTAACATCAACAGTTTAGGATCAATATTAGAAGACACAGTAGCAATTTAAAAGACTCTGACATCCTGCTGAATCTTATAATTTTGTTAGGTACTCAGGTACCTAGGTAGAATAAAGGCACAATTTTGTTAAATCAAATGCAGGAATCACATTAAAAAAGCAAAATATACATCTCATAAGCAAAGGAACAGGACTAACACGGCTGCTACTCTGAAGGATGTTTATGTGCAGTAATATCAACCACTGCACAAGATACAAATCTTACTTCATGCCTACTAAATACATAGCAGAGGACATTCTACAGATATGCATGCCCCTGAATGTGACAAAAGACTTATACTGTGGATGTTGTTTTCACTGTACATGGTGGAGTTCCTTCACCATGGTATTTGACAGTGGTTCATAGACTACTGTCATCTGCCTCCTCACTAAGTTTGCTGGGTGTCATGATGCTTGACATTTCTGAAAGTTGACGTGAGGATCAAGGATAGTTTAGAGTGAAACATCTGGGAAATGGATTACATCATTCACAAGTTTCCCAAATTTACAAGGTGTTGAGGGATGTACAGTATCCTTCAAAGAATGACCAGAATCAGCTTGATATGATTGGTTGCTAAATTATACTCTGTGACTTACCATTGGCAAATCCATGTGAGTAGGCATCTAGCTACTCAAATGTGCTACATTGGCAGTGGAGGTATACTGGGGTGTTGTAGCTGGCAGGCCCTAGATTTTAAGTGTCAGGGAGCTATTGAAAGGGTGTTCCAGAGGGCTCAAGAGTTTAGAATTAATTTTCCCTGCTGTCCAAAAGAGCCCATCTGTTGATCTTTAAGGCATGGAACAAGGCCCACCTTTTCTCAAGAATTTAGTTAATGGGGAATGGACCGATTATGTTATTAAATTCTATACATGCACCTAAGTCATAATAGAGTACATTTTATACATCAGTAAATAAATAAATAAATAAAAGTATCTCCACCTCTCCAGAGGCTGTGAAATAGCAACAAATCAAACTAAAGGGTGGATCTTTACTGTAAGATTTGGCCTTCATTTTCACACATTTTGAGACAGCACAATGTTTCTCAGCTGTACTGGATAAAATGTTTCATTTCAGCTGGATCATCTCACCTCTGGGAGAGAGAAAGCCAATGTGAATGTGGTCCCTGAGTTGAGCAAATCCTTCTTTAGAGCATGGAAGCAGACATTGCAACAGACAAATTAGTTAGTCTTCTGCTTAACTCACATCTTGCCTAATGAATCCCCTGAGGAATGTAGATTCAGTGGCTAGAATCTTCATTCCACCTGAGAGTACAGTGTGGGGGGAGGGGAATACTGCAGGTAGAGGGAGGCAGTTGCCGTTCCCTCATCCCAGAGGAGCAGGGGTTGGGGAGAGTAGCTGGGTCAGGGAAGCAGCTACACCATCACTGCGGACTTTCCTCTAGCAGAGAATTAAACTGCTAAGGGGGAATTCTTTGCTGACCGTTTTTCGTTAATTTGGTTGCAGCAGCATGAAGTGGATTTAGGAGCAGGATTCTGTGGTCTACTAAGCGTTTGCATTATCATAAGCCACTGCAGGTGAAATAAAGAACTTTGAATTCAGGTATTGGCAGAGTTATTAGCCAAGGGCCTAGAGGGGTTAACTGAATGACATTTTTGAGGGCCTAAAGGGGTTAACAGGAAAAAAATAATCCTTTTAATTGCATTTAACAATTTCAATTACACTGTTTCATATTTTGTTTGAAAATGATAATTAAGGCTTTTAATAAGTTTCACAGTAAGGGCTTTACACAAACCTTTTAGCAAATTCTTCTTCATGTTCTGTGACAGGTCCTTTCATTGGTTTATTCATTAACACATGTGGGTGCCGCAAGACAGCAATAACTGGCGGGATCTTGAATGCCCTAGGCTGGGTATTGAGTGCCTATGCCTCAAATGTACATTACCTCTTCATTACATTTGGCGTGACAGCTGGTAAGCAATATTTATATTTGGAAATTCTTTTAAATAGTATCAGTGTCTTCTGGCAGTCCATTTGCTGAGAACATGAGAGAAGCTAAGATCGTTCTTGGGTCATTTTAATATTTGATTTTTTTAAAACTTCTGATAAAGGGAAATGCCATTTAACAATTTTTCTTTTAGTTTATTCAGCTTGCACAGTCAGACTAATGTTATTGTGCTATAGTTTTAGACATAATAGGCAAGGTTCTGCTCTCACTTTGAGGTCAGTGGAGTTATTCCAAATTAATACTGATGCATGTGATAGATTGTAGTCCAATGGGCCTGATTTTTATTCCACACCATTTTTACATTAGTGTAACTCCATTGTCTTTAACAGAATTATACCAGTGAAAGTGAGAGCAACATCAGATCAAATGGCTATTTTTGTCATGCAAGTTCTATCATACAGCATGTGAAGATGTTTTGTCAGTAGTGGGATGGCATAGAGGTCACCCAGCTATGCCACCTTTCAGTCAGGGATGGCACCACAGGCTGATCCTGCCTTGGTTTATAAACAAGTCCAGAAAGACTTTTTTTAGTCAGAGGGCACCCCCTCTTCCAAGGGTCTCATTTATTAGTAACAGTCATAAGCATAACTAGGACCTTACTCAGATACAGCGGGGGCATTTGTCATCTCAGGCTCAGTCCAGCTAGTTCCTTCCTTCAAGACACTCTTCTTTCCTGTGCCTGGAAAGAGTTTCTTATTTTGTTCTGGAACCTTTCCCGGTTCCTTCTTTGGATTCCTCCTTTTCTGTGCTTCTTTAAGCAGGAGTCCCCAACTTGGAACTGCGCTGTATTCCCCCCCCCCCCCCTCCTTAAACTGAAGTTCCTCCCCAGCTCTCCTCTCTGAAAGTGGGTTCTTTTAATCAAATAGTCTGGTCCTTCTTAAGGTGGAGCCCTCAGTTCTTCTCTCTGGAGCTGAGTTGTGGGTTAGTCAGCTGTAGGGCCTTTGCCAGCTTCTCCCTCAGCTGGCACTTTCCCTTAATTAGCCCTCTAGGTGCTCCACAGATCAGCCTTTCCCTGCTGATGTCTCCTGGTGTCTGCTCTGATATGAGGGAGGAGACTACCTTTATGCTGGTTCCCTTCCCCCAGTTTATCCGCAATTTGTTGGGGGAGAGGGGAGCTCTGCCCCACCCTCTCTGAAAGACTCCTGGTCCTGGGCTCTTAAAGAGACAGTGATGGGATTTCCTCCCAAGCACCACTCATATATATAAATATATATATAACACACACACACACTTTATATCTATAGATATATCTACATGGGCTGACCTCTAGGCACAACTGCCTTTAAAGGGCAGACACAGCGCTATCACAAAGCTTCCCCCTCAAGAGCCAATCTATATCCAAAATGTAGACTCGATCAAAGTTATCATTTAGCCATGTTCCCCGAACAGGGAGGCACTTTTTGTTTAGCTGCTACCAGGAAGTCAACCAGTATGCTTGGCAATATCTTTATCATGGGAACAGTCCTTGGCAATAGCCTTATCTTCATCAGAAAAATTTAAGTAACCAGGATCTGAGGTTCTCTCTGTTGTAGGTAGCCCATAGGGTGCACGTGGTCATCCATAGTCCATGGCACGTCATAATTTAAACCATCGAACCTGTGTACCTAGATGGTAGAATCTCTTTGCCACCTCCTGTCTTGTTAACAGAACTGGTATTTCACCACAAATAAACTTTTCTGTGGTAGTGGCCTCCTGATCTTCTGGAGAGGAGTCTCCCTGGATGCACACATCCAAGTTAAGGATATCTCTGTTCAGGTTCAGATCCCTTTCAGGGTTTCCAAAAACCAGAGATTGCAGTGTTTTGCCCACAGCTTATAATATCTTACTTAGCAACACCCACTTTTGTTCTTTCTTCAGCCACACTATTTTATGGAGGATATTCAGTATATGAAAACCACCCTTATCTTCCTCCTCCTTCTTTGGGGTAGAGCTCTTCGGGTTTTTTTTAGCAAGGGTGTGGTTGTGGCTTTGCCTTGTAGCTTTGTCACTGTCCCATGTCTTTGGACCTATGGCCAGGCAGCTCTTAGCTTCAATCAGCTGATGTACCTCCTGGCTCAGTCCATCTTTTTGTTGTAGTGGCTTCACCCAGCATGATTCCAGTTCTTTTCACAAGGTGGTCACTTCAGCCTAGAGGCTCTCCAGCTCTTTACCTTTAGCCAAATTGGACTTCAAACCTGGTTGGACCTTAAGTTCTGGAGCTTAGTCAGTTCCTTATGCATCAACAAACACTACTATTTCTCAGTCTCTTTTTCAAGTCTGGGGTGAGCCAGCTTCTGTTCTTGCTGTATATTTGTGCTAAGATCCGGTCTCTGGTGGAGTGCATCTCTTCGAGTTCCTGCAAGGTCTCGACTTTTTGGCTCTCTACAGTGTTCAATTGTACCAGGTGTTCTGCTTTGTTCTTAACTGTAGCAATCTTTTCTTCTAGCTCTCCCTAGCTCTCCCCACTCCATTAGGGTTTGGGTTTGTTAGATAGCTGGTAAGAGGACCACTGCTATATTTGTGACTGATAATGCTAAGTCTTTCACTGGGCAGTGAGTCTGCCCATCAGAGAGACTCTTGCATAGATGCCAGCAGGTCCTGTTGCAGCTTCTGGTTACAGAGCTGCAGAGAGCTCAGCTCTTTGTCCTTCCTTTGCTGATTTGCCTTGATTTTGGTCCAGCTGTCATTGCAGAGAGCTTCATAGAATCATAGAATATCAGGGTTGGAAAGGACCTCAGGAGGTCATCTAGTCCAACCCCCTGCTCAAAGGAGGACCAATCCCCAGACAGATTTTTGCCCCAGATCCCTAAATGGCCCCCACAAGGATTGAACTCACAACCCTGGGTTTAACAGGCCAATGCTCAAACCACTGAGCTATCCCTTCCCCCCTTCTCTATCTGTAGCTGCTAATCTTCTTGCAGTGTGAGGATATACAGAAGGCCTAAAGGGGAATGGAATATTTTATGTACAAAAAAAGCACTGACAGTAGAAGGAAGCATATTGATAATTACCACCAGCAATACAGTAAACAAATTCTCCCTCTTTTTGGGCACAATCCAGCTCACATTGAAATAAGTGGGGGTCTTTCATTGTTTTCAGAGGAATCAGATCTGTAAAGTTTGTAAAGGTAAAGGTAAAGTTTTCAAAAGTGTCTTAGTAACTTAGGAGCAAAACTCTGATTTTTAAAAGGTGTTTAGGGGACTGTCTCATTGAAAGTCAGTGTGAAAATGCAGCTAACGAGTCTAAGGGTATGCCTAGACTTCGGTCACAGAGTGTGACTGCATCTTGAGAAGACATACCCGAGCTAGCTTTAATCTAGCTAGCTTGGATACAGGAACAGTGAAGCCGAAGTGGCACGGGCTTCAGCGTGGATTAAACACCCAAGTAATTACCCAGGGTTCAGGGCAGGCTTGTATAGCCTACACTGAATCTTGTGCTGCGGTGTACCAGTACCCAAACTAGCTAGATTAAAGTTAGCTTGGGTGTGTCTACATGAGATGCAATCACAGCTCAGACTGCGGTGTAGACATAGACATACCCAAAGTGATCTAGGGTATGTCTACACAACATTTTGCAGAGAGCCTCCCAGCCTGGGTTGACACATTCTGTCGATCTGGGCTGGGAAGCTCACTCCAAAATGCTGTGTAGACATACTTTAGGTGCTCCTAAAAAATTTACCCCAGACCTTATGAACAAAGACCCAGATTTATGCTAGTTTAAAAACACCACCTTGTTTTATATTGTTCTTTTGCTTTCTGGGAAGAGAAACTAACTAGGAAAACCTCCCTAATTTTGATTAAAAAGTTGCAGTTAAAAGAAGGGACCAATATGAACTGCAGAAAATCTATGACCCAGAGGCTCGGAAAACTTCTGTGCTTCCCAAATTTGATGCTAGACAGAGGACCAGATTGTACTTCAATTAGACCCTTTTAACCACAGCCTAATCTCAAAAGTATCTCATAAGTGTAACTGCAAACTGAATTTGACATCGTGTTTTCATTGTTGTCTCAAGACAGAAAAGAGTATTAGAGAGTGAAATTTGGAACTTCTGTCCAGTGGGAAATTCTAACAGTTCAGCATTTGTTTTTGTTCCAAATTGGGATGAAAAATTGAAATTAGGAATTTTTTCATGTAACAATTCCATGAAATTTTTTTGTCTGTTTCAAAATTTTTGATCAAAATGAAACATTTTGACATCCCCAAATCAAAATGTTTCATTTCAGTTTAGTGAGCTGACTTGAAACACTTTGCTTTGAATCAGTTCAATATTAAAATGCATTTTCCCATAGTGGCACATTGCCTTATGGGAGTTGTAGTTCAGAAGCATGATGCCCCCATTCTCCCTAATGGCCAGACTCCATCTCCCATAATGTACCAATGGTCACAACAGACATGTGACTTCCATGATGCCTGGTTAGAGGCAAAAGTCACGTTATGCTATGGGACATGTAGTCCTCTAGGGAGCCTGTCCTGTAGGAGAGAATGAGGGCCTGAACTACAACTCCCATGATGCAATGTGCTGATAGAGAATTGCAGTTTAAAATTTTCCAGGTCAGTTCAAAATACAAGTCTCCTGATTCTGATCAAACCAACCCAAAATGAAATATTTCATTTAGATTTTCCCAGCAGAAAATCAAAATTTTTCAGCAAACTTAAATTTCATTTTCTGTAGAACAATCATTCTGATGGAAAATTCCCAACTGGCTCTAATTTTTTATTATTATTTATTTGTTGAGACATAGTTTGAAAAAAAGCAATGGAGCTGACTGACAAGATATAGGGCCTGATCCTATAGTTCTTGTGAAGTCAACCCTCCCTTTGGTTACAACTGGAGTTTTGCCTGTGTAAAAGCTACTTGATTTGGCCACGTAATATAACTGGTATACCATGAACTAAATCCAACCCTGGTGTAACTTTACTGAGATGCAGCCAAACCTTTTTACCATACCACATAATTTCTCTTGCTCTCTCTCAGAAAATGATATAGGGATGTCAGTTAACGGGAAAACCCTTTACACTTTTAATGAGCACAGTAGAAGAATATAAATTGGTATATGTATATACACTGAAATGAAGGATTTGTAGCAAGCCTAAGAGATGACTAAACTTATAAAGGTGGTGATATGCTGAGGGTGAGGACTACATCTTTACAGCACTATACCATAAGCAAAAATCCTTTACGTACAAAAAAAGTCTCTATTTGCATAGACAGAGGAAGAACATAAGCCTTTGTTGAGCAATGGCTTTAGTACACCAAAGGTGTCAGTAGGATGCCAGTGGTGATGAAGTTTCTTGTAGAGAACTGGCGGCTGCTGGACTGCCTCCCCAGAACAGGATGGAATGACACCACACCCAGAATCTGGTTCAGGCTCTTTTCCCCAGGGCTTTAGCTTTATTATTTCTACAGAAAGCTAGCACAGCACATCAGTCATCCCCACCTCTTACTCCAGAGTTTTCTACAAAGGCCTACTGTTCCCTGCAGGTTTCCACTCTACAGGACACCTGCCTGAGAATTATTCACAAACCCTCCTCTTCCCCCTTACCCCCCAATCCAGGGGCTTCCTGCCAGAGCCTTCTTGCTCCTGGAAGCTCTTGCCTCAGTTCTCCTACCAGCTCTCTGCCTGGGAGTTACCCTGTTCTAGAGACCAAACTGCTTCCTATAGTTTCTCTTTTAGTTTCACAACTGTCTCCCAAATGGCCTACTTGCTGGCTTTCATAATCATCACCTGATCCCCAGCTTTTCAGTCTCAGCTGGGAGGTAGCTGAATCATCATAGATGAGTCTGGGCCCAACACCCCTTAAGGGGTCAGCTGCCCTGTGACAAGGACTGTCTTGCTAAACTCATTAAGACATGTAAGGTCTGACATAACTTAGTCACATATTGTAGATTGTTGTAACTTCTCAGATGCTCTGAGCTTTTAACACACTGGTTGTCTGTCACAAACTAGAGTACCTCTAATCCCAGAATCCCTCATCAGGAGGTAGTTATTCACAGCTGTGAGACAGGATGGCAGAAATGACTGCAAGGAATAATTAAGGAACAATTTTTGTGTTTCTTATCTGAGCAACACTTCCATTGAAGAGGCTCTGGATGTAATGCCTCTGGAAAGATGTGTTTGCAACATGAAGCAAGGTGTAGTTCAGGCTCTCGCTGAGCTCAACTGGAGGAAAAAAGATTTGATTTTTGGTCTTTCCCAAAAGGATAAATCAGAAACTACAAGTTGTGTGGAAAAAGCCAAGAGTGATGAATATGGACAAAAGAAATCTTTTTGGAAATTTTGGTGAGATCTAAATGAAGTTGCCTATCCCCAAAAATCCTTTAAAGAAATTTCCACAAAATCTGCAGAATTTCTGTAAAGAATTTTCTTCTGCTTTTCTATTCTACTTGGTATCATTTTATTGATTCTATTAGAGATCACAATGATATCAAAACAGTGATGTATAATTAACTCTCATCAGGGCAGGGACCCTTGCCTGTACGACTCTTTCCTTATATCTGGAGTACCCTTAGGTACAAATGAATCAATTCTCTTTTTTTCATCCTGTCCAAGGAAACCAGACCAAAACTGTTGAACTGCAGAATGTAATATGTAGAAATAAATAGCTAACATGAAAACCATATCTGTGTTCTCTAGAGAAATCTGACTGGATGTTTCAAATGAGATTGAGAAGAACTGAGACACTCTCAGTGGACTAATTCTGGTAAAAAATTGGGGTCAGGGATATTCCCCTGCAATGCCATGAGACCTCTCTTCACTGCAACACCAAAAAAGGTCCCCACACCTGTTCTCTTCTCTCCATTGCCCTTAAAAAAGGCCCCCAGCACTTACTTACCTTGGCCTCCTACTAGCGGTGCAGTTTTTGACTGGCTCCCATCCTGTGCTGTAGTGTTCAGGTGGCTCATTGCATGCCCACCCTCCTGCTAATGCAGGGGTTCTCAAACTGCGGGTTGGGACCCCTCAGGGGGTCACAAGGTTCTTACATGGGGGGTCGCGAACTGTCAGCCTCCACCCCAAGCCCCGCTTTGCCTCCAGCATCTATAATGGTGTTAAATATATAAAAAGTGTTTTTAATTTATAAGAAGGGGTCATACTCAGAGGCTTTCTATGTGAAAGGGGTCACCAGTACAAAAGTTTGAGAACCACTGTGCTAATGTCATCAGTTTATTTTTTTTCTCTTCCCAACTCCTCTTGATGTACAGTCTTTCTAGACCCCCCCCTATTTCCAACAAACTCCTCCAATGTCTTCTCCCCAACTCCTAGGCTCATCTCCATGAATCTCCCCCAGTCTCTCCCATCTTTCTCCCCAGACTCATTCTAACCTTCTCAACTCAAAGCCCCTTATTCTCTCTTCCCCAAACTGCCTCTCACCCCAGGCTCTTTCACCTCCCCCACATCCTTCCAGCTTCTTGTCCCTTTCCCAAAATATCCCTCTTGGTTTCCCCTATGTCCTCTCCAGTGCCTGTGCACCCCAACAGCTGTCTCCCCTTTGTCCTGGCCCCACACAGGGCTGCCCAGAGGATTCAGGGGGCCTGGGGCAAAGCAATTTCGGGGGCCCCTTCCATAAAAAAAAGTTGCAATACTATAGAATACTATATTCTCGTGGGGGGCCCTGTGGGGCCTGGGGCAAATTGCCCCACTTGCCCCCCCCCCTCTGGGCGGCCCTAGCCCCACATCCCCCATAGCTGTGTCCCCTGGTTTTGGCCTAAGGGAGGGGAATAGAGGGAGCCACGCCCATTCAGCTCCTCATAGGTGGAGGGGAAGGGCCCATATAAGGACCCTGCCATGCCTGTCCAGCAATGGGAGAAGGGGGGACAGAGAGCCCTCTGTTGGCAGGAGGGTACTATTACAGCTGCCACACAGCCTCAAGTCCTATCTATTAGCTGATGTGGTAATATCTTTTATTCTTAGCTTCTCCTCTCTGTCCTCTCCCCTACACAGCCAGCAAAAATCAGGGGGCAGAGAGGGGGCAAAGGGAATGGCATTGTCAGCCCCCTCCCTCACAGCCTGAAAGTCAAGGGGAGATGTTCCCCTCTGTCATCTCCTGTGATTACACCTGTCTATACTGTGTTGCATGCAGTGTTGCAATGGGCTTTGGATCAGTTATCAAAAGCAGCCCATGGAGTTATAAAATGTGTCCTACAGTTACCCCACCCTGTAGTTGCAAAGTGAGGAAAAAACTGACTAGCTGCAGGTTTTTTCACTCGTTAACTTAAAAATCAAGCAATTTCTATTTTCTGTCAAATAAGATACAGGTACAAGCAAATATTATGGCTGTATGCATATACAATTGAAAATTAAAATCTATGTACATTTATTCCCACCTCTACCACTGACTTGCTGCATAACCTTGGGCAAGTTACTTGGGACCTGATTTTCAGAAGTGCTGAGTGCTCACAGCTCCTGATGATGTCATATTGACATATGACTGCTCAACACCTCTGAAAATATCTACAGCCATTAGCCTCAATATGGCTCAGTTTTTCTATATGTAAAATGGGACAATACCTACTTTTCAGGGATTAATTAATTCGTGTTTGGAAAGTACTATGAATACTGGATTAAAGTAAATGATAAATGAAAAGTATTTATTTATTATATTTATATAGAAATTAGGTATAGCCCTTGTATTACTGGTATGTTGCTAATGTGACTCTTGCTGCTGCAGAGTTTGGGCATCCCTGCTGTATACCTTGCTAAATCTGGATGATTTCAGTAGAGTAGCATGTGATGTTTTTATTTTCACAGGTGTTGGGAGTGGCATGGTTTATCTTCCTGCAGTGGTCATGGTAGGACAGTATTTTCAGAAGAGAAGAGCACTAGCTCAGGGACTTAGTACCACTGGAACAGGGTTTGGAACATTTCTAATGACCGTTTTACTGAAGTATCTGTGTAAGGAATTTGGATGGAGGAATGCAATGTTCATCCAGGGTGCTGTGTCTCTGAACCTGTGTGTCTGCGGAGCGCTCATGAGGCCACTTTCTTCCACGAAGGATGCCAATGAAAAGGGTGTTGAGAGAAACGATAGTGAAGATTATCATGCAAAAGCTCTGTTCCACTCCGCAAAGCCCATAAAATCTAATGGGATATTACACGAAGAGCAAGAGGAAAAAGAAGGGCCAGCTAATGACAAAGTGCTTGATAACGTTCAAGCTATGGAGTGCAAAGGTAAAAGCAGACGTGGAAAGAATTTGTATGCTCTTTGCATTCTTAAGAGAGTGAGCCAGCTGACTGTTACAATCAAGAAGGGGTTTGGAACATGGTATTCCAGCTACTTTGGGGCTGCATCACTTTTTACCAATAGAGTATTTGTGGCTTTTGTGTTTTGGGCATTGTTTGCATATAGCAGCTTTGTTATTCCTTTTATTCATCTTCCAGAAATTGTCAAACAGTATAATTTATCCACACAGAATGATGTGTTTCCTTTGACCTCGATTATAGCCATAATTCATATATTTGGTAAGGTGATCCTTGGAATTATCTCTGATTTACCCTGCATCAGTACTTGGAATGTCTTCCTGATAGCTAACTTCACTCTTGTCATCTGTATTCTTATTCTGCCATTAATGCATACATATATTGGCCTGGCAATGGTTTGTGCCCTAATAGGATTTTCCAGTGGGTATTTTTCTCTAATGCCTGTTGTGACTGAAGATTTAGTGGGGATAGAGCACCTTGCAAATGCTTACGGCATCATCATTTGTGCCAATGGGATATCTGCACTGCTAGGACCACCGTTTGCAGGTAAATAGTTCAAGTTTCAAATCAACATACATCTGTGACTATATCTGAATTATTATATATTTGTGATATTATAATAATGTGGATAACAAAATTACAGCCGCTCCGGCTCTGATTAATGTCCCATTTTACATGTATGTGTTTACAGAATACATTCCGCACCCTCAGTACAAACTGCCATCCTTGCAAGTCATTCTAGCTCTGTTACAAACTGTCATTTTTATGGTACATTGTTTAATATAATTGTATATACAAATTTTCTAGCATAGAAAGGGTTAACATATTTACTCCTGTGTTTTGTGTATCACAGTTTACACCTGCAGCGTGCATATTTCCAGATGAGAAATCTGCTGTAGTAGGGGTTGCCACTGTGCATCACGGGAGGGAGATTTCATCGTGGGGGAGCACAGACTGGTTTGTACCATCACCTTCTATGGTGGGTCCACCAGGTAGATTTAAATTGTGTTTGTGCTCCAGCAGCACAGGCTGCCCAATGGATGTGCTGATAGAGCTCATCAACAGCTGCCTTGGCTTTGCCCAATTATCAGACAACACTGTCCAATTTTGGGACTGTACTGCATGCTGCTCCCTCGCTCCTGGGAGAAGTGAAGTTGCAGGCATTGCTACAGCTCTCCTCAAATGAACTTGGAGGGAATCAAGCCCCTTCATTGTAAGTTATCCAGTACAAATGAATGTGGAGTCGCGTAACAAAAATACTCCCTAAAAATAATACTTTGGCCCAGACGGTGACTGTCTTTTTTGGATGTATGAGTCAGAAGAAAGCAATAAGGTGCAATGGGTCATCTTCAGTCGGGGATAGCATGGACACTGAACTGGGCTAGAGCCACCACCAGCATTGGGGGAGCTATAGTCCCTCTCTCTTCCTCTGTACCTGTCAGCCGTGCTGGAATAATGTAGACGAGAGCACATGCTGAATCCTTTCAAAGGGTAGCAAAACTACAACTCTACTGTGCATTCTCCCAAACCCTGTCAGCCAGAATTGAGCCCAGTAAGAGTTAACATGCCCATGTCTCAGGGGAGAATTTGGCCTTTAATAAAAAAAAAAAGATACAGTGATTGCTCTAAAACAGCTAGCCCTTCTGCTTTTATATTATGAACCAATGTGGATAACATGGTAACAGGAGTTTATTTTGTGTTTCAAACCTTTTGAAACAATCTGAATGCAGAATTGAATTGCATCAGTCAAGGAATTGAGGTTGACGTATGGGCTGTCACTGTGCTAACCTCATACTTCTTGAGAAAGATCTTAGAAGGAGTTTATCTCTATGTGGGGTCTTAAAAACCTTGTTTTCCTTGAACAAGAAATGTGGACAGCTCATTGAAATGTGCTTGTACAAACAGCAGTTGGAACAGTGTCCTGACTTAACCTGCCTGACACAGATGTGGTATCAAGCATTCCAAAGAGGAAATAGTGAGGTGATAGCTAAGAGTAAGTGAAACAACAGCGGGCTTTAAGTTTCAGTGTTATTTTAGCTCAGACCTGTTAGATGCAGGTTGTGGCAGGTATATAATTTTGGGCCCAGCATTGGTTAGCTTCTGCAAATTTGAGCCCTACTTCATTCTAAACTTTCAGTGGAGAGAATGAAGCTATTTTTAGAGATTGTTCAATATAGAAAACATATTGCATTCCAAGTTTTTAGGTGATCTACCACAATCTTAATATTGTTAAGTAATATTGTTATTTATTACTTGAGCTCAGAACACCAGGATGTGAAGATATACAGAACAAGTTCTTCTATGTTTTCTAAAATATCTCTTTTCAGTAAAACTGCAGCATTTAAAGCCATTTCTCATTGGAACATGTCTGCCAGAAGACTTGCTTGTGTTGATCCTGGGCAGAATTTTAATAATTTAAACTCAATTTCTCCTCTTCTAGAGGCACATGTTCCATAGGAGCCAGCATATCCCCAACACAGGGTGGTGTTAGCCACAAATTTGTATGGCCAGAGCTGCATTGGCAGTTGTTCTATAATTGTCCTTTATGGGGTTTCCTGAGAAGCATCTAATTCAGGCCACTGTCTGTGAGAGGATATGGAGCAGATGGAACACTGATCTAACCTAACAGTACAAATTCTATGTATTGATTCAGTGCATCTCTTCAGAAGTATCTGTTAGCAGCATTCCTATGAGCTCTGGCCACAAACTAAAGCTTCCCCCAGTAGAAGACTTGAGGGAGTTACACAGGGTCACCTGGAGCCCACAGCTCCAACCCTAAAACTTCCAGAATCTCAAGGAATATAAACCCAAATCCCAGTTTATTAACAGTAACAGAGGGAAACAAATTAAAACAAAACAAACAAAAACCAGGCAAATCCCATACCCTGAAACTGGGCTCTTTTGTTAGGCTCTTTACTACAGGCCATTGCTAAACAAGAGCTTGCCCCACACTGATTTCCCCTGACATCTCTCTTAAGCTTAAACTAGTTGCTGAATGGTTGGGCTGTCACGGGGTATGTCAGCTGGGCCAAATAATCCACCATCTGCGCCAACTGCCTCATACAACCAATAAAATTGTTGCATGCAAATTAGCTATAGCATAAGGGTGGTGATTGGTTAAGTTTCCTCTGCTATCACAATGGTCTAGACTCTTGGTATGGCATAGATACATGCCCTACTGTCACACAGGTGTAATTTGTAAAGTCAAAATGGTTGAGAACTTAAAAATTAGATGGCAACAAAGCACAAATCCCAGTGATGATTGAACCTGCTGGTATTCTAAACAAAAAGAGCTCTCAACCATGCGTGTAGCTGTTTCCATTGCTTTACACTGACGCAACAGACATTTTAGGCTTCATGGTGACACAGACAATCCAGGAATCTTATTACAAGACTGTTATATAGATAGTGGAGAGGGTTCCTAGGCTGCACACCTGTTAAAGGAATAGCATGCTACCACACTATTTATCTACCCTATTTGTATGAAATCCATCACCACAGCATCAGAAGAAGTCCTTATAGACATTAATATATTTATCTTTATAACACTCCTGTAAAGTAGAGAAGTATTATCCTCATTTTACAGATGAGGAAACTGAGGCACAAAAATAAGGTAACTAGTCCAAGTTCACACACAAAAATCAGAAGTAGAGTCAAAAATTAAACTTAGATCCTCTGGGTCTCAGTCCAGTATCCTAACCACAAGCATTTAACACCCACAAGTTCAATTGCCATTGGTAGTAGGTAGCAGGAAGAGGTAATGTCAGGACCGGCTCTAGGCACCAGCAAACCAAGCACATGCTTGGGGCAGCACAGTTTCAGGGGCGGCATTCCGGTCACCTTTTTTTTTTTTGTGCTCTCGGAGTTTGTTTTATTTTTATTTTTTTGCTTAGGGCGGCAAAAAACCTAGAGCCGGCCCTGGGTAATGTACGACTCCTTGCACCAACTTTTATTAACCTGGCCCCATGATTGACTCACTCAAGAACATAAGACTTGAGTAGTGTAATGTTTTAAATTTACTTTAAATTTTTTTTCTTTTCAATAGTCTTATGATATAATTAACCAAAATTACATTTTTGCTTTCAATACCAGAGAGTAGTTTCATTACATAAACATTTATTGTGTAACTAGTATTAAATGCGACATATATTATGTAAGGTTATTTTCTTGAAGGCGGAAAATGATATTATTTCCAACATTTGGTCTAAATAATGTACAGATCAAGAGTCTTATTCATGAGACAATTTTTCAAACTATTCCACAGAAACTGTATCTTCCTGTGGGAATAGTGACAGTACTTTGCATGTTATAGAGCATTTCATCAGAAGATTTGACTATGTTTTACAAATATTAATTAGTTATCACAGCTACCCAGTGATTTGGGTAAGTATTTTATACCCATTTTACATTTGGGTAAACTAAGCCACAGAAGAATTTATTGAATGCACAAGATCACACAATGAGTCAATGGCACAACTGGGAATAGGACCCAGGACTCTTCTTTAACTATTAGACAATACTCTCTCCTTTGGAAAATAGAGAAGATGGTGGACTGTACTTTTTCCTCTTTGTCCCAGTAAATTTTATGCTTTGTTAATTCAGCTGTTTTTTCCCTCATGAACAAAGTTAACCTCTTAATTGTGCAATATGCCGGGCATAATTCCAAGCTGAGGAGTAGAGGAAGAGGGGTGCCAGCAGGGAACAGAGCAAACAAAAAGAGAAGAGGAGATACCTATGCAGTGATACATAAGGCAAATTTGTGAAGTCATATTTAAAAGAGATTGTAGAAGTTACAGCAGCCCAAGTAAAAGGGTCACACATTCTGACAACTTACATGTGTGTTTACGCCATAATTAATTAATTCCCATTGAGCTAATTGGGAATTTTATCTGACTGAAGACTACAGAATTGGGCTCTTCATAACTTGGGCTCAATTGTATCTTCAATCAATCATATGCAACACCCAGGGCCGGCTCTACTATTTTTGCCGCCCCAAGCAGCGCGCCGAATTGCCGCCGCCGACGGTGGGGGCAGTCCGTGTGCCGTTAGGGCGGCACGCGCGTTTCCGCAGTGGCAGCAATTCGGTGGCAGCTTCTGTCTTCAGCCAGAAAACAGAAGCCGCCGAATTGCCGCCTTGGGCAGCTGAACATAGAAGCTGCTGCCGAATTGCCGCCGCTGCGGAAACGTGCGTGCCGCCCTAACGGCACACAGACTGCCCCTGCCGTCCGTGGCGGCAATTTGGCGCGCTGCTTGGGGCGGCAAAAACACAGGGACTGCCGCCCCTTGCAGTTTGCCGCCCCAAGCACCTGCTTGGAATGCTGGTGCCTGGAGCCGGCCCTGGCAACACCAATTAGAACGAATTCTATGGTCCTTGTTAAGACAAAACTCCCATAAACTTCAAAGGGAGTTCCATCTATGCAATGACTGTCGGATTGGGCCTATTGACTTCACCGGGAATTTTATGCATGTATTCAAGTGCCCATGTTGGCCCTCTGTATTTAGTACCAACTCCATCACCTACAAAATCACATACATATACCGTAGCTGGGGTAAGTAAAATAAACTGGGTAAAATTCACCCTGTGCACAGTGCTGGCATGAGTCCTACATGTAAGTTAAACCTTCATGCTTCCCTTTGCACAGAGGTGAATTTCACCCACAGAGTTTTTCTGGACTACTGAGTTAGCAGTCCTGACAGAATAGATTTTTTTCCATTTAAAATTATTTCCTTCACCTTTTCTTTATTATAATCAGAATTTTAAAAAACAACATGCAGAAGTGGCAGGGACAATAAGGGTCAGAGAAAGAAGAACAATTAAATAGGGTTAGCCAAGCCAGCCCCCTTTGTACTCAGAGGGACGTTAGAAGCAATTTGCTTTATTCCTATCTCTAGCTTCTGGTATAGGATTTATATTTGTTGTTTGGGCTGGAGTTGATGAAGATTGGAGAAACAGAAGCATTCAGAATTTGGCGATCTAGCTTTGCTATTGGGATTTATGTACCAAACAAGGATCAAAATCATACATGAAAGAAATCTGAATAAAACAGAAGGTTTGAGTTACAGACTTTAGCAAATGAACAGTGTAGGGTCTTCAGATACATGTATCACACATCCAGAGACTTATGGGAGCCTAGGACTAATTTAGTCTACCGGAGTTTTGAATTTTTGAGTCATTCACTATCTGTGACTTGTTCTAGAGCTTGGATGGAGGACTGAAAACATCTCCACTTACTATTTACATAGTTAGGATGGTATAGCAGATTGAACAGGAGTCTGGGAGCCAGGAGCTCCTAAAGTCTAATACCACCTGTGCAACTCACTCACTGTATGGCTTGGGGTAATTACTTACAATGTAAGTTTCCCATCTGTAAACTGGGATAGTAATACTGATCTTTCAATATACGGCCTGATTCTCCACTGCCCTGTACCTTGTATAACCATTTATACCTGTGCAAATGTGAATGTAAAACAGTCATTCTGATTTAGCAGCATTTTACATCGATTTTCCACGGGTGTAAATGACTATACCAGGTGCAAAATAGTGGAAAATCAAGCCTGTAAAGTGCTTTGTAAATGTTAAATATTAAATTAAATACTAAATATCAGTCGAGTCAGATCCTTACCGTAAATCAGTGTAGCTCCACTGAAGTCAATGAAACTATGCTGATTTACACCAGCTGAGGATCGGGGTGTTCCCCAATGCCTCTGTAGTACAACAACATGTTTTTAAGTTTACTTATAGTTAACACATTCATTGACAAAACTGATCTTTTCACAGTTTGCTATTCTTTATTCCAAGAAAGGAGACTGGATACAGTTATTATTATTAGTAGTAATTTGATCACATTTTTCTAGCTATGTGAAAACATTGGCAAAAACAAGATTGGATTAAGGCAGGAAGATTCCAAGTGGAGGGGCCTATGTTTATAGAAAGAATCTATAAACATAGGCCCCTCCACTTGGAACCTTCCTGCCAGACTTCTAAGATGGACCCTTGTTTTCACTCACACCTGAGTCCTGGCTCTTTCTGGTAAGTAGGTAGCCCAGTCCAAACTCCCATTCAACCTTGTGGTGCATCACAGCCTGATGCTCTCCCTCTGAGACACTCGTGTTTTCTGGCCCTGGATCCCAAGGATTCTGCCTTAAGCTTCCCCGGCCAAAATGTTTTGAAAGTCCTAACTCCCTATACCTCACTTCAGACTGGGAGTGAAATTCTCCCTTATGGAGAGGACCATCAAAAGGCCTGTGCATATCCGAAACCCCAATTTTGAGGATTTAAATGGTATATAAGTGATGCATAGGCCATGGGTTGGCTTTCTGCATAGGACTGAATAAACCACTGGTTTTTGTTAGTTCATGTCTATTTTTATTGTCTAGCGATGGAGACAATTTCCACTTCTTTTTTTTTTAAGAAAAAATTCGTGACTTGAATGAAGTGTCACATAATAGGATGCATTCATGAGATAAATATGCAGTGGTTTTTTTTTAACATTCCTGTTTTATGTTTCTCTCATATGCTCTCTACTGAAAACTATCTTGTCCTTGTTTTGCAGGTTGGATCTATGACATCACACAAAAATATGATTTTTCTTTTTACATATGCGGTTTGCTTTACATGGTAGGAATAATCGTTTTACTCATCCAACCTTGTATTCAAAAGAAACAATCAAAAGATCAACCCACTGATAACACAAAAGTATAGTTCAATTTATGGAATGTTTTGAAAAGTATGTGTTAGGTTCATGTCTCTGTTATATAGCAGTACAAAATTGTTATTCTTATAAGACCAACTGCATTGAAGAGTATCACAGTGAATAATGAATGAGCTGCAAAGTGCTGATATTAAATAATTAGTGGAAATGTGCTTGTAAAAGCAAGTTTACTGTCACACTTACGATTCTTGGCTTTAGAACTGTCTCTTTAACAAATACAGATGTTAAGAGCTTTCCAGATGCAATATCACTATTTTTATATTTGGTCAGTGGTTGAAACATTAGTTTTGATTCTTAACTCATGTACAACAGTTTTACACTGATGAAACTATTGACTGCAGTGCAGTTACTGCTGATTTACACTGGTGTGAGAGAAGAATCAGGCCTCACATGAATACTTTCCTACTCTATAGTCCAGCTGATCAGAAATGTATTGTTGAGCACAAGAAAATGGTTACATTTCTCATCCAGCTTCGCACGTGTGTCACTACAATACTAATAATAATTCAAGGATACACATAATTTAATATATTTAAAAGAATGTTTCTGTGATATAAAATTGAAAATTTCTTATATTTTTCTGAAAGCACTCTCCAGTCCAAGGAACTCTTTTTGATGTTTTGATTGCAGAACAAATGATCCATTCTCAGCTCATACGAGAAATGATAAATGAGGTACTTAAATATATTCTGATACCAAACAGCACTGAAGTAAAACAAACAAAACAACAAAAACTGGGGAAGGATGGGGAATATTAATGGGGTTCTGCAGCAGAAAGGATAGGCAGCAAAACTAGATGATTTATTGCAAGAGTCTATTAGAAAAGTTAATACATTCAGGTAGAGTTTATGGGCCTCCCAATTCTGATCTCAGTGCAGCCAGAGTCAACTTCAGTAGTTACTCCTGATTTACACTGGTGCAACTGAGAACAAAACCTGGCCCTTCCTATGATTCTAATTTTGTTTGCATTAGTTTTACACCTGTAACTACATTGGGCCAGACCCAATATATATTGGCATAGGTCCATTGACATCAGTGGAGTTATTCCTGATTTACATCAGTGTGAGATCAAAATCAGGTCCTGTGTGCTTAGAGCAAGACTTTGGAAGACTGAACTTGACCCTGGTTGCATTTTATTACCATACAGAAAAGGTAGGTCTACACTACGGGGGAAAGTTGATCTAAGCGCTGCAATTTGAGTTATGTTAGTAGCGTAACTCAAGTCGAGGTAGCTTAGATCTACTTATCACAGGGTCCACACTAGGCTATGTCAATGGGAGATGCTCTCCCGTCAACTCCCCTTACTCTTCTCGTTACGGTGCAGTACCGGAGTCGACGGGAGAGCGATCTGCGGTCAATTTAACGGGTCTTCACTAGACCCGCTAAATCAACCCCTGGTGGCTCGATCGCTGCAGCGTCGATCCACTGGTAAGTGGAGACAAGCCCAAAGAATTTTCCTATGTGCAGAACAACCCATTTAATAACTTTCTCTAGCTGATTTGTTGTAAGGGATGTCTGAGATCTGAGACAGCTACCAATATTCTGTTATGGCATGTCCAGTTTCCTAAGCCTGATACTTTGCAGGTGAAACATCTTACCAAGGATTTCTCAGACTGGAGGACGCTTCCAGAAAAAGTATGAAGTTACTGGCTACCTTACTTGTTTACACAGTTTACAATTGTAAAACATTTGTATTGCAATCCTTCCTCAGTTATTCATTGTTTAACCTAAATAACCAATTTCTCAGGGATAGAACTTGAGAACATTGGGTGAAGCTGGCCAAAAGTATGTATTTAGTTTTAGAAACAGTTGCATGGAAGACAGCATATGATATTTTATTGAAATTTATTTCAACACAAAAGTTATTAAATTACGACTAATTGTGTTGCAATGTAAGAGCACAACATTCACTATGTAAAACTGATCATATTTTTTCAGTGCTGTTTTTACTTGCTGTAAAATTAGCTATGTAATGCAAACCATGGAAAAGATAAGTGTTTTAACTATTTAAGTGCATTGCCTTGTTTTTTTGACAATATTAAATAACAGAGGGACAATACAGAATGTTTGTATGGTGCTACATTAATATTTCCCATGCTTTGAGAGGCACAACTTGTGATGTAGTGCCTATATTAACTACAAAATGTCATTTTATTTTCTGGGTTTAAGCTTTATAAAAGTTATTTTTGTCATAAATGAGGTTTCTGCTTTAATATTGATGTATGCTGCTGGAATTTATTGAAAACAATTTGTGGTATCCAAATAAACAGAACAAATAAGGGGAAGTTATGAGACCAACATCAATTCTTTAAGTGCAGGTTCAATGTCTTGTTTAGTGGGAATGCTGCTGATAGTTTATTTTAATCAAAGTGACTTATTTTGTTGGGTGACTATATATATGGAAATGGTGATCTTCCATCAATTTCCTTCTTTTTTTAAAAAAGATATGTGTCTTTTATACTTCAAACTTCACTTTTCCATTTGTCCAATTGTTTTTATTTCCACATGACCGTAATGAATTAAATGTTGTTCTTTTAAGATATCTGCATGTGTCTTTCTATAGAGCTTCTTTTTCTTTTTGGTATAACTGGATCATGTAATGAGAATAAACTTTATATTATAAAATATTTCAAGATTTTTTCCTTTTTTAACTATGCACTTTTTCATTTTAAAAGTAAAGATACTCCTGCAAAGTAAGGGCTAAATGATTCTCCTCACCTCTGCAGAGGTGACAGAAACCTGGTTGATCCAGGAAGTGGGGAGATGGCCATTCTTGGCATCATCTCCCCCTCAGTCCAGCATAATTACCAATTTAAATGAATGTTGAATTTAGGTGGCTTCTCCTTTCATAATCTGAAACCCCCCTCTCCCCGCCCCCCCAGCAGATTCTGGGAGCAGAAACTGCCAAGGAAATCCAGGGAAATCTAAATCCATTGGCACTAAGCTTTCATGAAGATGAGGAAAGAAGCTCCATTGTCGAGTAGCTATGCTCATGCACTGCAGTTCTTTATAAATTCCTTTTTTATTTTAGAGTTGCCCTATGAGTGTTTTATTCTCCAAGGACAGGAATCTTGTAAATATAGTATCTTTAAATAAAATCACGTAAGCCCTGATCCTACAAATTTATGGACACAATGAATTTATAAATGTAAGTAGTCCCAGTGACTTAAAGTGGACCACTCACATGGATAAAGTTAAGAATGTGCTTCAGTGTTTGAAAGGTTCAGGGCCTTCTTCCTAATGCTCTTTACTATTAGCAAAATATTTAGGCGATATCTGTATATAATTCCAGTGCAAAGTAAATTTACTCAGATTAGCACATTTCTTCTAAAAGTTGAAGTACTACTAGAATGACATTCAGAAAAAAATATGAAATAAGAGAAAATATATTTTAGACTATCTGAATAAATCACTTTGTAGAATCTACACTTTTATTTCTTAATTACCAGTTTACAGTAGATTTACAAACTGCATTTTTAATACTTGACATTTAAACCAGTTTTTAAAAATAATGGGCCAGATCCTCAGCATTGAAGTCAATGGAGCTACACAGATTTGCACCACTTGAGAATCTGGCCCAAAGAGAATACGGCATTTGTTCTAAAGTAAATAATAATATAACAAAAGTAACCAAAGATTGTTAAAAAAAGGTAAAATATTCCTGTTGGCAAGTAAATAGCTTTATAGCATGAATATGGTCACATTTATCTATAAGCTCCAAGGGTATACCATACATTTCATGTTTCACAAAGATTAGAAAAACTTCCATAGAATATATATTTAATACCATTTCACTTTGAATGGTGACCTTGGAGAAGGGGGAAAATGGTGAAAAATTGGCACTAGATATAAAGAATACCAACTTATTTTATGTTTAATATAATGATAATACAAGGCTTCATCAATAAAGAATAACACACCACCCTGTAAAATTAGAGAAGTTAAAGATCAAAACTTGTCTAACTGCCTTTCATGCTATTGTAATTAGCGCCTTTTACACTTAGTTTGATCATTTAGTGCGTCAGTCACTCTGATGGCCATACTCAGATTATTGTATAAATTGTTAGTGGAATTTGGTCAGGATTAAGTTCCTTATATCTATACTTACTATAACCAAAATATACATGGCTCTACTAAAACATTTCAAATAATCAGCTACATATTTAAGGGCCCAATCCCAGTAACCCTCTCTCACAAGAGTAGTCCTTAGTCATACAATAAGACAACAATAAGTAAATCTTGGTTTCAATAAGAATACTTTTGTGAATGAGGACCATTTGCATTATAAAAGTTTGTGTTGTAAATAAACTAGGTCACCTTGAGAATTTTGGCTTTACTTGGGAGCCTAAAGCTAATCACCTAAATCCATATTTAGGCACCTAAACAAAATGACCTGAATACTATGAACTCACATCAGCATCAGCTCAACACATAAAATAAATCAGGCCACTTTTTAGTGAATTCAGGTGACTAACTTTAGGCATTCCAGTGCAACCATATTGGCCTTAATTTTTTGTGATGTTATCATTAGTACAGTGCCAAATCCTGCAGGCCTTACTTAGGAAGACTAACTGAAGTTTGTGGGAGTTTAGCTGAGTAAATCATGTAGCTTTTAGGCCATTATATGGAAAAAATGCAAGCATTGGTATTAATGCTCAATATTTAAACCTAGTCAATAACACATGGTAGACATTAATTAATAATTTAAGGCTATTAATACTTGACCTCTGGATTGTTGACGTTAATGTTGTAATTAACAACAATTAAGATGAAATTCTAAGCTATGTAAAATATTTTCTTAATGGATTTGTCAGCTCTGTTTGGTAGGAACATTATTGATGTGCTACAATGCAAAGAGCCAATAGTAAATATTATTTTATAATTGAAAATATACTTAAGTGAATGTAGACCTCATCAAAGGTACCAGAGTCACAACACTGGCAATTCTAGTCCATTATCATCAAAATTTCCTGCACAGGCAGAAGCAGTGAAAATTTCACCCATATACCATCCTTCCAGTGTTCCCAAACCATGACCTGAAGCAGCTGTCTAAAAGGAAGAGGGTAGTTTGGTATACATACCCATTCAGTTCTTGGTCTCTAATGATGTTTCCCCTTAATGACAGAGTGCTGATTTGCTTATTTGTTTGAAGTTTAGACATCTAGACTACAGAGGATGTTCACTAATTTTAAAACCACTTTAATGCAGGTCAAATTTTGGACCCCAGATACACATTGGTCACCTTTTAACATTTCACATTTGCCATGGTGGCAAGTAAACAGTCAGCATTTACCAATGGTTTCTACACAATAAGAACTGACATACCACATTTCTCCCTATTTCTTAGGAAATAACTGTGGCAACATTATGATATCTGTTGTCAAATGCTGACTGTTTGAATGGTAACCACTGTATATGTAAACTTATTATATCTCAGAGTCAAGAAGTTCAAAGGAGCTTGAATCTTTTCTATTGCTGGTGGTAGCTGGGAGCCTGATTAATAAAATTTCAGTCTATAAAAGGTAATGTTGTTTATGTATTGCTTCCATTATGCTTTACGTCTACTGTTTTAATAGCCTAATTTTTTTCAGTAAAAGTAATCAATTATAATGTAATATACAAGTCCGCACTTACAACTTTTGCCCATAATGAAAAAGCATGCTGCTTTATTTAGTCTTTGATTTCTTTGAATCATCTTCTTTCTGCCTCCTTCTTCGGAGCTGCAGCTGAAGCTGAAGCTTGTTTGTGAAGAAGAACTGCTTCCAACCCACTTCCTGTGCCAGTGCTCTCATTTCAGGGGTAATTGCACCACACAAATTCTGCACAATTTTCTCCCACAGTGTGTCAGAGTTGCATATCTATTTATAAGAGAAAGTAGGCAGGGTTATTCTGGTTTAAACAAACATAACCAGACATATTCAATGTTTACTGACCATTTGGTTTGCAAAAACCCAGCATAGGGCAACACAGCTCATTGTATATTAAGTTAGCTTTATATAGAAGAATGAGATCTTTTGGGAAAAAAATCCTACAGACCATTTTTAGGTAAACTTACAATAACTTCAGTACCAGTTTTGCCCTAGTAAGGACTGAGTCCAGGTTGTAGGATTTGACCCTTGTTATATGTCTTTGTTGGTCTTGTACATGGTATTATATATTCTGTAAATTATTGTCATGTTTTTTTTCAGTATAATGAGTTCAAAAATATTTTCTCCATCTGGGCCACACTGTCTGCTGATATATATTGGCACAGCTCCACTGAAATCAATGGAACTGTGCCAGTTTATACCAGAAAATTTGGCCCATGTTATTTACAAATCATATTACAAATATATACGCATGTGTTTGTGGAAAAGAAAAAGGGCCAAATCTATTTATTTGTGGTGTTATACTATCAGACTCTCTGGATTTACATGAGATTAACTTGGCCCTATGCAACTGAAAGAAGCTTTCACAAGAATTATGAGCTATTCAGTTCTGGAGATGGATTGTGATTCTTGGGTGATGCTTCCCAGTTTTGAATGCCTGCATAAATAGAATGGTGTGGAAACAATCATATTCGTCATTATAGCATAAGCAGAAAGAGAAAATGAAGTTTTTTTTCAAGTTTGATCCAACCATCATAGAAGAGTAATTATTAGGAAGATTGGGTGCATCATCAGTATAATCATTATATCCAATCTTTAAAATAAGTGATCTTGAAAGATACTGAATCTGATTCTTCCCTCACACAAGTTTTACAATGGCTTTATTGGTACAACCCCTCTGTAGTCAATGGAATTGCACTGATGTAATGCTATAATTTGGTCCCAATATCTGTTCCACTGCTGAGCGGTGGTGGTTATATTACCACATGCTGGGTTGTCTGATCAAAATGGGAAGACAGGGATCATGGGAAATACTGCTTCAAATACTGCTGAAAGAAGAAAAAGGGATGAATTTTAAAAGCTTTCCTAAAATTTCTGATTGTTATATTTCTCTGTTCTGTTGTGCCTAGAAAATTGGTAATTGTATTAAATTGAAAATATTGGAGACTATCTTTTAGTACTTCATACGCAATATATAAAACATACAGTGCAAATATCAATTCAATATTATTGTTTTCTTCTTTCATAGTGGATTTCAGAATATATAACACAACAGCCAGCTTTCAGTGTTAGAAACTTTGGTGAGATTATGCTCTCTATTACAGTGGCTTAAATCTGAAGCAACTCCCCAGAACTCATGGATTTACACTAGTTTTACACCAGTGTAAATGTGAGCAAAATCAGATTCTATAGTTACAGAACATCAGAAATGTTTATCTTCAGGTTTTCATTGTGGATATAGCCCCCTCTGGTGGTTATTTTAGTTCATAGAAGGATAAGTAACAATTTTCACAATTAAAATAATTGCATTTATAGAACCATTTAAAATCCACAAACAAGGTAAATCTAAGAAATCTACTGAGCCTCTGATGGAAAAATACCATGTTATGTATTTCAGTAAATACTGATATTTTGAAAAACTCGCAGTGCTTGAGTGGTGGTATTCAGAGTAAGGCAACTGCAGTCATTCCTTACTTGATTTTATAAAACAGATTATTTTACACTGTCTTTGTTTTAAAATATTACACAGTGAAACTGGCATTGGAATAAACCTAGATACTAAATTCTGGACAGAAAAACATGATGAGATTTATGCTTAGAATTAACTGGTGAGAGAAGAAATAAACACGTGAGTATGCGAGTAAATAAAGGTGAACATATTTAAAAGTGTAAGAATATTTTTGCTGATAGTCTGGGTCTTTGGCAAGAACAGGAAATAGAAGATGGACTGTAGTAATAATGGGATGGAGGGCAAAAGATGGCACACAGCAAGAACCACCAGTAGCAAAACTAGAGATTATCTAGGAGTCTTTGCAGGATACTTGTGGCCATGATACTTAGCCAGAATATTTGGTAAGGGCTGGAAATGAGAGGATGCAGCTACCTATTTCTTTAATTTATCTTCGAAAGGAAGAAAAAAAGTTTGGGTTGATAATTTGGTAATGAAAAAGGGCCCTGCTGTGCATAGGCACCAACTTCTGCTGGCGCCGGTGGGGGCTTGCGCCCGCCCGGCCCCGCCCCAACTCCACCCTTGCCCTCATTCCAGCCCCTTCCCCAAAGTCTCCACCCCCTCCCTGCCCCTATTGGACTCCTTCCCCAAATCCCCGCCCCGGCCCCGCCTCTTCCCCGCCTCCTTCCATGAGCGCGCTTTCCCACAGCTTGTTACGCCGTGAAACAGCTGTTTCGCAGTGGCAACCGCTGGGAGGAGAAGCGGGGATGGCGTGCTCAGGGGAGGAGGTGGAGGCGGAAGTGAGCTGGGGCGGGGAGCTGCCAGTGGGTGCAAAGCACCCACCAATTTTTCCCCGAGGGTGCTCCAGCCCCGGAACACCAACGGAGTCTGCGCCTATGCTGCTGTGTCCTGCAAGGATCCATGGTTGGGAAAGAAATGATAAATAACTTACTACAATCTTGCAGCAATAGCAGTCTTTTCATTCTCTTGAACACAAGGACTGCTCCAGTTTAGTGCTCATGGTCTATGTTTCCTCCTCAGAGAAAATGAGGGGCAGAGTCATGGCACTGCCCGAGCCCTAATCATTGGGGCCAGTGATCAGGACAGTGTACAGTGTGTCCGGCAGGGGTAGTCAACAGGCAGACCGTGAGCCAAATCCAGACTGCCAGATGCTTTTGAACAGACCCCAACATCTTTTTATTTATTACTTATTATCATCATTATTGGGTTTTTTTTATTATTATTTTCTCTGGAGTCTGGATCTTGACTATACCTTGACCAAGAAATTTGGACCGTGACAAAAAAAAAATTGACTAACCCTGGTTGCTCAGTTCAAGTATGGCACAGGAGCCATGTTCACCCTCCACTCCTGGAGGCACTGTATATACATGAGGCAAAAGCCTCCTGAAGCTTTGGTTTGGCTGGTGAGTCTATTCCATTGCCTCTACTGCATGCTCCACTTTATGGTCATAACTGAGCCCAGTCTCCACAAGAATATTAGCATAGTTTAGAAATATTATTTCCCCTCAGTTGAGATTCTGAGAATCCAAAAGGTGAAAAAGAAAGGTTTACTTTGTAAAAGACCTAAATATACTTGATTATATGGTCAATATTACATCACGCACTCACTATCAGAGTGCCTCTTCATGTCAGTTCACAATGTTGCAGAGACTCATCCTCTTTAGTACCCCCTTGTGTCTTGCATCTGCAATGGTCGGCCACCTCCATGGCCTAACCCTCTGGGTCAGCTCTCAGTCCAGTCCAATAAGAAACCATATTAAACGTGAAATCAAAATAATCACATGGATGTTAAAGTCCATAACATAAATACTAGTCCTTCATAGAGACCCAAGGTCAATGTTGTCAAGGCTAGGCCCCTGGCTAAGCCAGGCTTCTTGGGTTAGGACACTGAAGATTATCTGGCTGCAAACTGGCCCAATAAAACTAGTCAGTCCAAGCCTTATAGCCCTGTCCTGGCTTCACTCAGAACTGGTCCCTAGTAAAAGCTGCCAGCCCTTTTCATCTGGCCTACTGGGCTTTGATTGGCCTCCGCCTGCTCCCGGCCCTTCTAGGTACCGGAGGGCCAACTCTCACTGGTTCTGTTTGCAGCGGATCATGAGACACCTCTCCAGGCAACCTCTGGAGGTCTAAACTCACTGCTCTTCCCTTCCAGCACGGTACCCTCTTAGGGCAGGATGTGCCAAGTTGGTGGGGCCTCTGGCAGGGGCAGCAAATACTTGGTAAAGCCCCTCATAGTCCCATATAATAAAGCACTCCACACCACAAGTGAATTAGCCTAAAGGCATAAGAATGCAGCATTATGGTCAATACTTAACTGTTGAATATGGTTGATTTTGAAAACAACAATACTGATAATTTTGTACTGCTAATTGTAATTGATATTACGACAAATTCTAGCCTCAGCTGCATCATCATAAGCCCACTGACATCAGCAGGGTTGCATGGGTAATTTTCTTTAAAATATTTCTTTAAAGTTGAGACTATCCATTAAGAATGCTTTTGTAATACACATGAGTGTATTATCCTCCATGGAGCCTGATCTTGCACTGCTGAACCTGTGCAATGACAGCAAGATCTTAAATATTCTATAAAGCATGGGTCCATTCCTTCAAATACTTAATACTGTACTGGGACTAGTGTTTATTACCTGAATAATCTTAAAGATACATATGTGTAAAGGATGCGTGTGTTAAAAGTGAACTAAATCAGGAGAATTTGCCAAAGCAAAACTAATACTTAAAATAAGTTGTAAATGTTTTTTACCGTTTTAAATCTGTGTGAAACTTGAGAAAGCCTGGCAATATCTTCAAGCTCCAGAAAGGAAATGATGTACAGGAGCAATGGGTCAGGAAGCCGTTCCAGGAAGTCAAAGTTACCCTGGCACAGATTGAAGATATGTTCCAGAATGTTGGCACCAAACACGACAGCAATTTGAACTGTGATTCAAAGAAGCCCAACAAAGAAAGAGATTTGTAAATGCCTTTATATTCCCTCCCAATGTATAGGGATAATCTTACATGTATCGTCAAAAAACAGAACAACTCCAATTTAAAAGGTAAGCAGATACATTTCTGGAGGTTTTCTAGATAAACACTTACAATTCTGAAAACCCTTAGCATTAATAATATAAAATATAATATTCTAGTTTTGTTCCACGTACAGAGCTACCACAGACATCAATAGGAGTCTTACATAGGATAGGATATGGCTCAAAATTTGGACATTGACCAGCATAGCTCTAACTCTTCTCTGTTCACTGCTGAACATTGATGTCAGCAAAGCAGCAGCAACAAGACTTAACTGAAACTTGTCCAATACCATTTTGCGCAGGTAAGAAAGATTAAATACAAGTTTTTTATATCGTGCTATACACTAATGCAGTGTTTCCCAAACTTGGGATGCCGCTTGTTTAGGGAAAGCCCCTGGCGGGCCGGGCCAGTTTGTTTACCTGCCACGTCTGCAGGTCCGGCCGATCGCGGTTCCCACTGGCCATGGTTCCCTGCTCCAGGCCAATGGGAGCTGCTGGAAGCGATGACGGCTGAGGGACGTAGTGGCCGCCGCTTCCAGCAGCTCCCATTGGCCTGGAGCAGGGAACCGTGGCCAGTGGGAACCACGATCGGCCGGACCTGCGGACGCGGCAGGTAAACAAACCGGCCGGGCCCGCCAGGGGCTTTCCCTAAACAAGCGGCGTCCCAAGTTTGAGAAACACTGCACTAATGAGTAGATTTAGAAAACAATGAAAATTGCATTCATCTTTAAAATGGTTCAAACTTTGCACTTTTGGTGCATCCTTCCTGTGTTTCTTGTTTTAAACATCTGTTCTTAAAAAAACAAAACATGTTCTTGAATGTGTTATTGTTTATTTAATTTTAATATGCATCTTTATTAGTGACCTGTAGTACATTTTGGAGTTGTGTTTTGTTTAAGATCTAATTACAGGAGCTCTGTAATTTAGATTTGGACAGGGATATGTTCACAGTGGGCTCCCCTTTCATTTCAAAACAAAGCTGTTTTATTTACAATTAACAAATTATTACAAATCCAAACTAAAAGAACAGGAGTATTTGTGGCACCTTAGAGACTAACAAATTTATTAGAGCATAAGCTTTCGTGGGCTACAACCCACTTCTTCGGATGCATATAGAGTGAAACATATATTGAGGAGATATATATACACACACATACAGAGAGCATGAACAGGTGGGAGTTGTCTTACCAACTCTGAGAGGCCAATTAAGTAAGAGAAAAAAAACTTTTGAAGTGATAATCAAGATGGCTCAGTACAGACAGTTTGATAAGTGTGATCAAACTGTCTGTACTGAGCCATCTTGATTATCACTTCAAAAGTTTTTTTTCCTCTTACTTAATTGGCCTCTCAGAGTTGGTAAGACAACTCCCACCTGTTCATGCTCTCTGTATGTGTGTGTATATATATCTCCTCAATATATGTTTCACTCTATATGCATCCGAAGAAGTGGGTTGTAGCCCACGAAAGCTTATGCTCTAATAAATTTGTTAGTCTCTAAGGTGCCACAAATACTCCTGTTCTTTTTGCGGATACAGACTAACACGGCTGCTACTCTGAAATCCAAACTAGTTTTCCTCACAATTGAGCTATAGTTTTACTAAGTGAGGAGTGGTATGTATATCTTCTGGCATATGTTATACTCACAAAAAGATACAAATAGAATAATGGAAGCTAAGACATGGAAAAGGTCTGATAGGCAATTTAATCCATCATCTGCCAATGTAGGAATTTTCCTTCCAGTATATTTTAAAGTATTTTGTTTAGGCTAATTTTAAATTATGCAAGCTAGGACGCATTCATAATTCTCTTGAAACATTCTTCTAAAAATCCAGCAGATCTCACTATTAAGATTTTTTTTTATATTCAGACTAATTCTCTTTCTTAATTGCATTCCTTAATTTCTACAGTACTTATGCCCCTTTGTACCACCTCACATAATTCCTTTTCTTCTGTGGTGTTTACATCCTCTTTTAATACTTGTACACAGCTATATCCCTTCTTGCTGTTATTTAACACACAGTCCTTTCAATCTTTCCTGCTAAATCAATCCCTCCAGTTTTTTAATTTTGTTTTATTCTTCTCTGAATTCTCTCCACTTTGCCTATATGATCCTGGTACTAAGGCAACTAGCAGCAAATGCAGTACAGTAGGACTTCAGAATTACGAATACCACAGTTATGAACTGACTGGTCAACCATACACCTCATTTGGAAGTAGAAGTATGCAATCAGACAGCAGAGACCCCCCCAACAGAGAGGGCCCAACAAAAGCAAATACTGTACACTACAGTACTGTGTTAAATGTAAACTACTAAAAAAATTAAGGGGACGTTTGAAAAAAGATTTGACAAAGTAAGGTAACTGTTTCTGTCCTTGTTTCATTTAAATTAAGATGATTAAAAGCAGCATTTTTCTTATTCATAGCAAAGTTTCAAAGCTGTATTACATCAATATTCAGTTGTAAAATTTTGAAAGAACAACCATAATGTTTTGTTCAGAGTTACGAACAACCCCCATTCCAAGGTGTTCATAACTCAGAGGTTCTACTGTATTCTGTGTGTGCTCTCACCATAACCATATAAAGGGGGACTATCGCCTTCCTGCTCTGTCATGTCTGAGTAGACAGCCCAACATTTCATGAGATTTTTTTTTACTGCATATCACATTGCAAGCTCTTGTCTAATTTGCTGTGCGCTATCCCCTATAGGTAACTCTTTGCTTTGCTGCTTTCCAAATACTTCAGTCCCATTTAATATCTGTGATTTGGATTACTTTCTCCCAATTTTATTGTTTTGCATCTGCTCAGTTTTAGGGCAAAATCTTGTCCTGACTTCATATAGCCCTACTGTGGTCTAGGAATGGAATGGTGATTGTTGCTCACTATCCTGAGAGCCATCCTTTCTATGCAGGCCCTGCATGACTGCTCCAGCTCTATGTCTCTGAGCAGCACACCATGGGGCTGAGAGTCTTGTGTGGGCCCTAATTACATATTTTTGTTACTAAAGCAGCAAAAATATAAGATTAAAAAAATTCTACATGAAAAAAATATTTTTCTACAACAAAAAAAATTAATTCCTTTTTACAATTCAACTAACATTCTATCTGCTCCTGCGAAAAAAGATACTATTGAGCTACAATATATTCAGGAAAGGGAAATAAAAAGAGAGAGAAAGAAAGAGAGTTGCTTCAACTGAAGACAAGGTAAGGGAGGCTAGGCTACAATGGTATGGGTATATCCAGCAGAGACATGCAAGCTATGTCAGTATGATGGTTCTTTCAATGATCATGGATGGAATGCCATCAAGGGTGAGACCAAAGACTCAGTACATAGAGCGGATATCAAAGACCAATTTGCACAACAACCTGGCATATAATCAAGAGTTTTGGAAGAAGGCTATAAAAATCACAGACCTTGAATAAGGGAAGTGCAAAAAAGAAGAAAAACAAGAAAGAGAAAGAGATTCCTTTTGTAAAGTATTTTTAGAATACCTAGAAGAGTTTTTGAAACAGAAAGTTGTGCCCAGATCAAAGAATAGCTGGAAAAAATTTCTGTTCACTTTTGTGCTGTATGTCAAGGGAAGCTATTCTGTATAAAAATAATTTCCCTTTAACAAAGGCCTGTGGTCAAGCCAGTACATGTTCTGGTTCTTGATTATCAATAGACTGGAGCATGATTTAAATATCAACATTTGCAGTGGAAGTCTTATTGATAATGCTAAACATACTGGTTGTGAGGGATCAGGGATCTTGAACCTAGGTCAGTGGGTCCTCAGGCAGTCCTCGTACTTCAGCCACCACCCAGCAGCTAGCTCACCATAGGCACAAAGCTCCCAGTGGGAGGAGAAGTCTGGCTTTGACCATTGGCTTGATTCCCGACTCTGTCTCTGACACTGACCTCCAGTTCCTGGAGCCTGATTCCTGCTCTAACCACTAGTCCTGACGATCATTCCTCTGACCACTAGGCATAATCGCCTATGTCCTGGTCTACGACAGTTTGTGCAGACCACCAACCCCTCCGAGTGGGGTCCAGCCAGGTATGGACCTAGTGGAGCTCCCCTTAATCCAAGAAGCACTGGCACTCCGTGAGGAGGTTCCCCACCACCAGACAGACAACCAAGTTGTTCAGGTGCAGATCACACAGCTGGTTGCCAAGAATCAGGCACTGCAGGGGGAAGTCCATCAACTCTGTGCAAAGAACAATGTGCTCTGGGCCCTGTTGGCTGCATCAGCCCCTGAGCTAGGACCTGTCATCATCCCCCTCCCAGAGTGTGTGTGTGTGTGTGGGGCTCCAGTGGGGGATTGTTCCCAATTTTGAGGTTTTGTGAACCAGTGCTGCCTCTTGTTCTTGCTTCACTCTCAAATATACTTGTTCAACCAACCAAGGTAGGCCTAGTTGTCAGCCTGCTGACTGGTGAGGCATTGAACTAGGCCTTCCCCCCATTGGAGACCAGCAGTCTGGTGCTATCTAGCTAGGACACTTTCCAGAGAGCAATATCAACCATCTATGGTGATCCCTATGCTCTCTCTGCCAAGGCCACCTTGTAGAAATTCCAAGAAGGGTCAGGCACGGCTATTTCTATGCAGCACACTTCTGCGGTCTCATATCGGACACAGAGTGGAATGAGGCAGCCCTACTGTTTCAGTTCTGATGGGGCCTGTGGAATGAGATCAAGGATGAGTTGGCTAAAGTTGAAACCCTGAAGGAGCTGGGTGCCTTTATCAATCTTGTTATCTGGATCGACAATCAGCTTTGTGAATGGTGGGAAGAAAGAAGATGGGCAGGGTCGGAGCTGCACCCACCACTATTGGGTCCTGCTCCGCAAGCTGAGACAATGCAGGTCGACCTGGCCCACCTACTGCTCATGCCTGAGGAAAGGGGGCATCAGTGATGTTTTAGCCTGTTCTTCTAATGTGGTGGACCAGGTCACTTTATCTCTGATTGTGCCACGAGGACACCAGACTGAAGAGACCCAGGAAAACAAGCCAGCCCAGGCCCAGTAAAGGGGGGCTGATCTGAACACTTGGACAAAATGTTCCACGTGTCTAGAAACATGGTCCTATCTGAAATGCATGCTGAATGCCATCAACCAACACCACATGTCCCAGGGTGCTGCCTTCCAATCCCTCCACCGCAGGCCCTCATTGACTCCGGTGATAACTTTATTGACCTGGATACAGTCTGGACCCTGCAGATTCCCCTAAGGCCCAAGCCTATTCCAGACCTAGTAGATACAACTGCCAGGTCCCCCTAGCCTGCCGGCCAGTGGTCACAGAGATTGTGCCCCTGCAGGTCACCATCCAAGGGCATTGAGAGACGCTGCAGTTTAGGGCCATTTGCTCCTTTCATTTCCCCCTGATCCTGGGTATTTCCTCCCTAAACTTCTCATTCACTGGCATGAACTAAAGAGTCAGTTTCTTTTCAGAATATTGCTGGCAGCACTGCTTGACCCCAGGAAGTACAGAGCGCACAGTAGAACCCCAACAATCACAAGCCAGTTGTTGGTCCAACAGACTCACTCACTGATCCTGAGCCTCAACTTCCACCCCAGAACAGTGATTTTGCTAATGTATTTGAAAAAAGAATGGAGAAATCCTACCCCGTCACAGGGATTATGACTGTCCGATTAAACTGAAACCGGGAACAAAAATTCCATTTAGTCGTATTTATGCCATGTCTGAACCTGAACTGGTCGACCTTCGCACCTACCTGCAGGAGAACCTGGCCAAGGGCTTTATTGCAAGTCCACCTCGCCTACTGGGGTACAGGAGAACCTGGTCAAGGGCTTTATTGCAAGTCCACCTCGCCTACTGGGGTACCTGTCCTCTTAGTTAAGAAGAAAGATGGTAGCCTCCAACTTTGTATGGACTACCAAACACTAAATCAGGTCACCATTAGGAACGGATACCCCTTACCTCTAGCTCCTGAATTACTGGATACACACACACACACACACACACACACACAGTTGGACTTCTGCGGTGCATATAGCCTTGTAGGGGATAAATGGAAGACTGCCTTTTGAATCCATTGTGGACATTTTGAATACCTTGTGAATTCAAGACTCCATTGCTGACCTCTGGTTCCTGGCTCCTGACTCCAGTTCTGACCAATAGGTCTGACTGCCAATGTCCCATCTATGACACTGGTCTAGAATGCAGTGATGTGCAGATTTGTAGATCAATTAACTGGAATTAGAGTTATCTAATTTATCTGTGTTTTATACTATGCTCATCTAGCTGTCATGTGCACAGGGTCAATTGTCTTCCCATTGATCTAGGTTATAAAACTACAGTGGGCTCTGGTGCCAAGAATTTTCTTAGTAAATACAAGGCAAGATAAAAGAAGTGGGTTTTGCCTTTTGCTATGAAGGTTCTGACGTTCTTGAGCATCCTAATATATTCAGGAAAGAGTTCCACAGTCATGGGCCAGATGTCGAGAAAGTGATGTCTCCTGCCCACTCCTGAGGTTGAATAACAAGGAGTCTGGTGGCACCTTAAAGACTAACAGATTTACCCACCTGGGGAAGTGAGGAAACAGATTGACAGAGCGAGACGGGTACCCAGAAATCACCTACTACAGGACAGGCCCAACAAGGAAAATAACAGAACACCACTGTCCATCACGTACAGCTCCCAGCTAAAACCTCTCCACTGCATTATCAACGATCTACAACCTATCCTGGAAAACGATCCCTCACTCTCACAGATCTTGGGAGGTAGGCCAGTCCTCTCTTACAGACAACCCCCCAACCTGAAGCAAATACTCATCAGCAACGACACACCACACCACAGAAACACCAACTCAGGAACCAATCCCTGTAGCAAACCTCGTTGCCTACTCTGTCCCCATATCTACTCTAGCGACACCATCAGAGGACCCAACCATATCAGCCACACCATCAAGGGCTCATTCACCTGCACGTCTACTAATGTTATATATGCCATCATGTGCCAGCAATGCCCCTCTGCCATGTACATTGGCCAAACCGGACAGTCCTTACATAAAAGGATAAATGGACACAAATCGGACATCAGGAATGGTAACATACAAAAGTCAGTAGGTGAACACTTCAACCTCCCTGGACATTCTATAACAGATTTAAAAGTAACTATTCTTGAACAAAAAAAACTTCTGAAACAGACTTCAAAGAGAAACAGCAGAACTAAAATTCATTTGCAAATTTAACACCATTAATTTGGGCTTGAATAGGGACTGGGAGTGGCTGGCTCATTACAAAAGCAGCTTTGCCTCTCCTGGAATTGACACCTCCTCATCTATTATTGGGAGTGGACTACATTCACCCTGATCCAATTGGCCCTGTCAACACTGGTTCTCCACTTGTGAGGTACTCCCTTCTCTTCATGTGTCATTATATAATGCCTGCAGCTGTAACTTTCACTCCATGCATCTGAAGAAGTAAGGTTTTTTACCCATGAAAACTTATGCCCAAATACATCTGTTAGTCTTTAAGGTGCCACCGGACTCCTTGTTGTTTTTGTGGATACAGACTAACACGGCTCCCCTGATACCTGAGGTTGAATAGTGTATTCAGCATGAGACCAGGTTGCAAGATGCAGTTAAGGACTGACTTTCTTAATATTGATTACATGTTAGATAACCTATAACAGCAAAATGTTTACGAATAGGTCTTAAAAGCAGTATGTAGGACTTTCAGGCACAAAGGATATTTACTGAAGACCCTGGCAACAAAGATAGGAATCTGAGGAAACTCCTCTCTTTCCCAAATACTATCTGGTGAGACTTTGACAGCTGCTCAGTATTCTCATCCAGTTAAAATGTCATAAGACCATACTTTGAACATGGCATTAATATTGTCATAACTCTTTTTTTCATAACTTGGTTAAAAAGTTGCAGGATACCCCCTACTATAATCCTCTTTGAGGAAATTCCCTTAGAAAATACTGTAAAGATCCAGACACAAAAACAAGTGCTGGATAGCCCATGTAATCAGACTCATGCATGACAGAGTCAACTCTTTATTAAAAAAAAAAAAAAAAAGTCCACAACACACATCTACTTCAAGCTAAATGGCTAACCAAAAGGCTACAATCCAATTCTTTGCTGCTTCAATAAAAATGAGTTTATTACAAAATGCGAGTTTCTTTCTACACGTAGGTATGAATGTATTAACATGTGAATTGTTTGTGGATGCTCTCAAAATGTATTTAGCTGTATTTATTTTATTTCTGTAAAAATACCTTGTGACGTTGCACTCTATATGATTTTATGAAAATATGCTAATGTAACTGGAATATGCTTCATACAAAGCTTATAATCTACTGAGTGTGATCATCCTATTTGTATAAATGTACCACTCTTGTATCTGAAACTAGAAATATGAAATATAACTCTGAGGGCCTATTGTAATTATGCAAAGTGTGGGCCATTAATGGTGGTTTGGAATCTTGATGACTCCCATTAACCAGGACAATTGACTGCAGATGGCTCTGTTTTACCTGTAAGTCTTCCTGTATATGTGTGTGCTGGCAAGTGGGTAATGAAGTCTTAGAGTGACATGTGATCATGTCACCTGAACTGGAATCCATCTTTAACCTTGTGCTTTTCCATTGAGAAGGGGGTGGGGAGACCCAGAGTGACAAAGGATTCCCACCTTATGCAAAAGATATATAAGTGGGTGGAACAGAGAAAAGGGAGAGCCATCATGAGGAATCCCCTAGCTACCACCTGAGCTGAAACAAGGGCTGTACCAGGCACAGACTCACCCCTGTGGCGCCTCCTGCTGGTCATCCAGGGGAATTAGCTCAGCCAGCATCCAGAGCGCCCTCTGCAGGCCATGTGTCCCGCCTTCTGTTGGCCCTGTGTCCCTCCCAGACCCCAGTGCCCTTGGCTTGGGTGCTGCCCCCCTGGCAGTACCCCTCTCTCTCTCTGGGTCTCCCCACCCAGGGGAACCCCCATCCCCTATCCCAATGTCGCCTCAGTCATGGCTACTGCCAGTCACCATCTAGCCCTCATGCCCTGGGGCAGACTGCAGTCTATCAGCCAATCATCACAGGCAACAAAGGGTTTGGACTGGCTGCCTTTACCCACCCTCAGGTTGTCCCTCTGCAACCCCAATACCTATATGGGCCTAGGACCAGGCCCTGCAACCTGGAGAGTTGCTGGCCTAGGGCTTCCCAGCCCCCAAGGCCTTTCCCCAGCCCTGCCTCACTCTAGGCCTGTGCCTAGGCCTGTGCAGTCAGAGGGAGACTCCTCAGTTCCTGTCTGCCCTGGCCTTCTTATAAGGCTGAGTTGCTCAGTTTGGGGCATGACCCCAGCTGCAGCCACTTCCCCAATCAGCCGGGGTTTTGCTCCTTTTTCAGCCCCAGGCCACGGCAGGGCTTTTCCAACCCCTTCAGGGCTGGAATGGGTATTCACTCTGCTACACAGGGGAAAGGATTGTGCCCAGACTAGGAAGGCGTCCAGTCTGTGAAAGAGACTTATTGAAACATCTTTCGGCGTGAGATTTTATCTGTACTCAGTTGTATTACTGTATTAGGCTTAGATTTGCGTGTTTTATTTTATTTTGCTTGGTAATTCACTTTGTTCTGTCTGTCACTACTTGGAACCACTTAAATCCTACTTTCTGTATTTAATAAAATCCTTTTTTACTTATTAATTAACTCAGAGTATGTGTTAATACCTGGGGGGCAAACAGCTATGCATATCTCTCTATCAGTGTTATAGAGGGCGAACAATTTATGAGTTGACCCTGTATATGCTTTATACAGGGTAAAACGGATTTATTTGGGGTTTGGACCCCATGGGGAGTTGGACATCTGAGTGTTAAAGACAGGAACACTTCTGTAAGTTGCTTTCAGTTAAGCCTACAGCTGTTAGGGGATGTGGTTCAGACCCTGGGTCTGGGTTTGCAGCAGGCTAGTGGGTCTGGCTCAAACCAGGCAGGGTACTGAAGTCCTAAGCTGCCAGGGCAGGAAAGCAGGGGCAGAAGTAGTCTTGGCACATCACTTGGCAGTTCCCAAGAGGGTTTCTGTGATCCAACCCGTCACATACCTATCGGCTCTATGAGCTCAGATGTGAAAAAATTACATAAGGGTATGTTTGAATACCCTCAGAGCTCACTGAGATTCTCATGCCTAAGAGCAATTGATAGTATTTAGTGACTTGCACCAGTTGTTCATTCTTTCAGGGACTTAAATAGATTTTCTCTCCTTCCCTTGGAATGTGAAGATCTAGAATGTGTGCCTTATACTATCTTCTATGAATGTACAGTGATGCTGTAAACCAGCCTTGAAAAATCATAAAAATTTACTAACCCAGGCACCAAATCTACTCTCTCCACCCTCTCATCATCACTGTGATAATTATGATGAGACATGAGTGATCTTACATAGCTGTCAAAAAACAAAAAAACAAAAAACAAACCTCACTCTAAGCAGATGGATAATTAGTATTTTAGAAGGCTGCAGTTAATGTTATCAAAATTGAAAAAATATGTGTAAGGCTGTTTTGAGGTATTTCTCCCAGATTATGTTATGAAACCATTTTGTTCCCGGATTTTACACAATAATGAAGGCTTGTTAATGCTGCATACTGTATGAATGTTTCTTTCAATGTTAAGAATAGCAAGTTTATTTATATGGTTAAGAAAGTAGATCAGTGGTTTACTACTATGCAGCACATGCACTGGATCTGCTCATAGAATGGTATGCACGTTTGTTATTACTACAAAAACTACAACAGCAAAAAATCAGCTTACAGCCATGAATGTACATGGTTGTCATTGACTGTTACTCCTCTACAGAGTTTGTAGACTGTAATAGAAATCTAAGTAACCAGGAAGTATTAAAAAGTTTATTTAAAAATGATTACTTCATAGGCTTTCTACTGGATGCTTTGAATGCCTGCAGGGATTAGTGGCAGGCATAATGTTTTATTTGCAAGGGAATATATTTTACCTCATGTTTGCTTGATAGGAATAAATCAAATGATATTGTTATAGCACTCTTTTTGTGAACATCTCTAAGTACTTTAAGTTACAAAATCCCCCATAAAATTAAGACTAACTATACGAAGGCAATGTAAAATTCTAATTAATTCTTAAGACTAAATATAAATTTAGCTACTGGCCTGAAAGAGTGCAATGTCAGCAGAATGTACTACATACGCTTAGGATCAAATCCTGGCCCTACTTAAGTCAGTGGGGATTTTTGCCACTGACTTCAACTGAAACTGACTTTGGCACAAATTTCAATAAAAATAATTAGATTGCTGTTCCCAATAACAGTTTTGGCAGCAAAGTTTTGAGGAACCTGTGAATATCTGAGGGAAATAGCAGCAAGACTTGTAAGCCAGGAGGTGAGAAAAAGACACAAAAAGGTCTGAGTATTTATGTGAGACAGCAGCAGAGGTGATCTGGAATAGTTCCAAGACTGTTTAAAATACAATAATGGTTAATATGATCCACAAAGGAAAATTTGGTATATAAAAAAGTAACCCTGAGATGATTATCTTTGGAAACAGGAAGAAACTTTTTTACAGTAAGTGGGACAAACTGACCTGGGCTTCAATAGTGCCCATGTGATGAAGTTCAGAATCACCAGTAGTACTTTCAAAAGAAGCATGCAAATACAATACAAATTAGATCCCAAGATAAAACCTTGAATGAATCTAGAAACATTTTTAGCAACACTAGAAATACAAGCGCCAAAGGAAAAAAACTGCATATGTTGGTAAGGATTTAATTATTTCTATTTGAACAACATGCCAGATATCCCAATACACGTGTTTCACTGTGACATTATTCAGGTATCAAATGCCACAGAAAGGTCCAACAATATATACAGTGACACAAAACCTTTGCCATTACATATGCACAGGTCACTACAGAGCTGAACAAAAGCTTACTTATGGGTGCTAAAAGAAAAACTAATTACATTTGTCAAATAAATCATTAGGAAGGGTTGCTAGAATTCATCTGTAAACACTGTTAGCAATCTCTCACAGGAAACAAAGGGTACAAAAAGGCTACTCATCATTCACACTATATTTCCTAAAAAGCTCAAGTTGTTTTAAAAATTGATATTACCACTGCCAAGTTAAAACATTGTGGAAGACTACTGCATCTGAAGAAACAGGGATATTAAAAATATCAGCAGTAAAAGAGTTGAATATATTCAAGGACTTCTAAGCATCTGCCAAGAATCGAATTAGCAATCAATTTTGTTCAGTTTTATTGCAAATTTGTCATTTACAAACAAACAAAAAAATTATGCTATACCAAGAGTTAAATTTAAACTGAACTAATCTTAATAACTTAAACCAACTTGATCTGTGGTCTTGTTTTTCTTTCGATCTGAAGTTGATATATACACCTCTACCCCAATATAACACGACCCGATATAACACTAATTCAGATATAATACGGTAAAGCAGTGCTCCGGGGGAGGAGGGGGAGCTGCGCACTCCGGCAGATCAAAGCAAGTTTGATATAACGCGGTTTCACCTATAATGCGGTAAGATTTTTTGGCTCCCCGAGGACAGTGTTATATCGGGGTAGAGGTGTATTACCAATTGCTTTCATCGTGGTGCTTGTGTTCTATCACTTGGAAGTGACATGTCTTTACAGATCATCATTCAAAAAATGTGATAAACCAGAAGATACCATCTGTATCCAAGATATTTCTCTATATGACACAGGAGCATCTAATCAAGTGTCACGGTTACCAGGTAACTATACCTCTGTCCCCTCTTGGTCTCTTTGAGTATGTCTACAGAGGGATAAAAAACCCTGGGCTGGCCCGGGTCAGCTGATCCAGGCTCACAGGGCTTGTGCTCCAGGGCTGAAAAATCACTGTGTAGATGTTCAAGTTCGGGCTAGAGCCTGAGGTCTGGGACCCTGTGAGGATGCAGAGTCCCAGTACTTGGGTTCCAGCCTGAGCCTGAAAGTCTGGACAGAGAATTTTAGCCCCAAAACCTGAGCCTGAGTCAGCTGTGGATCTTTTATTCTTCTGTAGACATACCCTTAGAGTGCACTCCTCAAATCTCAGGCCTTGAGCGGTTACCTTTCTTGGAGTGAAATCATGTGATTCTCCCACTCTTAGACCAGCCTTGAGCTGCAGTACCCAGGTACTAACCATGATTATCTCAGCAGGTCTCAGTTAGGTTCATTCCCTGTTGTTCTGTTCCCTCCAGGACCTATGACCAGTGGTGTCCAATGACCAGATGGCCTTCTTTAAACAAAATATTGTTTTATGTAGAACAGTGGTTTTCAATCTTTTTTAATTTGCAGACCCCTAAAAATTTCAAATGGAAGTGGAGACCACTGGAAATCTTAGGCACAGGCCACAAGCTGAAAACCACCGTTCTATAGTTATTACAACCTGTTGTAAAAACCACTTTTAACAGTGTAAAACCATTGTTCTATAGTAATTACAACCTGTTGTGGACCCCTTAGACAGTCTGCAGACCCCCAGAGGTCCACAGGTTGAAAACCATTGATTTAGAACCAAAGCATTTCAGAGAAAAAGATCTTAAAACAAACAGACTGTACACATATCTAGTTAAGGAAGGGCCCAACTGCTTCAGACGTTGCCACAGGACCGGTTTCTGTCTCCCTGACAGTCTGTTCTCCCCTCCTGGAGTCTTTTTAACTGTTTCATGTCCCTCTGAATTATTGTGGGAATCTGAAAGTAGCATCTTCACCGATAATAACATTGTCACTGTCTTGTAATCTCCCTGCTAGGATTTGTTGGAAGGAAGCTTATCTAGAGCTTGTGCTGCCTTTCTGCTGCTTTTTCTAACAGCCCCGCATTAACTGAAATGAATACATTCATATTGGAAAGCCCAATAACCCAACAGGAGCTATTTCAATAACCAATCACGTACAATATTTATAAAGTTACAGAGCCGTGTTCCTAGTATTACATAGGGTATGTCTACACTACAGGATTAATTCGAATTTATATAATTCGAATTTAGGAAACCGATTTTATAAATTCGAATGTATTCGGCCACACTAGGCACCATTAATTCGGTGGTTTGCGTCCAAGCTACCATAGTAGCATCGATTTCCAGAGCGTTGCATTGTGGGTAGCTTTTACATAGCTATCCCATAGTTCCCGCAGTCTCCACCCCCCTTGGAATTCTGGGTTGAGACCCCAGTGCATGATGGGGCAAAAAACATTGTCGCAGGTAGTTCTGGGTACAGCCTCCCCCTCCCTCCCTGAAAGCAACGGCAGACAACCATTTCGCGCCTTTTTTCCTGAGTGAACTCTGCAGACTCCATTCTGCATCAAGCATGGATCCCGTTGTGCTCCAGAACGCAGTCTTGAACATTATAAACACCTCGCGCTTTCTCGTGGAGTTTATGCTTACACAGGACCAGAAAAAAGAGGCGAGGAGGAGGAGGCGGCGATTGCAGCGCAGCGACCAGCGTGATGAGGACATGGACACGGACACAGAATTCTCTGAGACCGCGGGCCCCGGTGCTTTGGAGATTATGATGTTAATGGGCCAGGTTATAGGCTTGGAACGCCGATTCTGGGCCCGGGAAACAAGCACAGACTGGTGGGACCGCATAGTGTTGCAGGTGTGGGACGATTCCCAATGGCTGAGAAACTTTCGCATGCGTAAGGGCACTTTCATGGAACTTTGTGACTTGCTTTCCCCTGCCCTGAAGCGCCAGAATACCAAGATGAGAGCAGCCCTCACAGTTGAGAAGCGAGTGGCGATAGCCCTGTGGAAGCTTGCAACGCCAGACAGCTACCGGTCAGTCGGGAATCAATTTGGAGTGGGCAAATCTACTGTGGGGGCTGCTGTGATGCAAGTAGCCAAAGCAATCACGGAGGTGCTGCTACGAAAGGTAGTGACTCTGGGAAATGTGCAGGTCATAGTGGATGGCTTTGCTGCAATGGGATTCCCTAACTGTGGTGGGGCAATAGATGGAACCCATATTCCTATCTTGGCACCGGAGCACCAGGGTACCCAGTACATAAACCGCAAGGGGTACTTCTCAATGGTGCTGCAAGCACTTGTGGATCACAAGGGACGTTTCACCAACATCCATGTGGGCTGGCCGGGAAGGGTTCATGACGCTCGCGTCTTCAGGAACACCAATCTGTTTAAACGGCTGCAGCAAGGGACTTACTTTCCGGACCAGAAAATAACCGTGGGGGATGTTGAAATGCCAATTGTTATTCTTGGGGACCCAGCCTACCCCTTAATGCCATGGCTCATGAAGCCATACACAGGCAGCCTGGACAGGAGTCAGGAGTTGTTCAACTACAGGCTGAGCAAGTGCAGAATGGTGGTAGAATGTGCATTTGGCCGTTTAAAAGGTCGCTGGCGATCCTTATTGACTCGCTCAGACCTCAGCCAAACCAATATCCCCATTGTTATTACTGCTTGCTGTGTGCTTCACAATCTCTGTGAGAGCAAGGGGGAGACCTTTATGGCAGGGTGGGAGGCTGAGGCAAATCGCCTGGCTGCTGATTACTCGCAGCCAGACACCAGGGCGATTAGAAGAGCACACGATGAAGCGCTGCGCATTAGGGAAGCTTTGAAAACCAGTTTCATGACTGGCCAGGCTACAGTGTGAAATTTATGTTTGTTTATCCTTCCTGAAAACCCGCTCCCTTTATTGACTCATTCTCTGTAAAGAACCCACCCTCCCCCTTCCCCCAGCTTGCTTTCAAAGGAAATAAAGTCACCATTGTTTAAAAATCATTTATTCTTTATTAATTGATTATAAAAAGAGGGAGAGAACCCGAGTGGGGTTTGGGAGGAGGATCAGCGGGAAGGAAAAGCCCAGTAAAAAAAGGTTAAGAAAATGGCAGCCTTTTGCTTGGGCTGTCCACTGGGGTGGAATGGGAGGGTGTACGGAGCCTCCCCCCCGTGTTCTTACACATCTGGGTGTGGAGGCTATGGAACATGGTGAGGAGGTAGGGGGGTTATACAGGGGCTGTAGCGGCACAGAACCTGAGTGGGGTTTGGGAGGAGGATCTGCGGGAAGGAAAAGCCCAGTAAAAAAAGGTTAAAAAAATGGCAGCCTTTTGCTTGGGCTGTCCACTGGGGTGGAATGGGAGGGTGTACGGAGCCTCCCCCCCCGTGTTCTTACACGTCTGGGTGTGGAGGCTATGGGACATGGTGAGGAGGTAGGGGGGTTATACAGGGGCTGTAGCGGCACTCTGTTCTCCAGCAGCCGTTCCTGAAGCTCCACCAGACGCCGGAGCATGTCTGTTTGCTCACGCAGCAGCCCCAGCGTTGCTTCCCGACTCCTCTGATCTTCCTGCCGCCACCTCTCATCTCGAGCGTCTCTCCTCTCCTCACGTTGGTCCCTTCTGTCCTCACGTTGGTCCCTCATGTCCTCACGTTGGTCCCTCCTGTCCTCACGGTCACTGGCTTCTTTCCTATACTTGCAAACCGTCTCCTTCCACTCATTCAGATGAGCTCTTTCATTCCTGGTGGATTGCATGATTTCGGAAAACATCTCTTCTCTCGTCTTTTTTTTACGACGCCTTATCTGGGATAGCCTTCGGGAAGGAGGAGGGAGGCTTGAAACATTTGCACCTGCTGGAGGGAGTGAAAAAAGGAGAGAATTTTTTTAAAAGATACATTTTTCAGAACAATGCTTATACTCTTTCACGGTGTATACTATTCACATTACATAGCACATGTGATTTCTGTGCAAGGTCGCATTTTGCCTCTTAATATTGAGTGCCTGTGGCTTTGCTGCTAGAGATCACAGACGCAGGTCGGGGCAACAGAATTCACCTTGCATGCTGCCATGGTAAGCCACTGTCTTTAGGCTTCTGCGCCCTGCTTTCCCACATACCAAGCAAAGCCCGTTGTGCTGCAGTTTTCCTGTTAGCTTGTTTTCTGCTGCTGAAGGTTAACACCCCCCCCCCCTCCAATTCTCTGGGATGAGTGCTTTCTCCCTCCCCCCACCGCGTGGCTGGTATCAGGGAAGATCCCTGCAGGAACCAAACTAACACCCCCCCCCCACCCGCCATGAATTCTCTGGGATGAGTGCTTTCTCCCTCCCCCCACCGCGTGGCTGGTATCAGGGAAGATCCCTGCAGGAACCAAACTAACACCCCCCCCCCCACCCGCCATGAATTCTCTGGGATGAGTGCTTTCTCCCTCCCCCCACCGCGTGGCTGGTATCAGGGAAGATCCCTGCTAGCAAAACGCGAAAAGCTCTGGGCCAATCCTCCCCCCCCCTTTGCACTTGGCTAAATGCAGGGAAGGATTTCTTTTCAGCCACAGGCAAACAGCCCAGTAGGAACGGCCACCTCAGTCCCCTTAATTAAATTCCCTTATTTCAACCAGGTTACCCTAAGCGATATCACTCTCCTGAGGATTACACAGCAAGATAAAGAACGGATGTTGCTTGAATGCCAGCAAACACCGGGACCATACGCTGCCAGGCTCTGTCAGGCAATGATACCAGATTACTTGCTACTAGCATGGCGTGGTCAAGTGTCCTACCATGGAGGACGGAATAAGGCTGCACTGCCCAGAAACCTTGTGGCAAGGCTTTTGGAGTACCTCCAGGAGAGCTTCATGGAGATGTCCCTGGAGGATTTCCGCTCCATCCCCAGACATGTTAACAGACTTTTCCAGTAGCTGTACTGGCTGCGAATGCATCCCAAGTGCTCAGGGCAAATTAATCATTAAAAATGCTTGCTTTTAAACCATGTTTTCTATTTTAAAAGGTAAACTCACCTGAGGTCCCTTCCATGGGGTCATGGTCTTGGGTGCTGGCTTGGGAGGCTTGGGAGGGTACTTCAGTCAGGGTGAGAAACAGTTCCTGGCTGTTGGGGAGAACGGAGAGCTGGGTGCTCTCTGCCAGCTCGTCCTCCTCCTCCTCCTCCTCTTCCCCTTCCACGGAATCATCAGGTGTACCTGATGAGATTATCCCCAGCTCGGAATCCACAGTCAGAGGTGGGGTAGTGGTGGCGGCCCCCCCTAGAAATGCATTTAGCTCAGCGTAGAAGCGGCATGTCCGCGGCTCTGACCCGGAGCGACCGTTTGCCTCCTTTGCTTTTTGATAGGCTTGTCTGAGCTCCTTGATTTTCACGCGGCACTGATCTGTGTCCCTATTGTGGCCTCTCTCCATCATGCCCTTGGAAATTTTTTCATAAGTTTTGGCATTTCGTCTTTTCGAACGCAGTTCAGCTAGCACTGAATCCTCTCCCCATATAGAGATCAAATCCAGTACCTCCTGTACGGTCCATGCTGGTGCTCTTTTTCGATTATCAGCCTGCATGGTTACCTGTGCTGATGAGCTCTCTGTGGTCACCTGTGCTCTCCACGCTGTGCAAACAGGAAATGAAATTCAAATGTTCCCGGGGCTTTTCCTGTCCACCTGGCCAGTGCATGCGAGTTCAGATTGCTGGCCAGAGCGGTCACAATGGTGCACTGTGGGATAGCTCCTGGAGGCCAATAACATCGAATTGCGGCCACACTAACGCTAATTCGAATTGACAAATTCGATTTTGGCGCTACTCCGCTCGTCGGGGTGGAGTACAGAAATCGAATTAAAGGGCCCTTTAATTTGAATTAAATGGCTTCGTTGTGTGGACGGGTCAAGCGTTAATTCGAATTAAGGCAGCTAAATCCGAATTAAAGTCGTAGTGTAGACCAGGCCATAGAAGTTCCATGTTTGCCACAATAAGTGTATAGTCTTTTTCTAAGGGTACGTCTATACCCAGCCGCTAGTTCGGCGGCTGGCAATCGAACTTCTGGGTTCGACTTATCGCGTCTTGTCTGGACACGATAAGTCGAACCCGGAAGTGCTCGCCGTCGACTGCGGTACTCCTGCTCGGCGAGAGGAGTACCGCGGAGTTGACGGGGGAGCCTGCCTGCCGCGTCTGGACCGAGGTAAGTTCGAACTAAGGTACTTCGAACTTCAGCTACGTTATTCACGTAGCTGAAGTTGCGTACCTTAGTTCGATTTGGGGGGTTAGTGTAGACCAAGCCTAAGTCTTACTCTGAAGAGATGGATCATCCAAGAAGTATTCATGAGATTCTTTAAGTTCCCCAGGCTTTGCTTCACGAAATTCACTTCTAAGAGAGATTTTCCACCATCTGAAAATTACCTATGATTGAAAAGAAGATATTGGCAAGAATTAACGAACATCAACTATTAGTGGATAGAATACATAACTATAATCCTGAATTTTAATAGTAACAACTATTTCATTTCTAAGTACGTATAAATTGTCATACTGGATCAGACCATAGCTACTCCCAATGGCCACATCTGATGCTTCAAAGGAAACAAATAAACAAACAAAAAAACCCCAACCACCTTAATGCACCTAGACAAGTGTGAAATGCTGTATATACAGGGAATATTCTCTCTTTATCACTGCATGACAACTTTTTATACCCTTAAGCCTGAGATTTAATTAATATCTTGACTTGTATAACTACAAATATTCTTTTTCATTCTGCATTTAGCAGCAGATGTGTGTACCAAAGGATAAAATTAAAAATACATATAATGAAGATGCACTGTTTACATACTCTAAATGAAAATTTCAACTAAAAATGCTGATTATAATCTGAATAATGAAAGGCTCTGATGAAAAATGGGAGTACAGTTCACTAGATAGGTGTTGCAGAATAAGCAAGTTAGAAACCTTAAAACCATCAACCTCAGCCTAGACCAATCCACACAGGCGGTCCATTTCCTGGACACCACTGTGCTAATAAGCGATGGTCACATAAATACCACCCTATACCGGAAACCTACTGACCGCTATACTTACCCACATGCCTCCAGCTTCCATCCAGGACACACCACATGATCCATTGTCTACAGCCAAGCTCTAAGATACAACCACATTTGCTCCAATCCCTCAGACAGATTGAAACACCTACAAGATCTCTATCAAGCATTCTTAAAACTACAATACCCACCTGCTGAAGTGAAAAAACAGATTGAAAGAGCCAGAAGAGTACCCAGAAGTCACCTACTACAAGACAGGCCCAACAAAGAAAATAACAGAACGCCACTAGCCGTCACCTTCAGCCCCCAACTAAAACCTCTCCAGCGCATCATCAAAGATCTACAACCTATCCTGAAAGATGATCCCTCATTCTCACAGATCTTGGGAGACAAACCTGCCCTCACTTACGGACAGCCCCCCAAGCTGAAGCAAATACTCACCAGCAACCACACACCACAGAACAAAAACACTAACCCAGGAACCTATCCTTGCAACAAAGCCTGATGCCAACTCTGTCCACATATCTATTCAAGTGACATCATCATAGGACCTAATCACATCAGCCATGCCCAGGGCCGGCTCTAGGCACCAGCAAAACAAGCTGGTGCTTGGGGCGGCACATTTTTAGGGGCGGCATGGCCGGCGCCAGAATGCCGCCCCTAAAAATGTGCCCCGGCCGCCCTAGCTCACCTCCGCTGCTGCTCGCGCGCCGCTACTCGCCCTCCCTCCCAGGCTCTCAAGCCTGGGAGGGAGGGGGAGAAGCAGCGCCCGCGCCGCGGCCACTCGGAGTCTCCCCCTCCCTCCCAGGCTCTCAAACCTGGGAGGGAGGGGGAGATCCCGAGCGGTCACGGCGCGCGAAACAGTTGTTTCGCGCGCCGCTGCTCCCCCTCCCTCCCAGGCTTGAGAGCCTGGGGGGAGGAGGCAGGGCTGGGGATTTGGGGAAGGGGCGGAGTTGAGGCGGGGCCGGGGGTGGGGGTAATTAAAAAACGGGGGGGGCGGCCAAAATTGTTTTTGCTTTGGGCGGCAAAAATCCTAGAGCCGGCCCTGGCCATGCCATCAGGGGCTCGTTCCCCTGAACATCTACCAATGTGATATATGCCATCATGTGCCAGCAATGCCCCTCTGCCATGTACACTGGCCAACCGGACAGTCTCTACATAAAAGAATAAATGGACACAAATCTGACATCAGGAATCATAACATTCAAAAACCAGTAGGAGAACACTTCAACCTCTCTGGCCACTCAGTAAAAGACTTAAAGGTGGCAATTTTGCAACAGAAAACTTCAAAAACAGACTCCAACGAGAAACTGCTGAACTTGAATTAATATGCAAATTAGACATCATCAACTTAGGCTTGAATAGAGACTGGGAATGGCTGAGCCATTACACACACTGAATCTATTTCCCCATGTTAAGTATTCTCACACCTCTTGTCAAACTCTCTGTAATGGGCTATCTTGATTATCACTACAAAAGTTTTTTCTCTTAATTAATTAGCCTCTTAGAGTTGGTAGGACAACTCCCACCTTTTCATGTTCTCTGTATGTGTATATATATCTCCTTACTATATGTTCCATTCTATGCATCTGATGAAGTGAGCTGTAGCCCATGAAAGCTTATGCTCAAATAAATTTGTTAGTCTCTAAGGTGTCACAAGTACTCCTGTTCTTTTTGCGGATACAGACTAACACAGCTGCTACTCTGAAACCTAAAATTAAAAAGTTAAGTGTTGACATTTAAATTATTATCTTTATGTTTCAAAGTTGATACCCTACTAAGATGAATGGGGCAGTTCCCATCTCTTAGAACTATAGTTTCCAGCTCCCTACAATAACTACATCATTTTACATTCAATTAAGATTTTTAAGGTTCACTTTGCAACAAGCGGGGCTAGAAAGATTGTTTTTAAAGCAAACCAAAAAAAATTAAAACAGATTATTGAGCACATAACTAAGGTAAGAGATTAATTCAATGGTGAATCCAGTGGCCATGGAACTGTGGAATACAAGGGGCCCTGCCTAATAGTCATTTTCCTGGATCTCTTTTAAAATACTATGTAGCTTGCTTGAGCAGTTGTTAGACTCTCTCTTTTTAGTATCTTATTACTATTATTTTAAATAAGTCAATCTTCACAAGTCAGGAAAAACAGATACCACTATTGTCGACACTCAAAAATCAAGAGTCTAGCCTCCAAAAATCATAAGGTTTGTTTAAAAATCTTGAGATTTTTAAAAATAGCAAGTATTGGGTTCTTTTTATTTGCTTTCTGGCTTTTGAGTTTTTGGGGTGCACTTGCTTCACATTTTCAAGCTTTTCTCTGTATCTGTAGCAGAGCTCCATTACACAGTTGGGCCTGCTGCTGGCTGAGTTTTTCCTTCCCAACCTTCCCAATAAAGACTCACTGTCATGCCCTGTCTTTCAGGCCTTTCTTCCAGGGCACTGTTTTATTAATGCAAAGAAAACTCTCAACTTACACAGGCTGTCAGGATCCAGAGGCTGGCCAGCTGACTAACACACAGCTAGTCACAGGAGGCAACTTCCTCTTGCAGCCCCCCTTCAACTGAGCCCTGTCACCCTTTAATAGAAAAAAACCTGACCCCTTCTCAGCTGGGTCTGATAAATTGAACATGGCAGGCCCCCTGGACTTAAAGGGGCACTGTGTTATAACAAACATGAGGGCTGGAAACTTACTTTTTTAAAAAATGAAAGCTGAGATTTTCTTGCAATATCAGAATTCCAGCAACTGGGCTTTAAAACACTAAAATGTGTGAGACTTGCAATAAAATCTCAAGAGTTGGCAGCACAAATGTCTACACTGGGGGTTTTTTCCTCAGTGAAGTTACACCACAGTAGCTCTACCAGTGCAAATCCATAGTATAAAGCAGTGACATGTACCAGATACCGCTTACCCTGATTTGAAAAAAGCCAAGTGGAGACCAGCTATAAATAACTGCCCTCTCTGTACTTATCTGATATAGTCTCTTATCATGTCATCCCTGCCTAGTTTGCTTCAACAGCAATGCCAGCCTTGACATTCTGTTTACCCATCTTCCTCATATCTGTGCACTTCCTTCCACAATTCCTTTTATATATGGAACAGTGATCCTTCTTGAGTTGGAAGCTGCTACTGTAATTTAAATCCCTCTGGAATACCCACTACTTCTGCAATGCCCACAAGAAATTAATTGATTAGTCTTCTGCTTATTCATTCTATATATCTTAAAAAAAAACTTGACTGCATCATAGTTGGCAATAGACTTCACTGAGTACCACTGTAATCTTATTAATGTTGCCTCTGTTTTATCTCATCTACTCCTCCCTACCATCTTGTTACCTCATCTATTGTACTTTGTCTTAAATTAATTTCCTCAAATTGGGGATTATGGGTGAAATCCTGGCCTTACTGAAGTGAATGGCAAAAATCCCATTGAGTTCACTGGAGCTAAGATTTCACCCATTCTTTTTTCTCTACATTGAGACGTACCTCACACATTGTTGGGTAATACACCTCTACCCCAATATAACGCTGTCCTCGGGAGCCAACAAATCTTACCGTGTTATAGGTGAAACCGCGTTATATCGAACTTGCTTTGATCCGCCAGAGTGCGCAGCTCCGACCCCCCCACCAGAGCACTGCTTTACAGCGTTATATCCGAATTCATGTTATATCAGGTCGCGTTATATCGGGGTAGAGGTGTATAAATAAATAATAATAATGAGTTTTTTTACACCCACACACAATCCTGATCCTCTTTTTTTTCTATTAGCATATACAGGCTGGAGGATTAATCTCAATCCCTACAAAACTTTCTGTTGACCTAGCTATCGCCAGTCAGGGAGATGGATTACCTACACCGATGGGAGAACCACTTCTGTCAACATAGGTGGTGCAGCTGCAGCTGTGCTGCTGTAGCATTTCAAGTGTAGATGAGCCCTTGGACAGACAGGCTTCATTGTTACCAACCCATGAAGAAGAATGGAGGCATTTCACAGCTCCCTTAGGGTAAATCCTACCTCCTTTTTTCCAAGGTCATAAAAGACCTTCTTGCAGTGGAACCGGTGTGTTTTCATTATGCTGGGGTTGGGACAGGATTAGAAAGGCCTGTGCAGCAAACTGTGCTGCTATGAAGTGTGTGGATTTGTGATCTACTACTCTAAGGATCCTCCAGTCACACATGATAGCTCTTTAAGAAAAGGACAGCGAGTTTTGGACCTCCAGGGTTGCCTAGAAAGGCCTTTCAGGATTAACAGCTGGTGGAACCAGAGAGACTTAGTCTTCCAGCAGCTAGAAGGGTTGGCGAACAGGCGGCAGACAGTCAGGGCCCAGCAGATCAAATTAAAAGAACTGGCTACTTCTATCAAATGGCAGTTCAATGTTAAGTCAGGGGAGGGAGGAAGGAAGGATCTTCCCTCTACCATAACCCACAAAGCCACACTTTGTGTTTAGGTCACTGAGGGACTTTTTGATGTACTCAGTGTGAGTGTAAGGCCCAGGCAGGCTAACCTGAGTTAGACGTTGGACTACTGAAAATTAGGTAAATTCACTTTGCAAGACACCCACTGGCTCTGGCAAGCTGGTGACAAGGCTTCAGGAACAACAGCAGCATAGTGTCACTGACACAGACTGACCAGCAGATAATAAGAATTTCCTTTCCCTAGTCCACAGACTAGCTGTTTGCTGTGGCCCAGATCTCTACCTTAGAATCCTTCCTATTGTTTCAGGTTGTCTGTAAGAAGATTCCAGAGACAGCACTGCATTATTTACAGGAGGGTCACATTCAGAGGTTATTGTCACAGGCATAAAGCCTGAACATTTGTGCTTAAATTTCCATAGTGTAATCTAAATTTGGGTCTCTCATATTTTTAGATGCCAAACTTTGGACACCTACAGTTTGATGTTCAGAGGTGCTGAGCACCCACAATTCTCATTGACTTATCATTCAACTTAAATTTTATTTCTTTATTTTGAAACAAAAGCTCAAATTCCATAGATACTGTTAGGTGAGGCCACACGTTCACTAGGTACTGTTTCCTTCTTGGAAATTGGGTGTGGATTTATCATGGCTTGCTTGTATTTGGTAGATATTTGATCTACAGTGACAATAAATATGTTTAAGCAAAAGCTTAGCATATATATTTTTAATATCAAATCTAGCCAACCAAAGAACACTCATGATTTATGCTATTATTTTTTTTTAGGTGATATAAGAGTGTTGCCCAGCTGCATTTACTGGCTTATTTTGTAAGCATCCTTTGGGCAAAATTTCACTGTAAATAGCCATTCAGGCTTAACTACAGGGTTCTTTTACAGAACACTTAATAGGTAAACAGAGGAAATACATAACTAGTTTATTTCAATCTTATTTTAAGCACACATACAATCATGGTTTAGTTGAAGACATAACACCCCCCACCCCCAAATAATATCCCACTACATTCCCAAAACTGGAGACACAAGCCAATCATCCCGCAGGTTCTTTGCAATACAGGGTAACTACAAGTAGTAGTTGCCCCTTTTAAAGGAAAACTAAAGTAAACCCGTCTTAACCATCCCAAAAATCTACAAGTTGATAGGCTAAGAAGAAATGGCAGCCTTGAATAAACATATATTTTATAGTTTTACAACTGGTATTTCTGAGACTAGTATTATAGGCAGTCATCTTGCTAAAATGTCATTTGTGACACTGGCAGTGTGAAAACCCAATGAAAGAGAGACTGTAAACCACTGACCATTCTGCTTGAATAGTGATTTGACTATTTTTAAAACTTTTAGATCTAGATTGCACTTTTAAGACAACAGAACTACATGCAGTATTCAATGTGTATTCTGCATGCAATATTCAACAGTTCCTAATATTCTGTTAGTTTTTTTGACTGCTGCCGCACATTCAACAGTTTTCAAAGAACACTCCATGATGACTCCAAGATCTCTTTCTTGAGTGGTAACTTAGACCCCATCATTTTGTATGGTATAGCTGAGAATATGTTTTCCAGTGTGACTTACTTTGCACTTATCAACACTGAATTTCATCTGCCATTTTGTTGCCCAGTGACCCAGTTTTGTGAGATCCTTTTGTAACTCTCTGCAATCAGCTTTGGACTTAACTACCCTGAATAATTTTGTATCATCCTCAAACTTTGCACCTCACCCCTTTTCCAGATCATTTATGAATATGTTGAACAGCACTGATTCCAGCACAGCTCTCTAGACACCACTATTTACCTCTCTCCATTCTGAAAACTGACCATTTATTTCTACCCTTTGTTTCCTGTCTTTTAACCAGTTACTGACCCATGAGAGGACCCTCTTATCCCATGTCTGATTAGTTTGCTTAAGAGCCTTTGGTGAGGGACCTTGTCAAAGGCTTTCTGAAAGTCCAAGTATATTATATCCACTAGATCTCCTCTGTCCATATGTTTGGTGTCACCATCAAAGAATTCTAATAGATTGGTGAGGCATGATTTTCTTTTGTGAAAGCTGTGTTGATTCTTCCCCAACAAACTATGTTCATCTACGTGTCTGATATTTCTGTTCTTTACTATAGTTTCATACAATTTGCCTGGTACTGAAGTTAGGCTTACCAGCCTGTAATTGCCAGGACTGCATCTGGTATAGAGGGTAAGTTAAGCAACAGGTTAGGTACCACAGTTAGAATTTTTGCAATTTCATATTTTACTTTCTTCAGAACTCTTTAGTGAATACCATCTAGTCCTGGTGACTTATTATTGTTTAATTTATTAATTTCTCCCCAAACCTCCTCTACTGACACCTCAATCTGGGACAGTTCCTCAGATCTGCCACGTTAAAAGAAAGGCTCAGATGTGGGAATCTCCCTCACATCCTCTGCAGTGAAGACAATTTCAAAGAATTCATTTAGCTTCTCCGCATTAGGCTTGTCTTCCTTGAGTGCTCCTTTAGCACCTTCAGTTTCCAGTAGCCCACTGACTGATTGGCAGGCTTCCTACTTCTGACGAACTTTTTTGCTGTTAGTTTTTGAGTCTTTTGCTAGTTGCTCTTCAAATTCTTTTTTAGCTTGCCTGATTATACTGTTACACTTTACTTGCCAGAGTTTATGCTCTTTTCTATATTCCTCAGTAGGATTTGACTTCCAATTTTTAAAGGATGTCTTTTTGCCTCCAAGTGCCTTTTTTACTTTGTTGGTTAACCATGGTGGCAATTTTTTGTGTGTGGTCTTCTTACTTTTTTTTTTAATTTGGGGTATATATTTAATTTGAGCCTCTATTATGGTGTTTTTAAAAAGTTTCCATGAGGCTTACAGGCATTTCATTCTTGTGACTGTTCCTTTAATTTCCCTTTAACTAGCTTCCTCATTTTTTGTGTTGTCCCCCTTTCTGAAGTTAAATGCTACTGTGGTGGGTTTCTTTGGTATTTCCCCCTACCTCCACTCACAGGGATGTTAAATTTAATTATATTATGATGGCTATTACTGAGCAGTTCAACTATATTCACCTCTGGGACCAGATCCTGTGCTCCACTTAGCACTAAATCAAGAATTGTCTCTCCCCTTGTGGGTTCCAGGATTAGCTACTCCAAGAAGCAGTCACTATATCCTAGTAAAGAGGAGAGGATAGTCCAATTGTGTCTAGAAACTTTATCTCTGCATCCTGTCCCGAGGAGATATGTACCCAGTCAGTATGGGGATAGTTGGAACCCTCCATTATTATTGAGTTTTCTATTTTTATAGCCTCTCTATTCTCCCTGAGCATTTCACAGTCTCCATCACCATCATACTCAGGTAGTCAATAGTATATTTTTACTTCTATACTCTTATTATTCAAGCATGGAATTTCTGTCCATAGAGATTCACCTAGGATTTTTACTATATTTGACTGTATACTTCCACATATAGTGCCACACCCCCACCAGCACAACCTACTCAGTCATTTCTATTTTGTACCCTGGTATTACCATGTCCCAATGATTGTCATAATTCCACCAACTTTCCGTGATGCCTATTATATCTATATCCTCATTTAATACCACTCAAGTTCACCCCTCTTAGTATTTAGACTTCTAGTATTTGTATACAAGCATTTATAAAATTTGTCACCTTTTAGTTGTCTGTCTTCATGTGACATAACTGAATGGAACTCTTTTTCATTTGACTGTTTCTCTTCAGTTCCTACCTGTACTTTAACAATGTCTATCCTCTCCTCTTTACTAGGATATAGTGAATTTCCATTAATAGATCCTCCCCTACTGGATGTCTCTGTCTGAAACGTGTGCTCCTTCTCACCTGTCAGCTTTCCCCCACCCCTTAGTATAAGGCTAAAACATAGATGCCTAGGGAACTTTTACCCTGAAAACTTAGGTGCTGAGTGAGATTAAGTACTTCCAGTGTTTGGCAGGAGTTTTGTGGATAGCAGTGGAGCCAAACTGGCACTTTGGCATCCAAACTGGAGTGCCTAAGTCTGGGGTACCTCAAGTACCTTTGTGGATCTTGGCCTTAGTTCTTTTGCTTCCTGAGAACAAGGACAGCCATAAAATGGAGAGGAATGTTGGGAGAGAGAAGAGAGGCTCCATTTGCTCATCTTCCACCTGGTGCACCTGTGCAAAGCAGAATACAACTAAAACACCAATGTTCTTCTAGGATAGCAAAAACCATTGTTAAAGCAGGATGGGAACTTGCTTACATTCCTTTCTATTACGTTCTCATACTATTATTGTCAGAAGTGACATTTCTTTTCAAAGAGATGGCACCTCCAGCACAGAAATGCCAAGTATAATTAAAAACTTAAACAAAAACACTTACGATAATGGATTCAAGATAACAAATGCTTTTTACCTTTTGAACTTTTATACTGTCGAGTTGAGCAAAATGTGTCAGCTTCTTTCTTGGTCTTTCTACTGACTTAATGGGAGTTACAACAAGGATACATTTGGCCCAAACTTGGTGAAATTAAAGAGCTGTACTTTAACACTGGCTTCTCTCCTAGAATTATTAATCTGTGATCATTCATACCTGAATGTCTCTTACTAACACAAGTCTTTAAGTCTAATTCTTGTAAAATTAGAATCAGGATGCTTATTGTATTACATTATGGAGTTTTGGAACCTGTTTTAAAGTAAAATGAATTAAAGTCCATATCCTCCAAGCAATAAAATAGAGTGTACAAAAAGAAAAGTTACTGGCCCAACTTCAGCGTTGGTGTCAGCAGGCACAAGCCCAGCTGAAGTAAGTTTTAGTAGAACCTGCTTACACAAAGGGTACCTTTGCCCTACAGTCTTGCAGGAGTTGGGATATATTTATATTATTATGAATAATTTATAAAAATGTATGTAAACCAAGGCCCAGATCCTGAAAAATGATCCATTTACATAACATTTATGCCCATGCATAGTCACATTGATGTTGGGCATAATGTTCAACATGAGCTGAACACTCTGTTGGACTGAAGCCTAGATAGATGAATGAAGCTCTTTCTAAATGAAACCCACAGGCAGATGTTGATTTCAAGCCTTCAGCAAATACTGGGTACTAAGACCATGAGATATTTTGCAAATAATTACAAACCTATCAGAAATAGCCTTCATTTCTGAAGATAAATAGCACATACATCTTACACAATGCAGAAATATTTTATAGTGTATGTTTATTCTGTATTGGCAATTATCTTCTGATAAATTAATAAATAAAAATATTGGGCCTGATCCTCAGCCTGTAAATCAGCAAAGTCAATGGAGATATGCCGTTTACACCACCTTAGGATTTGGCTGGCTGCTTTTAACATAAACACACACACCTTATTGCAATTGACTGATGGCTGATGTCCAAAATATCCTTGCATCAAAAAGCCTCCAAAATGGAACTTCCTACATCAAGAAGGTTCAAATGATGTAATTCAGTCCTGTTTTTAAAGGAAATGCACTAGATGATTGTTTCACTAGGTTTACCACTTAAAGCTTGGGATTCCTTATAAACCTAATGTAGTTATCTAGTACTACTGCTAGAATAAACCTCTAAAGAAAGAAAACTAGAACAAATATTAACAAAAGAAAAATGTTAAAATTCAACTATTAAATATGGTTCAGAGGGATTTGTTGAACAAGGACTGAGGCTCCAATTCTGCAAACATTTATGCATATGCTTAAGTTTATGCACAAGCAGTCCCAACGGGACTACTCATGTACGCCAATTAAGCATGTGTTAATTTTTACTTGGAGATTTCAATGCCCGAGTCGGGGCTGACAGCGAGAACTGGAAAGGAGTAATTGGGCCACATGGTGTAGGCAAAATGAACAGCAATGGATGACTCCTTTTGAGTCTTTGTTCTGAAAATGACCTGACCATTACTAACACTCTGTTCCGACAAGCGGACAAATACAAAACGACGTGGATGCACCCTAGGTCCAAACAGTGGCATCTGATAGATTATGCCATTGTTAGAAGGCGAGACATCCGAGACGTACTGATTACTAGAGTTATGCGAGGTGCAGGGTGCTGGACAGATCACAGATTAGTCAGGACGTCTCTTCAACTCTACATCGTTCCTTCTCGGCACAAACGCCCTAAGCATGTGCGACCTGCTTTCAATATAGCCAAACTGAAAGATGCTCAATGTTTCAACAAATTCCAGAAGAGTCTTGATGACAAACTGACATCCCACGGACAACTGATCGGTACTGTAACCGAAAAGTGGGACCAGTTCAAGCAGATAGTGACTGACACAGCAATAACATCTCTTGGACCAAAGAAAAGAACACATCAGGATTGGTTTGATGAGAACCAAGAAGAAATATGCTCAGCACTGGAAGTAAAGAGAAAAGCTTTTATCGAATGGCAGAATGATCCCTCCTCAGTCTCTAAGCGGGACCATTTCAAGGACCTTCAGAGCAAAACACAGAAAGACCTCCGTCAGATACAAGACAACTGGTGGGAGAGCAAAGCCAAAGAAATTGAGCACTATGCTGAGACCCACAACTTAAAGATGTTCTTCAGTGCTATTAAGACTGTCTATGGACCTTCTAAACCAAGGACCACCCCATTGCTCTCATTAGACAACACAACACTGATTAAAGATAAAGAAAGCATCAACGAAAGATGGCGAGAACACTTTAGCAACCTTCTCAATAGACCATCAACCGTGAATAATATTGTCCTCAATGAAATTCCACAACAACCTGCTCTGACAGATCTTGACTTTCCGCCTACTATAGATGAGATTAAGAAAGCTATTAGCCAGATGAGTTCAGGGAAAGCTCCTGGAAAAGATGGGATACCAGCAGAGAGATACAAAACAGCAGGTCCAGCAGCACTAGCAGCGTTCCACAGCATGATCATCAACATCTGGGAGGATGAAAACATACCACAGGACCTCCGCGATGCTACTATTGTTTCTCTTTTCAAGAACAAAGGCAGCAAAGCAGAATGTGGAAACTATAGAGGCATATCCCTCCTATCCGTTGGAGGGAAGATCATCGCCCGCATCATCTTGAACCGCCTAATAGCCAGTATTTCCGAGGCAAATCTACCTGAAAGTCAATGTGGTTTTCGACCTGGCCGGAGCACAGTCGATATGGTGTTTGCTGTCAGACAAATAGAAGAGAAGTGCATTGAACAGAACATGCACCTGTATGCTGTCTTCATAGATCTGACAAAGGCGTTTGATACAGTCAACAGGGAAGCCCTTTGGACCATTCTAACACGACTTGGCTGCCCATGAAAATTTGCCCAGATTATACGCCTTTTTCATGACAGCATGACAGGCGAAGTATTGTCTGATGGAGCCACATCAGCCCCCTTTAACATCACCAACAGCGTGAAACAAGGATGTGTTCTTGCTCCTGTCCTATTTAACCTGTTCTTTGCATGTGTCCTTAACCATGCAACGAAAGATATGGACCGAGGTATATACTTGAAATACCAGCACGATGGTTCACTTTTTGACCTCCGTTGCCTGAATGCAAAGACTAAGACAGTGCAGAAACTCCTTCTTGAGGCACTCTTTGCTGACGACTGTGCCCTCATGGGTCACACTGAAAATGATCTTCAGCCCATTGTCAACAAGTTTGCTGAGGCCTCGCAACTTTTCGGACTAACTATCAGCCTCGGAAAGACAGAAGTTGTCCATCAACCTGCACCTGGATCAAATGCTTCTGTCCCGAGTATCTCCATTGACAGCACTCAGCTGAAAGTAGTGAAGAACTTTAAATACCTGGGTAGTGTCATATCCAGTGATGGATCACTGGATAATGAGATCAACGCACGAATATCCAAAGCAAACCAGGCACTTGGCTGTCTGCGTGTCAAAGTTTTAAATCACCACAACATCCGGATGTCAACAAAACTGCTTGTGTACAGAGCTGTTGTTCTTTCATCTCTTTTGTACGGGTGCGAAACATGGACACTATATAGGCGTTACATCAAGCAGCTCGAAGCATTTCACATGCGCTGCCTCCGCAACATCATGAAGATCCGCTGGCAAGACAAAGTGCCCAATCTCGAGGTCCTCAAGAGAGCCCAGATGACAAGCATCGAAATGATGATCATGAAGTCACAGCTACGTTGGACCGGTCATGTCAGCCGCATGGATGCCAACAGAATCCCCCACCAGCTTCTGTATGGTGAGCTCTCCCAGGGCATCCGGCATATAGGTCGTCCACGGAAACATTACAAGGACACCATCAAAGCCAATCTGCAGTACAGCAGTATTAAACCTAGGGACCTTGAGGATGCCGCCAGCGACAGAACACAGTGGCGTGCAACAGTCAGAAATACCTGCATCGCTTTTGAGGAAGACCGCTGCCGGCGTCTACAAGAGGCACGCGAACGACGTCACAGAGCATCAGCAGCACATAATCCATTGACCGCGAACTTCCCATGCACCATCTGCAGCAAAATGTGCACCTCTAGAACTGGCTTGTACAGTCATCAGAGGGCACACCATGAGACCAACAATTGATGACCTGCACAGATTTTGTCATCATCGGATCGATGGACTACCAAGGAATTTTTACTCAGTCAGGGCATAAGTGAAATTTTTAATAGAATATAAACTGAACATTTTAAATAGGATGATTAAGACATGGCATACAATTCTGAATGAAAGAGAAGTACAGTATAATTTAAAAGGTGTAATGTAAGAATAGCTCAGTTATAAAAAATGTTGCATTGAATTTCAATTACATTTAGGTAGTACACTATTTCAAGGAAAACTGTAGTAATTTTTAGTACTGACTTTGGGCTCTGATACTGTAAAGACTTATGCATCTGCTTAACTTTACATATTGTGAGAGTAATCCCTTCAATGAGACTATTCATAATGTGTTAAATTAAGCAAGTGCGGAATAAGCTTGGTTTCATCCACAGATTTTATGAGCATACTCTCCACTCCATTATCCAAATCATTAATGAAAATATTGAATAGTACTGGACACAGGACAGACCACTGTGGGACCCTGCTGGATATACTCTCCCAGCGAACCACTGATAACTACTCTTTAAGTACGGTCTTTCAATCAATTGTGCACCCACTTTATAGTAATTTCATCTAGACCATATTTCCCTAGTTTGCTTATGAGATTATCATGTAGGGCTGTGTGAAAAGATTTACTAAACATGAAGTTGTATCATGTCTACTTATTCCACCCATCCACCAGGCCAGTAACCCTGTCAAAGAAGAAAATTAGGTTATTTTGGCATGATTTGTTCTTGATAAATTAATGTTGGCTATTACTTATCACTTTATTATCCTCTAGATGATTACAAATTGATTGTTTAATCATTTGTTCCAGTATCTTTCCAGATATTGAAGTCAGGCTAACTGGAGTGGAGATTATGTTTATAAAATTTGTGGATGACACCAAGCTGGGAGAGGTTGGAAGCACTTTGGAGGACAGGATTAGAATTCAAAAGGACCTGGAGAAATTAGAGAATTAGTCTGAAATCAACAAGATTCAATTCAATAAAGACAAGGGCAAAGTACTACACTTAAGAAGGAAAAGTCAAATGCACAATTACAAAAGGGAGAGTAACTAAGAGAGAGGAGAGTCTAAGAGGTAGTACTGCAGTTGTGAAAAAGGCTAATATCATTCTGGGATGTATTAACGGGAGTATAGTATGTAAGACACCGGAGGTAACTGTTCCATTCTACTCAGCGCTGGTGAGTCATCAGTTAGAGTACTATGTCCAGATTTGGGTGTCACACTTTAGGAAATATGGGGACAAATTGGAGAGAGTTCAGAGGACAGCTATAAAAATGATAAAAGATTTAGAAAACCTGACCTTTGATGAAAGGTTTAAAAAACTGAACAAGTTTGGTCTTAGGAAAAGACAACCAAGGGGGGCCCTCATAATAGTTTTCAAATATGTTAAGGGCTGTTATAAAAAGGATGGAGATCAATTGTTCGTCATGTCCCCTGAAGGTAGAACAAGAAGCAATTGGCTTAATCTGCAGTAGGGGAGATCTAGGTTAGATATTAGGAATAACTTTCTAATTATAAGGTTAGGTATTGGAATAGGTTACCGAGGGAGCTTGTGTAATCTCCATCATTGGAGGTTTTTAAGAACAGGTTAGACTTGTGGTTCTCAACCTATTTACCATTGTGGGGCACATACACAGCTCTCTGTGTTATGTGGGCAGCATCCACACAATATATATACTACCTGTATATATATTATATATATACCCCTATCTAGGGGAGGGATAGCTCAGTGGTTTGAGCATTGGCCTGCTAAACCCAGGGTTATGAGCTCAGTCATTGAGGGGACCACCTAGGGATCTGGGGCAAAATCAGTACTTGGTCCTGCTAGTGAAGGCAGGGGGCTGGACTTGATGACCTTTCAGGGTCCCTTCCAGTTCTATGAGATAGGTATATCTCCATATATTATATTATATTATCTACCAAAAAAAAAAAGGTTTATTATTTGTTATATGACAGCAATACAATTCAAATCAATATAGTACCTTTCATTTTAACACTGTCTACCAAGAGTATTTCAAATAAGAAAATAAGTCAAAACATTTACTGTTAAAATTAATTTACTAAGAGGGTGGCATGGCATGCTTCACTGCTACCCTCACTTCTGTGCTGCTGCTGGCAGTGCGGCTGGGCTGAGCACCTGGAAAGTGTGGTTGCAGAGCCTGCCTGCAAAGATGGGGATCCCTGCCCAATGCAGTGTGCCCTCCCTGCCAGGGATTTCCCCCCATGCACCCAGCCCCCCCACCAGGGGCTGCCCCCCAGACAGGGAACGCCCCCCATCACCCAACCTCCCTGAGACTGTCCCCCCAGCATCCGGACACCGCCCTCTCCCGACACTGGGCTGGCACATGTGGCTGCCATGCAGAGATAGAATACTCTGTCCAAGGCAGAATGCCCCCGCCAGGGATTGCCCCCTCCAACATCCAGTCCCCCATCCAGGGACTGTCCCCCATGCATTCAGCCCCGCACCAAGGGACTGCCCCTCAGCATCCTTCCAGCAGCTGCCCCCAGCACCCATCCAGGGACTGCAAACAGTCCCCCCCACCTGGAGTCTGTCCCCCATACACTGGCTTCACCCCCCTCCCTGCAGCCCGAGCTCCCTGCCCCTCCTCCCTAGTCCCCAGCCCCCTACACCCCCTCCCTGTGCACCCTGTGGCCCTAGCCCCTGCACCACCTCCCTGTGCCCGCTGGTCTCCTACCTCAGCTGCACATAGCTCAGCTGTGCAGCCCGTCCTACCTGCCTACCACTGCGGTCCTAGTGCCATAGCCTGCTCCAGCTGGGGACACTGGACCCGTGATCTTGGGGGGGGGAGGGCACTGAGCACCCTGGTCTCCTGCCAATGCTGCTGGGCCTGATCCTGCAGGGGCAGGGGGCTGACACTGGGTAAGATTTTAAAAAATGTCTAAGTCCCCTTTTCAAAAGTCTCTTAGAAGCCTAATGTCATGTCTATACTTACAAGTTTTGTGACTTTAACTAGTTTTGAGTGGCAACCCACCCCCTCCCTCCACCAACTCATCCCCCCAGTGTAAATGCAGTTATACAGGTAAAAGAGTGCTTATGATGCTATTGCTTATTTCAATTTGGGATAGAAAATAAACTCAGTATAAAATGCTTTATACTGTATCTACACTAGAGCTTTTACCAGCATAACTATGTCAGCAAAAAAAATTACATCCCTTATTTATATAACTATGCCAGTAAAACTTTTTAAGTATAGATCAGCCTAGTCTCACTGAAAGCCAATGGGATGGAGCCTAAGTCATTTCTGAGAATGCAGCTTAAGCACTTTTAAATATTTTACTTCCATAGACTCATCTGGCACCCAAAAGGTGAAGGAGGAACACAGAGTCAGGCAAACCTTGTAATAATCCCAAGTTATATTTGGAATACAAGCCCAATTTGTTGCATCAAAACCACACTAATATTTGCAGCAACCTTCAATGATATTTAAAATAACTGTCCTACAAATGTAAAGAGCAGAACTGATTTGAGACTGGCCAACTGCATTGACAAAGATTAAAGTAAGTGAACTTTAATTTGGCCCTCCTGGGATATTTTTGCTGAGGAATAATAATAAATGATGCATGTGGACAGTTGTTTCATACATGGCCACCAACTGCAGACTATGGTTATCTTAAAAGAAAGAAGCAGACATCTGTTGTGCAGTCCAGGCACCAATTAAGATCTAGTAAGATTTCACTGGGGTTGAGATAAGAGAAAAAGGCAGATGTTAACAAGGAAAACAATAAACCTCTGCATAAACAAACATTACCACTCTGTCTTCATGCAATTTAATAAGTGAAATACAAGCATTTCACTGAATGTTGTTGAATATTCAGTTAATGGAGTTTTGTCCGGTATGAGAGTGAACAAAATTAAAAAAGCTATTCCATAGAATATTCCTTAGAATTCACTACAGTTGAAAACTGAAAACTTGTTAAATGACAATGGTTAAAAAGAGACATAATTAGATAGTTCTATCAGAGTTTGTCAAAAAACTACTTTGTAAATTGTAGTATTGATTAGTAGTTCTCCCCTCCTTGGCTGAGTGCCTGTTTAAGGCACTGAATTGAAACCTTCATCAATAAGTGACTTCTTATGGATTTTTTTACTACCTTTTCTGACGATATAAGCTCATTCCTAGCTTTTCCAGATGTTTAACATCTTGTCTCTAGCTGTTAATTATATTGTAGATAACAAAGATGGAGAGTTAGAGATTATATTAATTACCTTTATAATTATGCTATGCTGGGGGGGTGTTCACATCTAAAGGGCAGTGGACAATATATAGAAAATGCATGGAATTGTTCCAAATACAATTGCATGTGTAAACCCCCGAGGCATTTTTATCTTGCCAACTGGTACTTCATGAGATCTAAAATAAAATATGTCACAGTACCCTGAAAGTAAGACAGGAGCAATATTTTCACATTTGTGATTTCTTTCTCATGTAGGCCTTCCTTTCACACACACGTTCTTTAATAAAAAACAAGGTACACAATCTAAGGAAAGCCCCATTCTTCGTGTCTGAATTTATGACTCTACTATACTATATTACAGGACCATAATAAAGTGAAACATCTTGGCTGTGATCCTCTTGTTTTCTTTTCAACAACAGTAAATTAGTTTAAAGGTGTTGCATTGTCAGCACTTGCACTTAGAATCTCTCCCCCATGAATATGTAAAGTATTCAATCTCATTTGTACCTAAGTCAGTAGAGTTACTCTGGATTTACATTGGTTTAATTGAGATCAGAACTTGGTTCACTGTGAATAAGTAATGTACTTCAACAGCCCTGAGATCATTTACAGTTTTGAAAATTAAGTTTCTTGAAATGTGGTAAGGTAATAAAAGCTAGAGCTTTCCACAATCAGACAGACCACGGGAAGATGAGCAAATGGAGGAAGTGGCATAAGAGCTATTTGGCTCACCATCAAGTCTGGCTCAAAGGTGATCAGCACAGGATTTGTGGTGGTGGTAGCAAAAGTGGTGTAATGTCATATTTGTGTTTCCCAGTCTTGGAGCTGGCAGAGATCTAGTTTGGCCTTGCTGCAACATACAGAACCCTCAGGGATCCTCTACATCCAGCCCAGCCACGTGTCACTCTAAGGGGCTGTTTTGAAAGCAAGGGATTGTCTGAGTGCAGCAGTGCTACCACCCCCCGTTTCTGCATAGCCATGCCCCTACATTATCCGGGGATTCCTTAATGCCAAGAAAATCCTCATCTGGCTGGGTTAGCCTGCTTTATGCCCCTTTATGTTGCCATCAGGGCAAAGAGGCCAAAGTAGGGCTAAGAATCTGATCTACAGTGTCTCTCTACATGGAACGGAGAGAGGAATCCACATGAAACCTCCTGGCTGGAGAAACAGAAGCTGCCATCCACCCCTATTCCATGTGAGAGTGAGTGGGGAAAAAAGAGATGCTCTTTTACCCCACCTATCTCTCCTAGCAGCCAAGTAGGGAGACAGAGACGGAGAGGAAGGCCCTACCTCTCAATTGTGCGTGTATTTTAGGTTAAAAATATACCTAAAGCCTCTTAATTCTGTGTTCTTATTTTAGAGGTCTTGGAGCTGGCTGTACTGCAGTGAGGAATACTGAAAAGTTATTTATTACACTAACTTATTGTTAATAAAAGAGTAAACTATAGTCCAAGTAATAATGGGAGATCCCACTTTATAATACGACATATATTGTTATGACAAAAAATAGTTTAATAAAAATCATAATAGTATCCAACACTCCTTGTAAATTGTCCATCAGATTTGCTTCAACATTTATTTTAGATACAGCAAAAGTATTTTAGCAGTAGATTATCTAGACACATTATATGATTTCACTAGCATTATAGTGAAATTATTGACTAACACTCACATTTGATTAAATTATTTGTTTATTTACCAGGTGACTTAGTAGCCACAATGAAAATTAGCACAATAAAGCTTATACCTCCGTATAAATGAGCATGACTCTAGTTCTCTGCCTCATTCATTTGATAAATTTGCAATTATGTCTCTTATGATTTACTGGGCATATTGGTGATTCTTATTAAGATGTCCTCAGAAAGAAAACAATGCTGTATGAAACAGGTGGCAGAGGAGAACTATTAAGAAGACCAGCTCAGTACAGTAGTATTTCAATTCTTCTTCCAGTGGGTGTTGCTAAAAGAAATGCTTGTGGCTGTGAGAAACAAAGAAGTTGAATGGATTAGCCAATATGTCCAATCTGCCCCCTAATTATACACCAGAAGAAAGACTTAATACATCTGCCAATTAAAATAAATGTCTTCAACTGCCATGGACTAGCAAAGCAGGCAAGTCAGTATTGCTGTAATATGATCCCATCTAGAATTTCTTTTAATTTCTAATAAGCTTCTTACGGACAATGGGTCCCACCTGTTTAGATCACCTACTAGCTGGGAAAGAATCCCCTTGCTAACACTTTCTTTTAGCTTGGCATCTGTATAATTATTATTTATATATATTTTCTTCCTAGAAGAGATTAATATGCCTTGGGAAACATCTCCCAAATCACCTGTATTACACAGGGAACCATCTCAACCACCTATTATTGACAGACAGGTTTATTTAAATCTTTAGTATTAAAGAGATTATACATTTAAGATCTCTTATTCTTATTAGCAACCTTCATTTAAACCAGGCTTTTATAAAAACCTGTTTAAACTTTCTGAAGTTTTACATATTCATCAGTAAGTCTACGTTTTAGTCACAGGTATTTTTAGTAAACGTCATGGACAGGTAACGGGCGGTAAACAAAAATGTACAGACTGTGACCTGTTCATGACTTGTACTATATACCCCTGACTACACCTTGGGTACTCTGAGGCAGGGAGCGTCCCGGGGGCACTGTGGGTGCTTTTGGGGGTGTGCGCGGCCCGGGGGGTACTATAGGTCTTATGGGGGGTGGTGGCAGCGTGCAGCCCAGGACCCCCGCAGGTGCTGGGGAGGGGCAGCGGCACACGGCCCGAGACCCCTGCTGCTGCTGGCGGAAAGCGAAGAGAGGGGAACTGGGCAGTGGTGCGTGGCCCAGGACAGCTGCTGGGGATGAGGTGGGCAGCCTGAGACCACCGCTGCTGCTGGGTGTGTGTGTGCGTCAGCCATGACCTCCGTGACAGACTCGCAGCCTTATTCATCAGTAAATGAATGCACATTTTAACATAGCTGGGTATAGACCGAGGTGGGCAAACTACGGCCCGAAGGCCACATCCGGCCTGTGGGACCATCCTGCCCGGCCCTTGAGCTCCCGGTCTCTCCCCCGCTGTCCCCTCTCCCCCGCAGTCATGCCGCCGCGTGGGCAGCGCTCTGGGCGGCGGGGTTGTGTGCTGCTGCTGAGCAGCGCGACAGCGTGTCTGGCTCCGCCTGGGTGGTGCGGCTGCCAGACATGCTGCTCTGAGCGGCATGGTAAGGGGGCCAGAAGGTTGGATAAGGGGCTAGGGGATACTGGGGGGCAGACAGGGAGCAGGGAGCGGTTGGATGGGGTGGAGGTTCTGGGGGGCGGTCAGGGGACGGGGGGATTGGATAAGCGTGGGAGTCCCGGGGGGGACCTGTCAGGGGGCGGGGGTGTGGATAGGGGTCAGGGGACGGGGAACACGGGGGGTTGGATAGGCTTGGAGTCCCAAGGGGCCTGTCAAGGGGCAGGGGTGTGGATAGGGGTCAGAGCAGTCAGGGGACTGGGAGCAGGGGGGTTGGAAAGGGGGTGGGGTCCCGGGGGTGGTTAGGGGACAAGGAGCATGGTGGGTTGGATGGGTCGGGAGTTCTGAGGGGGGCAGTCAGGGGGCGGGAAGTGGGAGGGGTCGGATAGGGGGCAGGGGCCAGGCTGCTTGGGGAGGCACAGCCTTCCCTACCCGGCCCTCCATACAGTTTTGCAACCCCAATGTGGCCCTCGGGCCAAAAAGTTTGCCCACCCCTGGGCAAAAAATGCTTCCTGCAAACTGCAATAATAATTTAAAGTCATGATTGGATTATCTTTACACAAAACAGGTAATCTTAAAGATGAGTTCTTATTTCTTCTCTCTGGCACATTAAAATCCACATCTAGTAGCACCTCACTGCTATGCTGCAGTACCATGAATTAAAAGTAACAGAAAATAGAATACTTACGATTCAGTTTTCAAAATATAAAATCTTAAAAAAATACTAGTAGATAAATGAAAAGATAGTGAATCTTAATGCAGTTGAGTGGTCACTTATGGCCATTCAAGCACCCCCAGGCACGTTGGGGGTGGTGCAGAGCTGCATTTTCCCATGGGAAGTTCCAGAAGGTAGAATGCCTGTCCAAACTTAAGAGTTTGCAGGAAGAGACGTGCCACTGTACCACAACTCTGTTTCCTTCTGCACAGTCTTTAATTATGGGATCACAAATTGTTTCCCAACCAATATAATACAATAGTTTTTCTACAACCCTGGATAAACGTGTGAACCTAGGATAGATTATATTTTTTAAAACTGTACCGCATATAGAGTTGAGTGTATAATTCATAATGAATGATTGGTACAATATATTCAGTCTCTTTTTCTCTAGTTGAATATTTACAAGCAGGTCATGGTATTTTTAAACTGTATTTGTTATTTGAATTTGTACAACAAATACATTTTCACACTTTTTATTCTCTGGTTGATCATGAATATTTATAATTCAATCTGTGTTGCTTAGTTGTGATTGGTCAGATAAGTCACATGTTATTGTTGAGTTCCTGATTTGATGTAAATGCAAGCTCTCCTGGGATGTGCTATCTGCTAGCCCATGCATTCTGGGCTAAACAGTTTTGCTGCAGGAAGGTATGTGTGGTAAAACTGCATGCTGGACTAGTACTGTATGCACTCCAAGAGAACCAGAAGAATGTAGATTCAGCACACAGGTTCCTCAGTCTGCCCTAAGAGGAATGACAACAGGTGCCAATTACAGGAGATTTTTATACTTCCATCTGCTCTCTCAGCTACAGGAAATGAACTCATGTCCGGGTTCAGTACTGCAGCATTCCAGCCAGGGGAGACTGAAAAAAAAAACCTGGCCAAGCTGCCTCTGTTGCTCTGAAATGGGCAAGTCTAAAACAGAAGTGATGTCTATGTATGAGATTTTTTGCAGTGGGAACATTGTATTTAATGGACACTTCAAAACTCCCAGTGTGAAATATGTAAATATGTCCCATCTCATGGTTCTGGTATCTCTGTGAGCGACACAGGATTTCATGGTTGTGATAGCAGGCAATGAAATATTATTTGTTTTTAAATGTGAGAAAATTGCAAGATATTATACAGCATTCAGGAATATACAAATTATCTAGCTTGAGTTACTTCCAAAATCATAATCCACCAGCCAAAACCAAGTGCTTCGTAGCTGGTTTTAAATTTAACTGAAGATTTTCATGTATATCTAAGAAACAGAATCATATAAAAATAAATATGCCAAATAACCAAGCCGCATCTTGTATAGAATGTTAATAAAAAGTGTTTTTAATGTGAGAGCCTTGTGATATCTAATCCTAGACTAGAACATACCCTCCAGAGGAAAAAACCTGTGGGAAAAGATCAGAGGAAGGAAAACTCTATAGGGCTCTTTGAAGAAATTTCCTCAGATAATTTCATAAGAAGGAGGTATTGGGAGTGTCCAACTGCTTGAAGTAGACAGCTTTTCTTGCAGGAGGCAAACTAATGCCCTCCTAGAATCCAGGGAAGCCCCTATAAGTGGGAGAACTTGAATAACGCAAAGACCAACTTCTCCAGATTCACTCAACCTAAGAGTATTTAATAAAGAATAAGTGATCTTCTGATAAATGAATCATACCCTGATAAGTCTAAGAAGCCATCCGTAGGCCCTGATGATGAAGGTAGGTAGTTGCCAAACCAAGACACTCAGCAAACACTGTGTAGCTACTGCTTGTCCAAAAGACTGGACTGACACAGGTTGTCTCCTACATATAACCTGAAGTACTTCTTGGGCTTTGGCCTCATGAAGATGTAGAGGAGTGCACCCTGAAGTTGACGGGCCTAATCTATTTTGTGAATTGAAAGCAAGGATTATAGTGCCCAGAAATACAGTAAGGTTCTAGCATTGTAACCAGTGTTATACCCTCTGTTTCCAGAAAAGATTGGACTTCACTATATAGTAGTCTACTATGAGAAGGATTGATTGGTTTGGATTTTGACATGACTTCACACTGAAACAATGATTCAATAAACTCCAGGTTCCATAAATTGGAAGAGAGATCCTGCCCAATCTGCAACTGAAATTAAAATAGGTTTTAGGTCTGGCAAACAATAGCTTTACTGGATCTCCAGAAGAAATCAATAGACTCAAGATGGATGAAGAAGACTGTTTATATCATTGACAATTTTTTTTTTTCAAAATCACTGTGAAACTCTTTGGAGAAGAACAGTGGAATAAATGGCATCTCTGAGATCAGAAAGAGCATTGTTTCCTTCTCTACAGAGACTAACCCAGCCTCAGTGATCCAGCTGTTAATCTGATGACAAATCTGGACTCAAGCAAGCCTGTGAATGAGAATGGACACCAAGTCTGGCATATAAGAACATAAGAACGGCCATACTGGGTCAGACCAAAGGTCCATCTAGCCCAGTATCCTGTCTACCGACAGTGGCCAATGCCAGGTGCCCCAGAGGGAGTGGACCTAACAGGCAATGATCAAGTGATCTCTCTCCTGCCATCCATCTCCATCCTCTGACAAACGGAGGCTAGGGACACCATTCCTTACCCATCCTGGCTAATAGCCATTAATGGACTTAACCACCATGAATTTATCCAGTTCTCTTAAACGCTGTTATAGTCCTAGCCTTCACAACCTCCTCAGGTAAGGAGTTCCACAAGTTGACTGTGCGCTGCGTGAAGAAGAACTTCCAAGGTATTTGTTTTAAACCTGCTGCCTATTAATTTCATTTGGTGACCCCTAGTTCTTGTATTATGAAGGCAGCCCTCAAGGAGTACCTTGCTACCTCCTGACCTTCCTTAACAATCTCAAGGAATTACTTCTTACCCTCCAGGATATGGTCCAACCAGGTATTTCTGACGTGACAGATCTCTGCAGCTGGAAATATCCTCCAGTTCATATTTATTTCACTTGCACTGGATGAGATCATCAAGAATCCATGGCTTGCTATTTGTGTTCCTCTGTGGATATTGATGTCTTTCCTATGAATCTAGTAGTGCTCTATTACATGGTTTAGAGTTTGAGAAGTGAAAGCAGGGATTACAATACCCCAGGTTTATTCAACAGTTGGAATACATTTTTGTGTATTTGTTTGCAATATCAAAAGTTATAAAAACAGTTAATATATACATAGTGTACATTCATTTGATCAAATTTACATATTAAGGGAAAGTTTTTGAAAGTCATTTGCAATAAATGTGAGAAATTATCCCAATGTTTCACCAAAACTGTAGAAGCCAGAGGCCAATCAAAAATCTTATTGTCCAGCAGCATAGGACTACTAATAACCAATTTTGGACAACTGAATTTTAAATACATACTGTACAAGCTGCTGACTTGAACTTTAAAGTCCTCTGAGCACTGAATGACTAGCATGTCTGATCTAAGGCTGAATGTGAACATTGGTACCCCATCTCAATTTGTAAACACCACTAAAAAGCAGAATGGATTGGACTGTGTGGGCTTCTACTTTGCTAAATTTCTCAATCAGTTACATCCAAAGTCACACCTTTGGAGGAGTGGACATTTAAATATCTTCTCTCTCCATAATGTATTATTTATGTTTGGTGGCATTTACTAAGGCAGATGTTCAGTTTTCATTTTAAGCCTCTGATCAGATACACAGATCAGTTAATGCACTCGGGATTTTCAAGTGCAGATCATATCAGCATTTACCCTGGAGGGAAGGGACACAAAAGACAAGAGCATTCCTTCTGATCAGCATCACATTAGACAGTTAAACAGTAGCAGTATCCCGCTCCTAGAACCCTACATGGACTCTTCTCATGAATTTGTCATACTTTTAAATTTTATTCATTTATTTGTTTATTATAGAATATTGGTATATCAGTCAATTACAAATGGCATAGAAAAAATACTAAAATGATTCTTACACTACAAATCTGCTATACCATTGCCATCTCCACTTAATGCTTTGATTTTGCCATCTCCACTTTGTTTCCAGTAGCATGTGTGCATGTTTTCTCTCAAACACCAGCACAATCAGTTATGAACGATCATGGATTAAAGGACACAGGGAGGAGAGAAACAGGGTTACTTGTGAGAAATGTGAAGTTTCTTCATACACTCAGAATTGTTGAATAAGTGTACAATGATGAAACCTACTAAGGACATGGATCCACATCAATACTTCTCTTTATTTTTGAGAGAATGAGAATGTTACTAAATGTTAAGAAATAAAAGAGAAAAAACAGTCTGGACAATAAACAACAAGCAAACGCTCTGTAAATATGTGTAGAAAATGTAAATAAATGTAGAAGTATGACCTGACATGACAATGACTACAACTGGTGCATGGTTTATGGATTACATACTGTAATGCCACAGGCTCTCAGCTAGTAATAGCTGGTATAAAAGAAGTTTTCTTATACAGTAACTCACTTAAAGTCATCCCGGTTAACGTCGTTTCGTTGTTACGTTGCTGATCAATTAGGGAACATGCTCGTTTAAAGTTGTGTAATGCTCCCTTTTAAAGTCGTTTGGTAGCCGCCTGCTTTGTCTACTGCTTGCAGGAAGAGCAGCCCATTGCAGCTAGCTGGTGGGGGCTTGGAACCAGGGTGGATCGGCAGCCCCCCTATCAGCTCCCCGCTCCCCTAAGTTCCCTGTGCAGCAGCTGCCTGTAGTTCAGCTGTGTCCCTCCCCCCACTGCCATGTGCTGCTCCTGCCCTCTGCCTTGGAGCTGCTCCCCGAGACTCCTACTTGCTGTGCCGGGGGGGAGGGAAAGAAGAAGGAGGCTAATGTCAGGGTGTCCCCCTCCCCCCTGCTCCTGCACCCCGCTTACCCCATCTTCCATAGAGCAGGGCTCAGGAGGGAGGGAGCTTGTAGCAGCTACGGTCTAAGCAAGCTGATCTAATTAACAAGGCAGTGTACTTAAGGGAAATGCGCATATCTCCCTCCATTCCTGCTGCCTTGCTGAGTGAGAGAGTTAACCCTTGAGGGCTCAGCCAATTGCTAGTTCATCATTTAGCAGTAAGGGAAATATCCCACCCTCTGACTCCTTCACCTCAACCAAGCTTCACAATCATCATCACTGTGTACCAGTATTAAATTGTTTGTTTAAAACTTATACTCTCTCTCTCTCTGTGTATATATATAATATGGTCTTTTGTCTGGTGAAAAAAATTTCCCTGGAACCTAACCCCCTCATTTACATTAATTCTTATGGGGAAATTGGATTCGCTTAACATCGTTTCGCTTGAAGTTGCATTTTTCAGGAACCTAACTACAACATTAAGTGAGGAGTTACTGTACTTTCTTTAGTAAAACTGTGAGCATGCCTTCTACATATGCAGTCCTGTGAAGTACTCCGATTTTGTCAAAAGGAGAAAGAAAAGATGAATTAATGATTCTTGGAGCATTATTTTATTCTGATTCCTGTACACAGAAGTCTGAATCAGTAGCACTAGAGTATAACAAATGCAAAGAAAATGGCAGGCAGAAGAATTTCTTGGGCAGTGAAGACAAGAAGACAATTTCATGGATCTCAGTTAATAAAGAGGTAACATAAGAAAGGGTGGTTGGTAATGATTCCAAAAGATCATGTACAATAACTAGTGAACTGCATCACTATGAAGCTATTGCGCTATCCCCTGCTTCACTCAAATACTCCCAAACATGAATCAATTCACTCAAGAGCATAGCTAGAAAAAAACCTATTCTGCTTAAAGTAATTGACAAATGTCAGTGAAATACAGGAGGGATGAGGAGCAAGAGGCTTGGGAAAGTATTTATCATCCTCTTTTGGGGAAGGGAAAGGGAAAGGGGAGTCCAGGTAGAAAACCTCCCTCCTTGTCTCTCCCCTTCCTTTCAGTCATGATCCTTTCTCTCACCTCTCTCATCCCCACATTAGGACCTTCGTTGATCTGCTCTGTGGGTTCTTGCAACACAGCAGAAGTGGTTACAATTTTGATCATTGATGCATATAGTGTGAGTGCTTCAGAGGCTGGAATGTCTGCTATACAGACCTAGCCATACAGAGCAGAAGAAAACAGGACAGGGAGAGAATAAAAAAATTGAGAGTGAGACAACACTATCACAGGCAATAAGAAATTACTCTTGTCTTGAGGATTAGAGTCTTCTATTATGTGCAGGATGCTTGCCATCTAATAATAATATATGATTAAATAAGCAGGCAGACAAGAGTGTCATAATGAGATTATTCTCCTATTTAAGAGAACAAAGGATGCTAGCTAAGTGTGAGACATAACGTTCCCTTCTAGATAAGACATTGACAGGTTGCATTTGAAGCAGTGTTTTCTTTCCAACTTCAGTTTCAAGGTCTCTTCATTACAGCTTCAGGCCTGGTCTACACTTAAAAAGTTTTGCTGGCACAGCTATGTCTGTTAGGAGTGTGGGGGGAAAAATAACATCCCTAATTGACATAGCTATGCCAGCAGTAGCTGTAGCGTAGATGCAATTATCAGGAAAAAAAATCCTTTCGTCAGTATAGTTTATTTTTTGGGGGGAAACTGGTATAAGCTATACTGGCAAAAGACGTTTGCCAGTATAAGCTGCATCTCCACTAGGAAGGTTTGCCAGCATAGCTATACTTATACTGGCAAACACTTCTGAGTGTAGACAAGGCATCAGTCTAGTCGTACCGCCAACTAACTTTTTGGACTCCTCTGAATACCTCTATTTTTATTCCTTCCAGGAATGTCTCTTTTGACACCTGAATTTACATCTGTAGTTTTATATTTGTACCAAAATTGCTTTCTCTACACTTCTCTCCTTGCTTGCTCCTCCTCAACACTGAAATCTCTGAAGCTCTACTCTACACTATAGCTTTATTTTACTAGTAGTCCCTGCAACTTAATAATGTATTTTTCTTTACACTTGTAATATACACTTGATATTCTACTGTATTTTCTTTACTATCAATTTAAACCCCTCTAATTCCATCTGACAGCTGTAACTGAAACACTAAGGGATCCATCACGTTGTGCATTATCCTGATGGTCTAGCTACTGCCTAGGTCCCTGATTTGCCAGAAGCAGGGATGGAGACAGGCACACCTTTCTCTTTCTCCATCTGCGTTAAGGGAAAATTGATCATTTTTTTCTGTCTCTTTTCTGTTTGGACACCATGGGCTAGTCAGAGATCTAAGAAGTCCTTCTGTGGTCATCCTCTTTCTTTGGAACCATGTCCCCTCAACACTGTTGGTTACAAAAAAGTTCAATTTTAGTTTTGTTTTCTCCATTTTGTTTTTCACTGAATTGTTAATGTACTAATTAACTGTAGATTTTGGATTCACTGTTACTGTATGCACAGTTCACACCTACACATCTCAGCTGTGGTATTTAGTTCCTCCGTTGTTGATATCTATCTCTTCATTATCAGTTCCCTATTCCCAGTTGAGAAATGCAGAAGTGTAATAATTATACTGTATATTGACTATCAAAATTGTGTTCTCCGTCACAAGTGACTGCTTGCTTCTCTGGTGCTCCCTATCTTTCCTATTGTTTTCCTACTCTTGCTTGCAGTTGCCACTCGCCCCCACTCCTTTCACTCCATTGTTTACTATCATTCTATTACATTATTTATAACTTCAACTTTTTAAACTCTTTGAAATTTCCCAGGTTTTAGGTCACTTAGCCTCCCTCTAGAGATGACTTTAGGCATTGTACATTCTTATTCCTATCTAGGGTTGTCAACTTTGTAATATTTAAAAACCGGACACTCCAGCAGAAGTGCAAGAACCTCCCCCGCCCTGCCCCCTGTTCGCTCCTCGTCCCCTCTCCTCCTGTTGCTCGCCCCTGCCTGGGTCGGGAGGGACTCACCTGTGGAGATGTGGCTGGGAGCTGCAGCTGCCCAATGCAGGTAAGAGGCAGCCCTGGCTGAGTTGGGGCTGGTACGGGTGATAACCTGGTGCCTTCCTGCCGCCCCCACCCACAGTAGCCGGACTTTGTGTGTCCAGTCAGTAGATCTGACTGAACACTGTCAGATCCCCTTTTTGACCAGACTTTCTGGTTGAAAACCGAGCACCTGGCCACCCTACCTATGACTCGTCTTCTTTTCCCATTTATTACTTCTCCGGCTAATATTTTAAGAGTGATTTATTTCAGTTAAACTCATTCCAAATTGACTTATATTAAATCAAAATAAGCTTGATTTAAACTAGAATAAGAATGTCCACATAGTTTTTTGTATCAGTTTAAGCAAAATTGTTTAAAATTACATTTTAGGTTAAACTGGTACAAACTTCTTGTGTAACCCTAAAAGCTTGTCCACAGATGGAATTGTTCCTGATTATCTCCATGTGTGGACACTCCAGGGGTGCAAGTGAGCCGGTATGGGCTGGTACGATGTACCGGTAAGAAGCCGGTACCGGCCCGTACGCAGCCCACGTTAAAGTGCTGCCGCGGCAGTGCTCTGAGGGTCCTTAAAGCGCTGCCGCAGCAAAGGACCCTCCTTAAAGCACTGCCGCGGCAGCACTTTAACATCCCTGCCCCTTCCCCCTCCCCACCCCCGTCAGCAGCCCTGCCGGTACGGACCCTACCGGCAGGGCCGCCGACGGGGGAGGCAAAAGGGGCAGGGATGTTAAAGTGCTGCCACGGCAGTGCTTTAAGGAGGGTCCTTTTCCACGGCAGCGCTTTAATGTTGCTGCCCCTTTTGTCCCCCCTGGGCCGCCAACAGTGGGGGCAAAAGGGCAGCTGCCCCGGGACCAGTGATTTAAAAGGGCCCGGGGCTTCCGGCGAGCCCCGGGCCCTTTTAAATCGCTGCCAGAGCCCCATGCAGCGGGGGGACAGGCAGCACGGATGGGCTGGTTGGGGGAGGCTGACTCTTCCAGCCCAGCCCCTTCCACCTGAGGTCCCGCCCCTTCCGGGGGCCGGAGCCAGCCCTGGTACCTGTAAGAATTTATTATTACTTTCACCCCTGAGACACTCTTATTCCAGAAGACTGCCTTATTCCTGTTTAGCTTAACCCACTTTGAAAGAGGGGGCTAGTCTACCTACACAGGCTCTTCCGATACAGCTATACCATCACCAGTAAAGCTATACTGGCAGAGCCTCCTAGCGTAGAAACAGTGTATGCCAACAGAAAGAATTTTTCTGCTGTAGAGTAAAACCACCTCCTATACCGACAGACACACTCTTCTGTCTGCACTTCTGCATGTATGCTGGGAGTTTTGCTGGCACATCTATGTTGGCTGAAGTGTGCATTTTTCCCCACACCTGTAACTGACATAGCTATGTCGACAAAACTTCTTAGTGTAGACCTGGCCTGGGTTAAGCTAGACAGGAGTAAGAGTGTCCATGATTGGAGTTAAAGAGGAACCACTGTTATATTTTAAATTCACATCCTACCTTAATTCATGTTTATTTTCAAGGTAGACAAACCCTTAAACTGAAATAAGAGTGTCCACAGAGTGATTTGCACCAGTTTAAACTAAATTGGTTTAAAAAACAATTTTAAGTTAAAGTGGTGAATCTTCTGTGTGTAAACAAAGCCTTAATCCTTGGCACTTTCACTTTCTGTGACTCAATCCTATCTTTCTCCCAGATCTTCTTACTACATCTCCCCACTCCTTCCCTTGCACAGACCCCTTTCTTCCTTTTTAACATTATCACATATAACTGTATGCCAACTTCACAAAAATTACACTCAATCTGGATACTTTTTGTGTGCAGAGGAATAAAACATAGTTATCATATCATCATGGTATAGATGGACAAGTAAATTTAGTGTCTGGACTGATGCACTTTCATGACAATTTTGTTAGGCAGTTATGCAGCAACAAGAAAAAAAGAAAATGTGCTATGAACAATTAAAAGACAACAGAAACAAATGATATACAACATAAAAGTAACTCAATAGCAAAGAAAGGAAAGGTTTACATACAGTTTTAGTAGGTAGGAAAAAAAGTAGAATTATGTTGAAGAATTCAGCAGATGTACAACAGAGTAAAAAAGACCCTCGTAGGTTATGTACCATCCTAAGTAAGCTAAGCAGCAAACACAATTATTAAAAAATTAAATATCCATAAAGAAGGACAAGCAGTGATATATTTTTTGACCAAATAAATCTGTAAAGGAGCCAGGTAGAGCTGGAAAGTATTATTTAATGAAGAGAAGATAGTTTTCCCATGGTAGGCATGTACTATATTATTTACAGACATTACGTACTATATTATTTACAGACATTACACTGCCATGACCTGACAATTATGTGCATGGCAGGTAGAATTATATCGCTGTAGATATCTTTGAAGTTATCCATCTTCAGTGCAGTTATATATAGTCCATGCAAGAAATTCTTTGGTAAAAATAAGAGATTAAGTCATGTAATTTGAGTGCCGGTATCATTAATCATGTACTAGAACTGGTTTAAGAGTGAACAAAATCACCCCAGATAAAAGAAGGACCCTGTCCCTTGATTGGTCTTAATGAAAACTGAAAAATAAAACAGTATTTTATTTACAAGTAACTGTGATATCGTCTCATGATTAATTTTAATCTGTATTTTTTTGTAGAAATATAGTACATAGTAGGACTGGTCTGAAAACTTCTGTCAAATGTATTTCAATTGAAAACTGGATTTTTGACTGAACAAAATTTTTGTGAAGTGTCTGCTTTCTGCAAAAAAAAATTGTTTTTAGATTAAAAATCAATGTCCAAAACCGAAAATATTTTGATTTGGATATGCTGCCGCAGTATCTTACGGGAATTTCAGTTCTGTTGCCTCATGTTTCCATTCTCCTTTATGGGTTGGCTCATCTCCAATGACACATTATGACCAGAGACTCCCATGACGTACTGCGTGTTATCCAAGAGGAAAGACCATGGGCCATCATGGGAGATATAGTCCAACCAGGGAACCCAATCTATAGAGGAGAATGGGAGTATAGGCCCCAAACTACAATTCCCATGAGGCACCACAGCAGCATTTCTGAACCAAAATATTTTGGTTTTCAGAGAAAAATTTTCAGTATTTTAATTTTTTAATATTTGAAGTGTTCCACACAAAATACTCCCATTTTCTGAACAACTCTAGTGCTTACTCACATTTCTAAACTAAAAACACTGTCAAAGAAATAAGATTTCTTTATATGACCTTGAACTTGGCAAATAGTAACAAATGTCACCTTGGTAATTAATGGATTTATATAGTAAAAAACCAAAATTTTTGAAAACTTCAATAATTTTACAAAGTCTCTCTCTTTTACAATAGTGGTCCAATTCCACAGCTGTTGTAAATCAGTGTACCCAGACTGCAATCAATGGAACTATGCTGATTTACATCATCTGAGTATCTGTCCCAGATTGGTGCAAGACGAAATTGCAGAAACATCAGTTTCTGCCATTATTACCAATCTAATCTCTAATCATATCTAATGTCCATCCCTACAAAGTCTCCACCCCAATCACTGCCTTTTTCTGATTAATTTCCGGTCTGCTATAGTAACTCGCCCTGCTGCCTCTCCCACACACTTACAAATTATCTGCTCTCCTCTTGGCCTTCATCACATCTTCATAATAATTTTATCTTTTTCAAAGCTATTTTTCAGTTAGGGGCATTTGAAATCTGAACGAAATTTTGCCATAATCCAAAGAATTATCATCCTTGCCTGGCAAATTCTGCAGAAATTCAAAGAATTATCATCCTTGCCTGGCAAATTCTGCAGAAATTTTGGGTTAAATCTGAGAGCTTTGTAAAGCAAACTCATCCAAAAAAATAATTAGTTAAGTAAATTATTTGTACAATTAATAAGTAGTTTTAAATAAAATTGATCTTTTTATTTAACCTAGTTTTTAGAAGGTTTTTAAGTAAATGATCCTCAATCTCACTCATTTTCTACTTGAGATCTTCCCTCATACAGTAAATAGTCTGCCCTCTCCAAATCTTCCCTCTGGTTCCCTCCCCAGACATCTTCCAGACCGCCTTAGGTCCTCCATCTTCCTTTCCTGTCCACAATCAGGTGCTGAGAATCCCTCAACATCAAATATTTGATATTCTACTATTTGCAGTTTGATTCCTACAGAAGATCTTTTCAAATGATTCCAGCTACTCTGTATGTCAATGTAGATGAATGGCTGCCACACAGCACCCCAAGAGATGCAAGGCAGCCCTGCATGCAGCCTCTCACCTCAGTTTCCCTTCTGAAATCTCCAAATAAACTCCACACAGCGTTTTTGCAGTCCAATCACAACCACGCTCCTTAGCATCTAATTTATTAACTTAAAGTTCAAAATTAAACACAAAGGTCTTCCCTCCAGCCTTCAGTTGGGTACAGCCCAAACTCCCCTAGTCAGATCAGAGTCCTTCCTGCCTTAACAGGCTACTCCCAGCCCTTCCTACTTAGAGCAATTCAGCTGATCTCAGAGTCTTCCAGGCAGAAGCCTCTCTCACTCTCTGCAGTCTCTCTACAGCCTCCTGAACTTCCCCTTTACTAGATCCACCTTCTGCTCTTTACAGGAAATTGCCTGACTTGCTTGGCCCCAGATTCTCCAGTCCAAGGGCAAGCCACTGTGTTAGAGTCAAAATGATTAACTAATTAGTTGCTGGTTAGCAGAAACATCCATCTAACATGCTTGATTTAAAGTAGCATCATTAGATTTTAAGAACTAACACTTCTAAGAGCCTCGAGAAATGAAGAGGACATTCAGCTATTGTTTAAGTCTGCTGATTGAGATTTTCAGAAATGCTGAGCAACTTTCACTGATTTTTTCCCTACTTTTGAAGAACAGGTAGGGGGAGGGATAGATCAGTGGTTTGAGCATTGGCCTGCTAAACCTAGGGTTGTGAGTTCAATCCTTGAGGGGGCCATTTAGGGATCTGGGGCAAAAATCTGTCAGGGACAGTACTTGGTCCTGATGTGAAAGCAGGGGACTGGACTTGATGACCTTTCAAGCTCCTTCCAGTTCTATGAGATAGGATAGGTGTATAACTAACTCACAACAGGTTACCGGTGATGCCTACTCTTGTGGTTTTATCACAAGTCAAGCTTTCCTTACCAACTATGAGGAGCAGAAAATTACTTTTTTATAAAATGAAAACTGAAATTCTCATGTAATCACATGACTACAAGAGCTGGCATTTAAAAAAACCCCACACCAAATATTGCAAGACTTGCAATAAAATTACAAAAGTTAACAACACTGCACTCAGAATTTATTGCAAGATTGGGCCTAATTTAAAACACAATAAATTGGTAACAAACAATAGAAGGTAAGGAGGAAGGAGAACAGCAACAGCAATAAGAGCACTTGGTTACACACACTAGCTATTTGTCCAACTTGACAGTTCTGAATCTGTTTATTTGTTTAAAAAAATCTGGGCATTGATCTCCTACTGCACATGTAGATGTGCAGGTATGTCTTTGCTAGCATGCAGTTATACAGGGAAATTGTATGGGAATATTTGGTAAAACATAAAAGTTGTTCCATAAGTACTATATATTACTTTTATGGCTAAGTGGTTAAACATTTTACCAACATGAAGCAATCCCATGCCTAGTCAAACATTTGCTAATGTTGTGGGTGACAGGTGTATTATTAATTACATGTTGAGTAGATCATTCTCTGGTTACATTCCTAGTGTTACCATCCTCATTTTCTAGTCATCAGGCGATTCCCTAAGGGACTTAAGCACCAGACTACTGTTCGTCCTTGCTCTGTGTCTCACCACACTATCCCTACCATCTGGAATAAGCTCCCAGAACCTTTTCAAATCCTACTTTTTCTTCATAGCCTATTATCCCCAATACAACAATCAAATTTTATTCCTGGAACTTCTAAGTTTTCCTATTTCCAATTATGTTCCTTTAATGTGACTATTATATACTTTGCTGCCACCCGCCATACCAACAGATGTTAACTCTATCATAGTTTGTAATCAATGCTAGACAAATCACTAACCAGAAGTTTGATCCTACTTACCAACAGAATATGCAAGAATTGCAGAACATGCAAAGTGTGGGGTGCGTGGGAGGGAAAGCGTGAATCAATCCCCCATTCCAGAGAACAGTTTTGAGGGTAAAACTAAGAGAGACAAAAGATATGCCCTTGTCTACACTAGGGAATTTTACTAAAAATTTCCAACCCATGCTACCATCAGTTCCAGAAGAAGTCCTAGCGTAGACAAGGCTTCTTTGGCCAGATCTGATTTTTACCACTATGTTATTTAAACCTGGCTCTTAGAGGCAAATAATCCTGCCCCTTCCTCCACAACAATGCAAAGCACTCTTAAGAATGGCCACACTGGGTCAGACCAGTGGTCCATCTAGCCCAGTATCCTGTCTTCTGACAGTGGCTGGTGCCAGATGCTTCAGCGGGAATGTACAGAACAGGGCAATTATCAAGTGATCCAGCTCATCGTCCACTCCCAGATTTTGGCAGTGAGAGGTTTAGGGACACCCAGAGCATGGGTTTGCGTCCCTGACTATCTTGGCTAATAGACATTGATGAACCTATTAGCCATGAATTTATGTAATTCTTTTTTGAATCCAGTTATACTTTTGACTTTCACAACAACCCCAGGCAACGAGATTGATTGTGCATTGTTTGAAGTACTTCCTTATGATTGTTTTAAACCTGCTGCCTATTCATTTCATTGGGTGACCCCTGGTTCTTGTGTTATATAAAGGGGTAAATAACACTTCTTTATTCACTTTCTCTACACCATTCATGATTTTATAGACATAGATCAGATCCCCCCTGTCATAACTATAAAGGGAAGGGTAACAGCTCTCCTGTGTACAGTACTATAAAATCCCTCCTGGCCAGAGACTCCAAAATCCTTTTACCTGTAAAGGGTTAAGAAGCTCGGGTAACCTGGCTGACACCTGACCCAAAGGACCAATAAGGGGACAAGATACTTTCAAATCTTGGGGGGGGATGGGGGGGGAAGGCTTTTGTTAGTGCTCTTTGTTTAAGGGGTTGTTCGCTCTTGGGACTGAGAGGGACCAGACATCAATCCAGGTTCTCCCCATCTTTATAAACAAGTCTCTCATTTTTCAAACTTGTAAGTAAAAAGCCAGGCAAGGCGTCTTAGTATTACTTTGTTTTCTCAACTTGTAAATGTACCTTTTACTAGAGTGTTTATCTTTGTTTGCTGTACTTTGAACCTGAGACTAGAGGGGGGTCCTCTGAGCTCTTTAAGTTTGATTGCCCTGTAAAGTTACTTTCCATACTGATTTTACAGAGGTGATTTTTACCTTTTTCTTTAATTAAAAGCCTTCTTTTTAAGAACCTGATTGATTTTTCCTTGTTTTTAGATCCAAGGGAGTTGGATCTGTATTCACCAGGAGTTGGTGAAAGGAAGGAGGGGGGAAGGGTCAATTTCTCCTTGTTTTAAGATCCAAGGGGTTTGGATCTGTATTCACCAGCGAATTGGTGAAAGGTTTCTCAAAGCTTCCCAGGGAAGGGAATGGTGGCAGCGGACCAGATCTAAGCTGGTAGTTAAGCTTAGAAGTCCTCATGCAGGCCCCCACACTTGTACCCTAAAGTTCAAAGTGGGGATACAGCCTTGACATGGTGGCATAGTGGTGGGAAACATTTTAAACCCAAAAGCCAGTAAGAGATTTTTTCCCCCTTCTAGCTGCTTGGAAAGCAGAGCTGAAGGTAGATGCATATCTTATCTCTCCTTGCCTGAAGGCAGAGGTGTTAAGTTTTTTTAACAAGAGCCTTTGTTAAGGGAAGGGTTCAATTAATGAGCAAACGACTGGTAAAAGGAATTTACAAGCTGAATTGTTTTTTTTTTTTTCTTTTTACATCCTCGGGAGTAGCTAGTTAGAAAGTCTCTGTTAACTCAGCAGCACTCAGCAGCAGCCTGAGCTAAGTGCATCCCAGTTTCAGTCAACTGCAGAGGGATGTGACCCAGCACAAGAAAACAGGAAAATGACTACCAAAGAAGTAGCTAACAAAATAGAACTGGCCAAACTAGAAGCAGAAGAAAATGAAAGAAAACATCAGAGACTGCTTCAATTAAAAAAACTCGAGACAGAGCAGAAAGAAAGAGAAGAGAAAGCCAAAGAGGAAGCCCACAAGAGAGAGATGGAGCTGGAAAAAGCCAAAGAGGAGGCGAGAGAAAAAGAAAGGAAGCATGAACTGGAAGTAGCAAGGGCTAGGCAGGATGCACCAGCCCATCCTAGCAACTCCTCTCCAGGTACCACTTCCCATCCCAGAAAATTCCCCACCTACAAGGCAGGCGATGATACTGAGGCCTTCTTAGAAAATTTTGAAAGGGCCTGCCTTGGATACAGCATCACTCCAAACCAGTACATGGTAGAGCTGAGGCCGCAGCTCAGTGGACCCTTAGCAGAGGTGGCGGCTGAAATGCCTAAGGAACACATGAACAGTTATGAACTTTTTAAAAACAAGGCCAGACTCAGAATGGGGCTAACACCCGAGCATGCCCGTCGGCGGTTCAGAGCCCTAAGGTGGAAACCAGACGTGTCATTTACCCGGCATGCCTACCACATTGACAAAAATTGTGATGCCTGGGTATCAGGAGCAAATGTTAAATCTCTGGAAGATCTGGTTTCCCTAGTAAAAATGGAACAGTTTTTAGAGGGTGTTCCTGAGGAAATAGAAAGGTACATCCTAGATAGGAAGCCCAAAACTGTAACCGAGGCGGGGGAGATTGGAGCCAAATGGGTGGAGGTGACAGAAAAGAAAAAAACTAGTAGCAGTTGGAGCGAATACCAGAAGGGGCAAGCCGAAACAAAACCTTACCACCGGGGACAACCCAAGGCCCCACCCACATCCCAAGGGAAACCCCAGACGCCTTCTCACCCCACCACACCAGTCTCCACCAACCAACATTGCCCCGGTGATACCTTAGCAGGGCAATGTTTTAAATGTAATGAACTGGGGCATATAAAGGCTCACTGCCCCAAGAACCCCAACCGATTACAGTTCATTACACCCCAATCACACCAAAGATCCCCAGACCCAGATGCCTCTCTCATACCCTCGGAGCGAAGGGAAACCTTGAGAGTGGACGGAAAGAAGGTTATCGCTTGGAGGGACACTGGGGCACAAGTGTCAACTATCCACCAATCCCTAGTGGACCCCAAACTCATCAACCCGGACGCTACAGTGACAATTCAACCCTTCGTGTCACAGTCTGTAACCTTGCCTACAGCCAAGTTGCATGTCCAGTACAAGGGCTGGTCAGGAATGTGGACTTTTGCAGTGTATGACAATTATCCCATTCCCATGCTACTGGGGGAAGACTTGGCCAACCATGTAAAGCTAGCCAAGAGGGTGGGAATAGTCACCCGCAGTCAGGCTAAGCAAGCTTTCACCCCCATCCCTGTTCCTGAGCCGTCCACCAGGGCCCCGTCTGTGTTACCAGAGACCCAAACAAAGGTGGTGGAACCGCATCCCCTGCCAACGACTGCAACAGCCATAGTGGATCCAATCCCAGAGACCCAGCCAAAGCCAGTCCCAGAACCGGAACTGGCAACGCAGCCAGCACCAGAACCATTGCCAGCACTGAGTCCAGCGCTTGCAAACCCGTCTACAACTCCAACGCCAGAGGGCACCAGTGAGCCTGAACTGGCGGAAGCAGCAGATAACCCTACCCAAGAGGCTTAGCCAGAGCCTGAAATACCACATAGTGCACCAGCGGACAGCGGTTCACAGTCAATGGAAACAGCCCCAGCACCTGCATCGCTTTCAGAGGGGCCAAGCCCCAGTCCACAGTCCAAGGAGGAACTGATGTCTCCAGCATCAAGGGAACAGTTCCAGGCCGAGCAGGAAGCAGATGACAGCCTTCAGAAAGCTTGGGCGGCGGCACGGAGCACCCCACCGCCTCTCAGCTCTTCTAACCGATCCCGGTTTGTTGTAGAACAAGGACTTTTATACAAGGAGACTCTTTCTGGTGGGCACCAGGAAGACTGGCATCCTCAAAGACAGTTGGTAGTTCCCACTAAGTATCGAGTAAAGCTCTTGAGCTTAGACCATGATCATCCAAGTGGCCATTCTGGGGTGAACAGAACCAAAGACCGGTTGGGGAAGTCCTTCCACTGGGAGGGAATGGGCAAGGACGTTGCTAATTATGTCCGGTCTTGTGAGGTGTGCCAACGAGTGGGAAAGCCCCAAGACCAGGTTAAAGCCCCTCTCCAGCCACTACCCATAATTGAGGTCCCATTTCAGCGAGTAGCTGTGGATATTCTGGGTCCTTTCCCAAAGAAGACACCCAGAGGAAAGCAGTACGTACTGACTTTCATGGATTTTGCTACCCGATGGCCGGAAGCTGTACCCTTAAGCAACACCAGGGCTAAAAGTGTGTGCCAGGCATTAGCAGACATTTTTGCCAAGGTAGGGTGGCCCTCCGACATCCTTACAGATTCGGGAACTAATTTCCTGGCAGGGACCATGAAAAACCTGTGGGAAGCTCATGGGGTGAATCACTTGGTTGCCACCCCTCATCACCATCAAACCAATGGTCTGGTGGAGAGGTTTAATGGAACTTTGGGGGCCATGATACGTAAATTCGTAAATGAACACTCCAATGATTGGGACCTAGTGTTGCAGCAGTTGCTTTTTGCCTACAGGGCTGTACCACATCCCAGTTTAGGGTTTTCACCATTTGAACTTGTGTATGGCCGCGAGGTTAAGGGGCCATTACAGTTGGTGAAGCAGCAATGGGAGGGGTTTACGCCTTCTCCAGGAACTAACATTCTAGACTTTGTAAGCAACCTACAAAGCACCCTCCGACACTCTTTAGCCCTTGCTAAAGAAAACCTAAAGGATGCTCAGGAAGAGCAAAAGGCCTGGTATGATAAACATTCCAGAGAACGGTCCTTCAAAGTAGGAGACCAAGTCATGGTCTTAAAGGCGCTCCAGGCCCATAAAATGGAAGCGTCGTGGGAAGGACCATTCACGGTCCAGGAGTGCCTAGGAGCTGTTAACTATCTCATAGCCTCCCCCACCTCCAACATAAAGCCTAAGGTATACCATGTTAATTCTCTTAAGCCCTTTTATTCCAGAGAATTAAACGTTTGCCAGTTTACAGCCCAGGAAACAGATGACGCGGAGTGGCCTGAAGGGGTCTACTACGAAGGAAAAAGGAATGGTGGCGTGGAAGAGGTGAACCTCTCCACGACCCTTGGACGTCTGCAGTGACAGCAGATCAAGGAGCTGTGCACAAGCTTTGCACCAATTTTCTCAGTCACTCCAGGACGGACCGAACGGGCATACCACTCCATTGACACAGGTAATGCTCACCCAATTAGAACCCCACCCTACCGGGAGTCACCTCATGCCCAAACTGCTATACAAAGGGAGATCCAGGACATGCTACAGATGGGTATAATCCGCCCCTCTAATAGTGCATGGGCATCTCCAGTGGTTCTAGTTCCCAAACCAGATGGGGAAATACGCTTTTGCGTGGACTACCGTAAGCTAAATGCTGTAACTCGTCCTGACAACTATCCAATGCCACGCACAGATGAGCTATTGGAAAAATTGGGACATGCCCAATTCATCTCTACTTTAGACTTAACCAAAGGGTACTGGCAAGTACCACTAGATGAACCCGCTAAGGAAAGGTCAGCCTTCGTCACCCAGGCAGGGGTGTATGAATTCAATGTACTCCCTTTCGGGTTGCGACATGCACCCGCCACCTTCCAAAGACTTGTAGATGGTCTCCTAGCGGGATTGGGAGAATCTGCAGTTGCCTACCTCGATGATGTGGCCATTTTTTCTGATTCATGGACAGAACACCTGGAGCACCTGGAAAAAGTCTTCGAGCGCATCCGGCAGGCAGGACTAACTGTTAAGGCTAAAAAGTGTCAAATAGGCCAAAACAGAGTGACTTACCTGGGGCACCAGGTGGGTCAAGGAACTATAAATCCCCTACAGGCCAAAGTGGATGCTATCCAAAAGTGGCTGGTTCCAAAGTCAAAGAAACAGGTCCAATCCTTCTTAGGCTTGGCCGGATATTATAGGCGATTTGTACCACACTACAGCCAAATCGCCGCCCCGCTGACAGACCTAACCAGAAAGAAACAGCCAAATGCAGTTCAGTGGACTGATGAGTGTCAAAAGGCCTTTAACCAGCTTAAGGCAACACTCATGTCTGACCCTGTGCTAAGGGCCCCAGACTTTGACAAACCGTTCCTAGTAACCACAGATGCGTCCGAGCGAGGCGTGGGAGCAGTTTTAATGCAGGAAGGACCGGATCAAGAATTCCATCCTGTCGTGTTTCTCAGCAAGAAACTGTCTGAGAGGGAAAGCCACTGGTCAATCAGCGAAAAGGAATGCTACGCCATTGTGTACGCGCTGGAAAAGCTACACCCATATGTTTGGGGACGGCGTTTCCAACTACAAACAGACCATGCTGCGCTACAGTGGCTTCATACCGCCAAGGGGAATAACAAAAAACTTCTTCGGTGGAGTTGAGCTCTCCAAGATTTTGATTTTGAAATACAACACATTTCAGGAGCTTCTAACAAAGTGGCTGATGCACTCTCCCGGGAAAGTTTCCCAGAGTCAACTGGTTAAAAATTGTTCTTGGACTGGAACATATTGTTAGTTTTTATATAATCAGTAGTATGTCTAAAGGTACATGTGTCTTATTAACTCTGTTTTCTCCTAGAGCTCCAGGAAGAAATCACAGCCAGTGTGGAACCAGACGTCCAACACTATCTGTGATTTGGGGGGCGTGTCATAACTATAAAGGGAAGGGTAACAGCTCTCCTGTGTACAGTACTATAAAATCTCTCCTGGCCAGAGACTCCAAAATCCTTTTACCTGTAAAGGGTTAAGAAGCTCGGGTAACCTGGCTGACACCTGACCCAAAGGACCAATAAGGGGACAAGATACTTTCAAATCTTGGGGGGGGCGGGGAAGGCTTTTGTTAGTGCTCTTTGTTTAAGGGGTTGTTCGCTCTTGGGACTGAGAGGGACCAGACATCAATCCAGGTTCTCCCCATCTTTATAAACAAGTCTCTCATTTTTCAAACTTGTAAGTAAAAAGCCAGGCAAGGCGTCTTAGTATTACTTTGTTTTCTCAACTTGTAAATGTACCTTTTACTAGAGTGTTTATCTTTGTTTGCTGTACTTTGAACCTGAGACTAGAGGGGGGGGGGGTCATCTGAGCTCTTTAAGTTTGATTACCCTGTAAAGTTACTTTCCATACTGATTTTACAGAGATTATTTTTACCTTTTTCTTTAATTAAAAGCCTTCTTTTTAAAAACCTGATTGATTTTTCCTTGTTTTTAGATCCAAGGGGTTTGGATCTGTATTCACCAGGAGCTGGTGAAAGGAAGGAGGGGGGAAGGGTCAATTTCTCCTTGTTTTAAGATCCAAGGGGTTTGCATCTGTATTCACCAGGGAATTGGTGAAAGGTTTCTCAAGGCTTCCCAGGGAAGGGAATGGTGGCAGCGGACCAGATCTAAGCTGGTAGTTAAGCTTAGAAGTCCTCATGCAGGCCCCCACACTTGTACCCTAAAGTTCAAAGTGGGGATACAGCCTTGACACCCCCCTTAGTCATCTCTTTTCTAAGCTGAACAGTCCCAGTCTTTTTAATCGCTACTCATATGGAAGCTGTTCCGTATCCCTAATCATTTTTGTTGCCCTTCTCTGTACCATTTCCAAATCTAATGTATCTTTTTTTGAGATGGGGTGACCAGAATTGCATGCAGTATTAAAGGTGTGGTTGTACCATGGATTTATATAGTGGCATTCTGATATTTACAGTCTTATTATTTATCCTTTTTCTAATGGTTCCTAACATTCTATTAGCTTTTTTGACTGCCACTGCACATTAAGTGGATGTTTTCAAAGAACAATCCATGATGACTTCAAGATCTTTCTTGAGTGGTAACAGCTAATTTAGACCCCATAATTGTGTATGTACAGTTGGGATTATGTTTTCCAGTGTGCCTTACTTTGTACTTATTAACACTGAATTTCATCTGCCCAGTGACCCATTTTTGTGAGATCCCTTTGTAACTCATTGCAGTCTGCTTTGGCCTTAACTATCTTGATTAATTTTGTATCATCTGCAAACTTTGCCACCTCACCTTTTTTCCAGATCAGTTCTGAATATGTTGAACAGCACTGGTCCCAGTACAGATCCTTGGACCCCGCTATTTACTTCTCTCCATTGTGAAAACTGATCATCTATTCCTACCCTTTGATTCCTGTCTTTTAACCAGTTACTGACCCATGAGAGGACCTTTCCACTGACCCATGAGAGGACCTTTCCTCTTATCATGACTCCTTATTTTGCTTAGGAGCCTTTGGCGTCAGACCTTGTCAAAGGCTTTCTGAAAATTCAAGTACTCTATATCCACTGGATCAGCCTTGTTCATATGCTGTTGACACTCTCAAAGAATTCTAACAGATTGTTGAGGTACTATTTCCCTTTACAAAAGCCATGTTAACTCGTCCTCAATATAGCGTGTTCCTCTATGTGTCTGATATTTCTGTTCTTCACTATAGTTTCAGCTACGGCTGTCAAGTGATTAAAAAAATTAATCGTGATTAATCATGCGATTAATTGCGCTGCTAAACAATAATAGAATACCATTTATTAAAATTTTTGGATGTTTTCTACATTTTCAAATATTGATTTCAATTACAACACAGAATACAAAGTGTACAGTGCTCACCTAATATTTATTTTTATTACAAATATTTGAACTGTAAAAAACAAAAGAAATAATATTTTTCAATTCACCTAATACAAGTACTGTAGTGCAATCTCTTTATCATGAAAGTTGAACTTACAAATGTAGAATTATGTACAAAAAAACCTGCATTCAAAAACAAAACAATATAAAACTTGAGCGCCTACAAGTCCACTCATTCCTACTTTAGCCCATCACTCAGACAAACAAGTTTGGTTACAATTTGCAGGAGATAATGCTGCCCGCATCTCATTTACAATGTCACCTGAAAGTGAGAACAGGCATTCTCATGGCGCTGTTGTAGCCGGCGTTGCAAGATATTTACGTGCCAGATGCACTAAAGATTCATATGTCCCTTCATGCTTCAACCACAATTCCAGAAGAGATGCATCCATGCTGATGACGGGTTCTGCTCGATAATGACCCAAAGCACAGCGGACCAATGCATGTTCATTTTCATTATCTGAGTCAGATGGCACCAGCAGAAGGTTGATTTTCTTTTTGGGTGGTTGGGTTCTGTAGTTTCTGCATCTGAGTGTTGCTCTTTTAAGACTTCTGAAAGCATGCTCCTTACCTCATCCCTCTCAGATTTTGGAAGGCACTTCAGATTCTTAAACCTTGGATCGAGTGCTGTAGCTATTTTTAGACATCTTACATTGGTACCTTCTTTGCGTTTTGTCAAATCTACTGTGAAAGTGTTCTTAAAATGAACATGTGCTGGGTCATCATCCAAGACTGTTATAACATGAAATATATGGCTGAATGTGAACAGGAGACATACAATTCTCCCTGAAGGAGTTGAGTCACAAATTTAATTAACACATTATTTTTTGAACAAGCATCATCAGCATGGAAGTATGTCCTCTGGAATGGTGGCCGAAGCATGAAGGGACATATGAATGTTTAGCATATCTGGCGCGTAAATACCTTGCAATGCCGGCTACAAAAGTGCCATGCGAACGCCTGTTCTCACTTTCAGGTGACATTGTAAATAAGAAGGAGGCAGCAGTATCTCCTGTAAATGTAAACAAACTTGTTTGTCTTAGTGATTGGCTGAACAAGAAGTAGGACTGAGTGGACTTGTAGGCGCTAAAGTTTTACATTGTTTTGTTTTTGAGTGCAGTTATGTAACAAAAAAAATCTACATTTGTAAGTTACACTTTCATGATAAAGAGATTGCACTACAGTACTTGTATGAGGTGAACTGAAAAATACTATTTCTTTTGTTTATCATTTTTACAGTGCAATATTTGTAATAAAAATAATAATATAAAGTGAGCACTGTACACTTTGTATTTTGTGTTGTAATAGAAATCAATATATTTGAAAATGTAGAAAAACATCCAAAAATATTTAATCAATTTCAATTGGTATTCTATTGTTTAAACAGTGCGATTAATCGTGATTAATTTTTTTATAGCGATTAATATTTTTGAGTTAATCGCATGAGTTAACTTTGATTAATCGAGAGCCCTAGTTTCAACCAGTTTGCCTGGTACTGAAGTTAGGTTTACAAGCCTGTAATTGCCAGGATTGCCTCTGGAGCCTTTTTAAAAAATTGGCATTGCATTAGGTACTCTCCAGTCATCTGGTGTGGGGCATGGATCAGCGTTCATGTTGCACTCCCCGTCAATATCTAGCCCAAGTCAGGGAAGCTAATGATTGAACCAGCAGACCAAATTCAGTGAAAAATCCTGGTCACGTGCCACCTGAGGCACATTGCACATATGCTAAGAAGTCTTCTGGTACAGAGGCTAAGTTAAGTGATAGGTTATGTACCACATTTAGCAATTCTACTATTTCACATTTGAGTTCCTTCAAAACTCTGGGGTGAATGCCATCTAGTCCTGGTGATTTATTACTGTTTAATTTATCAGTTTGTTCCAAAACCTCCTCTATTGACACCTCACTCTGGGACAGTTCCTCTGATTTGTTACCTAAAAAGAAAGGCTCAGGTGTGGGAATCTCCCTCACATCCTCTGCAGTGAAGATCGATGCAAAGAGTTTATTTAGCTTTTCCACAACAACCGTGTCTTCTTTGAGTGCTTCTTTACCACCCTGATAAATCACCCTGGCCCCACTGATTGTTTGGCAGGCTGCCTGCATCTGTGTACTTAAATTTTGTTTTGCAACATTTTTCTTAGTTTTTGTGTCTTTTGCTAGTTTATCTTCAAATTCTTTTTTGGCCTGCCAAATTATACTTTTACATGTGACTTGCCAGAGTTTATGCACCTTTCTATTTTCCTCAGTGAGATTTGATTCCCAATTTTTAAAAGATGTCTTCTTCCCCTCTAACCACCTCTTTTACTCTCTTGTTTAGCCATGGTGGCACTTTTTGGTCCTCTTATGTTTTTTTTTTTTTTAAATTTGGGGGATATACATTTAGTTTGAGCCTTTATTATGGTGTTTTTAAATAGTTTCCATGCAGCCTGCAGGCATTTCATTCTTGTGACTGTTGCTTTTAATTTCCCTTTAACTAGTGTCCTCATTTTTTGTGTAGTCCCCCCTTCTGAAGTTAAATGCTACTGTGCTGGACTTCTTTAGTATTTTCTCCCCTGCAAGTATGTTAAATTAAATTACATTATCATCACAATTACCAAGCAGTTCAACTATATTCACCTCTGGGACCAGATACTATGCTCCACTTAGGGCAAAATCAAGAATTGTCTCTCCCCTTGTAGGTTCCAGGATTAGCTACTCCAAGAAGCAGTCATTAATTTTGTCTAGAAACTTTATCTCTGCATCCTGTCCTGAGGTAATATGTACCCAGTCAGTATGGGGATAGTTGGAACCCTCCATTATTACTGAGTTTTCTATTTTTATAGCTTCTCTAGTCTCCCTGAGCATTTCACAATCTCCATCACGGTCAGGTACTCAGTATATTCCTACTTCTATACTTTTATTAGTCAAGCATGCAATTTCTATCCATAGAGATTTTATGGTACAGTTTGAGTCATTTAAGATTTTTACTATATTTGGCTCTATGCTTTTCACATATAGTGCACATACAGTGCCACTCCTCCCTCCTACCCCCACCAGCACAACCTATTCTGTCACTCTTTATCTATTTTGTACCCTGGTATTACTGTGTCCCATTGATTTATCATTGTTCCACCAAGTTTCTGTGGGTATGTCAACACTACGAAATTAGGTTGATTTTATAGAAGTCGATTTTTATACAGTCGATTGCGTATGTCCACACTAAGCGCATTAAGTCGGCGGAGTGCATCCTCACTACCATGGCTATCATCGACTTAGGGAGCGGTGCACTGTGGGTAGCTATCCCACAGTTCCCGCCGTCTCCGCCGCCCATTGGAATTCTGGGTTAAGCTCCCAATGCCTGATGGGGCTAAAACATTGTCGCGGGTGGTTTTGGGTATATGTTGTCAGTCGCCCCTCCCTCCGTGAAAGCAACGGCAGACAATCATTTCGCGCCAGATACCAGGGCATTAGAAGAGCACAGCAAGGTGCGCTGCGCATCAGAGAGGCTTTGAAAACCAGTTTCATGACTGGCCAGGCTTTGGTGTGACAGTTGTGTGTGTTTCTCCTTCATACAAACCCGCCCCCTTTGTTGATTTTAATTCCCTGTAAGCCAACCACCCTCCCCCCTTCGAAATAAAATAACTATTGTTTGGAAACAATGCATTCTTTCTTTATTAATTAAAAAAAAAAAAGAGAGATAACGGATAAGGTAGCCTGGGTGGTGGGGGAGAAGGAAAGGACAAGGCCACATTGCTTATTGTAGCCACACTAAAAATCAAACTGTTTGAATGACAGCCTTCTGTTGCTTGGGCCATCCTCTGCAGTGGAGTGGCTGGGTACCCGGAGCCCCCTCCCCAGCATTCTTAGGCATCTGGGTGAGGAGGCTATGGAACATGAGGAGGGTAGGCGGTTATACAGTGGATGCAGCGGGGGTCTGTGCTCTTGTTGGCTTTCCTGCAGTTCCAACAGACACTTCATCATGTCCATTTGCTCCCCCATTAGCCTCAGCATAGCATCCTGCCTCCGCTCTTCGCGCTCACTTAATTCTTTCCTGGCCTCTGCCACTGAATGCCTCCATGCATTAAGCTGTTCCCTATCAGTGCAGGAGGACTGCATGAGCTCGGAAAACATATCATTACAAGTGCGTTTTTTTCGCCTTCTAATCTGCGACAACCTCAGGGACGGAGATGATGGGGGAACGTAGAAACATTCTATTCTCTATGATTCTGGGGGGACTGCATGGTCACCTGTGCTGCTGAGTTCGCCACGCTGACCAAACAGGAAATGAAATTCAAAAGTTCCCGGGGCTTTTCCTGTGTACCTGGCTAGTGCATCGGAGTTCAAAGTGCTGTCCAGAGCGGTCACAATGGAGCACTCTGGGATAGCTCCCGGAGGCCAATACTGTCGATTTGCATCCGCACTACCCCAAATTCGACCCAGCAAAGTCGATTTTAGCGCTACTCCCCTTGCCGGGGAGGAGTACAAAAGTCGATTTTAAGAGCCCTTTAGGTCGATGGAACGGGGTTGGTTGTGTGGCCGCATTCATTTTTAAATTGACCTAACGCGACTAAATTCGACCCCCACAGTGTAGACCAGATCTGTGATGCCTATTATATCAATATTGTCATAAGAACATAAGAATGGCCCTACTGGGTCAGACCAAAGGTCCATCTAACCTGGTATCCTGTATTCCGACAGTGGCCAGTGCCAGGTGCCCCAGAGGCAATGAACAGAACAGGTAATCATCAAATGATCCATCCCCTGTCGCTCATTCCCAGCTTCTGGCAAACAGAGGCTAGGGACACCATTCCTGCCCATCCTGGCTAATAGCCATTGATGGACCTATCCTCCATGAATTTATCTAGTTCTTTTTTGAACCCTGTTATGGTCTTGGCCTTCACAACATCCTCTGGCAAGGAGTTCCACAGGTTGACTGTGCGTTGTGTGAAGAAATACTTCCTTTTATTTGTTTTAAACCTGATGCCTATTAATTTCATTTGGTGACCCCTAGTTCTTGTGTTATGAGAAGTAGTAAACAGCATTTCCTTATCTACTTTCTCTACACCAGTCATGATTTGATAGACCTCAATCATATCTCCCCTTAGCCATCTCTTTTCCAAGCCGAAAAGCCCCAGTCGTATTAATCTCTCCTCATATGGAAGCCGTTCCATACCCTAATAATTTTTGTTGCCCTTTTCTGAACCTTTTCCAATTCCAATGTCTTTTTTGAGATGGGGTGACCACATCTGCACACAGTATTCAAGATGTGGGTGTACCATGGATTTATATAGAGGCAACATGATATTTTCTGTGCTGTTATCTATCCCTTTCTTAATTATTCCCAGCATTCTGTTCGCTTTTTTGACTGCTGCCGCACATTGAGTGAATGTTTTCAAAGAACTATCCACAATGACTCCAAGATCTCTTTCTTGAGTGGTAACAGCTAATTTAGATCCCATCATTTTATATGTATAGTTGGGATTATGCTTTCCAATGTGCATTACTTTGCATTTATCAACATTGAATTTCATCTGCCATTTTGTTGCCCAGTCACCCAGTTTTAAGAAATCCTTTTGTAGCTCTTCGCAGTCTGCCTGGGTCTTAACTATCTTTAGTAATTGTGTATCATCTGCACATTTTGCCACCTCACTGTTTACCCCTTTTTCCAGATCATTTATGAATATGTTGAATAGGACTGGTCCCAGAACAGACCCCTGGAGGACACCACTATTTACCTCTCTCCATTCTGAGAACTGACCATTTATACCAAACCTTTGTTTCCTATCTTTTAACCAGTTACCAATCCATGAGAGCACCTTTCCTCTTATCCCGTGGCAGCTTACTTTGCATAAGAGCCTTTGGTGAGGGACCTTGTCAAAGGCTTTCTGAAAATCTAAGTACACTATATCCACTGGATCCCCTTGGTCCACATGTTGTTGATCCCCTCAAAGAATTCTAGTAGATTGGTGAGGCATGATTTCCCTTTACTAAAACCATGTTGGGTTTGGGTTAAACCTCATTGAAACTGCTGGATATTAATAGCTGCCCTTCATTTGGGGAAAAATGTAAAGAACAATTGAGCTACTTTATAGTATAGATGGATGAAACAATAGGGGCCTTTGCCCAGAACAAAGCCACATCCAAGCCTGGAGTAGGTTTTAGCCATGTGGCAGGAGGTCCCTCTGTGATCTTGGGGGCAGGGTTTGATTGGACTCGAGTGGTGTGTGTTACAGGGAAGCAGTGATAAACACCACAGAAACAGACACAGAAAAGAAGACAGCAGAACAAGGAGTTGGAGCATGGCCCTGAGAAAAAGCCGAGAGAGAGCGCCTTTTGTGCTAAGCGCTGGCTAGAAAGGGTCTTGGAATTGTGAGCAAAGTAACTGTGTCTTGCTGTTTAATTCCTGCTGTGTATAGGGAAACAGGAATTTGTACATTTCTTGTAAATAAACAGATTACATCAAAGAAATACCTGACTCCATCATCAATTTCTCCACCCAACTGAAACAACTCTCAGGGGGCCAAATATTGCCAAAGTGCTCAGGGGGCAACAATATATATTTTTTCAAAAATGGCAGAATGTAATGAACATTTTTTAAAAATCACCTTAGTCAGACACCCAATGTTGAAATTTCAGCCTCAAAACAGAATTTTTCAGAAAGCTATCAAGTCCAAAAGGAAGTTGTAACGGAAACTCTTGAAATTTAAACTATTTTTTTTGCTACTGTTGACTGGTATACTTTCATATTCGTTGAAAAAAAACAAACCAACAATTATCTATAGTGCCACTTTTAGAAGGAAACTAATAGCTTTGAAGAGATCAAAAGAAAAACCATGTGGGACATAAAGATCAAAGCTTAGAATTGTATTCATTTTGGAGTTATAGATTCAATTTTGGTTTGTTTATTTTACAGGCCTGCCAACTCTTACCTAATTGGAGGGAAGACATCTTTGTCATTTTGGATTAGTTTTAATGACATGTAAAAAGTATCTCCTTCTTGTGACAAAGAATTTGGCTATGTGTTTCAATGAGACCATTAAAATCTCATTTAGTATATTATTTCTGAAGTCTCACAACATTAAAACTCATACACACAGCTTGAGACAGAGTTCAGTATTCATATCTTGCACCTGCTCTCTCCATGCAATACCTTCACTTTCAAAATCAATCCCAGTCAAATTTAGGGTAAACATGAAACAAAACTGAAGTAAATCTTTAAAGAAGTGGAAATTAATCCCATCATTTGTGGGGGAGACTCTCTTATTGGAGATTAATTTTAAAGCGGTTTTAAGGCATCAGTTTTACTCTTGTGATAAAGGATTTTGTAGTATGTTTCAATAAGACACTTAAAATCTCACTCAGGATTATTTTGAACACTCTTTCTGGACCACCCTTGGACATTACCAGAGAAACAAGATTCTAACTAACCTGCCAAAGAAGTGTCTTGACATGTATTATCCGTAAGATTATGAAAACGTTTTGGATTCCTGTCCCAAAACAGGCAGATTAATTCTTCCTAGCTATTCACTTCACCTTTCTGGCGGGATATTTCAGTGTAAAGCTACTGATTTGCCTCTAGATTCAGTTTATTCCAGCGCCTTTAAAACTTGCTTTTCCTTAGGAAAAGCATTGTGACTTTTCTCAGCATTGTGTTGTTTTCTCTAATCACTGGATCACTTATTTGTGACAGTCTTTGAAAGTCCCTTAATTCGTTCTATATTTTTTGTCAAGGTCACAGTATCTCATGCAACTGGGAAATGTTTTCAAGGTTACTTAATCATCACTCTGCAACACTTTTTCATACTCAGTTGGTGACTTTCCCATTTTACCCCTGAATCCTTATTGGGGATACCTTCCAATGCGTATTGGATCCTCAGACCTCACATGCTTTACATGAACTACTACTCAGATCCCATTCAGTGATGATACCCCCACTTCCCTGGATACTTGGTCAGTGAGTTTTCCACCAGGCAATGCTTTCCCATACATTCACAAGCACGTTTCAGTGACGCTTAGTAATCCTATGTGCCCTCTGCCCCTACCTTTGGTGGTGTTTCCCCACCCGCATACCAGACTCCTAGTCAACGGCCTTTGCCAGGCCCCCCTCTGGATCCCCGACCGGTGACAGATCCGTGGACCCTCCCCAGGCTTCGGGTTGCCCCGACAGCCCGTTGAGTTGCCTTATCTGCGTGCGAGCCGGAGCAGCAACAGCCCGGTAGGCAGCTGGCAGTGGGGTGGGGGCGCTGACGGAGGCCACGGGCAGGGCCTCCTTCCCTCGTTCACCCACCTCCTTCCGGGTGACGATCAGCTGGTAGAAGTCCTTGCTGGGGGCCGGGGCCTGCGCGCGGGTCTCGAACAGGTCCTCCTGCAGTAGAGACGCCATTTTGGGACGCTGGCAAGAGGTGACTATGGCAACCAGGAAGGGGCGGGCATCACGAGAGGTCACTGGGAGCCCAGCCCCCTCTTAAAGGGGCCGGGTGGATATTAACGCTCTAGCCCAGCGGGGTCTTCGCCCCAGCGGCGAGGAGGGTCCCGTACACCCCTTAGTTGGTAAAAACAGTCCCTCCAGCCCCGCTGACCTGAGGGGAAATACTTGCATGGACCCAGGGGTGACGACCCCGGCGGAAGGATACCGCTCGCTAGGCCAAGAAACGCCTTCCAGCGCAGGGAACCAGGACGAGCAAACCACCGGTCCAGGGGCTTCGCGGCGGGCGGCCAGCCGGGCAGGGGGAGCGCATTTAGGCAGGGGGGACGGGCAGGGGCTGCGGGCCCCACTGGGGGGTTAAGTAGTCCCCAGCCTCCCCCTGTGCCACTGGAAGGGGTTCGGCTGCGGAGGCGGACGAAGCGCTGGTCGGTGCTGCGGCTTCAGCTGATAATTGAAGGGAAGGGAAGCTGCTGCTGGGGTGGCACGGAGCGTCTGCGGAGGCCGCATCGGGACAAACTAGGTACATGGGACTCTCTTCCCTTTTCCTGGGCACTGAGGATCTGAGGGGGGGGGGTGCTGAGCCCCCTCAACTGCCCTAGGCTCTCTTGGTCAGGCCTGTTGTGTCACCCCCGGTATGAGCTCAGCTGCCCGTCCCCGTCTACCCGGGGTAGGGGGGAGGGGAGACGCGCCATCCTAGGCATTGTTTGTGGGAGAGTGAGGGCTGGGGCCTGGGGGGAGGCGTAATGATCGGGGGAGGGGGAGATGCTACGGGGGGCGGGTGGAAGGGCCGACGAGGGCCCTGGGTTTAATAATGGGATTCTGGTGGTGAGGCCCTCACTCAGGAAGGAGAAGGGGAAGGGATGAGGGGGTGGAGGTGGTAGAAATGGAATTGACAAAATGGCCAAGCAGCTACTGGAAGCTGACTTCAGTACACCCCCACCGCCCCCAAAATATTAATGGGGAAGGGGGGAGGAGAGAAGCTGCCCCCAATCCCTGCCTCACGCAATGTTCCCGACCACCTGGACCCCCAAGGTGGGGGACTCTCCTCCGCACCAGCTACGACTAGCTCTGTGGCCTGTGTAGTTGCTAATACAAAAGGCTAGTGTCAGGGTTGACGCTACTGAACCCGATTTGTATTTGCCTCCCTCCACATGAACCCCCTTTCCCTGTTGCAGTTATACTTATTTTTTAAGGAGCTATTGAGTTTCCTTTTTTATAATAGCAACAAAAATCCCAGCCGGAGAAAGAAAAGGCAAAATAATCAGCCGCCGTCCATATTTCCCAGGCGGGGGGATAGGGTGTTGATTCGAGTTACAATACTGACTACCCACTACAGGATTATTTCCACCCGCATCGGTTGAGAGTTGATTCCCCCCCCCTTTTTTTTTCTTTTTCTTTTTTGTTGCTTTCAGTGAAGTAACTAGTCCCTTGGTCCTGCTGTTTGTTTGCATAATACTCACACGTAAATTCTCTCTTCCCCCGTCACCCCCCTTACTGCTAGTCCCGTGATACCGTATCGGTGAGCGTGGCTGGGTATTGGGGAGCCGTGAAGATTTTTTTGTGGCGCTCACGGCACTCGCGCCGATCCCTTCCTAGCTGCTGCCCTGGCTGTCTGGGGCTGGTAAACAAACCGATGCCGGGGCTTTTACCAGACCTGCAGGCCCATCTTCCTGCTGTTCAACTTTTTTATTGTTCCCCCCTCCCCCCGCCTCCTAATGCACTGGCTCATCGGGTTTCTCCGCAGTTGGGTGTTTTAAGGGATCGGGAGTCTGAAAGTCTAGACTGTGAACCGGAAAATAATAAGGGGAAGAGTGGAAAGTTGTCACGGGCTTTGGGGGAAAAACATCGACGTATGGAACAAAGGTCCTGCCTGAAATGGAGAGAGAGAGGCCTGCATGTGAGGCCCGATTGTGTCGCATTTACACAAGGGGAAAGAAATGAGAGCTTGGCATTGGCTTAAATTCACCTCGTAAGTCTGGCATACAGTTTGGAAACGCCTTTAGAGTGCGTTCGGTTTATTTTCAGGGTGGTTTTGATATGTGCAGCCATCCACTAATCATCCTAATTCAGGGTGAGTTTCAGTGTAACCAGTCTTTTCTTCATCCTGTTCGGCAGCAGTATTGATACACTGGATTTAAGGCCACATCATAAAAGTTTACTTTCTGAAAAGGGTGACTTTCTGAATTTTTCTATTTGAGAGCATAAGCTTAAATTTATACTTGAATATTGAGTTTCATGGAGTTCTCAGGGCTGACATCTTTTGACAAGGCAACTTGAATAAGGGATACTGAATTAAGAAACACAGCCAAATCCTTTATCACAAGAGAAAGAAACTTTAAAAATGAAATTAAAAATACAAAATGAAGGAGTTTTCCTCAAAATGAATAAGATTTGTTTTGTCTGTACATATGTACAAGTAGAAATATCATGTATAGGTCAAGCATCAGCTAACAATCTTATAATTAAGAATGTCATTATTTCCACTGTGTACCCTATTTTCTTTTTCCCCCCCTTATCCCCAGGAGTTCTGAGATTTGGTGGCTGTTGTTAAAAAGACCCCTGAATTCTCGATATTTATATTCTTAAAGAGTTTTTTAAAGTGTCTGATATGTTTAAAGTTAAACTGTCACTTAGCATATTAAAAGGCTAAAATTGTCAGATGAGTACAATGAGCCTAAAAGCAATATTTTAGTGAGTAAATATTGTAAATAAGGCAGTCTATTGAGACAGCTAATTACTAAGCAGTATTCAAAATGGTCTAACAAACTGTGTGGTAAGCTTTAATTTTTATTTACCACACTTACTAAATTTCTAAAAGGCTCTCAATTATGGACTTCAAGTGCATGTACATTTATGTTCCTTGTATAAAATGAAAGAACACTTCCTCCAAAACTTGCTGCACCCACAAAGCCTCCCATCCTTAGAAGCCTCAGGAAAAGAGATGGGCTGGCTCATCATTTCACTCCCTGATTGTCAGACCAACTTGAGAAATGAATTTGCATCGCTGTTGCTCTTCCTGAGAAAGCATAATCTCAAACCTCAAGATGGTTAACATTCAGGGGCTGTGAACAAACAGCTGTTTAAGACACCACATCGACAGCTTCAGCACAGCAAAGACCCCACAATTTTCAGGATTTTATAGATCAGCTAATGCTCCTCTTTCAGAGGAAAGAATGGAACCAATTAAGTACTACTCCAGCCAGGGACCACAGGCTTGGTGCCAGTGTTTTGTTTCTGTGAACATTATTTATCTCTTCAAAACTAGACCTTGAAAGCACACTAAGATAACATTTAGTCTGATGAAGCTTCAAAAGCAAGGAAATGTCTAATTTTATCTAAGATGCAAAGTCTTGGATAACAAAACATGAATTGCAAAAGCTTCTAATATATGATATATTGCAACATCTAGGCAGAAAAGGTTTAAAAACATCAGCTTTGAGTTTTCTTGTTTGCCCCTGTTTAGCTATCAGATCCTTAAGACTTTGAGGCCTGTTTACACTACTAATATAACCAGTAAGATAATCTGGTTATAGAACAGTTGTTCCCTTAAACCATGTTATCTAGCTTAGTTGGGAACATGGCTAGGGTGTCTCTGTGCTATATGTTGTGATTCAGGATTCCAGGATTGCTTGTATTTTTAGGGTAGATGGGGCCTAAATACAGCTTTGGTAGTTTTGCCTAAACAATAGGCTGTAACAACTAAAGATTAAAGATTCCAAAGGCTAAGTAACACAACTTCTAACCACCTAAGAAACCTATTAAATGGTGTGTACCGCTTGTCATGATTTATTTACATTGTAACATGCTAAAAGATATATTCTCTGTTTCTGCTATTTCAGTGACGCCACACCTATACACCGATTACGAAGACACTTCTGTAAACCAGTAAACATAACTGAGGCCAGTAGAGCCCTGTAATATCTCAAGAGGCATTTTTTTGTGGTAGGGTAAGATGGGCTCTTAATGTGAAGGCAGTGTAATACAGTGCACTGTCAGCTGGACAGGAATTCAGGAGACCTGGATTCTGTTCCTTAGTTTAACCTCTGCCACTGGTGTACTGGATCCCATGGCAAATCAGGTCACCTCTCTGCTTCAGCTTCCCTACTTGTATAATGGGGCCAATATTTAACTTCTTTGTAAAGCTATTTGAGATCCAGGTATGATATCTGAGTACATGTCCATTGTAGATTACTTAGCAGTAGTAGACATGAACTGTGACTGTCCTTTCCTGGATCTGCTGATGCTCAAGGAAGGCAGTGGCACTGTTATAACAAGATTTCATGGTTAAGGGGTCTTAGATTTGTCTACATGTTTTGTCTACATTTTATTATTAATTAGCTCTTAATACTACATGTAGAGCAGTATATTATGCCAGTAAGTGAATCAGTTACATGTTGGAGGATTTTCATAGCAATAGCTAGCTGATGGTTCTTGTATCTGGAAAAGCTGAAAGTTGCATGGGCCGAGTCTTTAGGTACCTGGTTCTTCCTTGAATTCCCAGCTTCTGCAATTTACATGAAGTCCTATGTTTCCTATGGTAGGAAAGTATCTTCACTTCTCATGCTTGAGAATAAGCATCTGTTTCTGATAAAACAACATTCTGCCAAAGAAAATCATGAAACAAAAGCCAGTTATAAAACCTGAAATCAGCAGTAATCTGTAAATAGAACATTTCTAGTAACATTTCTTTATGATATCAAATGTGCTGTCAGTTTTAAGAGCATGACTTCGTTAACTAGTCTCTTTAAATGAATGGTATTCAGGTGCTTGTGGCAATCAGTTTTGTGTGGACAAATATTTTTCCATCCTGCCATATAATAGCCCTTTCTTGTCGGGTTGGAAGAACTTGGCTGCTTTGGCTATGCAAATGTGCAATTAGTGGAATTGTCTTTACTTCCATCTGGCAACTCCTGTTTTAGCACACATAACCAAATTGTCTATAGATAGGGAGTCTAGTAACAATTTTTTGCAATGTGCTTACTGAGACCAGTGACATTAATCTCTCTTGCATATCACCCAGTACAGCATTCAGCTATATTTGTAATGTGTATAAGGAGGAGGATTGATACTACTGCTAATTAATAGTGCTATCAAGATTATTGGAAAACTAGGCACAAAGTGGCTGACTTCAGTTCAAGACACACTTAACTGAAAACATTGGAATGTAATATGAAACCATGTTGCAAATACTGTACTTAGAGAAAATTATGCATGGCTCAAAAGATGAGAATATTTGTTGTTTCCCATCACCCCAAGTTTCTACACTTCTACCCTGATATAACGCTGTCCTCGGGAGCCAAAAAATCTTATCGCGTTATATCAAACTTGCTTTGATCCACCGGAGTGCGCAGCCCCTCCCCCCGGAGTGCTGCTTTACCAAGTTATATCCGAATTTGTGTTATATTGGGTCACGTTATATCGAGGTAGAGGTGTATAAACTCCATAATAGCTTTATTATTATTTTTACACCAGAAGGCAAAGTTCTGAATTTGACTGCATCTACACATTTGCTAACTTCTTTTACCAGGTGTTCAGTTCCTACAGCTTACAAAATGACACGTTATCTTGGTGACTAATAATATAGCTGCTGTCTGTTTCTTGGGTGGAGGGAGGGGGGCAACACATCTGCAAGCAACAAAATTTTACAATAGTGAGAAGAGGGTTGTCTTTAGTAAAGGATGCTTGTATAGTTGGTGGGGGTAGGGTGAAGGATTCTTAATGTCCATGCTGAACAGACAGGAGTACTTTTCTAAGATCTTACCCAGAAGACTCAATTCACAGTAAAATTCAGTCTTCTGCAATTATCTCCCTCAGAAGAATGAATGGGCTAAGTCATCCTTCCTGGGTTTTGAACATGGGGTTCCAGAAAGTATTGGTATTTGGAAGTGGAGGCTGAGGTATCTGGTCAATCTCTGATTCCAGGTTCACTATGAACTCTTCCAAAAAAAATTCTGGAAAGCAAGATGTTCATTGTTCTAAAGATATGTGCATTTACTGACTGTACAAATTCCCATTTATTGTATAATATTCATGCGAGTGTAAAGGTGAAAATGAGCATATTTCAATATAGTGACTAAAAAGGTGGGGAGGTTTTAGGAAACTTTCCTAAGATTGCCTGTAAATGACAGGCACTAGACTCTTAGGAATAGGCATACTGCTGATATTCCTTGAGACTAGTGATTGACTGCAGGTCAGTAATTTGTATAATATTCATGCGAGTGTAAAGGTGAAAATGAGCATATTTCAATATAGTGACTAAAAAGGTGGGGAGGTTTTAGGAAACTTTCCTAAGATTGCCTGTAAATGACAGGCACTAGACTCTTAGGAATAGGCATACTGCTGATATTCCTTGAGACTAGTGATTGACTGCAGGTCAGTAAAATTTTATATGTTGGAATGTGGAAAAAGGGGTAAACAAAGTGGCAGAGTTCACACATGGTTAAGTCCAAAGCTGACTGCAGAGTTACAAAAGGATCTCACAAAACTGGGCAACAAAATGGCAGATGAAATTCAATATTAAGTGCAAAGTAATGCACATTGGAAAACATCCCAACTAATACATAGAAAATGATGGGGTCAAAATTAGCAGTTACCACTCAAGAAAGAGATCTTGGAGTCATATTTCTCTGAAAACATTCACTCAACATGTAGCAGCAGTCAAAAAAGCTAACAATGTTAGACACCGTTAGGAAAGGTATCGATGATCAGACACAACATATAATGCCACTACATAAATCCATGGTACATCCATACTTTGAATACTACATGCAGCTCTGGTTGTCCCATCTCAAAAAATATGTATTGGAATTGGAAAAGGACAACCTACGATTAGGAATAGGGAACAGCTTCCGTACGAGGAGAGAGTAGAAGGACTGGGACTGGTCATTTTAGAAAAAAGACTAAGGGAGGGGGTCTGATAAAAATCTGTAAAATCACGAATAGCATGGAGAAAGTGAATAGGGAATGTTAGTTGTTTGGATGACCCCTGGTTCTTGTGTTATGTAAACAATGAGATTAATAGGCAGCAGGTTTAAAATTAAAACCAGGTTCTTCACTCTACGTATAGTCAACCTGTGGAACTAGTTGGCCTTTGCAACATCACCTGGCAAAAGTATAACTGGGTTCAAAACAAAATTAGATAAGATCATGGAGACTAGGTCTATCAGTGGCTCTTAGGCAAGATGGCCAGAAATGCAGCCCCATGCTCTGGGTGTCCCCATCATCCAGTCCCAGCTTCTGGCAGTCAGAGGTTTAGGATGGATCACTCAATAATTGCCCTGTTCTGTTCATTCCCTCTGAAGCATCTGGCACTGGCAAAAGGCAGGATACTGGGCTAGATGGACCATACATCTGACTTAGTATGGCTAGTCTTATGTTCATGTTATTAACATAGTTCTTATCAATCATAGTGCCATGTACTACTTGTTATAATCTAAGATCTGCTAGAACATAGTGTGCTTTCAGGTATAGTAGTTTGTGTAGTTGTGAAGCTGAAAGATTGCTTGAATGTAGAACCAAGCACATGGACAGAGTAAAGGCAAGTAAACGCAGAGAGCAAAACAGATAGAAATGGCTGGATAGACATTTAACTTCACATCCTCCTTGAATGCCAGCTTTCAATCTGACCCTTTTTTCCCCCAAAAAGAAAAGCTGAGACTTAATGTGACTCTTACTGATATCACTATTGTGATACAAAAGCTATTTGAAAATAATGTCCTGCATCAGATTTACATATGTTCCTGACACTAGAACTCTCTAAGTTTAACTGTAGTTTAGTGTTTAAGGAAAAGCCTACTGGTTTCATTGACTCCAAGAGATTGAGCCAGAGTAGGCTTTCTTCATTTGAAGTGTATTTTTGAACAAGAATAACTTTTTTTAAATTTGTCAAAAGTTAAAATGTTAACCATGTTTCACTGCTACACATGTTAATCAGGTGGCAGTTTATCCATTTTAGCTATAGTTTGATTTCCAGTGTGGACTACTCCTTCATGGAATCAACCCATCCCGTATACAGACTCTTAAAACTAAATTCATGTCTGGGGGAAAATGCAGACCTACATCTGAGGGTGCGGGTGTATGGAAACAAAACTAATTGAAAGCAAGAAACTGGTAAAATATGAGTGTGTTAATGGGCAGTAAATTAGACACAAATAATGTAATACAGCATGGCGGGATTTTTAAAAATCCAATTTAGTTTCTGGGCTGCAGATGCAGACATATGTCAAGTCATGGAGCAGGAGAGGTGATGATAATACATCTCTGTATATTCTTGGTGACACTGCACCCAGAATACTGCATTCATCTATGGACTCATCTTTGTTAGAAAGATATCAGCAAGTGGAAGTGAGATTGGAAGATGATAAAATTGGGAGGTAGGTATTTAATGGGAAAAAAATTAGAAGATGTGTGCTAATGGATAAATAGCAACTGGAGAGAAGGGGTGTGTGACTGACTGCCTTTCAGATATTTATAAATTAATACCAGTGATGGAGAGGAATTATTTTGGGTGATACAGGAGGGCACAAATACAAATAATATGGTGGCATTTAAAGAAGATAGCTGCATTTGAAGCCAGAAAAAGCTTCTTGAAAATGAGGCCTATTAGACTGACATCTCTTTAAGCGAAGTATTAGAAGGCACATCACTTAAGCCACTTGAGATAAAGCAGTAAAACTTGTACTACAGTGAACAACCGTGCATAGGCAATAGGGTAGAGTAATAGGTATCTTCCAGTAAATAATAGGCTGCTGAAAATTAGCCAGGTAGTAACTAAAACAGGATAAACATTGTGCTTGTTACTAATACATTATTTTGGTAGAAATAATTTAGAAAGCAAACTTTAATGTAACAGGGAATGAGGGTTTACATCATGCCACTAGCTTTCAGGATGAGGGTTAAGTTAGTCGGGGATGACGGAGGTGGGGGAAATCAAATTCATGTATAGAAAAGCTTTGCAAACAAATAACAAGATTTCCCTGCCTGTGGTGGGTTATCGTGTGCCTTTCCTGGAATATGATGATTTTGTGGTATCGCTTTTGAATTGGAGCCTGATAGAAGGCCTTAATACTACAGCATGTGGACAGTCTCTGGTCTAATAGTCGAAACTAGTCAATGGTAAATATGCCATTAGATATAGGTAGACTTGACTGAGCTTGATATTTCTTTATTTTTTTTTATAATTTTGACCGATAACACCCATGTTTTTTGAAGCTTGTTATCAATTTAAATTTTCACAGTTGTAAGAAAATGTGGTGTATCAGGCAATTATTTAATGATGGTAGACTTGAGATTCAAAAAGTTAATGTTTAATTAATAGCTGTTAAAACATAAATTGTCACATCACACGTCAAACTATACAAAGTTGTTGTTCTTAGGTCAAACAAAGTTCTCAAGCGGCATTTTTCCTATCTATAAACTTTTGTTGATTGTGTATGATGAAATCAACATTTACCAAAAAAACCCAACCCTCTTAAAAAAACAACCTTCCAAGTTTATGCATAGATTGTCGATCATTGTCTAATGTGAAATATATAGATGAGAGAGCTCAAGTATTGAAGCTTGTCTTTTTATTCAAGAACCTGAAACCTTGGCTCCTTTTTTTCTTAAATTAAGGAAAAACTTTTGGGTTTGCAAGCAATTTATCTTTTATATAAATAAACATTTGTTCCTAGGACTTCAGATCAGTTTATCTTTAGATACTGTCCTGTTGTATTAGAATTAGTTTTATTTGCTAGGATATAAGAATTTTCTGGAGTGATAGAATATTTGCCAAATCATGCACACTTTTAGAAGCACCCTCGATCTTCAGTATCTCTTTAGAGTGAATGTTCCAGATACTCTATGGTTAAAATCTATGTACTTAAGCCTTGGTCAGAGCAAAGGCTTCAGCCTTTAGAGCCAGTTTTAAAATGCATAACTGAGAATCTTGTTTGGAACAGAGTTAGAATTAATCTGGTGTCACTTGATGTTCACATTACAGGTACAGTAACAGGTCCTAGTTTGCTTGACCAGGAAGTTTCTTGGGTATGTTTAGCCCCATTTCCTAATCCTCAGATTTTCACACTTCAACTGTGAATAAAATTTGAAAGCATACCCTCATTACTTAAACTGACTTTATATTTCATTAACTATTAATGTTAATTACTATTTGTTTGTGATAGGATACATGGATTAAAATGTTCCTTTTTAGCTTTGTGTTCTTTGGTTGAACAATAGTTGCACAATTTGTCTACTAGGTTACTTTCTGAACTAATTGGGACATTTCTTACCATTATTCTGGAATACCTGTTCTAGAAAGTGTTACTTCTAGATACTTCAGTTGTTGCTGTGTAGCAGTTTAATCAAAAGTTAAGAATGAATTTACCTAATGCAGAACTACAAATATTGCTTTTATTCTAGTACTGAACAGATAGGTAATACTGAATGCAGGTTGTGTCTGCATTCATATTCCTCATCATGTATTTAGCACTGGGGGAAGCAAAAGTGAGGTCTGGGCATGAGGAGCTTTACCAAATAGCATTTCAGCTCTAGACCTCTCTCTGCACTAAATAAACTTCCCACTGGTAGCAGCTCTAGTATTGGTAAGATGGTTTTAGCCATGATCTAGACCAGGGGCTGGCAAACTTTTTGGCCTGAGGGCCGCATGGGGTTTCGTAAATTGTATGGAGGGCCGGTTAGGGGAGGGGGTCGTGGCCCGGCCCTCCATACAATTTACGAAACTCGATGCGACTCCTGCCCCATCCAACCCCCCCCCCATTCCCTGATGGCCCCTCTGGGACCCCTGCCCCATCCACAACGCCCCACTCCCTGTCCCCTGACTGCCCCTGGACCCCCGCTGCCCCGTCCAACCCCTCTTCTCATTCCTGACCGCCCCCCGGGACCCCTGCCCCATCCAACCACCCATTCTTCCTGTCCCCTGACTGCCCCTGGAACCCCTGCCCCTTACTGCCCCCTGCTGCCCCATCCAACTCCCCCTCCTTCTTGGCTGCCCCATCCAACCCCCTCATCCCCCCCCCAACCACCATCCACACCCCCGCCCCCTGACCACCACCCCAAACTCCCCTGCCCTCTATCCAACCCCCCCTGTTCCCTTACTGCACTGCCTGGAGCACCGGTGGCTGGCAGCAGGCCACACTGCCGCCACCGCGCAGCACAGAGCACCGGGTCAGGCCGGGCTCTGCAGCTGTGCTGCCCCAGGAGCTCACAGCCCCGCCGCCCAGAGCGTTGCGCTGGTGGTGAGGCGAGCTGAGGCTGCGGGGGAGGGGGGACAGCAGGGGAGGGGCTGGGGGCTAGCCTCCTGGGCCAAGAGCTCGGGAGTCGGGCAGGACGGTCCTGCGGGCCGGATGTGGCCCATGGGCCGTAGTTTGCCCACCCCCGATCTAGACTGATTAAGAGCAGGACATGATGATTGATAGCTGGCCTATACTGGCATTTCTACAATTACTTGTGCTACTTGGCATCCTGTCTATAGTAGAGCTCCTAATAATGCTAACACCAGTAGAGCTGAACTAATGTTAGGAATAGTAGGAATTTAAAAAAAAAAAAAAAAAAAAAAATTCCTGCCTCCATGGAGCCAAAACTTTATGTATTTAAAAAAAAAACACCAGTTGTTGCACGGCTATGTAGTGGCTCCTAAAGTCATTTCACTTGTCTCAACTGTCGGTCAAATTATTAAATCATCCTTTCCTCCAGCAGCTTATGTTGTCTCCTTCATGACCTTCCCAGCTCTGAGCATTGTCAGTCCTTAACAAAAACCCTCTCGCCTTAATGCCCCTCCTGTTTAATGGCTTGTTTGTTGCAAAGTCAAGCCAGTGTAATGGCAAACTGAAATCTATGTAGTAGGTCATATGATTGCTTTAAAAAACAAAATTCTTATCACTTGTGCTCCATCCACCTGTACTGTACTCCTTCCCCAAATCTTGCTTCTTTAATCTTGCTTGCTGTTCTAACTCCAATTACTGTCTTTTGAAGTTGGTTGGTTGGGTTTTTTGTTTTTCTTTTGTTCTGCTATTGAGTTGACTCAATTGGTTTGCTTTTTCTGTAGTAAAACTTGTTGCCATGGTCTTGAGGTAGCTGCTTTACTTTCCTAAGCATGTAGACTCTTGGCACTTTTTTCCCCTCCCCCGTCCCAGCTGGGAGATATCAAACATGAACACACATCTCCATGTATCATGTGTGCACTGAATGACGCAGCACTAGAAAGATCAAATTGTATAAACATAGTATAACTGCACTACTTAAGCATATGCAGAGAATAAAACACCTCTAGAAATCAAATGTGTAACTTTATTTTTAAGAGCTATAAAAATCTGGATATATTGTCACCTGGTGTAGCAAGCTTCTTTGCGGAGGCCTATCACTTTTTCTGCCTCTCAAGAAAGGGTGCTGGTGTCACATAGCCAGTGGCAGAAAGAAATGCCTAGAAGACTTGTGTAGTATTTTTCTCCATACCAAATGCTGCTGTTTATACATGAGTTCCAGTGCAGTAGTGCTGTTCTTGCCCTCTGCAGACCAGCCAACTTCACAAGGATGTGTGGAAGCACACCCATGATACTAGTAATCGGTGCTGGTACAAAGCGGGGTAGGGCAAGTTAAACACATCCTGTGCTGATGCTAGTGCTTTGTTTGTGTTAATGTCTTCTATGCTGTCTCCTTCCTCCCCTCTCCCCACCTCCTTTTCATTATAAGCCCTAGCTCAGCAGTTCTCAAACTGAGTTGGGAGTCCAAAGTGGGTCGTGAGCCCATTTTAATGGGGTTGCCAGGGCTGTTTTTAGACTTCCTGGGGTCCAGGGCCCAAGCCCCAGGGCTTCAGCCCTTGCTGGCAGGCTCAGGTTACAGGCCCTCTGCCTGGGGCTAAAGCCCTTGGGCTTCGGCTTTGGCCTCCCGCTCTCTTTCCGCCTCCCCTCTCCCTCCCCCCAAGGCAGTGGGGCTTGGACTTTGCCCCTCCACCCCTCCGGGTGGCGGGGCTCAGGCAGGCTCAGTCTTCAGTCTCCCCTCCTGGAGTCATGTAATAATTTTTATCAGAAGGGGGTCACAGTGCAATGAAGTTTGAGAATACCTGCCCTACTGCTACGATCACAAGAGTACTGATTCCAACTGCTTCCTTAACAAAAGTATATCCACACTACAGAGCTGTATAGTGCCCTGCAAGAACTGAGTGCACATATGCTTTGGCATTCCTGTACATAAATTTCCCCATCCTGAAGATGCTTGTTTCATCTTCAAGCAGTTGGTCTAGTACAGGGGTCAGCAACCTTTCAGAAGTGGTGTGCCGAGTCTTCATTTATTCACTCTAATTTAAGGTTTTGTGTGCCAGTAATACATTTTAACGTTTTTAGAAGGTCTCTTTCTATGTGTATAATATATAACTAATCTACTGTTGTATGTAAAGTAAATAAGGTTTTTAAAATGTTTTTAAGGAGCTTCATTTAAAATTAAATTAAAATGCAGAGTGCCGCCCCCCTCCCCCCCCCCCCCCCCCCCGACCGGTGGCCAGGACCCAGGCAGTGTGAGTGCCACTGAAAATCAGCTTGTGTGCTGTGCTGCCTTCGGCACGCGTGCCATAGGTTGCCTACCCCTGGTCTAGCAGGACAATCCAGATTAGATTACCAGTTTTGCAGTTCCATGTCTTGTAAATATGAACTAGTCATTATAGAATAAATACTGTCTTAATTTTAAGTTGCTCCACATCAGCATGTAGATGTTGGGGTTAGAGGAGAAAATGGAACTGGAAGTTTTGACAACTGAATAGAGGATGTTGAGGAAGCTGGAGCTTTTGTCTTAAGGAGAGGTTGTCTGGGATTGTGGGATAAACATACCAGCGGGAGACTTAAACTAAAATAGTCAGTGATATAACTAAACATGCTGATTTTGAAATTTGCATATTAACGCTGAAATAAAATGAATTCAGATGAATGGGTTAGTTTACCCTCTTTAGAAATACTGTTTCACGCTGCCAGTAAATTCAGGAAGACAATGCTGCTTTAGTTAACTTTATATTTGGAACGCTTCTCCACTGCCATTGTTTCTGACAAAAAAAGGTTGAGGGCTTGGATTCTAGAACAGAGTTCTGCAGCCAGGGGTGGTTTCGCCTAAATGTTTTATGGCTGCAGGATTGTGGGATACATGGGGTCCTGATTGGGTGTAGTGGATTGGTGGGTTTTTTTGTTTGTTTGTTTTTTTAATCACTGGTTTTTAATCAGGTTTAAATCAGCAAGCAGGAAACCTTGCTTTACATTTATTTTTATTGTTTTGCATTTGTAAATCTTGGTTTCCTAAAGAGAGGTTGGATTCTTACTGGTTACCAACCTATAATGTGTTGATTTGCAACTAAATATAACCTTTATGCTAAACTTGGTGCTTTTTTGCTAACAGAGTGATACATCATACACACTTTTAAGCAACTATATAGCTTAGTGTACACTTATTCAGATTGTTAATTTTTACACTTTAGTATGTTTAAAAATGAAGTACTTATTTACTAAATGTGATTTGTGTCAAGCTCTTTTCTGAGGGGAAGTAAAACTCAATTAACAATGCACAAAAACAGCATTTAATTATTTTATTAAATAAAAGTACCTTAACACTAATGGACACAAGAAATTTTTTTATCAAAACAAGTTTTGTGTTTAAAACTGATTTTATTAAACAGTTTACCTGAACTGTTTTTTTTCTGTAGGTAGTGAGTTGAACTGATGCTTTCTGGTCTCTCTGTCCTCCAACACTTTAAAACTAGTAGATTGCACCCTCACACAATTAGTTTTTAATCATAGTCTGTGTGATGGAGGTGTATAAACCCTGCACCAACCTGGAAAGGTTTAAGGAACTGCTCTGGGCAGGAGTAGCCTTGCCCTTCTGCACCTGCAAGTCCTGCCAGGAATGGAGGAGGAGTTTAAAAGGAGGAAACTCAATGAGGAAGGGCAGTTGTGTGAGGGAACAGAGTGCTGAGCTTCCCAGCTCCTGAGAAGAGGCCTGGTGGTGAGCAGAGCCTAAAAGCTTGCCTAAAAAAGAATCCAACTCCCCTAAGAATAAGGGGTGCTGTATTCTATAACTTCAGTGGACTTTGAGTTGAATTCTGACTTGGCTAGGGCCCCTCTGAGGGAGTAGAGGCTAATGTTCCTGTTTGAGCTATCTGTGTCTCTCCTTCTCTGTTGTTGTGTGTTTGCTACTCCTGAGTTTTGTTTGTCCCATGGGACCCTGAAAGGTAGGAAGTATGCAGAAAGATTTAGCTGGAAGGCTGAGAACTCATCACTAGTGAAGTGCTATAGAGTGCCCCTACTGGAGTGACTGGACCTGATTTGAGTGTTGTTCTCAAAACCCCAGTGGGGTGATGTGTAAGGATCAGGTCCCTGACAGTTGGGAAGAGGAAAACAAGCTTTCCTGCTTTTTCAACCCCCAAATGGCTATTTAACTTTGAACAAGTCATTGAACTGAACTAGTTGGAAAAAATGAAAATGAAGAAAGTATTCTCTCGGTACCTGCAGAAGAGAATAACTCTGTCAAATGCTGGTTTAGCACTTCAGCAGATTGGTTCCAGGAGCTTAGCCCGTGACTTTCACCAGTTCTGTGGTTTGCTGCCATACACTTCAGAATTTTTTGTACTTCTATTAAATGACATTAACAGATTAAATTGGAAAATAATACCCTATGTTAAGGCCTAAACTTACATTTTATTTAAAAACAAAAATTAAATTAAAAAATCCCTTGACTTAAAAAAAAATTAAGTTTTTATCCACCCTACTCAGTACTATCCTAAACATTAATACTTCTATCCAAGAATCACTCCATGCATCACAAATGTTAATGAATTCAAGTTTCTACACATAGGCTTTAGCTCAGTGAGGGTGTTAGCAACCTTAACTATAAGGAGTACTATAGGTGGTTAGGACAGAAACACTTGTCTTCAAGCAGTCATAACTTTCTGAAACTATTGCTTCTTCAGGATGAAATTTTTGAGCACTGGCCTCTGCTCATAGGTTCACTTTTTGTTTTTTTGTTTTGTTTTTTTGTTTTTTAGCTCAAGCTTTCATCAGTCTTGCTGTTTAAAAGTAGCAGGAGATAGAAAATTGAAGTATGTTTGGGAATAGCCCTCACTGACATGTCTCGAATGTTTGGCCTGCTAAATCACTTCAGCCATGCACAGCAAATCTTGTACAACTTCACAGCATTATTTATATTTGGAGTACTATGCATGACTCTCTTACACACAACTTCCTTAGTCCTCCAAATACTTGAATGGGACAGCACCCATTTCCAGCTGTTTATGGGAAACATCAAGTCTAGTAGAGGGATCCTCCTAATGATGTTGCTGTTGAACATCCAACCACAATACTTTTTAGCTTAGGCTACAGGTTCCCTAACTCTAGACTGTAGACCATTGGCTTACAGAGCACTTTGGGAGTGCATTTTGGAGACACTTGGGCAAGTCTACACTACAGCCAGGATCGATGCTCTGAGATCAATCCACCAGTGGTCGATTTAGCTGGTCTGGTGAAGACCTGCCAAATCGACAGCAGATTGCTCTCCAGTTGACCCCTGTACTCTACCCCCAATGAGAAGTAGATGGGAGAGTTTTTCTGCTGTCGACCCTCGACCCCCCCCCCCCCCCCCCCGTGGTATAGACTCTGCGGTAACTCGACCTAAGGTATGTTGACTCCATGAATAATATAGCTGTAGCTGGAGTTGCATAGTGTAAGTCCTGTGGTCTACTTGTTTCCAGCTGAGAAACTGAACATGTGGGTGGGAAAGAATAAGTGAAGAGCACAAATAGCATGAGAAATGTGGTTGGCTTGTTTGTTTTAAAAAGGGCACTCTGCTAAATACAGCAGTAGTTTACAAACAGTACTCTTTTATGTAATCAATGCCAGTAGCTGCTACAGGGGAGTTATGGTTCACCTTGCCTCCTGCTAATGCTTCCATGAGGCTGTTGAAGATGTTGACCCTACAACCCTCCATGAGCTCTGGCCTAGGAAGTGTGAACAGGGCTAGGAGGCCAGAATTCTGTCCACCTCTAGTCCAACAATTGCATTTAATATCCTATCCTCACACTTATTTAGTGAAACCACACACCAGCTTATGAAATAAACTGCTGTATTGTCCCCACTCTACTGATAGGGCAGTTGAAGCACTTAGGCATGCAACCAAAGGCACTGAGACTATGACAAAATTGGAAACAGGCCCAGATCTGTGATTCTCAAGCTGCCATAAATGTTTAATTATGCTGTCTTTTAAAAATGGGGCAGTTGTGATTACATGTCTGTCATCTCTCTCAGATAATGTGTTGTATAATGTTGTGATGGCATCAGGCCCATATTACACAGAGGCTGGCTGACCTGCCAGATTCACAGTAGTGGTTTAGGTTAAACTATCAGTCTGATAGTTATTTGCTGTGTGACTTTGGGCAAGTCACTTAACCTCTTTCTTCCTCTTCACAAAGAAAATGGTTATTAATACTTAACTCACTGGAGCACTGAGAAGATTAATTAGGAGTGATCAGTTCTGTGAAAAATTGCTGTTATCTGACTACCTGCAGATTGGAAAAAACAGTGTGGTTTGGAGCAGCTCCTCTATCTTCGCTTTACTGCCTTTTACACAACCCAGAGAAGATGGGAGGATCTTTTTATAAGAAGGGTCAAGTAGGGTAGGTGAGTGTTTTAAATGTTTTTCTTGAGAAGCTAACTTGAAATTCAACTGAAGAAGTGAGGTTTTTACCCACGAAAGTTTATGCCCAAATTAATCTGTTAGTCTTTAAGGTGCCACCAGACTCCTTGTTGTGTTAACTTGAAATTGGTACCCACAGTAGCAATGATGCTTTCAGGTCCTGTTGGAGAGGATGGTCTGGTCTAAACATAAGGTTTCAGATACTTTCCTTGGAGACCATGGTTAAAATCTAGACAAGTTGCTTCAGACACTCATCCTCAAGGTTGGAATATTCCCTTCTTTTACTATGTTTTAATTTTCCAATGCTACTCCATTTTATTTAGTAGTTTTAAAATAGAGGGTTGCTATTTCATGGACAAAATAGCTTAGTGTAAGAAACTTGTCTCATGGCACTATTTTGTTACAACTCATAGGTACCATCTTGTCTTTCCTGTAACGTCTAGCAATAAGAAGCCACAGGTATGAACTAGATTTTTTTAACCCTGTCATTCTCCCTAAATCAGCAAGGCAGATGAGGAAACAGAGGCACCAAGAGAAGTGACTTGCCCAGTGGCACACAGCTGGTCAGTGGCAGAGCCAGGAACAGAACCCACATATCCTGACTTAATGTGTCTATCCACTAGACCACACTACCTCTCTTGGAAGAGAGATGAGGCAGGGGATTGCAGGAAGAGAGAGGATGGTTCTGGTAGTTGAATGCCACCCTGAAGAACTGGATTCTATCTCTTCCTCTGCCACAGAGTTCCTATGTGATGCTAGACAAGTCATGTAATACAATGTGCATTCCTCATTTTCCTCTGCTTCCATTTCCCCATATGTAAAATGGAGATGATGATGATGATACCACCGACCTCCTTGGTAAAGCACTTTGAGAGCCACTAATGAGAAGTATTATATAAGAGCTACACACCTTCCAACTTTTTGCAACAAATGAAGCAGGGCTCTGGCAACTAAGTCTTTTACTGCACAACCCTCATTCCTCCCCAGAACAGGTCCATTCTGTGCATTGAGGCAGGGATCTGGGGGGAGGGTGTGGGGGAGGGTGTAAGGGTGAGTATATGATCAAGTAATTGAAGACTGTTTCATAATGCGTACACACAGAGGGGTGGAATTAAGGCTTCATAGGCAGCCTTAATTCTGGCATTTCCTAACTTTTCAGTGCTTGACTTTGCAACCTTTATGTTTTAGCATGTTTTTGGGTGTAATAGTTGTACATGGGGATGGATGAGTAGATCCCTATTATCTGTGTATTGCTGGCACTCGAGTCTATGATGAGTGGTAAGACTAGCAGCTGCATGTAGATGTTGAATAGGACCGGAAAGAAAACTGATCCACGTGGGACTTTACAGGTGAGGGGTCTAGTGGCTGAGGTATAGTTTCCGATCACTCCTCTTTGGGTGCATCTCTGAAGGGTGGATATAAATATTTTAGCATATTTTCCCATAATCCCTACCACTCCTCTTTGGTGGACAGCAGCATTTCGTGGATAACTGTTGATGAGCTTGTAGTTAGTCTTTTGGCTAACTCCTTCCATTTATGAGCAAGTTCAGAGGTTTAATCCTGGACAATAGTTAATTAGAAATGATGGATCCATGGTGAATTTCTTCAGTATTGAATTACTGTGTGTTTTGAAGGGGAAGATTCCTTCTCTGAATAGGCCATTGGCTCTTCTGTTCATGACACATTCACCAACTAGGAATGGCATGGATTGGATTCACAGGTCTTGGATAAACCTATCTAGGCTGTCAGTATTTTGGGAATGCAGACTGGATGTTCATTGGCTGGCATGGAGGAGCAGATCTATGCTAGTTAAGATGACTTTTTCAAAATGTGTGTGGTCTCAGCAAAGTAGGATGATTTTTTCCTTCAGAGTGCTTGGATTGAGTTCTATGGTAGGTTTTAGGCCCTCAGGACTGAAATGGTTCACTGCCCTTAAAGTGGGATTTGACATCTTCAATAGAAGCTGATCGGAAGGGTCTCTTGGTCTAAAATATAACCTCAGCATAGGCTTGGAGAAATTCTGTTTCAATGTGTCTGATTCAGCCTTTGTTTTTCACCCTCTGTACTAGAATTTGACCTTCTCTTTACATCTGCCACAGGGTGTCAGTAAACAAAGGAAATCCTGTGTGGACAGTGGGGAGCAAGGAGGCTTTTGGGGGCTAAAGTGTCAATGACAAATCATCAATCCTTGACTACTCTTTGTAATGTGGGTGGACAGTTGCTGTCCTTTAGCATAAATTTACATATTCTGCTCTCTAAATTACTGTTGTTCTGGGGCCATACTAATCTAGCAAAAAATCTCTAAACTATGAGTTAACCTTAGAAAGTATGCATGTAAGATTCTGTCACTGATATTTTTACTAAAAAAGTCAGGGACAGGTTATGGGCAATAAACGAAAGTTCATGGAAGCCTGTGGCCTGTCCCTGACTTTTAGTAAAAATTCCCTGGTGGGGACAACTAACAGAACTCTGGGGACTGACCTCCAGCAGCTGCTCCAGCTCCCCGGGGGCTGACCCAATCCCAGCCACTGCTCTTGCCCCACTGGGGCTGACCTAACCCTCACTGCTGCTTCAGCCCTGGAGTCACTGCTCCAGTAGCCCTGCAGCTGACAGCTGCTTCAGCCCTGCCCTGGAAGAAGTCGCAGAGGTCCTGGAAAGTCACAGAATCGTATCCTAATCTCTAAACCTAGGGCATATTTTTTTCTTTGCTTCATTCTCCTAAATGATACATTGTATCTCCATGCTACACAAATGAGAATTTTAATTGCCTGCTAGTGCTGGGTGGGGATGGAAGACTGTAAATTATATAATCTAGTACTGAAATGGATTTCTTAGCCAGTCTGAGTTTCAGATATGAGTAACTGTACAGCTTGGGGGAAATGGGGAATGTACAGTTCCTTGCACTTCTTGGATGTATTGATCATACTCAGACATTTTTTCAAAACCCTATATTATGAAATTCCTGTATTTTGGCTGATGGCTGTCAGCCAGAGTAAAACATTTATAGAATTATTTAATATTCACTTCTCTTCTGACTGGCTCCTTCTCTGATTGGATCAGTTTTAAATGGCTTTCCTCCTCTTGTCCCTCAGCTAGGTCCTCTGTTGGTAATATGACATTCTTCTTGCTGATATCATAGTGCCCCTGCAACAACAAAGGTATTAACTGAAGCAGAAATTCCAAAACCTGCACCAAAAGTGTTCCTATTTCTTGTATGTTTCTCTGGTTACCCCATTGCAGAAATAGGGACCAAACTAGAATAGTTTTTAAAGGCAAACGCATCCCTTTGGTGTTTATAAATGCATTATATAATCTCGCTCATGCAATCCAAACATCTTGTTCATATTGACTACTGTTCTGTACTGAGCAGAAGCTTTCATTGAGATATCCACAGTGATTTAACTAGTCAGCTACCTAAGTGGCAGGCCTTGAGCACAGTATATCGCAATTTTTCCCTTCACCAAACAGATTGCATAGATGGGCTTAGCAAGGGCCAGCATGGGTATAGTAGGTCTGAATGAACTAATGGGTGCCAGGTCAGTTACATG